>NW_022060080.1:375005-975005 GCF_007399415.2 Gopherus evgoodei | reverse complement strand
ACAGCTGAGTGAAAGATTTCAGCTGAAACTGTTGCGGTTGAAAAATGCAGATTGGAGACGCCGAGCCACTTTGTGAGGTTGAGTCGGTTATGCGAAAATGTTTTGGCTACCACAAAACCAAACCAAAGACAGTCCTAAAACCCCCCAAACATTCCATTTTGACATTTGCAGATTGAAGTTTTTCGGCCGGAAATTAATTTCCATTTCAAAGTTTCCTATCCATTTTTTTTCAAAATAAAAAATGTGTGGAAATGGACCAGATCATGCTTGAATCTGATCCGCTCTGGCAATTTCTCTGTTACGAACAATACTGTAATGTCGTGTGTATGTGTGTGAGAGAGAGAGAGAAAGAGAGTGTGAGCAATACTATCATGAACTGAGTAATGGGTGTGCAAGCGAGCATGTGTGACTCCACTGCCCTCTCCTGGATTCAAACAAAACCACAAAGGTGGGTGTCAGACTCCAAACACCTGCCAGAAAAGGAGATTCTTCTGTGCCCTTAAAGCTAGCAGCAGGCAACCACACAGGCAAAGTCCTAAGTGGGCTGCGGGCGGTTATGTTATGCTCATTTGCACTTCTCTAGTTTCCTTGGGTTACAAACGGTGAAACTGAGGCGCAGCCAGAGGAAGTAACTTGTGCAAGGTAACACACTGAGTTACTAGCTGGGTGTAGAGCCCAGGAGTCCTGACACTCAGAGCAGCTGCTGTAACCGCTAGACCTTGGCTTGGAATCAATGTATCTCATAGACTCATAGACTTTAGGGTCAGAAGGGACCAATATGATCATCTAGTCTGACCTCCTGCACAAAGCAGGCCACAGAACCCTACCCATCCACTTCTATAACAAACCCCTAACCTATGTCCGAGTAACCACTTGACCAGACATCCCTCCTAATGCTGATGGTCATAGGGCATGGCTGCCGCATAGCATCCTCTGTCGGCCAAGCACAGCGCTGCATCTCTGCCTCAGTCTCCCCTTCCCCAGGTTTGGTCTCTCCCAGAGATTCATGTGGCTCAGCCCTCCAGCGAGGGCACTCCCAGAATTCAGGATAACCAAAAGTCAGACAAACTACAAGTCCTTTCATCCCACCTGGGCTCCTTTTCAGCTCCCTGTGGGGCTCAGTTCCCAGAGGGTTAGGGTTCAGGATCTGTGGCTCTGGATGGCGCCTTGCCTCTTTCTCTTCTGCAGAAGCCCAGCATGGGACATTGCGCTGGGTGGTGCTTTCCCCACCCTTTTACGAGGCCCAGGTGTTTCAGGCTGTCACCTAGCTGCAGCTCTCTTAGGCTGGGAGGTGACTTATCACTCCACAAGGCGGGCTCCCTTGCTCCAGGCCTCCTGTCCCTCAAAGGACAGGCCACGCTGGTACCCCAGGCAATGGGACAACCATGACTTGGCTTCGTGATATTCTCCCCGAGTTGAGCTCTCCCCCTGTTGTGCCTAGATGCCCCACTTTTCAGTGCCACTGAGCCACAGCCCCTGAGCTCCGGCTGCAGGAGCTGACGCAGAGCTGCCCTCGCCTGCTGAGCCAGATCTGGTCATGGCTTGCAGCAGTCAGGAAATCCTCCCCCTCGCATGTGGTGGGACCTAGAGGGCCAGATAAGCAAGTGCATGAGAGAGAGCAGAGCACATGCTGCCAAGCTGATGCCGGGCATTTCCATCACAGCCAGGGGCCTGGTGCATAATGGGCTTCTCATCTCTGGCACCCCCCGGATCTCGGAAAACCGTGGACCCGTGCAGGAAGCATTCTCAGACCCACTCAGCCCTCAGGTCAGGAGTGGGGACTGTAACCATCATCCGCAGCTCCCTAAAGCCTCCTGCACTGGAGCTAATCACTTCATCCACAGCTCTCAGAGCGCTTTGCATAGTGTCATTATCCCCATTTTACAGGTGGGGAAACGGAGGCACAGAGCAGTAACGTGACCTGCCTGAGTTTGCCCAGCAGTGCAGCTGGGAATAGAATCCAGGTCTCCTGAGACCCAGTCCTACCCACTAGGCCATGCTGCTTCCCTGCTAAAGGAGAGTTCCCAGTTCCCTCCCTGCTCACACTTCCACCCTGAGCAGGAAAGAGAACCCAGGAGTCCTGACACACAGGGACTTATGCAGTCTATCCTTGGCAATGCACCCCAAGAATCCTGACTCCTCACTCCCTTCCTCTAACCACTAGACCCCACTCCTCCTCCAGAGCTGGGGCTAGAATCCGGGAGGCCCCATTCACAGCTTTTCCCTTGGCCATAAGGCTGTTGCTTTTTGCTCTGAGTCTGTAGCAGTGCAGACAGTGAATACCCTGCTCTGCGCTAGTTCAGTTGGTTGCCCAGTTAACTCACTCTCTGAGACCAGGGTGCAGGCCCAGGCCAGGTCAGTTTGCGGTCATGGCTGAGGCTGCAGAGCGATCCCCAGGGATGTGAGCCTGTGCTAGGCTCTCATTAACTCAGCAGGCTTCCACCTTGTACGTGCTTGGATGGGAGACCACTGCAGAAAGCATAGAAAGCTGGGGTGGGTGTTTTCCACTGAGTCAGTACAGAACCCAGGGCCCCAGTGTGGTAGCAAGAGACGCGACATTTCGGAGGAGGTGTAAAACCCAGCTCCTGACCACTTGTGGTCATTAAACATTCCTCCAATGCATTTTGAGGGGGCACAGACCCTCCGCACGCTGGCCAAATACCATCCAGGTATTTCCATTCAGCCTCTTTAAAAGGTCCCCTGTCATTTGTATTCTTCTTCATTTCCTAACCAAAACTGCCCTGGAGGATCACTGTGTGCAGTCGAATGGCTGCCGTGTGGCCCACCCCAGCGAGGGCCGCATTTCAGAGCTGGGTGAACAAGCCCTCTAAACTGAGGGCCAAATTCTGCCCTCCCACCAACACCAGTTGTACATCTGTTACACTGGCACCTGTCAGTATAAATGGACTTCGGTGGAGTCATTCCAGATTCATGATGGTGTCACTGAGAGCAGAAGCTGATGCATCAAATAAAACTGAAACCTCGGGTTGAATAAAAGGTCAGGTTAGGCCCAGGGAGCTTTGGGACCCAGGGATCAGATCCCCAGCTAGTGTAAACGGGCCCAGTCAATGGAGCTCGGTTGAATTACTCCAGCTGGGATGCTGGAATCTCTTGTAGGCTGCTGGAGGTGCGCTGGGACTGAGTCAGATTGGACAATCTAACCCCACTGTTTTCTAACGGAGTTACTCATTTACACCAGGCGATGTGAGAGCAACCTCCCCAGAGCAGACGCAAGGCCCGATTCTTCTCCCATCGACACCAGGGTCATTCCAGTGACATTACGCTCCGGTGGGAGTGAGAATGAGGCAGCGGGCTGCTAGTGGTGGGGTAAAAGAATTGCAGCGCCTGTTGGAAATCCTCAGCTGACTTCAATGAAGCGACACTGATTTACACCAGCGGGGTGGGGATCTGGCCCCATTGACTCCAATAGAGCAATGCCGATTTGCACCAGCCGGGAGTCTGGCTCTAGGTCTCAAGCAGGGCCTTTTGCTTCAGAGTGGTCGCATCGCACAGGGCCGACGAAAGAACTCATTTCATTTAGAAGCTCAGCGGATGAGCTACGGGTAATTTTTACAAGGCAGTGACCAGTCTTTGCTCTGTCCCTTTGGGGTCTCCAGGTGCTTTACAGACACCGATTAACTCTTAATGGCAGATTTGCCAGGCACTTCAGTGGAAGCCAGATCAGGCCCAGAGAGGTAGATTACATGGAAAACCAGTGTCAGAGCTAAGAACAGAATCTGGGAATCCTGACTCCCCCAGCTCCTGTTGTCTTAGGCCCCATTCCTCTCCCACAGTGGGAAGTAGAACCCAAGAGTCCTTATTCAAACTGGGAATAGAACCCAGGATCCTCTGCTTTAACCACTATGCCCCCCAGCCCCCTCCCGGAGCCGTGACTAGAACCCAGGAGTCCCAGTGCTCAGCCCACTATCATATTAAGACAGCGCTTCCTCCCAGACCTAGGCATTGCAGCCTATTAGCCCAGAATCCCAGCGCTCATCTCCTGGCATTTCGCCGCCCTGAACATCTGTCAGAGCCGGCGCAGCCCCCAGAGTGCTCCAAACTCAGGTAGGGAACGGTGCAACTCTGTGATGAATCCAAACGTTGCCCTCACGGGAGCAGAAAGAAGGGCAGAGGGGTCTGTAGCAGGGGGGCTTGCTCTTTAAGGGTAAGGGTGTGCGTGGCAGGTCCTGTGGGAGACAGGCCCGCAGCTTCCCATGTTCCCTAAGGAGACTGCATCCAAGGCTTGGAAGGATTCGACTGTTATCTGTGTCAGTAAACGTCAATTTCACCGTACACACCCACAACTGATGACAAAAAATATTTCCATTGGTAATCACCGAAATTTACAGATGGGCAAAGTGAGAAAAAACTGCTGCCTGAGAACGTATTGGGGTTTGATTTCAGGCCATTTACTTTGTATATTTTGACATGCGATGTTTGACCACTTGTGTCTGAACCGTTATAAAGCATTAACAGTTGAAATCTCAACCCTTACTTAGTTAAGTAATTGCCTCCGCCCGCCTCCCCGTCATCCAATTATGAACATTGAAACCGAGAAGAACAGGAGGGGAAAAGCTTCCCGTAATTTTGCACAACTGTGAACATTTACATCAATAAAAAAAATTTAAAACGTTGAAAATAAACATCAATATCATCCATCAAATTATCAACAAAATAAAAATCAAATTCTGCCCCCCAGCCCCGCCCCAAACATGCCCAGTGACCCTGGGGTAATGGATAAATAACCATTAGATACAGCTGCTCCCTGAATATCAGGGAATACTCACTGGAAAATAAATAGGTGCACACACTTACATACATTCACGGCACATAAAGCAGGGCAGGGAATGGCAGGAGCCGGGCCACATCCCCAGCAGCTGGAAATCAGCTTGGACCCAAGGACTCCAATGGATCGACATGAACATCTCCCAGCCAGAGATCTGGGCCCGTTACGCAGGATCCTCCCCTCGGGTAAGTCTTACATCAGTGCCACTTTCGCGAGCTTCATCCGGATTTACACCACAGCGAGTGAGAGGAGAACCTGGCCTGTTCTCGCCCAGGGTTAAATAGCGAGGGCCCAATCCTCAGCAGGGCTAAGCTGGCATTGCTCCATCACAGCCACGCTGATTTGCACCAGCTGACGAGATGGCTCTCTGCTGCTCTTCCTCGGGCAGGCTCCTCAGGCCAGACCCTCAAAGGGAGGTGCCCGAATCAGGACCAGGGTCTTCCCCATGAGCAAAGGGAACTGCAGGATTTGACCCCGTCAAGCACCACCAGTTGCTAAGCAGAACTGCAAGCCAATTAAATACACTTCCCTCCCACCATCACCTGGCATAAACAAGCATGGAATGATTGAAGTTACACTGATGTACAGTGGCTGAGGGTTGGCCTGCCTTGGCGACCTGGAGGCGAAATGTCCCATAGTTCCTTGTGGTAGCCAGTTTCTTTGTCTTTCCACTTTCAAAGCTATTTGAAAACCTGCTGGACGGACAGTGGCCGGCTATGCAGGGGACAGCATTATGGCCTATACAAGGGTAAGGGAGAACCATCTCCCTTACCACCAGCTAGGGAGATGGAGGTACAGAGAGGCAAGGTGACTTGCTCATGGTTTCACAGCAGGTGGGTGGCACAGCTGGGGATTGAACCCAGGAGTCCTGACTCCCAGTCTCTCCTGAGCAAATGGCTAGAGCCAGGTCCCTTTCCCAGAGAGAGAATAGAACCCAGGAGTCCTGATTCCTAATACAAGGCCTCAACTGAAAGCCCACCCTTCCTTCTTCTGAGCTCTGTGACCAGCCTCTGAAGTTAACCTCATGAGCTGGATCCAGTCTGAGGAGCATATTAGACCAGCAAAGTGCAACAGTATTTTGGGGAATGCTGGGTCAGAGGGATGGTCCACGTAGGAAAACCATATCAGTGGCAGATTAAAAAGCACAAGGCCTCAAACCAAAACCCAGCAGTTGCGGCTCAGGGAAGGGCCTGCTCAGATCATGAAGGTGCCAAAATAAGACCTGGTGCCGTCTCTGATCTGTAGCATCTGTCTCTGTGACACCTTGACGTAAATCTGCTCCTCCTCCTCCAGGTGGAAGATTCCTCCCAGGAAGCTGTTTTGCCGCCAGAACCCGCTGTCCTTCTCATCACAGTAAAGGATCAGGTTCTCCACAAGTTTCATCTCCTCGACATACCTGGGGGTCTTCTTATAGATGCCATGATAGATGACAGAACTCTGGCCCTGCTGAGAGCAACTCTGCGCCATAAGATGGATCTTGGAGTAGATGTAATAGTAGCCGGGCTTGATGCAGACCAGGGAGCCGCCCTGGTAACCAATGTCATGCAGGAAAGCCCAGTCCTTACTGTGTTCCCACTGCAGAGAACCGTTCCCAGAGGTGGTGAAGGCTGCACCTGGGGAACACGATGCCCACAACATGTCAGGCCTCAGCTTAGCCCAGAAAGAGGCATAACTGGGGAGAGAACCCTGGAGTCCTGGCCCCATCTTCCCTTGCTCTAATCACTGGACCCCACTCCCCTCCCACAGCTGTGAACAGAACCCAGGAGTCCTGATCCCATCCCCCACTGCTCTAATCACTAGACAAGATGCCCCTCTACAGCAGAGGCAGCAGACTATGCAGGGTTAAGAAGGACTTCAACCTACCCAAGACATGAGCTGCTGGCTTCTCAGTATGAAGTTTCCGGTCTGCAAATGAGACAAACAAACAAACAAAGGCCCAGCTGTGAGATCAGCCCAGTTCCGAGTCCTCTGTCCCCCGTGCGGGCTGGGGAAGAGCTGCCTGGTGCTGAGTTCTGGAGATGGCCCTGGATCTGAACCCAGTTCCGGGTCAGAACTTTGCCAATGGAGCCAGGCAGAGCAGCACCCGGGATCAGAACTGGGACTCACCCTCCAATGTAAAGCACTGGTGCCTGTGTTGTCCCCCCACCCAGTAATGTCACATTCATCTTGTCCCCCATCTGCCTTGTTCCATTGCACCCTCATCATGTTCCCCCCACTCACTCCATTACACCCCCATTCCATTCACCCCTCACTGTCGCACCCCCTCTCCTTCCCTACCCCCCCCCCCCCCCGCCCTGTCACCACTTCCTTCCACTCTCCCCCGCGCTGGGTCTAGCCTGCACTTTCATTGGGGCTGCTTTTAATTTCTCTCTCTCTTTCCTTTCTGTCTCGTTTCCACACACACCACGCCCCCCCTCCTGCCGCACGCTTCACTGCACCCAGCTCAGAAAAGACTCCCCCCCACTCCCGGAAAGCAGTTGCGGGGGAGGATCCGCTAGGCAAACATGCTGCATCGCTGTATTGCAGCGAACCATCTAGCACCTCTGGGCCCCACTGTCCTCTGCTGGATGGGTTTGGAACTGCTTAGTCATGTGTCAGAGACCGCATCCCGCTAGCAGCTAAAAGGAGATTTTTTGTTAGGGGGAAGCGTTTTTGCAGGAGCAGGGCCTGAGCCTGCAAGTCCTAGGCGGTTCTTTTGTGGAGCATGGCTGTGGAGACATCCAAACCCATCCCAACGAGCACTATTCAACTTCCTAGGCCAGAACCTCAGATCGTGCAAAGCAATGGAGCTCCTTTGACTTCAGGAAAGCTCTGCTAATTTGCACCAGCTGAGGATCTGGCCCACTAAAAGCAGTAAGCTCACTGGGGCAGGAACTGTCTATTTGTTCGTATTTAAATTGTACAGCACCTAACACAATGGAGTCCTGGGCCATGACTGAGGCTCCTAGGTGCTACTGTAATACACCTAATCAATAATGTACAGCACCTAGCACTGGGCTCCTGAGCCATGACTACTGTATACGCTACTGTAATAAAAATCCACCACCCTGGCTTAGCAACATCCTCAGCCCCCACCCGCTGCACCAAATCAAAACCATCTCATCCTGTACTGGGTCTTGCTTTGCGGTACAATAGGTGTGCTCAGAACCTGAAAGCAGCAGCAGGGACAGGACCCATAATTTCTGTTCCAAAAAGAGCTGAAAGAGAATCTCTGTTCAGTGTCGGGACTATGAAACATAGATAAGCAGTTCTCGTACCATCCAGCAGAAGACAGCAGCGCTCATACACACTAGTCACCTCGTTACTGTGCTCTTGACCAACATAATCAACGCAACCCATTATTGTGCCACTGCCAAGTCAATATCATCATCATCCCTAACTCACTTATATGCCATTTTACATCAGTGGACTCCACAGGCCTTCACAAAGGAGGTCAGTATCATTGTTCCAATTATAGAGAAGGGGAAACTGAGGCACAAAGAGGGGCAGTGTCTTGCCCAAGGTCACCCAGCAGGCCAGTGGCATAGGTGGGGATAAAACCCAGGTCTCCCAGTTGAAGGCTCTGTCTGCTAGGCCACACAACCTCCAAATACCTGCAGCCATTAACATCATCGCAAATTGCGCCCTGAGCAGAATGGTACCCCGGCACCTCACGCTAGAGTCATTGATTCTCAGGCCGGAAGGGACCATTTGGATTATCTAGTCTGACTTCCTGTATAACACAGGCCACAGGTCTTCCCTGGATTAGTTCCCGTTGGAACTAGAGCAGGTATGTTAGAGAAACAGCCCATCTGGAATAAAAAATTCCCAGGGATGGAAAATTGGAGCCCAGTGCTCGCTCTGATCCATTACATCAGAGTCACTTTGCAGGAGAGGTTTCCTTTCCTCCCCCTGCCACCAAGAAGGGCTATATATATAAACCACTGAGAGGCCCGACTGAGAGGCCCTGAGGCTATGAATAAAGCTTGGTTGACCAACCTATTACAAATAACCCATTGCAAATTCTCTGCGCTAGCACACATCTCTGTCCCTAGCGTGGAAGGTCTGATGCAGAGCTGTTAACCAGAGGAAATGAGGTGGGGGTGTGGAGACAAGGGGGCTTCGTTAACAGAGATTAGACCCACCCCTTATTGGTGTCACACTAGGCTTTGTGGAAACTCACTTCTGGGTACGGACTGTTCATTGCAAATCAGTCAACCAATGAATTCGGGGGGATGGATAACTCACTGGTTTGAGCATTGGCCTGCTAAACCCAGGGTTTTGAGTTCAACCGTTGATGGGGCCACTTAGGGATCTGGACAAAAATCTGTCTGGTGGATTGGCCCTGCTTTGAGCAGGGGGTTGGACTAGATGACCTCCTGAGGTCCCTTCCAACCCTGATATTCTAAGATACAGCCAGATCTCTGGCTGGTGTAAACAGAGATTGCTCTGCTGGAGTGAACAGGGCCAGATTCCAAGCTGGTGTAAATCAGCAAAGCTCTATTGGAATCAATAGGACCAGATTCTTAATTGGTGTAAATAGATGTTGTGCCATTGAAGTCAATTGGACCAGATCCCTGGCTGGTGTAAATGGGCATTGCTCCACCAGAGTCAACAACAGCTATACTGATTTACACCAGCTGAGGATCTGGCCCACCATATCTGCTTGGGAATAATGGGTGAATGTTTTTATTAGGGCAGGAATTCTCCTCTCCCCGCTTTGACACTGGCATAACACCCCTGGTGAAGTCACAGCAGCGTAAGGGAGCTCACAGTCAGGCACTGGGAGATTGTAGCCGCATTAGGGTGGTTCATTCTCCTGGCCAAACCCCTCAGCTGGTGCGAACCCAGTGGGGCTACACCAAATTTACAAAAGCTCAGGTCCCATACCGACATACGGATTTCCCAGTGTTCAGCACCCCGGGTGCCTCTGAATATCTGGCCTTGACTTAGGTCCCTCTGGGTGTATCTACACAGCGGCGAGTCTCAGAGCCTGGGCCAATTGATTTGGATTCACGGGGCTTGTGCTACAGAGCTAAAAATAGCCAGTTAGACATTTGGGCTCAGACTGGAGCCCGAATCCGGAGACCCGGCAAGAGGGGAAGGTCTCAGAGCCCAGGGTCCAGCCTGAGCCCAAATGTCTACCCCACAATGAAACGGCCCTGCAGCCCTAGCTCTGTGAGCTGGAGTCAGCTGACACAGGCCACCTGCAGATGTCTAATTGCAGTGTAGACACACCCTGTGTAATTTAGCGGAATGCTTCTGGAAAAAAAAAATCTGTCCATCATTGGGAGAACCGAGCTCTTAAAATCTGGTCTGTGTTTCAGGGGGCTGGCAGCTGAGGGTTAGCAAAAATGGGAAGAGATTTACCTTGAATGGACTTCTCAGAGATGGCCGCTGCTTCCTCCTAGAGTAGAAAATACAAGTCTGTCAGAAAGGCCACACACACACACAAAAGTCCTGGCCCCACTCACATTGTAACCCACTAATTTAAATGGAGTTATTCTGGAATGACACCTCTAAATGTAAAATTCACGGCACATCCCATCTATGGCTGGGTGCTGGTAGGCAGCAAGCAGCTCATTCTGAGAGGCCGAACTCCTAATACCAGAGTAGGACGAAAATGTTCCATCTGCATTTTTTTTTCAGTTGAAAACATTGGGCTTTTGACTAAACAAAAGGGTGTTTTGTTTTGTTTTTTTGGGAAGGAAAAGGCCTGATTTCCTTGAAAACTTTTGATTTTTTTTTGGTCAGCAAAAAAAAAAACCCAACTCCCAAACCCCGAACATTTCCAGCCAAATAGATTTTGGGTTTTGTCTGAAAAATTTCCAGGGTTCGTTTTCTTCAATAAAAGGTTGACATTTCTAGTGGATCCCCCCAACTCCCATTTTCCGACTAGCGCAACCTCCCTCCCTCCCACTGGAGCTGTGATTGGCTCCGCACCGGGCAGGATCAGACACCTGGCTATGTGGGGTGTGCAGACACTGTCATGATTCTGCCAGTGACATTGGCTGCCCAGCTGGAGAAACCTTGGGCCTGATTCTGTGAGGTGCTGAGAACCTGAGGCTCGCCTAGAGTTTCAGGTGCTTGGGCCCAGACCTTCAAAGATATTTAGACACCGAACTCCAGGGCCTGTGAGGGTCTGAGCCTTGGCATATATGAAACTGAGGACTGAAATGCTGCAGCATAACTAAAATCTTTGGGGTTAATAGAGGGCTATCTGGATGAAATTTATTGGCCTGTGATAAATAGGAGATCAGACTAGATCATCTAATGATCCCTGCTGGCCTTAAATGCCATGAAACTCAGGCTGCTGGGCACCTGCTGGACTCCTAGCTCTGTGCCTGAACTTAAGTCCAGCCTTATAACATGTATTTGGATGCAGTTTACAAGCACATGTGGCTGACCCAGGTTCTAACACAGTTTGTGAGAGCAGCACGAGCCAGGCCAGCTCATGCTGGGATCCGCTCCCCTGATAGTCCAGGCTAGTAGGGGAAGTAAAAGAAGACCCACAGGGGCAGGGGCAATTCAGACTCCCAAAGGAACAGCCCCTTCCCTAGCTGCCCCCCCGGCCTGTTCTCCCGCTTGCCCCTGTGATCCCCACGGTGAATGCAGATTTCTGCAGGGGTCTTGGGGCTTGTTGGTGGAGGAGGTTGGTTGTTGGGGTGGAAGGAAGACCCCTGAAAGGAGGGGGCTTGGGCATGGTCCTGGATTTTCCTGCTGTAGAGACCCCCTAGGAGGGGTAGCGGCAGGACCTGGGCCTGAGCTGTTTTGAGATCCCACAGGAATGTTTGCAACCAGCTGGCATGGGCGCCCACAAGCACAATGTGGCTTGAAATGTGTCTCATGTTATAAGATGTGTTCACACACACCGGGCGTTCACACACACAGACACACAGTAATGCACACGAGTGCCACCCCGACCTACACACACACACACAGCTCCAACCCCATTTATACACACAAATCCATACACACACACACTCTCTCAGAACCACACAGTGCCCTGTCAGAGCACACAGACACACCCGGGCTCACCTTAGCAAAGTCACCCTGCCCATTCCCGGCATACACACAAACACAGAATGTCCTACACAAGCAGGTGTGCACATGCCAGTCCTGATTCAACATACACTGCAGGTTAACACAAACATATTGTCCCATACTTCTGCACACAGCCCAGTCGCAGCACACAGACACATAAACCGATGTCAACATATGCACGACTCTGCTAACACAAACCTGCGCTGTCCCATACTAACACACATGAGTCCATCCAAAATCACATAGTCCTATCACAGCACACACACACACACACAGCCCTGTCCCAGCAAACATACAACTCCATCCTAGCATACACTGTCCCATTCTGCCGCACACAGTTTCATCCAAACTCTCTCTTACACACAGCTCCATCCTAACACACAGATGCTGCCCAGACCCAGCACAAGCGCACAAACACACGCCCAGATCCCTGTCCCAGCAAATGCCTAGATTTATCCTAACACACACACACACACACACACCAGTGCATTTCCAAATTACAGCGCACGCATGCGTACACAAACACACACAGACACACACACACACACTTCCTTCCCAACACACATGCAGTCTGCTCATTTTCACATTCCAGCACACACACACACACACACACACACACACACACACACACACACACACACACACACACACACACACACACACACAGCCCAATCCCAGCACACAAGCACTGCCCAGACACTGTGTCACTACACCCCTGCCTCCAAGTGCATATTGGCTCATTTCCCTATTACTGTGTACACACACGCACACACACATGTGGAGCCCCCTGCCAACGCACACTGCCCCATCCCCTCGTGCACACACACACACACGTCCCATCACTGCCCATGCGTGACGCAAGACTCTCATCTCCCGATCCCCTTTCCCAGTCACTCACCGCAACTTGGGACGTAGCCTTCTCCAGCTCTTTCTGGAAGCGGATCAGGAAATAGCCTTCGGTGGCCACGCCGGCCAGGGCTAAGATGACCAGACAGGCCAGGAAGAACTGGCTGTGCCAGCACATCCGCCGCTTCCTCCTCATGGGCGGGACAAAGGGGACCCCGTGCTGCTGGCCGTCCACCACAAAGACAGAAGGATACACCACCCCATCGCCCATGATTGCTCTCGGTGGAGCAGGGGAAGGTCCACAGCACAGCCCGGGAGATGCTTATGGACTTGATGGCAGAGCCAGAGGCAGATTTGACGCCGTCTCTAGCAAGAAGAGGATTGATCACCCCCTCTGTGGCCTGGGCTATGTATCTGAGCCTGTGACGCCCACAGCCCCGGAGAGGAAACCACACTATTACCCAACTGGCCTCTTGTGTTCTCACACTTTTCTCTTGCTTGGCTGGGTGGGGCTACCCTGCTAGAAGTCACGCCCCGTCACCCCTTCTTCCCCCCATCCCCCAGCTTTGCCTCCCTGCGAGAGCACATGTCTTTCTGCTAGAGGCAGCCACAGGCTCTCTGTGCTTTCCAATGTGTGGTAGGAAAAAGGGACCTCCATGGGGATTTCCCAGCCCCGAATAACTCCCCCCTTCAAGAGCTTCACGAGAGATCACCCGGACTCATAATTATAATCAGCTACCTCACTTACCAATGGGGATCAAACCCAGGCCCCTCAGTGAGCCACACACCACCCCAAGGCACTTGAAGTAAAGAAACAACTTTGCAGGTTGCTGTTATAGGTTAAACATCAGGCTGCTTTAGTTGCTAGGGTCAGCACTAAGACCTCTCCCTAAGGTGGGCACTAAATATCTTTTTATTGCTATTATTTATGAGGTGTGTTATGGTCGTGCCTAGGACCCAGTCCTGGAGCAGGATCCCATTTTGCTACGGGCTGTACAAACACAGAACAATCTGTCCCCCGCTTCACAACCCCAAACTCCCACCGCTGAAACCATCACTTTCCGTCTGAATCACAATTAATTACAAACTGGCTTTTCAAGCACTTTTTCTCAAGGGGGAAACGCTTCTCTGGCCTCACGCCTCTTCAGCTGGTTGGGCTGAATAAAATGGGGTTTCTTTTGATCAGGAAGGGGCACCTCTCAGGGTTCTGCCCTCCAGTGATCACAGCATTGGCGTTGCAAATCATCATTAAATTAAAACAAAGTAACAATTCTCCGAATTGCCCCATCTTCTGAGCTTCCTGCCTGCCTGTTTTAATGATGCACAGAAACCCACCACCCATAGTTACACAGTGAGCCTGTAAGAGAGCAGGGAATGGAACCTAGGAAACCTGGTCCTTAGATAGCCACTGTAATGCATTCCCTCACCAGAGCTATGAGTAAGGGTACGTCTATACTGCAATTAGACACTCGTGGCTGGCCCAGGTCAGCCGACTCAGGCTCATGGGGCTCCGGAAAACCTGGCCGAAAAAGGACCTTGGCAGCACTGCCGACTGGGCCATTAGAAATCTGATCAGCAGTTAGAGTGACCAGATGTCCCGATTTTATAGGGACAGTCCCAATTTTGGGTCTTTTTCTTATAGAGGCTCCTATTACCCCCCACCCCTGTCCTGATTTTTCACACTTGCTGTCTGGTCACCCTATCAGCAGTGCAGCGGGGTTCCAGGGCTAATGCAGGCTCCCTGCCTGCCCTGGCTCCGCATGGCTCCTGGCAGAAGCTGCCAGGTCCCTGTGGCTTCTAGACACATGGGTGGCCAGGGAGGCTCCACACATTGCCCCTGCCCCAAGTGCTGGCTCCGCAGCTCCCATTGGCCAGGTCCCCCTCCCACACCGTAATACCCTCCTGGAGCCCGCACCCCCCCAACATCCTGTCCTAGCCCCCTCCTGCACCCCAAACTCCTCCTTCCCAGCCCCATGCCGGAGCCTGCACTGCTTCCCACACTCTGAACCCTTCATCCGCAGCCAGAGCCCTCAACCCCCGCATCCCAACTCCCTGCCCCAGCCTGGAGGCCTCTCCCGAACCCGGAACCCCTCATTTCTGACCCCACCTAAAGTCTGCACCCCCAGCCCAGAGCCCATACCCACTCCAACAACTGCCCCAGCCTAGAGCCGTCTCCTGCACCCCAAAGCCCTGATCCCTGACCTCGCCCCAGAGCCCACACCCCCAGACAGAGCCCTCATCCCCAGCTCGGTGAAAGTGAGTGAGGGTGGGGGAGAATGAGTGACGGAGGGAGGGGGGATGGAGTGGGCAGGGCCTTGGAGAAGGGGCGGGCTCTGGAGGAATGGGCAGGGCAGGGGTGCTCAGTTTTGTGCAATTAGAAAGTTGGCAACCCTAGTTTAATTGCGGTGTAGATGTTCTGGCTGGGGCTGGAACCTGAGCTCTGGGTCCCTCCCCACTCACGGCATCCCAGGGTTTTTCTCCAGCCTGAGCATCTACACCACAGCTAAACAGCCCCTTAGTCTGAGTCCCTTACCCTGAGTTGGCTGACCTGGGCCAACAATGAGTTTTCAATTGCAGTGCAGACATACTCTAAGAGTCTGGACCTCCAAGCCCCACCTCTAACCCACTAGACCCCTCCCCTCCGAGAGCCGGGAATAGAAGCCAGGAGTCTTAGCTCCCAGCCCCCTGCTCTAACCTGCTAGACCCCACTCCCCTTCCAGAGCCAGGGAGAGAACCCAGGAGTCCAGGCTCCCAGCCCCCTGCTCTAACCACTAGACCCCACTCCCCTTCCAGAGCTGGGAATAGAACACAGGAATCCTGGGTTCCTGCTCTAACCCGCTAGACCCCACTCTCCTCCCAGAGCCAGAGAGAGAACCCAGGAGTTCTGGCTCCCACGCTAGACCCACTCCCCTTCCAGAGTGAGGATGAGAATCCAGGAGTCCTGACTCTCCGTATCTTGCTCTGACTCACTAGGGCACAGCCTTTTAAATTATTTAATTAATTTGCCAGGTCACTAGGAGCCTTTGGATGATGAAGTCGCCTGGTGACTCTCCATGAGAACCACGGACTTGGGCTCCTGTGGAACTATACAGATAAAGAACGCTTCAGGGATGTGGGACAGGAGGTAAAGAAGAGGAAAGTCCGAGTTATCTTCTCGGAGATCTTTCTGGCTCCGAGTGAGAGACAGGACAGGCCGAAAATACTAGAGATGCCCCATCGGCTGCAAGACTGGTGGGAACATTAGGCCACATTTCAGGGGAGAAGTGGCTCTATGAATGGAATGGCCTGCATCTCACAGACAGGGGGCTAATCTCCTTGGCTGGAGACTAGCTGGCACAGGCGCCGACTTTCCAATATGCTGGGGGATGCTCGACCCCCAGCTCTGCCCCAGGCCCTCCCCCATTCCACCCCTTCCTCCAAGGCCCCACCCCACTTCTTCCCACCTCTGCTCCTTTCCCCTCCTCCCCAGAGCCTCCTGCACACCGGTGGGTGGGAGATGCCAGGGTGGCTGGGAAGCTGATCAGGGGGTTGCATTTTTTCCCCATGGGTGCTTCAGCCCCTGGAACACCCGCAGAGTCAGCACCTATGCTAGCTGGAGTAGCCAGGAGGGCATTAGGGTGCTCAGGAGGCAAAAGTGGTACAAATTCTGTGAGCAAAGCGAGCAGATACGACGAAGAACGTGAGAACATTTTTCAGTTGCCGCCGTGCTAAGGCTAGAAGCATGAGTAACCAACAAGAGGAATTGGAAACACCCATGGAGGAGATGACGTTTGATATAACTGGCATTACTGAAACGTGGCAGCGGGACGATTTGCATGACTGGAATGTTAAAATCTCTGGTTCAGGAAGGATGGAGTGGGTAAAACAGGAGTGTGGGGGAGTTGGCACTCGCCATTAAAAACACAAATTGCTTGTTTTTGAGTTATTGATAACTCAGACTCACAGGATCTCGAACGTGTATGGATCCATGTGCTCACTAACAAAGTCCTGGATGGGGTACTGGTGGGGGTCTGTTACAGCTCACCAGATCAAACCAGAGAACAGGATAAGTTACTCCGTAAACTCCTGCCTGCAATGCGTGGAAATAAACACTGTGTTCTTATGGCAGATATATGCTGGAGGTCTCAGACAGCCAGGAGAAAAACATCATTAGAACTTCTAAGTTATAGATGATTGTTTTCTAACATGAAAAGTATTGCCCTCCATATGAAGCAACTATTTTGGACCTCATTATGTCATATAAAGATGAATTAATCACTGGACTGGAAGATGGTGATGCGGGACCCGTGATCATGTCCTGGTTACATTCAATATGGACAAACAGAAGACAGTCCTGACCAGTAATATAGATAGTTGTAGACCCCTGTGCGGATACAAAATTGGTATCCACATCCGAGCCACGATCTGCAAAAATGGTTCATGGATATCCGTATCTGTGGATACAAAGCAGATAGCTGCAGATTTGTAGAGTTTTACATACTTGGTCCTTCAAAAGGGCTGGTTTCCCAAAACTGAGGAAAATGATAAACAAAATTGATCAGAAGGGAAAAAGTTAGGCAGAAAAAATGTGAATGAAAATTGGGAGTTCTTTAAGAAGAGTTTATTAGGTGGCCAAAAGGCCACAGTTCCACAGTCAAGAAAGGGGACAATTTTGGCAGAAAATCCTTTTGTGGTTCAGTGGCAAAAAGAAGGACAATTAGAAATAAAAAAAAATCAATATATAAAAAATGGAAAAAGGGGGAAATAAATAGCAATCAATATTAATGAGAAGTTATGAAATATAGGATATTGATAAGGGAAGCTAAAGACATTGGGTTAAAAAATCTATGGATGTCAGGGTTAAGGACAATAACAGGAGGGTTTTTTAAGTATGTTAGGAACAAAAGAAACCCTAGCAATGGTATAAGCCCACTACTAGATGTTCTGGCACTGGTGAAATTGTTAATAATGATACTGAAAAGACAGAAGTGCTCAATAATTATTTCTGATCTGTATTTGGAAAGAAGAAGCAGAAAGATGTACTCAGATCCAAAGTTCATTGATGTCAGTAGGAGTTTTTCCATTGATTTCATTGCGCATTGGAACAGGCTCAGACAGCCTGTCTCCTGAGGTCACTGGATCAAACCAGCCTAAGTCATCCCAAATGACCAAAACTCATTCCAATTTAGTAGCTTTTGAATGGCCCTGATTTGAAATTAGTTTGCTGGATCTCAGTCCTGTTCCAGGATGTCATAAAAACCCGCCCATAGTTTTGAGCTAAATTGGGCTCACCTTGATAGCAGTTTCAATAGATAAAACAAGGATTGACGGGGACATGGATATTTCTTCTCACCCTCTAAGATGTCTCCTGTAGACTTCGGAGCATATGTGGGGAGTGCAACAACTTGCACAGAAGTGAGAGGCAGGGCACAGGTTATAGGAGGGAGAAGAGTTTGGAGAAGACCTCAGGAAGTCAGTCTGTGTGCCCATGGCTAGTATGCTAGCCACAGTTGCAACACCTCTTTATATAAACAGCTCTTTTAATAAAAAGTTTAATTTTAGAAATAGGAATCCTTTCCGGTTATTAGCCAGTATGAGGCACATGAAAAATAGTGGCTGTGGTCATTTTAGCGAAAGCCATGGCAAAGAACAGAATGTGGGTCTAAAAAGAGAGCAAAAAGGCAGCATGGAGGAGCTCAGACCACCGGAAATGCTGGATTTCCAGACAAAAAACCTGGCACAAGCATGGAAGCAGTAGAAGCAAGAACTGAGTCTGTGTACGAAGCTGATCCTGGATGTAAAGATGAGAAAATCAAGGTAAAGGTTTTATACCATCTCTTTGGGAGGAAAATGACAAGAAGTGAGGCAGACACTGTGGTCAGGAATAAAGCCCAAACTGTTGGAACAACTGATAATGGTGTTGGTGAGTGCAAGAAGGCCAGACACAAGCAGACTGTACAGAGAAACTTTTTTTTAAACTCAGATCCGGTATGTGGAAAGATGGAAGAGACACTTACAATACAGAGCTGAGAACTCCAGCATCCACATGTAACTTTGGAGTCATTAACAATTCCCCACAAAAACGTTGGTGGAACATATGATTCCAGCTTACAAGTGAGATTGTTGAGAGATCCAGATCTAATCCTAGGGAAATGCATCCAAATAGCAATGGCAGCTGAACTGTTCAGGGAAAGGATCAAAACAATGACAGCCCCTAGCACAGAATAAATATGCAGGTTCAAGCCAGAGAAACCCAGGAGGCAGAAGAGACAGACACAGACTGAGAATGCAGGTCTCATGGTCCAACTGTGGAAAGCAACATGAAAGGCAGAAAGAAAACGCCCTGCCAATGGCCTAAGACCCAGATAGCACCACTTTATGTCCCAACGCTGCATCTGTCCCAGGAATTAAAGAAAGCAGCAGTACGTGCAGTGAGTGAGGATGCAGAGATGTTCAATGAAGAGGAGAATATCTGCTGTGTGACTCGAGCAGCGCCGATGACTCAGTGTCTTCACACTGCAAAAGGAGGCTGCCGCCTATTCTACTGGCGTAGCTGCAGCGATGGGATTGTATCAATGAGCAGTTGGGGTCCAGCAGGATTGCGGGGACAGCTGCAATGCAAGCCGAGCAGCCCGGGCTGGTCTTTTACAATGAAACCGTTCTGAGGCCAGTGGGCAAACGCAGGCTCAGAAACCAACCAAAGGAGAGATGCTATCACAGGAGTACCGCCACCTGCTGGGCACTGCGAGCATGGACTGGGGAAGCACATGTGATCCCTGTTGGGAGGGCAGGATTCCCTGATGTTAAGATCAGAAGAGACCGTTTTGATCATCTAGTCCAGGGGTTGGCAACCTTTCAGAAGTGCTGTGCCGAGTCTTCATTTATTCACTCTGATTTAAGGTTTCGCGTGCCGGTCACACATTTTAACGTTTTAAAAGGTCTCTTTCTATAAGTCTATAATATATAACTAAACTATTGTTGTATGTAAAGTAAATAAGATTTTAAAAATGTTTAAGAAGCTTCATTTAAAATTAAATTGCAGAGCCCCCCAGACTGGTGGCCAGGACGCAGGCAGTGTGAGTGCCACTGAAGATCAGCTTGTGTGCCATCTTTGGCACACGTGCCATAGGTTGCCTACCCCTGACCTAGTCTAAGCTCCTGCATAGGACAAGCCAGAAGATTTCACTGAGTGGTGTGTACCTCCAGCCCACATCCTGTGAAAGAAAGCAGGGTAAGAACAGCAACATGTACCAGATGTTCTTAGAAATCTACCCCAGGCAGGAATTGAACTCCTAGCCTGTGGAAGAGGGGGAAGGCCAGATGATTGCTTTCTTCCTTAAGGCACCAAATGACCAGGCTGGTAGAAACTTATTCTCCAGGGCAGCTGTGTTGTTTACTTTCAAAAGCCTGGCTGATTGAATCTGGATAGCGTGACCCTCTGTAACAACCTGTTGGTGGGTTGTGCTGGAGTCATCTCTGTATGGTATCTCATCGCCTCATCTTACCACCCACAGTCACTTCCTCACCAGCCCCACTATTGCTAGCCCCAAGAGGCCTGTTATCTCATCAGGATCTATGGTTCTGGTGGAAGCTGTTTATTCACATTCTCACCAGCAGGTGTCTTCTCCTTCCCCACCATGTCAGGAGCTCTGAAGCTTCTGGTTGTTCCTGACTCATACTATGGCCTGTACTGGGTGGGCTATGACCGGAGTGAGTAAGACTGGAATTCCCCAGACAGGGGTGTGAAGGCTGTAGATTTTTAACCAGGGCCAAATAGAAAAACCCAAGGGCCTTCTTCAAACTCTTGATGACTTCAGCGGGAGCTTGTGTAATAATTTGATCATCACCAGGAACTGAACTCAGGCTTCCCAGAGCAAAGAGCATAAAACGCTACAGCTTGAGATAAGCAGCTAAGCCCCCCTGCCTTCAGTTATAGCACTCAGATGGTTACGTTCAAGGCAAACACACAGAGAAGTTAGATAAAAACTTTAAATATTCTTTTTGGAAGGCTGCAACATAAAACCACTTTATGTTTTAGAATCCAGAATCCTAAGGCACAAGAACCAAAAGACAGAGAGATAAAGCAGCATGCTCCCTAAGATAGAAAGACACAAGTGAACCCATCTTGTAGTAGGCTGGCTTTCTGCAGGCTGACTTCTGAAAGACCCAGATCATATGCTTCCCTGCAGAGCCTCCGGACTTCCAAGAAGGACTAGACCACCCCTCACAAATTTAAAGTGATAGCTTGTTATTTTAACACCGATTTCACTACACCACACATGTCCCAGGTGAACTGCTCGCTCGAGGAGATTGCATAACACGTGCTGAACAATGGGTTAGATTCATCTGCCACAGATAGACCTCAAGTCTGTAACAAGATGACTCCACACAGGGTTATACTGTGACCCCTTTCATTCATTCACTGATTGGATGTGTAACTGGATTGGTTCAATCCCCCCATCTCCCAGGCCTCCATGAAGGAGGCTATCCCAACACGCACTGCAGCATATGGGAAAATAGCTGCCGTGATCTGCACCAGCAGCTGAGGCATTATGGGAGAGCTGCCCGTATTTCCCATCCCAGATGCATACCGGTAACAAAGACAGCGATCCCCCACAAAGCCACTGAGGTTTCTCAGCGCTCGTCCGTGACACTTGTTTATCCCCTGATGCGATGGAGGGTTTTGTCTTACTGTGCTTCACCACACTGACCGGATACAACCCCCTCTCCGTTTCTCCCTCCCATCGCCAGCGCTAGCTCGATGCCCTTTCTGCCCACACACAGCAGAGACCCTGCAGCTGAGCTGCTGTCAATACCACCTGCGGCTGGGCAGGCAGGGCAGAGAACGCCACATGATGGGAACGGTGAGTTGAGAAGGAAGTTTATGTGAGCACCTAGCCACATCAGAGGAAGAGAGGGGAGCTTATACTGAAATGAGGAAACCATCTGAGCCAGAGGCTCAGCTCTGCCCATGCCCCCCTCGCTGCAGCTACAGCTGGGTGCTGTCTCACCACCACGCAGGGCCAGGCATGGAGGTTTTACCCCACTCTAGAGCACTCCATTAACAGGTGGTAAGGCTGTGAGCATCCACTCTAGGAGGGGGTGTTTCCCCGCCCATCCCCACTAGGCTTTGAGCTCCCAGCCCCAAAGATTACACCACAGTCAGCATCCCCCAGTTTAGCAAAGCCGGCTACTGAGAATGTGCAAGAGGAAGAGATATTCAACAGCCTGTGCGTTCATCCACTCACTTCTCTTCCTGCTGCTGCTTTGGCCAAAATATTCAAACCGGGGCATCTACAGGGTGGCCTCTGAAAACGTGTGGCCTGATTTTCAAAGGTGGAGTGCATTCTCAGTTCCTGCACGAATCACTGGGAAACACTGCATGAATCTCCTTATTTCCAGAGCTTCAATATGGATTCAAAAGCATAACTTTAGGGACCCTGGTTTGAAAATGTTGGCCATGGGGCAGATTTTCACAGATATTTAGGCATCTAAAGATAAAGGTATCTAGTGGGATTTTCAAAAGTGCCCAAGCAGATGAGGCACAGGCTTGGGCACTTCTGAAAATCCCATTAGGAGCCCTAATAATTTGGAAACTCTGGCCTTTAGTGGTTTAAGCTTCTGAGACAAAGTTCTCCAATTTATCCACCAGAGGACAATGCTGCCTTGTGTCTAAATAGCTCCTTGGGAGACATGTTAACTAGAGCCCTGATTCAGCAGAGCGTTTAGTCATGTACTGAAGTCTATCCCCATTCAGTCAAGCACATGTATAACTTTAAGCACACGCTTAAGTCCCATTAGGATGTATTGAAGAGACAGGGACCATTTTTTGGTTGTGTGTTTCTACAGCACCTAGCAAACCGAACCCTAATCCATGAGTGGGTGGGCCCTAGACATGTCTGCATCATGAATAATCAATAATCATATTAAGTGTTTTGCTGAGAGTAGCGAGGGACTGCTTACTCAGGGTCCAGAGTGGAGTGGTTTTAAGCTATGCAGGAAGCTGTCTGAATTTCAAACTCTCCAGCCCACCTGGATTCTCTGTTCATGCCACATTGTTTAGAAAGGAACCAAGGTATAAACTGTGTAAGAGAATCATGGAATCATAGGACTGGAAGGGAACTTGAGAGGTCAACTAGTCCAGTCCCCTGCACTTAAGGCAGGACTAAGTATTATCTAGAACATCCTTGACAAGTGTTTGTCTAACCTGCTCTTAAAAATCTCCAGTGATTGAGATTCCACAACCTCCCTAGGCAATTTATTCCAGTACTTAGCCAGGAAGTTTTTCCTAATGTCTAACCTAAACTGCTCTTGCTGCAATTTAAGCCCATTGCTTCTTGTCCTGTCCTCAGAGGTTAAGAACAATTTTTCTCCCTCCTCCTTGTAACAACAAATGTATTTGAAAACTGTTACGTCCCCTCCTGGTCTTCTCTTCTTCAGACTAAACACATCCATTTTTTTCAGTCTTCCCTCATAGGTCATATTTTCTAGACCTGTAATCATTTTTGTTGCTCTCCTCTGGACTTTCTCCAGTTTCACAGAATGATAGAAGATTGGGGTTGAAAGAGACCTCAGAAGGTCATCTAGTCCAACCCCCTGCTCAAAGGGGGACCAATCCCAACTACATTATCCCAGCCAGGGCTTTGTCAGGCTGGACCTTAAAAACCTCTATCGAAGGAGATTCTACCACCTTCTTAGGTAACCCATTCCAATGTTTCACCACCTTCCTAGTGAAATAGTGTTTCCTAATATCTACATTTGTCCACATCTTCCTGAAATATGGTGCCCAGAACTGGGCATAAGACTCCAGTTGAGGCCTAATCAGCGTGGGGTAGAGCGGAAGAATTAATTCTTGTGTCTTGCTTACGACGCTCCTGCTAATACATCCCAGAAAGATGTTTGCTTTTTTTGCAAGACTGTTACACTGTTGAATCATACGTAGCTTGTTAAATGTTAAGCTGTACTATACTGTTCAGACACTAGGTGGAGCCATAAGTAATATACTTAAGGTCACAACATTTCCTGGCGGCGTATTAAAGGATTTTATAGTGAACCCATCTGGTGTATCTCTCTGGGAAGGAAGCTCTGTAGCCAGTCCATGCTGCACAACAATCTGTCCTGCAACCTACCATGTACAAGCACGACATGACATGGTGTCAGAAGTAAAGGTATCCTAACTGGTGCCACAGGAGAGCAGAAATGGAAGGAAAACAGCAATGAAGTTTGCAAACGGAAGGAACAAAGCACCAAAGGTTGCAAGATCTTCAGTTCCCCAGAGAACTTCAGCTTTGATAGACCTTGGGAATGGACAGACTGGAAGCAACATTTTGCAAGATGTTACATTGCTACAAAATTTTATAAGGAAAGTGAAGATATCCAGTTATCATCTTTCATTGATGCTATGGAGAAGCAGGAGACCATATCTTTAATTCTTTTACCTTTACTGAAGACAGTCACAAGATGACTATGAAAGGGTTTTGGCTATGTTTGATGCATAATTTATACCTCAAAGAAATGTGTTTTATGAAAGAACATGGTTTCACTAAAGAATTCAGGAACTAAGAGAGCATGTTGAGCTTTTCTAAGAGCTTTGCATGCGTTGGTTGAAAACTGATTTTGGGATAACAAAACCTGAAAATATCAAAGACAGACTGATTATTGGGTTAGCAGAAAAGAACCTTTCATAGCATCTACCGTTAAAGACAGACAAACCCACAGCTGTACAGATAGCAAAGCGGTTTGAACTAGTCAAACAGCAGAATAAAAGGCAGGAGCAAAATGAAACACCTGAAACTAGCTTAGATGCTGTAAACACAAAACACCATAAAAAGCTCTGAGGCTCTGAGGCTAACTACAAAGCATTTCAGACTAAATGCACAAGATGTGAAAAATGTCATAGCTCAAGACGTGTGTCCAGCTAACAGTGACACATATAATAAATGCAAAAATATGGACATTTTTGCAGATGTTTGCTGTACTAGGGCAGTCAGGGAGCTGACTACAATTGCAGACAATCAAGAGCAATTGTTCTGGGATGCATCATATGTGATGAAACAGGGCCAGCCTGGACAGTGAAACTGAATATTCAGGAGCAGATGTGACCGTCGTCTCAGAAGGGCCTTACAATCATCCCATACAACCACTCCCAGAGCTGAAATCCCCTATCACAGACATGAAAGTGTATTTAGAACGGCATGGACCAGTGCACCACAAAAACAACTTACAAAGGCAAAACATTGGCATTCAGAGTGCATGTGGTCAAAAGATCAAAGACCAACAACCTTCTCAGATGCAGCATGATAGCCATGATGGGCCGAGTGAGAAAGGTGCAAGAACATGACAGAGAATTTGCTGATATTGAGATTTTGAAAGGAGCTCCTGTACAAATAACCTCAAGAGACACTGCTGAACCATCTCGTGTCCAAACATCTCCACTACACAGACCCTGGAAGAGACTAGGTGCAGATTTATGTAAAGTCAGAGGACATCAATACCTGGCCTTAGTTGGCTATTTTTCCAGGCATCTCAAGGTAATGTACTTGAAAGACATAACGTATGGTAGTGTTATTGAGAAACTGAAGTGCACTTTTGTTCATTTTGGTATTCCAGGACCATCAGTGATGGACAATGGACCACAATTCACCACAGCAGAATTTAAATCATTCCAAATGAAATATGATTTTGATCATATTACCAGCAGCCCACATTATCCACAAGCAAATGGAGAGGCTGAGAGAGCTGTAAAGACAGCGAAGAAAATTCTACAGCAGGAAAAATCCATTCCTTGTTCTTCTGAGCTACAGATCAACACTAACAGCAGCTACCAGATATAGTCCAGTACAACTCCTGATGGGATGACAACTCAGAACTACAGTTCTGGCTCTGGGAAATAATCAGTCTCCAAAGTGGCCTGACATGAAGAGTAGCCAAATCAGATAAAAAGGCAACAACAACTTACAAAGACTTTTATAATGTACGTCACTAAGTTAGAGACTTGCCAGGTCTACGACCTGGTGAGTGTGTTTTTGTGTCAAACTGGCTGGAGAAAAACGATGGAGAACTCCAGCTACCGTGAAGAAAAAGAAGTCATTGCCCAGATCACATGTGGTCAAGACCAATAGTGGAGAAGTTCAACAGGAACCTTTGACATCTAAAGAAAAATCAACAGAGCCAACTCCACAGAGGGTGGATGCAGCCCAAGATGATGACACCTCACAGATTCCAAACCAACCAGACAATGGGACAGCCAGATGGGCACGTTGTGACTTGTTTGGGTCAATTAGAAGACCAGTATGATTCAGAGACACTCAAGAGAGTGAGCCAGACTGAACTTTAAAGATGGCGTGATCGCATTGGCAGCAGGCAAAGCTTCCTCTTGGGGAGGCCAGCTCACTGCCCTACCTCTTCCGACTGAGGCCAGGCCCCTGCCCGCTGCTCTCTGTCCCCCCATGGCCCCAGCCCCTCACCCCATGGCCTTGGCAGGGACTGCAGCGGAGCTCTCGGCCATGGCTGGAGCTCTGAGCCTGGATCCACACCCCTGTTCCGCCCCTTCTGCCCACGGCCCCACCAATTCCACTCCTTCCCCTGTGGCCCCACCCCCATTCCACCCCAACTCCACCTGTTCCCCACCGAGGCCCCGTCCCCCTCTTGCTCCATTCCCAGACCCCCACTGCGGCCTGGAGATTGGAAAAAGCTCTGTGCCTGCCAGCCCTGATGGCATGGCAGGGGGAGATTTTTATGGGGGCCCCAAATCCGCCACTGCCCCACCCCCCTCCAGCAGTGAGAGGTTTGGTGAGGCTTAGCCTCCCACAGCCTCCATTACGCGCCACCCGTGTATGATCTTGTAAATGGTAGGAATGTAAAACCAAGGGGGAGAAGTAATCGAATATTAAACTGGATTATACTGGTTAGCCACTATATGGTGCCATGTGCAACATACATTACTGAAGCTCCTAAGGGCTTGTCTACACTGGCAGGGGGGAAATCGGTCTAAGATATGCAACTTCAGCTACGAGAATAGCGTAGCTGAAGTTGATGTATCTTAGATCAATTTAAAATTACTTATTTCGCACCCTCGCGGCGCGGGATCGATGGCCACCGCTCCCCCGTCGACTCTGCTTCTGCCACTCGCGGAGCTGGAGTTCCGGAGTCGATGGCAGACCGATCGGGGATCGATTTATCACGTCTACACTAGATGCGATAAATTGATCCCCGATAGATCGATTACTACCCGCCGATCCGGTGGGTCGTGTACACCTGGCCTTTTTTTAAACAGCTGTTCCTGGCAGTGCATTAAAGGAGGGTATAAGTGAACACATCTGGAGTCTCTCTCTGAGAAAGAAGCTCTTCTGTCAGTCCATATCTAGCACAGAAGCCCGACCTACTAGTCACAGTCCTGCAACCTACCATGTACAAGGTGTACATGACAAACTGCACACATCAAATTCCTCACTACTTTACTCTGGACTTTTACTCTACCCTTGAACCTGATTCACAGAGTTTTAGGCCAAAAAGGACCAATAGATCATCTAGCCTCACCTCCTGTATAACACCGGCCGGAGAATTTCACCCACTTACCCCTGTCTTGAGCCCAAGAACCTGTGCTGGACTAAAGTATATCCAGTCTTGATTTGAAGACGTCAAGAGGCGGACAATCCATTGCTTCCTTTGGGAGTTTTTTCTTGTGGTTAATTGTCCTCACTGTTAAAAACTGGTTCCTTATTTCTAATTTGAATTGATCCGGCTTTAACTTGCAGCCTTTGATTCTTGTTATACCTTTTACTGCTAGGTTTTGCCACCCGACCTATCCCCTCTCATTCATTACAGAGTGGTCACCGCTTGCCTCTGATCGGCTCATGGGGCCAGCGCCGTCCCCCACAAATATCTGCAAATCTGCCTCATTCTCCCCCTTCAAATCTCTCCTCAAAAAAACTCAACAGTTTGGCTGCTAGTGTGCAGAGACCACCACCCATCACGCTGACCAATACCTGTTTCCTTGCACTCCCTGATCTGTCTATATCCATCTGTTCTCTCTTGTCTTATTCTTTGAGTGTAAGGCCCTCGGGGGGCAGGGACAGTCTTTTTGCTTTGTGATTGTGCAGAGCCTGGCACAGTGGGGTCCTGGTCTCTGATAAGGCCCCCTAGGTGCTACAGTAATCATCACCAGCTTCTTTTCCCAACCCCAAGGTTGGGTAGGGCCAAGCTATGGTGATACAAAATAAATAAATAAATAAATAAATAATATAAGATGATTAACGAGCCTTTTAATACCTGGCGTTTCCTCCCCATGAAGGTATTTATACATTAACTTAATCGAATGTACCCACAGCCCTCATAATTAGCCACATCATCTGTATCATAGCATTAAATGATGTGATATTTGTAAAAATCCACCACAAGAGATCTGTGTAAGAAGTCAGGCATTTTATAATCTATGGAAATGATTGGTAAGGGGGCAGAAGAGGAAGCACATGCAGGCGAGGGGATATTACACCATAAGAATGTCGGAATGAAGATGTCTCAGCTTTGTGCGATGCTGCAGCTGAGCTCAGACCCTCCCATCTGGACTCTTGGCGCGAGTGCTGGTTCTGCGTTTAAGTCGGGCAGCCGACCATGGTCATGGCTTGGGAGAACTCTTCGAATTCCTCGCACAGCCTCTGGAATTCCTTCTCTTGGCAGTCTCCCTCATTTGGCCACTTCTCAATCCAGGTGTCCTTGCTAATGATGTAGGTGCTCCTGGAATGGACAAGAAGGTTTGTGCCTTTGACCTCAGGATTTACTGAGTAATCTACCTGCGTGGCTCCTCGAGGCTGGCCAGGCTTTGCCCTGTTGGCGCAACTCACACCCACGCTGGGGCAGGCTGGGCCACATCCAGAGGCTGATGAGTCTTTTGCAGCCTTGGCTGATGAAGATGGGTCTTTTAGTTCAGGCAGTAGAGGCTCCTGCTATAAGTTCCAGAGGTCCCAGATTCAACCCATGCCATCGTCAACTGATCCAGGATCCTGATGTAGCACTGGCCAGAGTCTGAGGACCACATCTGACTTGCGTAAGAATTGAACTCACTGCATCCATGTTTATCTCTAATATGGAGGTGGAGTCTAGCCAGAGACTACAGTTCCCAGCATGCAGTGCTCTGCATTTGGCCACACATATATTAGATTGGAAGTCTTTGAAGAGGCAGCGCCCTCCTTGTTAAAGAGGAAGGCCCCATTTTGGAACTCCCTGGTTATGGGCTTGGAGGACCCTGGGCTACCCTGGAGAACAACTCAGTAAGGAAGCTCAGCTGAAGATATTGGATAAACTAGACAAAAGGGCAACTTTTTCAGGTCACACATCCTAAAGAGGCCCTCTCCTCTGGTCACTTTCTATCATCAGGGGGTGTCCCTGACTATTGTCCCATCATGTCAGATCCTAACAAGTCCCTCCAAGAATCTGACCCAACATTGCTAATAGGTAGGGCCCTACACATTCATGGCCATGAAAAATGAGTCACGGATTGTGAAATCTGTGTATTGTGGTGGGGGGCAGGGTCATGATATTGCCACCCTTACTTCTGCACTGCCTTCAGAGCTGGGCGAAACTGCACCTGCAGTCTCCAGCCTGACAGCACAGACCTGAAGATGCTTGGAGGGTAGGTTACTTACTCAGTTTTCAAGTCCCACAAGTCACTGCTGAGTCCCCAGATCAAGTAGTCCTTGTTAAGCTCCAATCTCAGAGACTCCCTGCACTTCACGTGGCTGATGAACGGACGGGTTTGTTCTAGTGGATTTTCATCAGTCCCTGAGGAAGAGAAGAAAAATAGTCATTTAGATGTTCCAGGTAGGGGAGCCAGTGGAGCTTGTTTATCAGTGTTCAGAAGGGGGAGCTCTTACCTGCTTTAATGACTCGCAAAATGCTCATCTTGTAGGTATCATGATTGTTTGATTCTTCAGTTCCAACAAGCCTGGCTTTATACACTGAGGGGGAAGAAAGTGACACTAGTTAAAGACTGTAGCAGTTTTCTGTAGGAAAACTGGCGTGTGGTCAACTCACGGAGAGGCAGAGAGAATTAAGCAAACTGGGTAGTAGACCTTGATCCATTCCGTTTGTTCTAAGATTCCTCCAGGGCTTGGATTAGGAGTTTCACATCATTCTTTTGATCTGGTGCTGATAATAGTGACATACGTGATAGACAGACAGTTTAATCAGAGGACATTTTGGCAGCTCGTCATAAGAACGGCCATACTGGGTCAGACCAAAGGTCCATCTAGCCCAGTATCCTGTCTACCGACAGTAGCCAATGCCAGGTGCCCCAGACGGAATGAACAGAACAGATAATAATTCAGTGATCCATGTCCTGTTGCCCATTCCCAACTTCTGGCAAACAGAGGCTAGGAACACCAGCCCTGCCCAGCCTGCCTAATAGCCATTGATGGATCTATCCTCCATGAACTTATCTAGTTCTTTTTTGAACCCTGTTATAGTCTTGGCCTTCACAAAATCCTCTGGCAAGGAGTTCCACAGGTTGACTGTGTGTTGTGTGAAAAAATACTTTCTTTTGTTTGTTTTAAACCTGCTGCCTATTAATTTCATTTGCTGACCCCAAGTTCTTGTGTTATGCGAAGGAGTAAATAAACATTTCCTTATTTATTTTCTCCACATCAGTCATGATTTTATAGACCTCTATCATAGGTGCCAACTCTGTGGGTGCTCCAGGGCTGGGGCACCCATGGGGAAAAATTGGTGGGTGCTCTGCACCTACCAGCAGTTCCCTGCCCTGCCCCAGCTCACCTCTGCCTCCTCCCCTGAGCCTGCCACGTCCCCGCTTTTCCCCCTAGCTCCCAGCGCTTCCCTCCGCAAAATAGCTGTTTTGTGGCAGCAAGCGCTGGGAGGGAGGGGGTAGAGGGGGAATGTGGCATGCTCGGGGAAGAGGTGGGGCTGGGGCAGGGATTTCGGGAAGGAGTGCAATAGGGGCAGGGAGGGGGAAGAGGTTGGAATGGGGACGGGTGGGTCAGGGCAGGGATGGAGTGGTAACAGCTAACTTAGACCACATCATTGTGTATGTATAGTTGGGATTATGTTTTCCAATGTGCATTGCTTTGCATTTATAACTTCAAGAGCTGCACCTAAATTGGTGTTCACAGAGTGAGTGGCCAGGGTGGCCAATGGAGACTCCAGATTGATACTGTAAACCTTCTGTTTGGGTCAAAATGGAGAATTGCAGGCTAGAGCATCAGATCTCAGTCTGAATATTTCTGTGCAAGAAGTTGGATTGGAATTCTTAGATCCTCTGGTTTTGGCTCTGGGTTGGGTTCCAGATCAGAAGAGGTCGATTTTCCAGATCTTGTTGGTAAAGCAGGTGAGCTCTCATGAAAACAGCTGATTTTGTGAGACTTCTGCCATTTTGGGGACCCAAAATCTCACAAGTCTTTTGTACTGATAAATCCAAAACCTACCCTTAGTTCAACCTCAGATCCAGCTGTAAGTCTGGACCATGTCTCTACTCTCAAAATGTAAGACTCTGCAGATCCAAAGAGCAGTTTTACCATAATCGACTCCAGGTTCACATGCCAACTCAATTCGCCTGTTCAGGTTGATGGGACCCGTCATCTTGTGCTGCAGGAAGCAGTTTTCTGGGGGGGAGGAGGAAGGAGGGAGTCACCAGGGAAGACATTCAGGTAGAGCTGGGTGAAATTTTTCAACTACAATTCATTCAGCACAAAAGGCAGAATCAATGATACTGAAACATTGTGCGAATTCGTGTCAAATTCGCCAAATTGTTTATGAACTTCCCCTCCCCAAATTCTGAAATATCTAAACATTAAAAGCACTATAGGAGAGCTAGGGTGTGTTATTACATGCTCCAAGAACCTGTATCCTAGCCTGCCCTGATGTAAGCAGGAACAGGGCCCTCCTTACCCTCTGCACACCGACAAATGTCCCCATGACAGATCTTACTGAGAAAGCCGCTCTCTTTAGGCAGGTGGTAGAACGTAGTGCATTGGTCAGCTGCAGAATGAGCAGAGAATCACAGGTTAGTAGATTTTAAGGACACAAGGCACCATTGGGATCTCGCCTGACCCCTTGCATCACACAGACTATAGAATTTCACCCGCCATACCCGCCTCAAGCCCATATCTTGTGACTGAGCCAGGCTCTGTTGTTTAGAAAGACATCCAGAGATGGGAAGCAGAGGCGCTGGAACTGGGGAGGTCAGGGGGCCGTGGCCCCATCACTTTTTACCAGCCGTAAGGGTGAGCAACAGGGAGGAGGGGCAGAAAGGAGGGAGGGAGGCGCAGGGTCTTTGGGGGATGAAGCGGTGCAGGTGCAGGGCTCGGGGAGAAGATGCGGCGCAGGATTAGGGCTTCGGGAGGCAGGGCCACAGTTCGGGCATCGGTGGTCAGCCCATTTCCAGGAAGATTCTGCCACTCCTGATGGGAAGCGTTACCCTTCATGCAGATTAACACCCATTAACAAATTGGAGCTCTTAGGGGACAACCCTGAAGTCCTTACTCAAACCAAAGTCTCACTGAGGTCATTGCCAGAACATGTCACGACTAAGATCTAGAAACAACTCGAGCAGTGAGAGAGATTTTAATGTCTTGAGTCTCTTGGGGAGACCTAGACGGTGCTGTGCCCTAGCAGAGACCACCAACTGGCCATTTTATCTAGAGATGATCCTCAATCAAATCTTGTATCTTCTTTTCATAGATTGAGAGCTTTTAAGGCCAGACTAAATGTTAAACTACTTATGCTAACCAATCTGTTCCACCATGCCTTTAACTGTGACGCTCGGAGTACCTTTCCTAGACCTGAAGAAGAGCTCTGTGTCTGAAAAGCTTGTCTCTCTCACCGGCAGAAGTTGGTCAAATAAAATACAATATCTCCCCCACCTTGTCTTTTTAATTCCATGATGACATCAAAAGATTTCCCGTGGTAGCACGTTCCAAAGATTTATTGCTCTGAAGTTCTGAGCAGCCCAAGCTTGATGGAAGTTTGGATCTGGATATGAATTTCCTGAATCACCTGTATTAGATTCTTGTATCCTCTCTTAGACAGAGACCAAGGCCAGATAGGACATAGGAAAGCATGAAATGCACCTTACTGTGCCACATGGCTTGTCTGTTCTTTACTGCTCCCGACTGGTGATCAGCTCATGCTTTGATGCATGAAGAATGAGAACTCTTGTCACTTTCATTCTAGCTAGTGTGACTACCCGTGTTTTCCTTATTCATGCACCTGATCGATTTTTGTATTCCCGTAAGCATGTTTGCTGCCATGATAACAGAGAAAACTCTTCTGAGTGTCTGGGGGAAAGAGACATATTGGGCATGACCCCAGAGATGAGAAAAGGTACAGCCCACTGTTACCTAAAGAGTAATACTCATATACTTTGACAGACCCCGGCTGAATGAGACCAACTTCAAAAAATTGGTGAGCTTTAAACTGCAGGCATTCCTCCTCCATATGTGAAACCTGGGTGGGGAAAAAACAGAGAAGGAATGCTTAGGTCTTTGGAAAGGAAAAAATAGCAGAGGAGACAAAAAGGCATGAAAGAGAGAAAGGTTGAAGGAGAAAGAGTGATACACGGGGGATCAGATTCAGTCGCTGGTGTTAGCTGGTGCATCTCCCATTAAAGACCATGGGACCTGTGCACAATTTATTCTGCAGGCGATTCTGCCATCAGCTATACCTGGGTGTCTCTGGGGACACCTGGGTGTGCAGACTGGCTAAAGCGGGAACCTGCAGCAGTAGTTCCTGAATTTAACACAAGATCAGAGAACACTCTTGTAAAGTCTTACCTTGTCCAAGTAGATGATGAGGGTGCTTCTGTCTGAAGGAGAGTGGTCAATTTCATACTTGGAAATGTATCTGTCAACCCCTCTGGAAAGCTAAACACAATGAAGGAAAAGCAAAAGGCATCACGGTAAGGCAGTGACGCAAAATCCTGAAGCTGCACCAAAATAAGTCAATCCCCACTACCAAGCCGGACAATATGGATGTGATCATATAGCCCGACCCTATTTCGAGCTGAAAGAGTTACTGCTTTAGGTCACGTGCAAGAGGATAGGGCTAAGGGTCCCAGGTACAGTCCTCACTGACGATCATGGTTTCTGTATGCATGGGGGCCTATTTCACATAGGTAACATAATACTGCCTGATGGTAATGAGTTTCCATTGCTGACCAGAGGAGACCTGCTCTCCTACAACTGAAAGGCGCCATGGCCTGATGCCTTAAGCCATCCAGCCTCTAACCTCCTTGTGTAGCTTCCACGTCTCAAACAGTGGAAAGAACCTCCCCCAGCTGGAGCTTTAAGCTCTGCTTAGCCTGAGCCTTCCTGTTCTACTGAATAGCTCGGGTGATTTCGACATACTCTGGTCAGATCCTCCACATCTGGCGAGAAGCCCGTGAGCATGGAGACATCGAGGATTGACATTGTGGCATCAACTTCACCGAGGTACCTAGCAGGGAAAAGAAAATCCCCTTGCATCAAAATTTAACACTGAGAAACCCATTTTGATATTGACTTGACAGTTAATATTTTTTTCTGCTGTCCTCTAGGAAAATCTATAGTCCATGAGCTTCCATTCCCCATATACACCCATCCATCTCTGTCTCTATCCCCACATACACCCCTCCATCTCTCCCCACAGTATCCATACATTTCTGAAGCTCCCACCAACACAGTATGGTATTAAGCAGTAAAGCACATCTGTCTGAGGCATTTAGGGCCAGATTTACTAAGGTATTTCAGCACCTAAAGCGTGTTACCAAAGCAGATTAGCAGGTTAGGTGCCTAACTCCCACTGAACGTCGATGAGAGTTAGTCACTGATCTCACTTAACTCCCCACTAGGCACCTATCTGCATTATTAGGCCATTTAAATACTTTTGTAGATCTGGGTCTTTTTCCTCGCTTAGATGCTCCAGGTGCAATGAGGGACAGTGAAAAATTAAAAACCTCAAAACTGAATATTCTTTGCAATTTGATTCAAATGTTCAAAATTAAATAAAAACAAGTTGATTTGCATGGGAAAGAAAACAATGCAACATGTAGCATTTTTTACACTCAAATATGGGCCTTCCTTCCTTATTTGAGTGGAAAATGCATCCTTTTCAAACATGTCGTGCCTGAAAATCAACAGGCACTGGAAAAAAATATGCTGCTTTGCTTGTGGAACTGGCCATTTGGACAGAAATTCAACGAAAGTTCTCATTTGTTGAAATAGCCTGGAATAAGAGGGGAAACTAGTTGCTTGGAAGTTTCTAGCCAGAATGGTTCCATGACAATGCTGGGAATTAGCTATAAAGTCTATTTATCTGCCTCTCTCTCTCTAGGTATTATTAATTATTGTAGTGCCTAGAACCCCAGTCATTGTAAAAACATAGACCCAAAAGGCGCTCCCTGCTCCAAAGATCTTACAGTCTAAGGATAAGGCCAATATAACAGGTGGATACAGACCGATGGGAGAGCCCAAAGAAACAGTGAGACAATATTGGCTAGCATGATGGGCACTGCCTCAGCTCACTCATTGCCTAAGCATTGTCAATTTTTTTTTTGTGGGCATTAAGCCAAAGGAACATTTAAAGACAAAGTTAGAGGGACAGTGAGGTCGCTTTGTGGAAACGTACATAAGGTACTTCTATGGCTCTCATCACAGCAGGGCCTAGTCCTTTCTCTATTCTTGACCCAGGTATTTAAAGCATGCCAACCAGAGACTTTCCTTGAGGAAGCCATCGCAGGGTTTGTACCAGACCAGTACATGCTGGGCCAGGATCCTTCCATGTAGACCAGCAACAATTCCAGCTGTGCTGCAGTGTGGTATAGTGCATAGAGCACTGGAGTGGAACTCAGGAGACCTAGCTTCTATTCCCAGCTCTGGCCCCAAGCCTCCTGAGTGAGGTTAGGCAAGTCACATCACTGCTCTGTGCCTTAGTTTCCACACCTGTAAAATTGGGGTTATGATACTGTTTTCCTTTATAAAGCACTTTGATATCTCCTAATGACAAGGGCTAGATAAGAGCTGGGGCTCGTAATAGTTATTCAGTAACACTGATCCTTATTCTATGGAAGTGTGTCCTGTGTAGCAATATTCATAGGTTCTAAGGCCAGAAGGAACCATTGTGATCATCTGCTCTGATCTCCTGTATAACACAGGCCATAGAACTGCCGCAAAATAATTCCTGTTTGAGCTAGCACATATCTTCCAGAAAACCTCCCCGTTTTGATTTTAAAAATTGCCTGTGATGGAGAATCTGCCACATTCCTTGGTAAATTGTTCCGTTACCCTGGCGGTTAAAAATTTACACCTTATTTGTAAATTTGACTTTGTCTAGCTTCAACTTCAACATTATCATTAAAGGTCGGTGTTGTCACCTGGTGCAGATTCTGATGAAGACTGAACGCATGGCTCCTTCCGGCTTCCTAGCTAGAAATGTTTCAAAAGAGGAAAAAATATTTTTTGGTGTAAGTTTAATGTTGGTTTTGTAGAAAGCCCCAAAACTTGAAAACTCAGCACTTTAATCGAATAGATTCTAGAACTGGGGTAAAAAACCCGCGAAAGGAACCAGACCCCCTGAAGGATGCCTGACACACAAGCTAAAAAGCAGCACTGTCAACTCTTGTGGTAAGTCTTACAATTTTTGATGTCTTTCTTTAAGCCCCAGCTCCTGGAAACAAAAGATCACATGAGAATCTCAGGTATCAGAGGGTAGCCGTGTTAGTCTGGATCTGTAAAAGCAGCAAAGAATCCTGTGGCACCTTATAGACTAACAGACGTTTTGGAGCATGAGCTTTCGTGGGTGAATACCCACTTCCTCAGATGCATGTAATGGAAATATCCAGGAATCTCAGAATCTCAGCTTTCACTTAGCATAAAAGTCCTTTTCTAGACCGTGAGCTTGTGGAGAAAAGCTTTAAAATGTGAAGTGGGAGCAACTGAAAGACACCAGAAGGCAAAGAAAACAAACCCCAAATGTATTTGTAGCGAGGAGGTCTCACTCCCCGCTGCGCCTGAGAGGGACAAGCCAGAACAGGCGTGGCAGTGGGCGGAGCCACCACCACCTGTCCCCGCCCCCCAGAAGTCAAGGGGCAGGACAAGAAGTATAAAAGCCCAGCCCTGGTGCTCAGTTGGTGGGAGGCTGCTGGAGAGGACAGATGCTGGTGCCTTAGCTACTGCCAGGCTCAGCCTGCCCCGTGCTCGGTACCCGGAAGAGCTGCCTGAGCTTCTCGACACCCGGCATCTAGAGAAGCTGCCTGACTCCCCCTCCCCCCTGGGCTGAGGAGACCTTTTGTACCGGTTGTCTTGCTGGTCAGCCGCTGTTCGAGGGCCTGACCCGTAGCTGTGTTTGTTGCCCTGCCCTGAGCCCGGGCTTGGGCTGTACAAGCCGCCACTGTGTTTGCTCAGCCCAGCTGAGAGGCCTGAGCTTGATCTGCTTGGGGCCCCGCTCCAGGGCCCGGCTTATAAACTCACTGATTGCTGCTCAGCCCTGCCTGAGGGCCTGAGCCTATTAACCCGGGGAAGCCCGACTATTGCTGTTCAGCCTTGCAGAGGAAGGCCCGAACTCCCGAGCGACTCGGCGTTGTTGCCTCAACCCTGAAGCCAAGGGACCGGGCTGATGGCATGTGGCGAGCCGGTGTGGCTCCCCTCCGCCCCTCAGGGAGGGTTGAGCCCCGGTCCCACCCTTCTACAGTATTATTTTAAAAATCTCATGATTTTAAGCAGATGTCATTGTTTTTTGGGGACATGACTAATGGGTTTTGAATGAGGGCTTGAGTCTGGCAATAGTGAAAAAGCCTCTCCCACAGACATGTGGTTTTGTGTTATCACGAGAGAAAGGCCTGAATCAGAAGCTTGGATCTGAACTCCCTTGAACTTTGGACAGTTCAGAATTTGACCCAAAACTCCTGGCTGGCCCTGAGCTCTCCAACAGGCCAAGACAAAATCCTGGCTCTGGCATAGGCTACATCTACGCTATGCGCTAGGGGTGTGATTCCCCGGCTCATGATAGCTCTCATCAAGGGTATAAACAGTAGGGTTGCTGCAATCAGTACTCAGCGGGGCTAAGCCATGCCTCTGTTGCCTTCCCATGGCACGGCAGAGACATCACTATTTATACTCATGCTAGCTAGATGCGCGCTTGTGTGGGTACGTGAACACCCCTAGCCTGTAGTGTGCACATGGCCCAGGGGTTCCCCAACTGGCAGTCAGGACCCCTCGGGGGGGGGTCACAATTTTATTACATGGGGGGTTGTGAGCTGCCAGCCTCCATCCCAAACCCTGCTTTGCATCCAGCGTTTATAATGGTGTTAAACAGATAAAAAGTGTTTTTAATTTGGGGCAGGGGTCGCACTCAGGGGCTTGCTATGTGAAAGGGGTCACCCAGCACAAAAGTTTGCAAACCACGGACATAGCGTAAGTGTGTGTACTAATGTCTCCATCTCTTGGCTCAAATCAAGAACAGCAGCCAGTTTAGTCAGCCAAGTTATTAACTAAAGAAGCAACAGGTCACATTTTCAGTGCTGATGTTTTGGAAGTCCGAGCTCACTAACAAGTGAGATGACTTTACCCTAAAGGCAACATAAATGCTGCCAAACTTGAGACTCTTATATCTACAGCAAGCTGAACCGAGCCCTAGATCTGAGCACCCAACCTTAGGAGAAGTGTGGACCCAATTCTAAACTTGGTTCAGACTCCTCTCTCATTTAGAGGAAGCAAGTCCCATGCCCGACTTTTCATCCATATTGTATTGTGGGCTAATAAGATGTTGTAACCCTGCTGAGCACAGGTGTCATGATGACAGCATGCTTGTCCTGCAGCTGGACAGACCGTGTATTGGAACATTTAGTGCTTAGCAATAACAGTAATATTAGAAAAGAAAAAGTTTTAATAATAATAATACCTAGCTCTATAGTATTTTTCATTTTCATTTTACAGTGTCATTATCCCCATTTTACAGCTGGGGAGACTGAGATACAGAAAGGGGAAGCAAGTTGTCCAAGGTCACCCAGCAGGCCAGTGGCAAAAAGGGAACAGAACCCGGATGTCCTGAGTACCAGGCCAGTGCTCTGTCCACTAGGAAACATTGCTGCATGTGCTAATCTAACTGCCTTGACCTCACTATTACTTTACACCCCACCCAACTCTGCACGGATCCGGTAGTTAACACACAGTTCATGGCTTTGACCCAAACTCCATGTGAAAGTAACTGAAATGCTCTGTTCCCCCGGTGTAAAGGGAATAAGAATTCTCCCTTTGGCTGGTTAGATTGGAAGCTCTTTGGGCAGGGACTGTCTCTTACCATTTGTATGAACAGTGCCTGGCACAATATGTCCTTGATCTCGGTTGAAGCCTCTAGGTCCTGCTCTAATATTAATATTTCTATTCTGGTCCTTCCACTCTGTGCATCCTGTTCTCCTGGTCTTAATTTAGGCTGCAATTCTAGAAATATTTATGCACATTTTTGATTTTATGCTTCTTTGACTTCAATGGGACTTCTCATGTCTGTAAAATTAAATACTTGTGTAGGTGTTTGGGTAGCAACAGCAAACTTAACCAGTCAGAAAGTAACTTACCATTCTGGGCTTCCCTGACAGACACCTTCAAGTCAAAGTTCTTACACTGAGATGTATCCTCTGGTATCTTTGCATTGTAAACCGTTACCACGGTCAAGGTTCCTTGTCCGGTGCCTCTTGCTCTCACAACGAAGTCTTTATTCAGCCTAGTCTGTAAAGAATCCACAGTCAGATTGGGTGACTCTTACATTTCTTAATTTTAAATAGGCCAGTGCCAATGAAACGTGCCAGACTGATAGCCTGCAAGATTTCTGTGTACAGAATACTGTGTACAGATGTGCTCTCCTCAGCTCAAAAAAGATACTCTGAACTGGAAAAGGTTCAGAAAAGGGCAACTAAAATGATTAGGGGTTTGGAGAGGGTCCCATATGAGGAAAGATTAAAGAGGCTAGGCCTCTTGAGCTCAGAAAAGAGGAGACTAAGGGGGGATATGATAGAGGTATATAAAATCATCAGTGATGTGGAGAAAGTGGATAAGGAAAAGTTATTTACTTATTCCCATAATACAAGAACTAGGGGTCACCAAATGAAATTAATAGATAGCAGGTTTAAAACAAATAAAAGGAAGTTCTTCTTCACGCAGCGCACAGTCAACTTGTGGAAATCCTTACCCGAGGAGGTTGTGAAGGCTAGCACTATAACAATGTTTAAAAGGGAACTGGATAAATTCATGGTGGCTAAGTCCATAAATGGCTATTAGCCAAGATGGGTAAAGAATGGTGTCCCTAGCCTCTGTTCATCAGAGGGTGGAGATGGATGGCATGAGAGAGATCACTTGATCATTGCCTGTTAGCTTCACTCCCTCTAGGGCACCTGGCATTGGCCACTGTCGGTAGACAGATACTGGGCTAGATGGACCTTTGGTCTGACCCGGTACGGCCGTTCTTATGTTCTTAAGTTCTGATGTTCTCTATATGCCAAACAGGTGCAGGGCGAGCTTCATACACGCCTATTGCCTCTTAATGTGCTTACATTTGTTCTTATAAAGCAGTATGTAAATGCTAAGTCTTATTATGGAAGGGAGTTCACTCTCATTCACCCCTTCAGCCTTTAGCTTTTCTGCTGAGCCTGTCAACAAGAGTGATGGGGATTCGCCATCAGTGAACGGAGACCTCCCAACTCAACTCATGCAGGACAGTAAACACCCATCTGATGGTAATGCCCAGAGCTGGTCAAATAACTATGGAGCTGGGTGAACAACTGAGCTTTTGGTTTGCTGAAGGTCCAAAAAATTGGCAAAAAAAATTAGGTTCAACCCAAACCAAATCTGAAAATGACAAAAAGTTTTGGTAAATCAAAACAAAAAATCCAATTTGGGTGGAAAGAAGCCTTTGTTAAGGGATAGATTCACAAAAGGGAAGCAGGAAGAGGTAGTGCTCCGCTTGTGACTTTTAGCTCAGTGGTCAGGAACTCACCTGGGATATCGGAGACCCTTGTTCAATTCCCCTCGGCCTGTGGAGAAGGGTTTTGCACTGGGGTCTCCCATATTGCACAAGGGTGTCCTAGCCACTGGGCTATGGGATATTTTCATACAGGGCTTTCTCAAGCTCTCCAGTTCAAGCTGTTCCACTTTTCAGAAATAATGACTCTCACTGGAGCAAATGTAAATGGAGCGAGGGCGGGGCTGAGCACCCACTGGAAAAAAGAAAAAAGTCAGCGTCTGTGGTGCCTAAGGACCCTGAGATTGGGCAGTGGCTGGACTCCTTTCAGACTGCAGGAGCATGAAGCACCCTGGGCATCCAGAGCATAGACGCTTGGATTGCCCTCACAGCCGTCCTAGCGCATGGTCAGGAAGGGGCACATAGTAGGATCTGCGGCAGCAGGAAAAAACAGTACCTCAGCCGTTCTGAGCACCATAGCATTCTCATACTCAATCCTGTAAGTGAGTGGTTTAGTACGGCCAGGCAGAAGAACAGAAACATCCAAATTCAGCTCCTTGTGTAGGGGGATGTCTATCTGGTACTGCGCAAGAGCCTGGAACACCATGATGATAGCCTGGAAGACCAGGAAAAAGACAAGAGGGTTACACTTTATTGTCCTATTGCCACGAACCAAAGGCCTGCGTCCCTTTTGCTCCTGAATTACCCCAGTGGCCTGTGAATGAGATCAGAATCCAACCCTGAACTGCTTAATGAAAATACAACAGTTAACTCTCAGCGTTAGATGTTACACAGAATAGCAGGCGGTATATTTTTGTGCCGTCAGTGATTAACATATAGTCATTAACACAGACATGAGCCAGCCCAGTAGCAGAGGCTCATGTGGAAACGGTTATCCATCCACTATAAGCCTCTATAGGCCTTATGTCTAGGTTAGACATTAGGAAAACTTTTTAACTGTAACGATAGTTAGGTACTGGAATAAATTATCAAGGGAGGTTGTGGAATCTCGGTCACTGGCGTTTTTTAAGAACAGGTTAGACAAACCCTGTCAGGGATGATTTAGGTAATACTTTGTCCTACCTCAGTGCAGGGGACTGGACTAGATCAGTGGTTCTCAACCAGGGGTATACGTTACCTGTGGGTACACAGGGGTCTTTCAGGGGTTACATCAACTCATCTTGCTATTTGCCTAGTTTTACAACAGGTGACATAAAAAGCACTAGCGAAGTTAGGACCAACTCAAATTTCATACAATGGCCTGTTTGCAGTGCTCTATGTCAGGGGTTGGCAACCTTTCAAAAGTGCTGTGCTGAGTCTTCATTTATTCACTCTAATTTAAGGTTCCGCGTGCCAGTCATACATTTTAATGTTTTTAGAAGGTCTCTTTCTATACGTCTATAATATAGAACTACATTATTGTTATATGTAAAGTAAATAAGATTTTTTAAATGTTTAAAAAACTTAATTTAAAATTAAATTATAATGCAGAGCCCCCGGACCAGTGGCCAGGACCTGGGCAGTGTGAGTGCCACTGAAAATCAGCTTGTGTGCCGTCTTCGGCACGTGTGCCATAGGTTGCCTACCCCTGCTCTATATACTATACACTGAAATGCAAGTACAATGTTTACAATCCAATTGATTTCTTTTATAATTATATGGTAAAAATGAGAAACTCAGCAATTTTTCAGTGATAGTGTATGTGACATTTGTGTTTTTATGTCTGGTTTCGTAAGCAAGTAGTTTTTAAGTGAGGTGTAACTTGTGGGTACACAAATCAGATTCCTGGAAGGGGCACAGTAGTCTGGAAAGGTTGAGAGCCACTGCATTAGATGACCTAACGAGGGCCCGTTCTGCCCTATAATTTTATAATTCTAGGATTAATAGGAGCCATGTCTTAACTGTATGGGGCATAAAATTAGTGGCAATTTATAGACATAAAAAGTTACATATGAAGTATGTGTAACAGTGAGGATCGTTAACCGTTGGAACAATTTGGGAAGAGTCATGGTGGATTCTTCACCACGGACAATTTTTAAAATCGATATTGGATTTTTTTTAAAAGCTCTGCTCTAGTTCAAAAAGGAATTAGACTGAGAAGCTCTGTGGTCTGTGTTATACGTGAGGTCAGAACGGACGCTCACAACAGTCCCTTCTGACCTTGGAAACGATGAATTTATATTAGATTATCATGTCCACCTCCTGGACTAACACACATTGTTCCCTATGGTGGAGTGTCCATCTCAGTTGGTCAAGTGATGGGGTTTCCATTCCTTCTATTGGGAGACCTTCCCACAAAACATATTGTTATGCCTGCCAAAGATTATACTCACTTGGGTAGATCCATACCCCCCTTCATAGAATTTCTGCTCTGTCAGCCATCTGACTATGGGACTGAGCAATTCGTACTTCTTCGCACGCAGCAAGGCCAGTAAAGCATACGAGGTGGCCTCGATGCTGAAGGTGGGGGCGTTCGTGTCTTCCCAGCGATTTCCCTCTAAATGCGATAAAAGAATGAGAACTAGAATTACCTTCACCAGGACACAGAACAGCACATTCTGAGCAGCTCCAAAAGGAAAATACCACCTCTGGAACCACACCCATGTGAAAAAATGGACAGTGTGATGCAAATCCATAGCTACACAGATATTCCCACAGAAAATATCTAAGTGCTACAGAAAAGATGAATGATCTTGTGGTTAAGACGCTGGCTTAGGACTCAGATCGGGGCTCAGTTCCCAGCTCTGCAACAAGCTATTTTGGACAAGTTGTGGGGAAGTGGGAAAGTTCTTAATGTTTTCTCTGAATACTGGGTGGGTGCCTCCGTTTCCCCTATGCATTTCTTAGGTATCTAGGTGGGGGGATCAGGGTGTATGATTGTTGCAGAGCCCAAGAAGGCCCCTGTGATACTGTCTGCACAGAGAATGGCCGGCACTCTGTCTCCTGGCAACTAATGGCCTAGGCCCCCTCCTCTGCAAAGATGCCAACTGAAGGTGTTGGAGAACAAAGAGATCAGGTGACGTCCTGGCCTGGGAAAGAGACAAATGCCAGAGAGGAGGGGCTGGAGAGTTTCAGTCTGGAGCTGGCTGGGAAAAAGATGGGGAGCCCAGATAGGGCTCTGGCCTCCCTGGGGCCGCCCCAAGATGGACCTAACTGAGGGGGTCCTGTTGTCTGTACCTGAAAGACCTGTCTTGGACTGTGTTGCTGTCATCTAAATAAACCTTTTGTTTTACTGGCCGGCTGAGAGTCACGGTGAATCGCAGGATGCTGGGGGTGCAGGGCCTTGTCTCCCCCAGTTCCGTGACACAAGTTGCATAGGATACATGTCTACTGCGATAAAAGACCCATGGCACAGCTGCAGCTGGCCCTGGTCAGCTGACTTGAGCTCCTAGGGATCGGGCTGCAGGACTATAAAATTGCAAAATTGTTTGAGCTTGAGTTGAAGCCCCCATTCTGGGAAGTCCCAGCAGGGTCTCAGAGCCCAAGTGGTCATGTTGCAGTTTTATAGCCCCATTCCCCAAGCCCTGCAAGCCCAAATCAGCTGAGCCAGGCCTGCTGCGGGTTTTTTAGGGCAGCGTAGACACTCTGGGTCTTAGTTTCCCCATCAGTTGGCTTTGTCTATGCAAACTGTGATTTTCAAAGCAGCCTGAAAGAAGTAAGCAACCCACTCCCATTGGGTCTAATTAATTTGAATAGGCACCTTTGAACTCGACTTTAAGCATCGTGGGATAGGGACTGTCTCTTGCCATGTGCCTAGCAAAAGGGGGCCCTGATCTGGGTTGGATGTCACTGTAAAACTGATTAGAATAATATCAGCCCAACTAGACATTACTCACTGTTAAACAAAACCACAAAAACTCTCAGCTGTTGCAGATCTTGCTAGCCCTTTGATCACTCCCCCCGTGAGCTCCCTCCCAACTTGGCCACATCTTTCTGGTACTGAGTACCCTCCAATAATCTACCTGTTGAAGCGTTCATTAGCACTTTCTCGCTGTCCAGTTCCCCCATCAGGGCTAAGGCATAGGATGTGAGAGCCACTGTGTAAGGTCTTCTGAGAGATGGATACACTCTGGCTAAGTATTCCCCAGCTTTGTTAATGCCATTCTGCAGGCTCTGAGAGGTCAAAAAAACCCAAAACATATCAAGAAACCAAACCCACTGATCAGGCTGAAATTCTATTAATTTATATATTTTTACATTACGTAGTTTAAAAAAACACACAATTCATTGAATTGTATCGTGGGTGAATTTCATTCTCTCCGCACACACCCTTCCACCACTGTGCCTTATCTTTGACCTAGAGGGGCTTCCCTAGAGATTAGAGAGGGGAATGCATCCTCCGTGGTCCACTTGGGTCTTGATTCCCCTGGTGAAACTGCTAACATGGCGGCCAACTGGGAGCGTGGGTTTTGTGATCTAGAGATCTGTCTGTCAAGAACCGTGCAGACACACTCTCCTTCCACAATTCACTTCCCATAGGAGAACTAAAAACCTCAATGACATTTTTCCATCACTGCAGGTCTGAATCTGGGGGGAACAAGGTCTCTAGAAGTGAAAGACTCCATGTCCCATTGACAATCCATCGAGCTAGCCACTCCCTCTGAATATGTGCTTCTATCAAATACTGGAAATGGAGACCAGGCTGGCCTAGCTGGGTAGGCATATTTGGACATTCCTCTCTCTTACTGGCAATAACAAGGAAAAAAGAAATCAGAGGAGGAGAATGGTCTTGCAGGGACGGCACTGGGCTGGCAACCTGAGCTCTAGCAGCAGGGTTGGATAATTTTTGGTGGTGCCCAAAATGGGTCCAAGTCCTGCCCCCTACCCACCTGCCTAAGGCTCTGGGAGGGAGTTTGGGTGTGGGCTCTGGGAGGGAGTTTGGGTGTGGGCTCTGGGATGGGGCTGGGGGATGCAGGAGGGAGTCAAGGGGTTGGCACTTACCTCGGGTGATGTCGGCTCCCAAAAGTGACCCGCACACCCCTCTGGCAGCAGCTCAGGGAGGGGAGACACCCTCCTCCCTTAGGGGCCACAGAGACATGCCGGCCACTTCCAGCAGTGACACAGAGTGGGTGGGCAGAAAGCCGCCTTAGTCCCACTGTGCTGTGGGTGGTGGTGGCGGCGGCCGCCATGGGCCTTCGGCCCAGGCCCTTTTAAATAGCCTGAGGCCAGCAGGCAGGGCCAGAGGATGCTATGGGGGAGAGACCCGTCCCCAAACATTGGTGGAGCCAGGCCCCTGGGCTCTGAATATTCCTGGAGCCCGGGCACCACAGGCCCATACGACTCGCTGCCCCTGAACCTGGGTTCAATTCGTGGTTCCCCTACTCATTTCCTGCATGGCCTTGGGCATATCAGTTGTCTCTCCATGCCTCTTCCCCCCCATCAGTAAAAGGGGGATAATAATACATCCTTGCTCTGTCCGGTTTATTTAGATTGTAAAAATCTTTGGAGCAGGGATTTGCCATTATCACAATATAAATCTAAGCTCCTGGAAGATTGTGCTGAGATCTCTGGAGGATGTGGAATCTGGCCCCACAGCACAGTTTGTCATGTGAACTCAAATCTAGCAACTCTATTCATGCCTTTAGGCCAAACTCTTTCCATCACGTGTTCACGCAGCACATCTGGAAAGGGAAATAATGCGAATAAATGAAGATACTTGACAGACATACTCACAGGGACCTGATTGTTACAAATGTCTTTGGACTCCAGCAATGCAACAAGAACGAACGCTGTTAGTGAGGCCTCAGGCTCAGCACCCTGGTACCCTCCCTAAGGGGGAAACAAAGAACAAACCTCAGGAACAGAATTAATGACATTATCTATATACCTCTCTACGTTACCGAATCTATTGATGAGATTTAGCTCTGCATTTTTAATACCCTCATCACTACAGTATCTAGGCACCAATTACAGTAACAGTATTGCAATGTTCTGATGTCACACCATCACGGCCATGCATCAAATGCAACGTCACAGTGTGCCAGCCCCCAAAAGAAATGATCTATCTACCTATCCCCACATAAACACTATCCATCCATCCCCGTACACTTCCTCTCTGTTTATTTATCTGCTTCCTACATCCTCCATGGCCCATGAAATTGATGGCTCTCTCCATGGCAGTGTCAAATGTTATTACTCCTGGGGGAATTCTGTGGCACTACAGATGCGCAGGATTAATGTGTCGTGCAGAATTTTTTTCTGGCAGAAAATACATTTCCGCCCAAGAAGCACTGCAGTTCCACCTTTCGCTCACTAGAGTCCATGAATGCAGTTGGTTGTTCGGGTGCCACAGCAGCGTCTGGTGAGCAAAAGGCAGAACTGCAGTGCTTCTGGGGCAGAATGTATTTTCTGTGGGGAAAAAAATTCTGTGCATGCCCAGTGGTGCAGAATTCCCCCAGGAATAGAAGTTTATCACAGCACCCTGCCTGTGGAGCCAGGTTAGGACAGAGTGCGGCACACAGGGCTGCTGGGGGGGTCCACAGGCTGGGGTTCAGAATGGCCACTGGGGGACAGACTGGGGCAGGAGCTAGAGGGCTGACATTGTTGAGGGGGTGGGGGAGGGAAGCTGCAGGGATACATAGAATCATATAATATCAGGGCTGGAAGGGACCTCAGGAGGTATCTAGTCCAACCCGCTGCTCAAAGCAGGACCAATTCCCAACTAAATCATCCCAGCCAGGGCTTTGTCAAGCTTGACCTTAAAAACCTCTAAGGAAGGAGATTCCACCACCTCCATAGAGAACCCATTCCAGTGCTTCACCACCCTCCTAGTGAAAATTTTTCCTAATATCCAACCTAAACCTCCCTCACTGCAACTTGAGACCGTTACTCCTTGTTCTGTCATCTGCTACCACTGAGAACAGTCTAAATCCATTCTCTTTGGAACCCCCTTTCAGGTAGTTGAAAGCAGCTACCAAATCCCCCCTCATTCTTCTCTTCTGCAGACTAAACAATCCCAGTTCCCTCAGCCTCTCCTCATAAGTCCTGTGTTCCAGCCCCCTGATCATTTCTGTTGCCCTCCGCTGGACTCTTTCCAATTTTTCCACATCCTTCTTGGGGATGGGCGAGGAGGCTGCAGAAACCCATGGAAATGGGAGGTGTGGGGACAGGGGTAGATGTGCCTGAATGGGAGAGGGCTTGGGGTCAGCCAGGGTCTACATGGGGGAGGCTCCCCAACTCCTTAGCAATTCTGCCCTGCTCCCCAAAAAACTCATTCCATGTTTCTCCCATCCATCCCCAACAGCCCTCCAGCCTGGTTCACTCTAGGCTCCTTCCCTCTCCCTCAGCTCCTCCATTACCCCTGACTTTCCCAAGCCTTTTCACTGCTTCTGACAGATGCAGGAAATATAGTTCTGTCCTGTCATTTAAACAAATTACTCAAAATTCTGTATTAATATACCTAGTAAGGAATCTATGTGTCAAAAAACATTGCCAGAATCTTTTTTTGGGTCTATATTGTTACAAACGTACTTGCCGACAGATATTTTGAAATAAATTGCCAAAATAATTTAAACTGGCATGATTATATTGTGTTATTTAGACAAATAAAATATACAGAATTTTAAAATATTGTGTGCAGAATTTTTAATTTTTTGGCACAGAATTCCCCCCAGAAATATGTTATGTCCCTGTTTAAGCAGGCTCAGAAATGCCAACGATAGCTACAAATATAATCCACACTTACTCAGGGGGATGCAATTTCACAGACACTGGGCCAAACCAAATATTTACTCAGCTTTTACTCACTTCTGCTTCAGATAAAATTTCCATTGACTTCCACAGAGGTTTTGCGTGGGTAAGGACCCAGTGAGAAAGAGTAAAGACTTTGGGATTTGGCTTAGTGAGTCAAACTGCTGATTTAGGAAGTGTCAAGCTGCTAGGCTGAATAGAATGGGGGACAGTCTGGGGTATTATGGGAACTAAGGTTAAACTTACCATCATACTTTTAGACATCACAGGAGCATTTTCCTGAAAGATGCCATCGGGTTTCTGCTTTTCTAGGATCAGCCATTTCACAGCCCCGCAGATAACTTCAGATTGTATGGCCACTAGCTTGCTAGCCAGGGCAAAGACCTTCGCTACATACGCCGTCAGCCTGAGGGGTTAACATGCAGAATCAATCAGGTCAGAAGGTCACTCCTGCCTTCCTGAAAGTCTCCTTGACACAGATGTTTGAGCCAATGTATTACCATCTGTGCTGATGGATGAGTTAAACGTGTATGAAAACTTCACCAATAATTGGTGTCGGGACAGGTTTTGTGTGGATCAACCTAGTAAATCAGTTGCAGTAACTTAATTACCATGCCCACAAATAAGCGGGGCGGTGGGGGAGAAGAGGGCGACGGGTGAGCTTAGAGACACGCAAATGCTTAGAAATCTGTATGGCACAGAACTTCCTGCAATAACTGGGTTTTCACTGGCATTCCACCATTCAAGCACTAACCAAGTCTTACCATAGGTGCTGACTCCATGGGGTGCTCTGAGGCTAGAGCACCCATGGGGAAAAATTGGTGGGTGCTCTTCACCCACTGGCAGCCAAGCTCCCCGCCCTGCTCCAGCTCACCTCTGCTTCCGCTCCGCCTCCTCCCCTGAGTGTGCCGCATCCCTGCTTCTCCTCCCAGCGCTTGCTGCTGCGAAACAGCTCTTTCGCAGTGTAACAAGCTGTGGAAGGGAGGTGGGAGGAGCGGGAACACAGCACGCTTAGGGGAGGAGGCAGGGAAAAAGCGAGGCTGGAGATTTGGGGAAGGAGTCCAATAGGGGCAGGGAGGGGCGGAGACTTTGGGAAATGGCTTGGAATGCGGGCGGGGCAGGGGTGGAGTTGGGACGGGGCCTGGAGAGGTGGGGTGTCGAGCACCCACTGGTGTCTGGAGAAGTTGGTGCCCCGAGTCTTACTTTGCTTAGCGTGAAATGTGATGGGATCATGACTAGTAGAGCTGTGATTAACTAGGCAAAAACAATTTAAATGGGGCTACTATAAGGTGGGTGCATAACTGGCTGGATAACCGTACTCAGAGAGTAGTTATTAATGGCTCCCAATCCTGCTGGAAAGGTATAACAAGTGGGGTTCCGCAGGGGTCTGTTTTGGGACCGGCTCTGTTCAATATCTTCATCAACGACTTAGATGTTGGCATAGAAAGTACGCTTATTAAGTTTGCAGATAATACCAAACTGGGAGGGATTGCAACTGCTTTGGAGGACAGGGTCAAAATTCAAAATGATCTGGACAAATTGGAGAAACGGTCTGAGGTAAACCAGATGACGTTCAATAAAGACAAATGCAAAGTGCTCCACTTAGGAAGGAACAATCAGTTTCACACATACAGAATGGGAAGAGACAGTCTAGGAAGGAGTATGGCAGAAAGAGATCTAAGGGTCATAGTGGACCACAAGTTAAATATGAGTCAACAGTGTGATACTGTTGCAAAAAAAGCAAACGTGATTCTGGGATGCATTAACAGGTGTGTTGTAAACAAGACATGAAAGTCATTCTTCCGCTCTACTCTGCGCTGGTTAGGCCTCAACTGGAGTATTGTGTCCAGTTCTGGGCACCGCATTTCAAGAAAGATGTGGAGAAATTGGAGAGGGTCCAGAGAAGAGCAACAAGAATGATTAAAGGTCTTGAGAACATGACCTATGAAGGAAGGCTGAAAGAATTGGGTTTATTTAGTTTGGAAAAGAGAAGACTGAGAGGGGACATGATAGCAGTTTTCAGGTATCTAAAAGGGTGTCATCAGGAGGAGGGAGAAAACTTGTTCACCTTAGCCTCTAATGATAGAACAAGAAGCAATGGGCTTAAACTGCAGCAAAGGAGACTTAGGTTGGACATTAGGAAAAGTTTCTAACTGTCAGGGTAGTTAAACACTGGAATAAATTGCCTAGGGAGGTTGTGGAATCTCCATCTCTGGAGATATTTAAGAGTAGGTTAGATAAATGTCTATCAGGGATGGTCTAGACAGTATTTGGTCCTACCATGAGGGCAGGGGACTGGACTCGATGACCTCTCGAGGTCCTTTCCAGTCCTAGAGTCTATGAATCTATGATTATAGAATTTGTGTGCGCCGTGGACACCTTCCCACTGGGAACTGGACTGAAACCCACCAAATTCATTTCACACAAGCCATCATGTTCTAACAAACACGTGTTAGACCTCTACTGATCTAAGCCACTCTGGTGTCAGCAACCATGCAAGGAACTGCGTTCCATTACCAATTTCTGATGCTGTCAAATCCCCTCCGTTTTTAATCCCCTGGTGTATTTTTCTAAAGATCCAGTTCTACACGTGAAATTTGTCCATTCAGTGTAGCCAGGGGAATAGATTGCTCTGGCTCATGTCTTTCAGAGGAATGGTATACAAACGAGAAGCTCTACACAACGCAGCAGAGCGTTATAGAAAAGCTGCCTTTACCATGTGCTTGAAGGTGAACTTAAATAGGCTGCATAGGAGTGGTTGGGTTTCTTATATGCCAGTTGCTGTGTGTAACCTGAAAAGGAGAAAGAAAGGTCTTTGAAATGTGTTGTGCACCTCTCCTGCCTTATCCCTCCCATCTGTCATCCTTCTCCCCTTCTCTCTTTCCTCTTTGCAAAGCACCATCTCTGCGCTCAGCTACCTGCTTGCCTCCATTCTGTGTTTGTTAGCAGCAGTCAGTTTGACTGGGAATCCAGTCCACTGAAGCAACTAAACTGAGCACTCCAGAGATCAGGATCCAAGTCACTTTCATGCTGGCTCAGGCTAATGTGCGCATCACATCTAAATTCTGCTCCTAGTGCACACAGAGCCGTGAGCCGAGCATGGCGCAGATATCAGGTAGGAGGAAATCTAAGAGGCAGCACAGGTAGCTGAAAGAGGAGTTCAGTCCCCATGACACATTCATACCTTGGCCACTCTATAGAGACAGCTGCAGGATGTCCTGGATCAGATGTGGTGAGGATTTTGGCAGAAGTGGATTAAGATTTGTTGGGGCCCTGGGCACAAAGAACATTTGGGCCCACCACACCCTGTGGGACCAGGGATGCCAGAACTGGGGCGGGAGGGGGGGGACTAGGGAGGTCACCCCCCCCCACACTTTTAAAAGTGCAAGGTCATTCTCGCCCAGTTTTTAACATGGGCGGAATAGTGGCGGTCAGGTGTGGAGCAGTGGTGGCATGGGCATAGTTTGGGAGAACAGGGGAGGCGTTGCCCTCTCAAACTGCAAGCCTAGGGCCAGAGGTGACAGGAGGAGTGGTACCACAGGTGGTGGGTGAACCTCCAGCTCAGGTAGGCTAGCCCTCGGCCCACCCCTTCCACTTGGGACCCCGCCCTGGAAGAGGCAGAAGGCTGGACTGGAGCCCCTGCCCCTGGGTCCCACCAGCAGTGGTGTGCCCCAGGTGGTGGGGACATGGGTTGGGAGATGTTCTCAGGCACCCCAGGCCCTCTCCTCAGAGCAGGTGGAGGGTCCGGGGCTTCCCACAGCAGCTCAGGCTCCCTGGGCAGCTCTTACCATTGCTGGCTCTGGCTTCTCCAAGGGGAAGAGGAGGAGCTGGGGGCAGGGACACGGTTCTGGTGCCAGTGCCCCCTACACATCTAACCAAGTTCCGGCGCTCCTGCTGAGTCCCCCAGATTAGATTCTGGCAACATCGATATGTGTCCAGCTAGGAACTGACTTGAGATCCATCAATTGAGCCCACAAAGACCCCCAAACAGCAGTCCCAAAGTAAGTTTTTTGCTGTTATCAAGATGGAACAGATTTTAACCATCAACTATGTATATCTGTCCCACTAGGAAGTGGGCTAAGACTCACCAGTCCGGAAAATAATTTAATTGTTGAGGTGAGATGGATCTGAGCTGGAAGTATATGGGAAAATGGTTCTACTATAATCCTAGGGGAATACCGTGCCACTGCGCACGGCCAGAATTCATGTCCCATGCAGAATTTTTTTTGTCTGCAGAAAATACATTCAGCCAGAGAGGTTCTGCAGTTACACCTTTCACCTACCATGGGTTGCAGTGGTGCCAGAACGGCGGGTAGCTGCTCCTGGGTGGGAGCAGCCCCAGCTGCAGCTAGGGAAGAGAAGAGGCTGTGTTCCTCAGTGCTCTGCCCATGGGGCCAGGTCAGGAGGCATGGGATATGGGGGGACAGACAGCAGGGGGCACATGGGGCTGCTGGGTGTGTGTGTCAAAGATGAGTTCAGAAGGGCTAGTGGGGGGGACAGACTGGGGTGGGAGCTGAATGGGGGGGGGAAGGATACATGGGAACAGACAGAAGACGGGTGGTTGAGTGGGGGTTAGGGACATGGGCACAGGGGGAGGAGAGGTGGCTGAGTGGAAGTGCAGGGACACATGGCAACTGGGGGTACAGGGACACTTGGGGACAGGGCAGATGTGCCTGACTGAATGAGAAAGGCTAGGGGTCAGCCAGTGTCTGCATCGGGGAGGTTTCCTAACAATCCCTCCCCCCGACCCAAAAAACCCCACATGTTCCATACTTCTCCCACCCACAACCAACAACCCTCCAAATCCACATCAAGGCTCCTTCCAGCCATTATTACCCTCTCCCTCAGCTCCGCCTTCACTCCTGCTCCCCCAAACCTTTGCACTGCTTCTGAGGGGTGCAGGAAATAAATTTCTGTATTGTAGTTTAAATGAATTACTCAAAGTTCTGTAGGAATATGCCTAGTAAGGAATCTATTTGTCAAAAACATTTCCTGAATCTTTTTTGTTGTCTGTATTGTTACAGACAAACTTGCTGACAGGTATTTTGTAATAAACTACCAAAATAATTGAAACTGGCATGATTATATTGTGTTATTTTGACAAATAAAATATGTAGAATTTTGCAAAATTTTAAAATATTGTGGCATAATTTTTCATTTTTTGGCATAGAATTCCCCTGGTAGGTTGACACCACTCACCTTAGCCATCCTAGCCCCCACCCAATAGCCATATGCAGGAATAACCAAGCCCAAGTAATGAACAGGAGTCTGGAGAAGGACCTGCTGTCACCAAGGAAAGCCTCTTACCACTTCTGATCAGGTTGATGGCTTCAGCCCGGCGATCCACCCCCATCTTCTCCCACTGGTCGGTGCTGTCCAAGAAGTAGGTGGAAATGACCGTTGGGGTCAAACGGATCATGTTCTGTTCCCCACAGCCAGAGGGCACCACGATAAGATGCCTCAGCTTGGCCCCGTCGATAGAGTTTTCTACAACCAATGCCACGGGGTTTCCTGGCCAAGAGAAGAACCTGGTGTGAATTCAAGCATGGGAGTGGTGGAATGGGGAGAAAGTGACCCCTCAATGGGTTCTGTAGACTTAACACTCTGAACTTGAAATGTGCCTCAATGCCCCCTGGAGTCTGGGGCACCCACAGCCCTGTAGAACTGGGTCCTAAGACTGGGTCAGTTGATCCAAACCCCTGCTGGGACCTTGCAGGTTGGAAAAGAAGTCAGTGATGTGAAGTCTGGGTATATTTTCAGTGCAACTTGTTTCATTTACACTATGCACACCAGTCCTGGAGCAGAGGGACTTGCAAACAGCATGCAGGTCAGTCCTCTCTCTCCGGGATCTTGGCCCCAAACACTACTTCTCAGTTCCCAGGGAACACTCTAGTAACAGAGATGAAAGCAAATGCTCCTGCTGCTTTCCATAGCTCCCCTAAAGAAAATTCACAAAAAGGACACCACCACTGTATTCCTTCCTTGACTAAAAACTCGCTCGCACATTAGAAAAAAACTTGTAAGAGTATGTAACATTTGGTCCATTTCTTGACCTCTGGCCTAACAGTCTTACGAACTTCTGAGTTTCACTCAGTATGATTTCTAAGCACTTCACAATCACAGGCTCTTATTTACCAGTGATGGAGACTTTAGTTTCTGGTTCAGTATTTGGAATGATATCATTTATATCTGGAGCTTTCACCTTCGTTACCTGTTCCCCACCTGTGAAAAAAAGAAAAGAACCCACAGTGAAAATATGAGCATCCTGTTGGCTTTGTAGCTGCTATTTCTTCTGGGTTACAGGCTCCCTGCCTTCATACAGAGCCTGAAATGATGCCCTATAGAGGGAGATAGAGGAAGGTACTAAGATGAGATGGGGGTGGTGACTTTGCAGTCCAAACTGATTGTCCCAGGATTCATACTGCTGACTTTCGAATAAGCCAAACCAGCTGTGTGATCACAGGCATGAATTCAGCTGATTTAAAGCGATGGTAAAGACATTAATATTAGTGCCCTGATTCTCCACTACTTTTCACCTTATTATTAATTATGATTATTTGTACTGCAGTAGTCCCCAGAGACACCAGTCCAGGGCCAGACCTCCATTCTTCCTCTGTTGCCTCCAGTGATGGAGAATCATGTCTAGTTTTGGAATCAAACATTTTCTAAAATGTTCTCCTCTTCTATCCTTGAGAGCTACCTGTTCCATCAGCCAATAGCAAAATCCGTGTCACACTTTATATTCAAAAGTATGATTATACAGAGTTTATAAAAGGATTGACAACTTCTTAATAAATGTTTTAATAAATGGCTAATCAATTGTTAGATTCTTAGAGTTCAGCAGATCAATAGGTTGCTTATAACCACTACAACACCTTCTATTGATATCTGCAACACATACTGTTCATGTCTGCACCCCGCTTATAACATGTAGTAATATTTTAAACCCTTTATTAACTGCTTATAAATGTGCTTAACATTGTGTGACCAAAATCTGTTTTGATTTGTGTCTGACTCCTTTGAGAGGAACATTAGTTCACTGGTTAAGACATTATCCTTGGACTGAGAACCTGGACTCATTCCTTACTCTGTATGTCTTTGGGCTAGTAGTTAACAGCTTGTTTCCCCAGCTGTAAAATGGGTGTAAAAACCATTTCCCCATCTCATAAGTGTGTTGTGAGGATAAGTACATTAAAGATCATGAGGAGCTCAGTGTGACACTGCACCTCATTATTCTTCATAGAAATATTGTTATGATATGAATATGGTACAACTAAGATATGTTTTATGTAAGTTGGGTCATGTGAGGTATCACTGGAAATGTTCTGATCTACTGAATGTGGTTATCCAATTTGTATGCATGTATCATTTCTGTATCTGCGGTTAGGAATATTGACTATGTAACAGTTACAACTATGTGTGTATTTGGGGGAACGCCCACCAGGCAACAGGCAATCAGCCTCAATAGGCCATTAGGAAGAACAATAAGACTTGGAAGATACTAATCTCAGCGCCGTCCTGAGACGCTCCTGGGGTTGCTGCTTTGACACTACAAGGTCAAGTGATCGGATCACCTGGTACTAGACCCCCATCTTGGGCTTTCAGTGTTTTTCCATTAAGAGGTAGTGGGGTGGGGGAGGGGTCAGAAACAAAAGATTCCTGCCTTATGTATATTCTATTTAAGCAGGGCCAGCTCCAGGCCCCAGCACACCAAGCGCATGCTTGGGGCGGCATGCCGTGGGGGGCGCTCTGCCACTTGCCGGGAGGGTGGCAGGCAGCTCTGGTGGACCTCTCGCAGGCATGCCTGTGGAGGATCTGCTGGTCCCGCGGCTCCGGTAGAGCAGCCACGGGCACGCCTGCGGGAGGTCCACCGGAGCCGTGGGACCAGCAGACCTTCCACAGCCACGTCTGCAGGAGATCCACCAGAGCCGCGGGACCGGCGAGTGGCAGAGCGCCCCCCGCTGCATGCCGCCGTGCTTGGGGCAGCGAAATGGCTAGAGCCGGCCCTGTATTTAACGCTGGGAAGTAAGGCAATCAGATCTTTTCTCCTTTGCCTCCCATCCAAGAAGGAAGATTGCTAAAAACATCTGAAGGAAAAGGAACTAAGCAAGGGCTGCGTCCAGGCTGAGAACAGGGATTTACCCTGTAAAGAGACATAACTGGAACTCTGATCTGCAGAAACTCGGCAACCTGCCTAAAACATCATTTAGGGTGAGAAATTACAACGTGTAACCTGTTTCTTTAGTATATTAAGCTTTGTTTGTATGTTTTGTTTTATTTACTCAGTAATCTGCTTTGTTCTGTTTGCTATCCTTTATAATCACATAACATTTACCATTTATAGTTAATAAAATTGTTTTTAGTTTATTCCAAAATAGTTTGTGCAATTCGTATCTGGGGGAAGGGGCAGGCAAAAGCTGTGCATATCTCCCTCCATATTGAGGAAGGGGGAGATTTTTATGAGCTTGCATTGTGCCTCTCTCTCTATACAGCACAAGACAATATTATTTTGGGTTCACACCCCAAATGAGGTGTGCATGTGAGTGCTGGGTAAATCCCCGAGCTGAATTCAGCTGTGACTGCTGCTATAATAATGATAGCAGATATGCCTCTCTTAGAACTGGATGGAACCTTGAAAGATCAGTGAGTCTAGCCCCCTGCTTTCACTAGCAGGACCAATTTTTGCCCCAGATCCCCAAGTGGCCCCCTCAAGGGCTGAACTCACAACTTTGGGTTTAGCAGGCCACTGCTCAAACCACTGAGCAATCCCTTCCCCCAGCTGTGAGCTTACCTGTGTCTGGCCCAGAGAAGGCTTGAGGGCCTGGCACAGCAAGGACAGAGTGAGGAAGCCCAGGCTGGTGGAATAGGTGGATGTTGTGGGACTCCAGCACATCAGGTGGCACCTCGGATGTGGGGGTTCTAACCTGTCACACTCAATTACTATGGTATGTGTAAGTATCTTGGATGGATATAATGCTGTGGTGATACATGATTGTGTAAGGCAGACAGAGGGACCAAAGAAATGTCAATATTTCACACAAATTTTAAACCAGTGTGGGGTATTCCATGGAACTGATGCAAGTCTTCCATTGACAGCTTGACACTGGCGGCCTCACATGTCACCAAAACCGGAAGCGATCCGTTTGAAAATCCCCAGGCACGATCGTATGGCAGGTGTAGAATTTTTCTGGTGAGTTTGAGGCAAATTGGGAAAAGCGTTTGAAAGATATGAGGGCTCCCAAAATGAGATACCCTCACTTGTCTATACATTGTGTGCTCACCGGGTGCTTGCAGAAGGAAAGGCGCTATATAAAGACAAATCATTGTGGTTACTCACCTTCTGCAGCTGGATTCAGTTCAGTGGACATAGACCGGGTTACTCTCATCCCTTCAGGCTAGGAGGGAAGAACAAGAACACGTGATCAAAGTGTAACAAAAGTTATTTGCAGCGTTGTAGCCAGGATGGTCCCAGGACAGGGGTGACGGCATAGGCACCAACTCCGTGGGTCCTCTGGGGGTGGAGCACCTACAGGGAAAAAATGGTGGGTGCTGAGCACCCAGTGGCAGCCCCATATCAGCTCTCTCCCTCCCCCCCCCACAGATCAGCGCCTCCCCCTCCTTCCCCACGCCTTTTGCCCACTGCAAACAGCTGTTTCGCAGCGTGCAGGAGGTTGGGAGGAGGAGTGAGGACACAGCATGCTCAGGGAAGTGGGCAGGAAGAGGCAGGGAGGGGGTGGAGCCTTGGGAGAAGGGATGGAGTGTGGACAGGGCCTGGGGTCAAACACCCCCCGGCTCTTTGAAAAGTTGGCTCCTGTGGGCGATGGATTCTTCCCCAAAGTGGGGGGCCCATGAGGCCCCATGCCCTCTGTGGCCCTGCCCCTCCTCTTCCCTCAAAGTCCCTCCCCCCAGCCAAGCTGGAAGCTGGAGCCCAGCTGGGGAGCCCAGGGTGCACCCCCTGCCCGGGGTCAGAGGGCCCAAGAGCAGCCCCCAGCCTACGTCCCCGCCTAGGGCAGGTGGAGGGTCTGCGGCTCCCCACAGCTGCCCCTGCAGCTCTTACCCCGACCCCAGGGGTGGGGACATGGGCCAGGGGCTGCTCTCGGCCCCTCCCCCAGGCAGATGGAGGGTCTGCGACTCCCCACAAAAGCCCAGGCTCCCTGGATCGCTCTTCTCTGGGCCGGGCTCCAGCTTCTGGCCTGGCCAGCGGGCGGGGCCTTGGGGGGGAAGAGGACGGGCTGGGGGCTGGGCCCATGGCAAAAGTGGAAAGGCCATGGCCCCTTGCCCCCCCCATTCCAAGATAAGAGAGAGAGAGGTAATTGATTAGCCATTTAGGGGGGTCAGGTAATATCTTGTATTGACCAACTTCTGTTGGTGGAAGGGACAAGCCTTTCGAGCTTCACAGAGCTCTCCCTCAGGTCTGGAGAAAGAAACTGGAGAAGGAATGTTTCCTTTTGGTCTGGCTGCATCTTTGAAGGAAAAGGGGGAAGCTCCATTCACAGCCCTAAATGCCACCCTGGTGTACATCTACTGACTTCAGTGGAGCTTTACCCAGAATGAATTAGTCCTCTAGAACTGAGCAGGGTAAGGAATTGGTGTTCTCACAGCTGTATGTTGTTTCAGTTCTCAGTGAAGGACCCCTGATCCCCAAGTGAAGTCTCCTGTTAAGAGGCCAAATGGTACTGATTTTCCATGGGCAAGCTGGAAGAGTCAGTCCTGGCACTTCTGGACCCACATTGCTCTCAGATATAACTGACTCATATCCTCCAATATCAGACCACTGTTACAGGGCCAGCCTAAAGATGTTTGGGAGGGTTTATCATGGCCCTCATCCCTGTAATATCTGAGTGCTTCACAATCTTGCATGGATATATTGCTACAACCCGCCTGGGGCACAGGGCAGCAGTAACATCCCCATTTTACAGATGGATAATCAAAGTGCAGAGAGACTAAGCGACTTGCCCAAGGTCACACAGGGAGTCTGTGGCACAGCAGGGAATCAAACCCAAGTCTCCTATACCCTAGGTCAATACTTTAACCACTGGACCATCCTTCATGTGCAGTGAGGGCTCATGAGATGATTCTTTGAGATACGCCAGCAACATTTTCCATGAAGTGTGTGAGAATATCTTTAAAACGTCCTCCCACAATTTTACTGCAGAAATGGAGCCCGCTGAGGGTGCTGGTCCAAGGAGCACTAGGGGGCTTAGCAGCTGAGCTCGGGTCTCTCATGGGACACCCTGCAGAGTTATGTGCAGCAACTAGGCCATTAACTAAGCTACTGTGATCACTGAAGTGGGCGGAGGACATAGGTGCTAACTTCAGAGGGAAGGTAAAGATCAGATTCCAAAGAGAACCTAGCCAGGCCACCGGCTGCTTGTCCTGTGACCAGACAAGATGGGCCTGTGACCCAGTACGTACCACGACCTTCAGCTTCTTCTTTACACCGTCGGACACGTATGAGTCCCACACAGCTGCTTTCACCTCAACGTCGTGCAGCCCTAGCTCCAGTGGGACGATGATGAGTGGCACCGCCTGGGAAGACATGGGTGCAATTTCCAGGATCTGCCGGTATTTCCTTTTGGAAGAGGACGCGCTGCACAAAGCTGGATTGTGTAACAGCTCCATTCGGACCTGGGAAGAGAGCACAGGGGCAGCTTTTACCCAAATATGGTAACCAGAGGGGAGCTGTTCTCTCTGTTACAAATGGCTGCTTTGCTGGCTGGGGTCTGAGGATTCGATCCTGCCAGGTGCTGAATGCCTCCAGCAAGCTCAAGGTGCACAGCATTCTGCAGCATTTCTCCAAGAAGAAGTCCTATAACAAGGCTAAAAAGCACTGGTTGATGTGTAATGAAGCCAAAGGATCCAGACTGGCAGCCTCTACAAACCCAAGTATCACATTTGTCCACAGATCGGGACACTGGGGTGAGGATGTCAGCAAGCATGTGGACACGGGTGATGTACTTTGACTTTCAGAAAAGCTTTGACAAGATCACAAACCAAAGGCTCTTGAGCAAAGCAAGGAGTCATGGGGTAAGAGGAAAGGTCCTCTCCTGGATCAGTAACTGGTTAAAAGATAGGAAACAAAGGGTAACTATAATTGATCAGTTTTCACAGCCAAGAAGTAAATAGCAGGGTTCCCCAAGGATCTGTACTGGGACCTGTTCTCTTCAACATCGTCATAAATGATCCGCAAAATGGGATAACAGTGAGGTGACAAAGTTTTTAGACAGTACAAATTTACTGAAGGTGATTAAGTCCAAAGCAGACTGCAAAGAGTTACTAAGGGATCTTGCAAAACTGTATGACTGGGCAAGAAAATGGCAGATGAAATAGAATGTTGATAAGTGCAAAGTAATGCACATTGGAAAACATAATGCCAACTATATGCATATAATAAGGGGTCTAAATTAGTTGTTTCCAGTCCAGAGAGAGATCTTGGGGTAATTGTGGAGAGTTCTCTGAAAATATCTGATCAATGTGCAGTAGCAGTCAAAAAAGCAAACAGAATGTTAGGAACTATTAGGAATTAGATAGATAATAAGACAGAAAATATCATAATGCCAATCATATAAATCCACGGTATGTCCACACCTTGAATACTGCTTGCAGTTCTGGTCACTACATCTGAAAAAACATATAAAAGAATTGGAAAAACTACAGAGAAGGGCAACAAAAATGATAAAAGTGGATGGAAGAGCTTCCATATGAGGAGAGATTAAAAAGACTAGGAATGTTAATGTTAGAAAAGAGATGACTGTGGGAAGAGTATAATAGAGATTTATAAAATTATGAATGGTGTGAGGAAAGTGAATAAGGAAGTGTCATTTACTCCTTCACATAGCACAGAAATCAGGGGTCATTCAATAAAATTAATAGGCAGCAAATTTAAAACAAATGTAAGGAAGTATTTCTTCATGCACTGCACAGTCAACCTGCGGAACTCGTTGCCTGGGGATCTTGTAAAATCCAGAAGAATAATTGGGTTCAGAAAAGAATTAGCTAAGTTTATGGAGGACAGGTCCATCAATGGAATTAGCCATGACAGTCAGGTGCACACCCATGCTCTGGGTGTCCTAAAACTCTGACAGCCAGAAGCTGGGACTGGATGACAGGAGAGGGATCACTCAATAATTACGCTGTTCTGTTCATTCCCTCTGAATCACCTGGCACTGGCCACTGTCGGAAGACAGGGTACTGGTTCAGCTGTACCACTGGTCTGACTCAACATGGCCATATATTCAGAGTACATTCAAGCCCACATTACAGACATATGTCCCATTCGGAAGTGAAACTGTGAACACATTTAGTCAGATGGTGACTAACAAGCTGCCCTTATTTTGGGAATGATCTTCTGTAAATACACACTGTGAATGGGTTCTGTTTGACCTGATCATTTTAATGTGTTTATTTAAGGACAGAATCAGCTTGCCATGGGTGATGCGTGACTCCTGCATTGGGGAAGGGTGGGGGCCTGAGTGTTGGAAGCTCCCTAGAAGTGTGTCTGTGGCGGAGGGGCCCACCACCACCCGGACTGTGCCCCACCCCCTGCGTCCCCCAAGGCCCCACCCATGCTCCACTGCCAGGGCCAGCTCCAGGCACCAGGCACCAGCCAAGCAAGCTCATGCTTGGGGTGGAAGATTCTACGGGCGGCTTCCGCCCAGTGCTAGGGTGGCACGGCCGCCCTTTTCTTTTTCTTTATTTTTTTTTTGTTCACCACTCTGGCCACCCTGTAGGGGACAGCGGCACGGAGAAGGGGAGCGCCCTGCTGGGAGCGGGCTGCGCGCTCCATCTGCCCCAGCCAGTGCCAGGTCCACAGCAAGCCCAGCAGCCCATGTCCTTCCCTCCCCGCCGACTGGAGCAGCGCTGAGCCCTCCTGGCAGGCAGCGTGGCGGGAGAGACCGAGTGGCAAGCGCCCTGGCTGAAGGAAGCCCTGGCTGCCCCCCTTCCTTCTCTCCCCCTCCCCCACGGCTGGCACTTCCATTTAGGTGACCTAGGCAGTCGCCTAGGGCGCCAGGATTTGGGAGGGCGGCAGACTGCTCCGGTGGACCTCCCGCAGGCATGCCTGCGGACGGTCCACTGGTCCCGCAGCTCCTGTGGAGCATCTGCAGGCATCCCTGCGGCAGGTCCACCAGAGCTGCGGAACCAGCAGACCGTTCGCAGGGACGCCTGCGGGAGGTCCACCGGAGATGCGGGACTGGCGAGCCGGCCCTGTGCCTAGGGCACCAAAAACCCTCGCGCCGCTCCTGCCCTCCCCGCTGTTAACCAGAGCGCGCACTCCACTGCCCGGGGCACAGCTGCAGTGTAGGGAGTCCCATTAGCCAAAAGTTTGCACCCTGGCTCCGGTTGCCAGTCATTTTTTTCTTTTTGCTTGGGGCGGTAAAAAAGCCAGAGCCGGCCCTGTCCACTGCCACTCCACCCCAGGCCCCACTCCTGCTCATCCCCCTCCCCCGGGGGCCCTCCCACTGCTCACACCTCTCTTTGCTTTCTCCCCCTCTGCCTCTTTAGAAGAAGTGCAAGTGGCAGGTGTGGGAGGGGGTGAATAGGCACAAGAGGCGTGTAGGGGAGCATTAATGGGGGTGCAGAGAGGCGTGAGAGGTGGGCTGGGAGGTCATGGGGCAAGTGGAGGAGCATAAGAACATAAGAATGACCATACTGGGTCAGACCAGAGGTCCATCTAGCCCAGTATCCTGTCTACCGACAGTGGCCAATGCCAAGTGCCCCAGAGGGAGTGAACTTAACAGTCAATGATCAAGTGATCTCTCTCCTGCCATCCATCTCCACCCTCTGACAAACAGGGGCTAGGGACACCATTCTTTACCCATCCTGGCCAGTAGCCATTAAAGGCAGCATGAGAGGCAGGCAGGGCAGCTTTGGGGGAAGAGGCAGACTGGGGGCGGGAAGAGGAGCAGTGTGGGCGAGGCCGGTGGAAAAGCGGAATGCAGGAGCGGGGCCTCAGGGCGGAGCGTGGATGGGCTGCACTGTGTTTTGGGCTTAGCCTCCCCAGGACTATTATACCCACTGCCCATGCAGCTTGGGGCCGTAGTTTTCTGTATTATGGCATGGAGATCTCAAGTTGGGCACTCCTGTATCTAATGGCCTGTCTGAAGTGTAACTATCAATGCAATATCTAGGTGCTAGATGTGAGTTTACCTTGATTTTGTCATCCTGATAGTTGTAGAGAATAGCCCGGATCTCCACCTGCTCATTCCTCACTACAGAGTAAGGCAGCCGGAGGTCAATGAAAAAGTCTTTCATCACTGTTATCTCATAGGGGTCAGCCACACAGATCCCTGCAGTAGGAAAGGACCCCGGGTCAGGATCAATGGGATTTACACTTTAATATTGAAACCCGTTTGTTATCACCTGGATTGTTCCATCTCACTGTGAGGTTTTTAAGATCCCTTGCTGCCTGGAGCCCCTTTTTCCCCTTTTGATTTTCTATTGGCTCACTTCAGCAAGTTGGCTGCATTCCTCACCTTTGGTCTCGGAGAGGCTCACGGCCAGCACCTCCCAGGTAGTGATGGAATCCTTCAGGTAAAAATTCAAAGTCTTGGAAGAAATTCTACAAGGAGGGAGAGGCAGAGTTTTAATTTACAGAAGGAAGAAGCTAGGTCTTATGGGCATTCTCAGTCCAAGGGTCTAAATCCCAAATTCACGCACCCTTAAATGAGATCGGACATTGAGATCCTAACTAGTTATAGACACGGACTTCAGCAGTGGTTGGACCCACTTATGCCATGCCTTTTGTTTTGGGGCAAAATATAGCACGGAACAATGGGCCAGGTCAGTAGAGATTTACTGACTTACACCCACTGTGGATCTGGTCCCGTAAGAACCACAGAGCTACACACTCTTACCCATCTCTGTTTGGTAGCTGGGGCAGCTGTTCCACTTGCCATAACCAACTCTCTGGAAAGTGGCTCCTCGAGGTAATATCTTCATCTTGTAAGAACCCTTCATCAATGTGACCTGGGATGTTAAATCAGAGGTAGTTAGCCGAGCTGTGAAATCCTCAGTGCCCTGCACTGAGATTCAATAGGATGGCAATGATGTTATGGCATAAACCGTTATGTTTTGATGCCACCATGTTCTGGGGTTGTAGCATAGGTGGGTGGCTAGATGGGAGAAGGTGCCAGCCACCCACATTTGGTTGCCTCTCCCCCGCCACAACATCCCAGAGGGACATGCTCTTCTTCTTTGGCTGATTCCGCATATGGCGAGCCTCTTCCAGCTGCCCATGCTCTGGGACACAGATCTCACCCAGTGAACATAAGCAGCACTGGCTCGGGTGGCCCAATATTCTTCCACCGTCCCTCCTCTGAGTGATATTAAAACCCTGGTACTTGCTTCGTGACAGTTCCAGGTGGAGCTCCCGCTGCTGCTCGTCCCGTATAGTTTTGATATAGTTGCAGCAGTCGAGGAAGGCCTTCTTGCACTCGGCCGTATCCAGGATGTACCCAGCCCGCTTCTCGCAACTGTGCCCCATGGGGTTCTCGTACATCCCATCTTCGCAGCATTTCTTCACTGCCTGGTCCTGGTACTCTGCCGCTGAAATATACAAACCACAAGGTCTCTCCTACTGAGCCTGTTGTGTCGCGCAATGTCGCAGTCCTCCTTACACTCTAGTAGAGATGGGCAAAAGGCAGAAGAGAGTCAGTGGGTGAAATTTACACCTTCTCCCAGCCCGCATAGAGTGTATGTTACCCCAACATAGACACCCTTACGCTCACACCACCTACCAGTGTGTGTCACATACCCCTCTTGCGCATCACACTCTGTAGGTGGATCTTTCCCAGTGATCCATACCGCAGCCTATGGGCTTTTCTAACCTATGCTTCTAGCATTAGGTCCATTGTTCCTATGGGCCTTACCCCAGAAGAGGATTGGCAAAGCAGAACACCCCCTTTCAGTCTTTCCCTGCCTTGTTGTCCTTCCCACCCCCTGAGCAGCTGCCTACACTGGAGGTGGAGCGGGGGGCTGGCACAAAATGTGCCTTTGCTGATTTAATGGGGAATCCTATCCACCAGGGGAGTTGTCCACTATGGACACAGAATCATAGGATATCAGTGTTGGAAGAGACCTCAGGAAGTCATCTAGTCCAACCCCCTGCTCAAAGCAGGACCAACACCAATTAAATCATCCCAGCCAGGGCTTTGTCAAGCCTAACTTTAAAAACCTCTAAGGAAGGAGACTCCACCACCTCCCTAGGTAACCCATTCCAGTGCTTCACCACCCTCCATGACATTGACTGAATGGCTCATGCAAATGAACATCTGGCCCAGAGTCGAAGCTGGAGTAATCCTCACCGGGAAGGGACAGAAGAGAGACGTGCAGCACGAAAAGCAACAAAAGAAGGGTGCTGGAGTATGCACGGGAAAGTTCCTTCCTCATTTTCACGTAAACCTTCTTCCAGCTCCTTGGACTGCACAGTAGACCAGCCTAGATTCCCCTACACCTGCTGCTCCAGTGCATCACGCAGACAGCTGCATCTGAACACAACTAAAACTGAGCTTTTCATCTCCCCTCTTAATCCAACTCCACTTTCCCTATTCTCGATTATGGAGAGCACCATGCTCCATTGAGGCACCCAGGCATTGTCCTCATCTCTCCAGTAGAACAATACACTAGGGCAGAGGTTCTCAAACTTTAGCAACCCGAGGACCCCCATTTTGATTTAAAATTTTTCATGGTCCTCCAAACACCCTGCTCAACTCCAGGCCCCACCCCAACTCCACCCATTCCCCCAAGACCCCACCCCACCTCTTCCCTCTCCTGCTCCATCCCTGCCTTTCCTTTCCCCTGGTTCTTTCTGCCCCCTCCTCCGAGCACACCCCATCCTCAGTCCTTCCCCTCCCTCCCAGCACCTCCTGCACACTGCTGAACAGCTGTTCCCCGGCGTGCAGGAGGTGCTGAGAGGGAGGGGCAGGAATTGATCAGTGGGGCTCATGGACCCCCTGGAGTACCCTCATGGACCCCAATTTGAGAAATGCTGCACTAGGGGGACAGGTGCATTGGGAATTTTGCCTTCCTCTAAAGCGTCGGATGTTGGTCACTCTTGGGAAGCAGGATATCCACCTTGCTGGACAGATGGTTTGACCAGGGATGACAATTCTTTTCCCCAGTCTCACTGGTACCTACTTTTATTTGCCTTATACTCAATGAGCTGAACGGAGCGACGCCGGCGTTTTGCTGGCTGCGGACACCCTGGCTCTGCAGAAAGAAATGAGAAACCGCAATGAAGCTCTGCACAGAGGGGAGCTCAGTCTTTGTGACCCAACCAGCCCTTAGCCTCCCTGCTGAGACTTAGCTGACCATTGTGGTGATGGCTTTTGTGATGTAACAATCACACACTGCACGTCTATGCCCCATTCATCCAAGAACCTCAAAACACTACAAAGGCAAATATCATTATCCCCAGTTGGTAGATGGCAAAGCTGAGGCACCCAGAGGTGAAATGATGTCCCCAAAATCACGCAAATGGCAGAGTCAGAAATGGAATCTAGGCTTCCTGAATCCTGCATCCTACTGCAACCCATCTAACATATCTCACTATCTCCAAGAGCTGGGAACAGAACCCAGGAGTCCTGATTCCCTGTCACCCTCTAAACTCTAGGTCGGGGTAGTCAATTATTTTTTGTCAAGGTCCAAATTTCTGGGTCAAGGTGTAGTCAGGGTTCAGACTCAGACTAAATAAAAAGATTTCAGGGTCCATTCAAAAGCATCTGGTAGTCTGGATTTGGCCTGTTCTAGGCCAAACCGCCTTCTCTGAACGCTTGTCCACTGGGAGGCAGATTGAAACCATCACAGCACAGACTACCAAGAGGCCGGCTTTCAATTGCTACTGTCCTGGGACAGGTGAACAAAGACGTGGAGGTGGACGGTTTTGAAACCCTGTTACCAATACCTCAAGCCACCCAGAGATCAGCCAGTCTGCGAAGCGAGTTGCTGAATGGGGAGGTAAGCAAGGAGTTTCAGATCCATGCAGTGATACCTGATCTCTGAGGTGTTGAAATCTTAATGCTGGTCTCCAGGCTCAGTCCAGCATCTGCAAACACACCCGTATTGTCCTTGCCACTGCCAGGTGTGCACCCAATGTCACTTTTCTCCACAGAGTCCCAGATCTGTGACGAGTGGGCATAGATGATAGGAAATCATTATGAATCATGGTATTTTGTACCTATATAGGCCTGGACTCCCACAGAGGTCTAATTCCCCTTGGTCCCTTTGGACTCCCAGCCAGAAGGGTCTCAAAGCACTTTACCCGCTGAAGACTAGATTTTGCTCTCTGAATGCTACGGATGAAAAATGCTTTATCTACACAGTGTTTTGTGTCTGGTGCAGGTTGACAGACTTGAGCTAGCAGGGCATGTGCTAGCACTCTGAAAATAGCCGCATAGACAGTGCCGTGAAGTGGTGGCTTAGGCTGGAGCTCAGGCTCTGAAGCCCACCCCCTTTCCTCGGCGCCGTCTATATATTTGGAGTGCTAGCACGAGCTCCATTAATCTACATGTGTCGACTAGGGCTGGGAAGCTTGCTCCAAAATGCTGTGTAGACGTACCATGTAAGATCATAGCCACCTCTAGCATTGTGTTGAAAAGGGAACTGACTCAGAGGGAGGAAGGCAGTGGTGCTGGAACACTTTCTAGAGTGGGGGAGCTGTGCCCCTTCCTCCCTGTCCATGCCCCCTGCTGCCCCCTAGAGCTGGGGCCGGGAGCAGGACCATGGCTCCGGGAGCGGGGGGATGGGACGGGATAAGGGGGCCGAGGCTGGGGCCACAGCTGGGGATAGATGTGGAACCCTGGGTGTGGGGCTGGCAGCTGGGACACTTGGCACAGGCCAGGAGCAGGGGCCTGGGTGCGGAGCCGGCTGCCGGGATCCCAGGCCTGGAGCCCTGCCCCATGTAAAATCTGGGGGTGCTGCAGCACCCCTCACACGCCTCGTTCCCATGCCTATGGAGGAAGGCCTCCTTCTGAATCACCAAAATACTTCTTGCAGCTGCCTGGGTTTCTTTAAAGTCTCCCATTCAAGGACTGAACTGACCCACCCCTGCTTTGATTGAGTCTGAGGAAGTGCCCACCCCAAGGAGTTCGCTCGCAAGCAAAAAATTCTTGCTATTACCAAACAAAATCTCAGCTCAGTACCTTCCACCCCATAAAACACCACCAGTCACAGCCAGTGTCCCGATGTTTTCATGGCTCACCTTTGTTTGCGAAATCTTGTGTTTCTTGTTCAGAACGTAGACTCCCTTGTCCACGGCCACCAGCCCGACACGCGCTCCAGCATCCCCTTCCACTTTGATTTTCATTGAGGACCCTGGCTTGTGGATTCTGTTGTCCGCCTCAGTGGCTCCTTTCACCACCAGCTATTTGGAAAAGGGCAAAGCAAGGGGGTTATTTTGTGGCAGAGGGAAGCCATTTACTTCCTTTCTTAGCATAAAAAAGTAGAGTAAATCTGAAGCTGATTCTAGATTCCAAAGGAATCTATTTATAGACCTTAATTTCTATCTATCTTTCTACTGCATCTCTAAGGAATCTCTTAATTGTGCTATTAACCCAGGAGACGCTGAGAGCTGAATCTGTCCCATTATTCCTAAAAATGACTTATTGTGTGTTTCGACTCTCCAGTCATGATCAAATGGTGCCCTGGTCTCCGTTGTGCTAAAGAAGGAGGAAAAAGAAGTCTGAACCTTGATGCGAGAAGAAAATCGTGGATAATAGTGATGGCTTTATGACAAGTGTCAATTTCTATTAACAGGCCTAGACCCAGAGGACCAGAGAGAAAAATCAACCCACCGTTCCCATGCAGGTGTCCTGGACGTCCACCCAGACTGAGTCTGCTACAATCTCTGAATTTCCTACTTGGTAGTAAGCCACAATGCGGAATGAAGGGATGAGGTCTGGAGTGATGGGCAGGGACATGGTCACCAGATTTTGTCCCACTTGCTTGGCCTGTCTTCCAGCATGAATGATCTTCCCTTTATTCAAGATCTAACAGGGAAACATGAGACATGGGTTGTGAAGCACAATGAACCTCATCATGCACGTGGACAAGACCAAGAGACTTGGAATGTTTCAGATATGCATTAAGATCTAGAGTTGATGGAACTGATTGAGGACTGCAGGACCTGGCTCTGAGGTGTGGAGGGTCTGGTATTCAGATACTCTTCAGATTCTCAAATCCAAGCATCATCCAATTTAGGACCATCCCTCAGGACTGGAATGGGTTAGACGAAGAACTGGTTGGAGCAAAGGCCTGGGAGTCTGGACCCCTGGATTCTACTTCTGGTTCTGCATGGGAGTGCGGTCTAGTGGTTAGAGCAAAGGACTGTGGGTCAGTGATGGATTTAGAGTTAGTGGGGCCCTGTTAGTGGCTTCATTTTCGAGGCTCCCTCTTCAGGACCCAGCCAAGAAAAAGAACATTCTCTTATCTCCCTTGTTTTTCATTCTTTTTCTCTTCATCCTCCTCTTCCTACATTATAAAGCAATGGAAAGTAAATGAAAATAAAATGAGGTACCTTGATTGTGGAAGGGGGTTGGGGTGCAGGAAGGGGTGTGGGCTCTGGACAGGGGCAGGGGTGTGGGAGGAGGGGTGCAGGCTCTGGGAGGAAGTTTGGGTGCAGAGTGCAGGATCTGGGCTGGGGCAGGGGGTTGGGAGGTGGGTAGGGGGGCGGCACAGCTCCCAAAGCGATCGGCACACACACACACTTCCAGCAGCAGCAGATAAGCAGGGTAGGAGGGGGGTTATCCAAGATAGCTCTGTGCACCGCTGCCCTCAGGCGCCGCCCCTGCAGCTCCCATTGGCTGCAGTTCCCAGACAATGGGAGCTGTGGAATCAGCATGGAGACACCCTCCCCCCACACCAGGGGCCGCAAGGACATGCCAGCTGCTTCCAGGAGGGAGGGAGGCAGAGCGGGCAGGAAGCCACTTCAGCTCTGCTGCTGACATGTCTCTGCGTGCCCCTTAGGGGAAGGGGAGTAGCAGGTCTCCATGCACTGCCCAGGGCAGAGGCAGTGTGCGGAGCTGCCTCCACCCCTGCCAGGGGCACGCAGAGACGTCCCAGCAGCTGGCTGCTTCCTGGAGCGGTGTGGGGCCACTGGCCATGGCATGCAGGCAACCTGCCTGCCTGAGCCCTGCTGTGCCACTGGCTGGGACTCGGGGCAGGTTGTCAGATGGTTGTTCTGCATTTTGGGGTCCCCCTTGCCATTGAGGACCCCATGCCACCGCACGGTTTGTTTCATAGTAAATCTGCTCCTGCTGTGGGTGCATCTTTCTATGTGCATCTGTCTTACCCCCAGATTCAGACTTTGATTGCAATACAATAATGTTTGGGGAGTCTCCTCTAATTTCCCAATTGGGACTTTGGAGAAACTAAAGCAGACTCCTGTCCCCAGATAATCCATCCTCAGTTTATGTTCAGCCTTGAGAAGATGACATTGGGGGTTTAGTCAGTGCTGGGTGGCTACTCCAGGCCATGTAGACATGAGTAATAAAGCTTCTATGCAGGGCTTAAATTCAGCTGGAGCTCTCTGGTAAATATTTTCAACCTCCTTTGAGTCTTTATAGGCTGCTGGTGGGAGGTGTGGGGGACTCTGGGAAATACTCTATAAGAATTTAAGCCCTGCTTCTGTGTCACTATGGAGTCTTCAGTGTCTGGATGTAAAAGCAGCAAAGAATCCTGTGGCACCTTATAGACTAACAGACATTTTGGAGCATGAGCTTTCGTGGCCATCCTGCAGCAAAAAAACTTCAGGACCAGACTTCAAAGAGAAACTGCTGAGCTTCAGTTCATCTGCAAATTTGACACCATCAGCTCAGAATTAAACAAAGACTGTGAATGGCTTGCCAACTACAAAACCAGTTTCTCCTCCCTTGGTTTTCACACTTCAACAGCTAGAACAGGGCCTCATCCTCCCTGATTGAACTACCTCATTATCTCTAGCTTGCCTGCATATATATACCTGCCCCTGGAAATTTCCACTACATGCATCTGACGAAGTGGGTATTCACCCACGAAAGCTCATGCTCCAAAACGTCTGTTAGTCTATAAGGTGCCACAGGACTCTTTGCTGCTTTTACAGATCCAGACTAACACGGCTACCCCTCTGATACTGGATGTAAAAGGAGAACCTTCTACCTTGGAGCACAACACTTACCAGGTAGGTGAAGTACATGTTCGTGTTCACAATACTTTGGCTACTAGTTTTCAGATGGAAGTTCACAAGTAAGTTGTCTCCAGGTTTGATTTCAGTAGAGGAGACTGCCAGATGGAGATAATTTTTAGATCCTCCTTGGGTCTGATAGGCTTCAGCCACCATGGACTTATGGGCCTGGCGGTTCTCTGGGAGGTCCCTATGGTCAGTTTTTACCTGGAAGGTTCAGGGGGGAAAAACCAGTGTCAGTTAAACTGAATTTGAGCCTGAAAACAAACAGTCTTTAACACATCCATCTGGGCCAGATTCTGTTCTCAGTTACACCAGTGTAAATTCTGAGTTGCGTCAGATTTACATCATTTTCATGAAAAGCAGAGTCTGGACCCTAAATCTTTAAGTAAATAAAAACTAGTTCATTAAGCCAAGAAAAATTAATGACCTCCAGTCCTTATTCTAATAGCAGCACCTAATGCTTTTCATGCCTGGTTCTCAGAGAGCTCTACAAAGGAGGTCCCTAGTTTACACAGTGGAAACTGAGGCACAGAGAGGGGAAGTGACGTGCTGAAGATCGCATGGCAAAACAGTGGCAAAGCCAGGATTTGAATCCAGGCCTCCTGAGCCCAAGGCACAAAGCTGCATTGCCTCCCTTCAGGAATTCTTAGTGTTTCAGAAGCTTCCATTCAGTTTCTTTATATAGTTTAGTGCATTGAAAGGCCCAGGAGACTGAAGCCTCTCTAGCCACAGGACAATCACAGCATGGACTCTGGCAGAGGACGCTTCCCCACATGACCCCACATCATTGTATCTCAGCCCGGCCCCTTCTGGTATTAAGAAGGAAGTTAGTCTCTATGGCCCAATCAATCACTGGCTTCTCTGGCGCCCTCTTCCAAGTCCCAACCAGCCAGCCTTCCATGCTGTTGCATTTTCATTAACCATACAGTCAATTCCTTTAGCCCTTTGCCAGAGATCTGTGCATGCCCCACAAGACGCTGCCGCTTAGGAAATCCAAATCACAGGCCGCTGGAAATGACCTGATCTCACCCAGCATAGGGAGAATGACGTTCAGGTGCTATGCCAGCCTGAGATGGAAATAGTGGTCAGATTGAAGCTGCATCCCACGACTGATGTAGGGTTCTGTACAAAGCCTAAGGTGTCGCCCGGAGGGGGCTGTCCAGTGGGTGCACACTTCGTGCCCAGACTCCCGTGATACTGGAAGGTTACTCACAGTGATGGCTAACTGTGATTGCCCCCCAGGCGTGTTGATAACCAGCTTCGCCGTCCCATCTCCCTGAGTCAGCCTAGAATCTTGGGAACCATTCACCTTAACGGGAACGCGGGCCGCTGGCGAGCCATCAGGGTTTGTAACGTAGACCTGAGATCAAGGGGAGACAAAGGGATTACTGCCTAGTGTCGTGTTGGACTAGGTTAGAGATTCTGTGAGTGCATTAAACAACGGAGACACAGACAGGAGAGAATGATTGCACGGCTGCCCCACCCTTCAATTTCAGTGCCCTCTGCAGTTCCGCACTAGCGCCCCTCTACTCCCCAGGCCTGTTGCTTTCCAATTCTCCCCTTCTTCCACCATTCACCCATTCCCCACCTTTCTCCACCCCTCAACCCAGGCCTCTCCCAAACCTTTCTTCTTACTGCATTTGAATCTCAGGCTGCAATGCAGGAACAAATACACATCTAGCTGCATACTGAGGGTATATCTACACTGCAATCAAAGGGGTGACCACAGCACGCGTAGACATACCCAAGCTAGCTTTGGTTTAGCTTTCTGGAATAACAAGAGCAGTGAAGCTGCTGCAACACAGGCTAGCTGCTTGAGTTCACATCCAGGGTCCCTGGCAGGGTTTTACAGCCTGCCATGGCTTCACTACTCTCGTTATTGGAGCTAGCTAGATCAGATATGTCTACATGGGCTGCAGTCACGCCTCTGATTGCAGGGTAGATATGTAACCTGAGCCAAACAGCCCTGGAGCACTGGGCCCAGCATAGAGCCTCATCATGATTGTGGAGGAGTCTAGAATCCTGAATGCGCCTGTTACTGGTACAAGGCCCAGGAAGTAGCATGCTCTGTCCTAAGGTGTATGAGTGACCTCATGCCATATTTTGTACCCAGTGCCACTGCACCGCTTCCTAAATAGACTGTCAGCTTTGAGAAAGATTCTGATCTCAGTCACATCAGCATGAATTGATGTCAATGGAGATATTCTGGCTTGAGATAAGAACCCAGCCCTTTTTCTCCCGTTAATACCCAAAAAAAGGCCTAGATCCAGGCAGAAGAGATATTACCATGAGTTCAAATGGCATCCCTGGCTTGAAGTACTTGGCTGTTTTTGTGAAGTGGATTTCATAGGGAGATGTCACAATGTTAATTCCGGTTCTCTCTGCTTCCACCATGTCGCTGCCTGCAGAGAGAAGCCACAGGAGGGGTTAGGAAAAGCTGTTTCAGGACAGATTCTGATCTCATCTTCCCCACTGTCAGTCAGAAAAAAATCTACCGGGGTCACTCTATAGTTATGCCATTGTAATTAACAGTAATCTGGCCTGGTGTTTCTAAGGTACAAGGGACCTAAGCCATGAAGGGCTTTATAGATCAAAAGGTATGCCCTGAATTGCTCACCAGACTGCGTCAAAACCGTCACAGTAACATAGATTGAGTGGCCGATGAGCTCCCTCAGGTTGACGAAACGGGCCTGCAGCATTGCTCTGGTTAGCTCTGCTTCCCCATTCCCGTCAGTTATCTAGAAAGAGAGAAAGGGTTTCTTAATGTCACATGCACACATGTACGAACACAGCTGTCGGCTCCCAAACTTCCATGGGTTTAGAGCAGAGGGCGAGTAGCACCTACAGTCAGCTGGTGGGAGAGAAGGTGGGCAGCTTTTAAGGATCCACCTACTACTTTATACGTAAGAGCACACTGGGACTTTGTGTGGGATTATAGGGACACACAAGTTGGCTCTGCTCCATCTCATGTCCCCACCCCACACTGACCTTGACTACAGCTCTTGGTGGCACTGAAGGTAAACACCTGATTGAGGTGATGTACACTTGGGGAGGCTCTTAACTACTTGATTAGTGAGGGCGCATCACTTCCCCAGCATTCCCCTCTGAGAACGGGCGTTACCTCAATTCTCTTGAGTGACTGGGGGATGCTTTTCTTCTCATCGCCTATCTTCACCCCAAAGAGGACAAAGGCAGTACCCTGTAAGTCTTTCCCATAGAGGAACCTGAAAGAGGAGAGGATGGGTAAGAAAAGCCCCACGGAAACCTCCTGAGAATCTGTGGTGCTGGCTTGCGGGTTATACCAAAGAAATTTCCATCGTGGTCTCTTGAAAGATACCATGTGCCCTTGGTTAAAGGTGTCCCAGTCACAGATCAAACTGAAATAACTCATTTGTTTTCAATTAACCTCTTTCTGATGTGCTAGCTGGAGGAAGTGGCAGAAATAGTAGATGAAGGAACTGAGCTGTAACCACGGAGTTTGCTTATAGGTCAGGCCAAGTTTCAGTTCCTCACCAGAAGAAACTTTACTTTGGGTAATAACTTGCTGAACGTTTCCCCTCTAAACTGTTTTTCGATGGCAAACTGGGTTATTTACCAAACAAAATTTTCTGTAAGAACTGTCTGCTTTCAATAGGGGGGAAAAGAAATCTATTTTTAATTAAAAAATTGAGTGCCTGAAACCCCAAAATATTTCAGTTTGGACATGCTGCCATAATGCCTCATGGGAGTTGTAGTTCTCTTGTCTCATGTGCCCATTCTCCTCTATGGACCCAGGCTGCCCAGCCAGACAGTGTCTCCCATAATGCACCATGGCCAGGGACTCCCATGATGCACCGCCTCTCCTTCCACTCTACCAGCTCACAGAGATACCCACCTCGCGTTGATATGAATTCTGAGGTCCTCATTGCCATCTATGTAAAAAAACTTCTCAGATGGCTCCAACGTGACTTCAAAACTTGGTAACACTGGAGAAACGAGAGGGGAAGGAGAGAACGTTGAGTTTGTAGGATGGTACAGCTGGTCTATAAAGCCAAATCGAATAAAAAGTCTCCTCTACGATGGGGTCAGGAGATTAGAGAGAGGAGAGCTCTCTTGGATGGATGAAGGACAACCCTGGGGATCCTTACCATACTCTTTGATGTCAAACTGCGCAGTGAAGCTCTGCTGTGGGGAGTCTTCATACCTAGCCACAATAGTCCAGGTTCCCAAACTACAGGGGAAAATAAAAAGACGAATGAATGCTCTTAGCACTTATTTTGCTCTGTCTGATTGGCCCTCTTCTTTCTCCAGGGAATTTTATTGGCCTGTAATGCTAAACCTAAGCCATGCATTGATCCCAAGATGTCTTCAGGTCAATAAAGATGACAGTTCGCCATCTTAGCTTCTGGCAATCTAACATACGGTTGCAAAATCTGCCCTCCTTGGGGCAGGGGTGAAACATGTTGGGTAGGAGGACAAATTCGGATGGGTTCTCCAGTCAAAAAGGGTTTGGACATTTATATGGCTCCTAAGAATAAGAACAGTTAATGTTAACAACAATTCTGGAAGTGTTCTTAAACCTCAGGCTTCAGGGCTTAAGCCAGTCTCTAAATATCAGGATGACACTGTCATAGGGATATTATCCCACATCTGCCTACTTCAGAGGCTCTTACGCTGTCCTCTGCACCATCTGGTGGTACCGCTTTTGGCCACAGAATATTGGAATAGATGGATCTTGAGTCTGATCCACTCTGGCAATTCTTATGTCACAAACACTGTGTTATTGGGGATAGAACGCTCTCAGTAGGAAAATTGCCACCATTGTCCACATCTTAAACATTGCTTAGGAGGTTATCATCTCCAGGAAAGGCCCGTAGGTGAAACAGCTAATGAATCATTCAGATAAATCTTCTGTTTCACTGCTTGATCTCTATTGGTCTTTATTATACTAGGGCCCTACCAAATTCCTGGTCCCTTCTGGTCAATTTCTCAGTCATAGGATTTGAAAATTAGTCAGTTTCACATTTTCAGATGTTTATATCTGAAATTTCACGGTGCTGTAACGATGAGGTTCCCGACCCAAAGGCAGCTGTGTGGGAAGTAGGGGGTCACAAAGCTGTTGTGGGGGGGGGAGTTGTAGGATTGCCACCCTCACTTCCATGCTGCCTTCATAGCTGGGCTTCCTGCAGCTTCAGGAGGTACCCAGAGGTGGGTCTAATATCCCCCCAAGAGTGGTGGGGAGGAACAGGACTTACTCTTCTGCTGGGGCCTAGCAGCTAGAGCCTGGGGAGCCCCTTGCCTTGCCCCTCTCCTTCCCCTCCAATAGCTAGATTTCATGAGGGAGGGCTTATTTCACAGTTCGTGGCACGTTTTTCACAGCCATGACTTTGGTAGGGCCCTATTTATTACATATGCATATGCTGACATTTAGGGCAACTTACTTGACAATTTCAGGTAAATGATGATTCATAGAGAAGATCCCGACTTTGGTGGGTGACGACACAGATTCCCTCTTCACAATAAAGTCCTCAGGTGTCTGGCAAGTAAAATCAGGTCAGAGTTTAGAGATGTCAGAAAACATTGTGAATTGTTCTGCCCAATACGATGATGTGGTTTTAATTTGTGGGGTTCCTAATAAAAGATTCTGAGGTTTATAAATCAGCATGTAACAGTCAGTTGCTTCAGCTGCTTTGGTTGATGTGATGCAGCGACCCGTTGGAAAAGGACCCCCTGTTCTTTGCAAATAGCTAACTCTTACCTCAGACCTGACAAACTCACTACACCAAACACACGTCTTGCAGGTTGTTTATCCTTGAGGAATAACATGTATGGCATCTACAGAAAGCTTGCAACTTATCAAGACTCAATCATTGCTAGAGTGCTCAGCACTGACTGGAGGTTTGGGAATGGGTTTGGGGGAGGGCGTTATAGAACTGATGAATGAAATTGTTTTTAATTGTTCACTGTATTAATGTAACTTCATAAGTAAAGTTTTATGAATGAAACAACATTAATTCATAAAACCGGTTACCCCAATAACTGGGTAATTGACAATTAAGATACTTGTTAAGAGCCATAGCTGTTCAGCCAGCTGCCCTTGTAAATTTCAGTGTCAATCCAATTCCTGCTTAAATCACGGAGACTTGCACTGTTTCAGTGCTGTAACTTTTGTTCACTGTTTGCCATATTGTAATTCAAACTCCATTTTAAAACGCTTAAAAGTTTGCTGCAACCTTCATTTTTGCAAAACCTTGCTATAACCTTATTAGTTTAGTTTAGATATGTGAACGAGGTATGTATGGATGATGGACTCAACCTCCAGCACCAGTCTGTCCTGATGAAATAGAGTTCAAATACCAACGGCTGAAGATGCAGACAACAGCCCTAACAAAGTAAGAAGAGTCCACCCTAAAAAGAAAAGAACAAAGGTATAATAGAAGGAAGATCAAAGCCAGGTCCGAGGCTGAAAGTCCCGTCTGCAACTGATGGGTGATCAATCACACTGAATCCAGAGGCAGTGTGACACAGCAAGACCTGTAGACTCTTAATTCAAACTAAAAGCCTATAAAAAAGATGGGTGAGATGGAAGACTTTGGGGGGTAACGTTCTGCTGCTAACATGGGAGGGCAGACCCAGCCCTTCCTTGTGCCTGGCTTTCCTAACCAGTTAGCCGCCACAAGCTGCGAAATCAAGCCATGGACTCAAGCTATGTTCAGGACTGGTAACTATCCAGCAGCTGCAGAACATCTGATGAGTATGTGTGAGTGTGTAGATATTAGTTATTGGTCATAAATCAAATTGTGTTATCATAATAAACATGGCATCTTTGCCTTGTCCCCTGAAATGATCCTGTGTAGTTTTGTCTTCATAACAGCATAATATGCACTTCATGGACATGTCATGAAATAATGTAAAAATAAGAGAAACATAACAATATATACATAATTATTATAATATAATTATAAATATATTTTGAAACAAAAACACGTTTGAAACAAAATGTTGATGTGTTCTTAAAACAACCTTTTCCACTTTGAAAATATTTTGTTGCAGAAATTTCATCAAAATCATATCAACGTTGTGAAAAATTTTGCTCTTTGTCAAAATGGCATTTTCTTGTGGAAAACCGTTTCACCAAAGATCAGATCTATTAGTAGCTTCCACTTCAGACCCATGCTGGCTGCACAACTCCCTTATCAATAACCTTTCCACCCTCCCAAAGTGCTCCCAAAACCTTCCTCCAATGCTACGCACATCTCCAACTGAACCATGAAACCGTTCAAACAGCACAGCTGCCCCTCCAGAACCATAGAACTTTCCTAGTCAATGACAGAAGGAAACTTTCCATGCATGCAATTACAAAGCGAGGCTTCAATCAGCTATTAACTCAACTCCTAGCCTTACCATGTTTTTATATATTTGCAGTGTTGTTGTAGCCGTGTTGGTCCCAGGCTATGATAGACAAGGTGGGTGAAGTTACATCTTTTATTCTATTCATGGAAGAGAATCTTTCCAGACATACAGACCTGAAGAAGAGCTCTGTGGAGCTCAAAGCTCATCTCTTTCCACCAACAGAAGTTGGTCTAATAAAAGATATTATCCCACCTACCTTGTCTGTCTCATGCTGCTACTGGAGTGTTTACATTCAGTGATGCTAGTTAAAACAGTTTAGTTTACAAAACTCAATTCTTACACCTAGACATTATGACAAAGTGACAGGAAAATGTCTTACATGAAATTCAACAATAACTGGTTTCGACACTGGTTCCAGTTGATGGCCCACAGAGAAGATTCGACAATAGACTGAAAAAAAAATTCAGAAGGCAAATTAATGTTGTTTCTCTGCCAGGCCTTGGGTTGGTTTATTTCACTTTAAGTAGAGCCCAATTTGAATATATAGGTTAAAATATAGGAAACAAAAGGTAGGATGAAATTAATAGGCAGAGTGTTTAAAACAAACAAAAGGAAAAACTTCATCACACAACACAGAGTCAACTTGTGGAACTCATTGCCATGGTATGTTGTGTGAAGGACAAAAGTATAACTCGGTTCAACAAAGAATGAGCTAATTTCATGGAATATTGACCAACTTGGCTAATAGCGGTTAGTGGATCTGCTCCAAGTGTCCCTAGACCCTCAACTGCCAGGAGCTGGGACTTGACAACGGAAGATGGAATCACTCGAAATTGCCCTGTTCTGCTCATTCTGATGAGGGCTTTGTGACTACATGTGTATGCGCCATAAGGAGTTGGGCTGAGATCAAAAGATTCTATTTCCCATAGGCCACAGAACAGCTGTGAAATCTAATGGCTGTGTCACTACCAACCTAAAATGGGACCGAAAAAAATTCTGAAGTGATGGGGTCCCTATCCCATTCCCTTTCAGGTCCAATCTGTCTTTGGTGCTTATATGGCCCCCCTTTCTGTAATATATGGATGCCTCACAATCTTTAATGTGTTTATCTTCACAACACATCTGCAAAGCAGGGCAGTGCTTTTATCTCCATTGTACAGATAGGGGAACTGAGGTACAGAGAGGCTAGGCAACTTGCCCAAGGTCACACACAGTTTGCGGAAGAACAGGAACTTGGCCCCAATCTTCTAAGACTTAGACTAGTACCCTAACCACTTGACCATGCTTCCTCTCTTCCCCCATCAATATAGAAAGGTCTGAAGACTCAATGGAAAAGTCTTGAGGCATCATTCACTAATGTTTTGTACCTTGTGTCCAGAGTTGAGTGAATGATTTATTTTTTTTTGGTTCAGTGACCAAACTGAAAAATTCCCCCAAATTTTTGTTCCAGGTCAACATGAAACGAAGTTTGTTTGGTTTTTTTGCCAAAACAAAATTATGATCTATTATGATAGGGCTATGCCCTTGCATGAAGTGTATTATGACTGGTAAACATTTTGTTTTGGGTCAAACAAAACATTTTATTTTGTTGAGTTTACTGGTGGTTTATACTTAAAAGCAAATTTAGTTGAATTTCTAAATGGAACATCATTTCCAAACAAAACGTCAAAATGTTGTATTTAAAAAATGTCAAAATGAATCATTTTGACTTTTAAAAATCATCTTTTTTTCAGTTAAAACTATTCTCTAAAATCAATCTGAATTTGCGAACAGTTTCGATCAACCCAAAACTGATTTTTTTGGAACATAAACTATTTGTCTGAAAAAATTCACACAGCTCTACTTGTGGTTCTGTTTTGGGAGCAATTTAGGTCTTATTTGCACAGGTGTGACTGATGACCCAAGGTGCAAGGCCGCAGATGATCAGGTGTTAAGATATGACAGTTCCCTTGCATGGAGTGTACTGCAAATGGTCAAGTACCAATGAATGGTAACATACGCCTGGGGATGGGGACTTAAGGAGCCACTAATGAAATACAGAAGAATTAAACCAGAAGATGAAAGAGACAATAATCTCCTCAACATGCAACCTGCAGCTCTGCTGTAGCTCTAAAATGAAGTCAGTGCCCAAAAGGGGTCAGAAGAAGGCAGTACCCGTAGATCCAGGTGTGTAGATGGTTTTATCCGTCTGGATGAAGATGTAGCCACTGTGGAAGGTGACCAGAACCACTTTCTCCAAGTTGAATTGCGGGCTTTTGGCTTGGACTGCCACATACTGTTTGCCATCTTTCTTTATGTCTTTGGTAGGAACCTGAGTGAACATGAGATTATTCAGTGTGGAGTTATTGGTTCAGCAGGTCACTGGTCACAATGTATAAAGTATCCATGTTGGAACAGTGAAACTCAGTCATAAATCATGTTAGCAATTCTTACAAAAGTTACAAAGCTCCATGAGAAACACTGTGTCATACATTTCCCCTTGATCCATCTATCTCAGGGGCAGGCAAACTTTTTGGCCTGAGGGACGCATCAGGTTTCGGAAATTATATGGAGGGCCAGTTAGGTTGCTCGGCCCCCACCTCCTATCCACTCCCCTCTGCCCTATCCACCCCCCCAGGACCCCAGCCCCATCCACCTCCCCCCCATGCTCCCTGTTTCCTAACTGCCCCCAGAACCCCTGCCTCTGATTGCCCCCTGCGACCTCAACCCACCCCTTCTCTCATTCCTGACTCCCCCCAAGATCCCTGGCCCATCCAACCCCTTCTCCCTGTCCCCTGACTGCTTCCTGCTGCCCCATCCAACCCCTTCTCTCATTCCTGACTGCCCCCCCTCAGGACCTCTGCCCCCATTCAACCCCCCTGTACCATGCCCTCTGACTGCCCTGACCCCTATCCATACCCCCACCCTCAACCACTACCCTGAACTCTCCTGTCCTCTATCCAACCCCCCTTGCTCCCTGCCCCCTGAGGCTGCAGGGGAGAGGGAACAGCAGGGGAGGGACCAGGGGCTGTCCCGCAGGCCACAGTTTGCCGACCTCTGGTCTATAGGAATTGTAAGATCTTCAGGACAGGGACTGATTAGCAGACTTTAAGGTCTTAACCTGTGTTTGTACAATACCTAACAGATTGGAGCTTTGGCTTTGCTTAGGGCCTCTGGGCACTAGAATACGAAAATGTAGTCTAGTGGATATTAAAAGAATGAGTTAAAAGTAATTTCAGCTCCTACCCCTGCCTTGGATCCTTGCCCCCTACCAGGGCCGGTGCAACCATTTAGGCAGACTAGGCGGTTGCCTAGGGCGCCGAGATTTGAGGGCGCCAAAAAGCGTCCTCAAATTTTTTTTTAAATGGTTGAGCTGCCGTCGCTGCTGGGACAGAGAGGGAGTCTGAGCTGCTGCAGTCACGCCTGCAGGAGCGCCCGCAGGCACCACTTATCACTGTTTGGAATGGTCAGTGTCCCCCTCAGAAATGCTGACAAGCTTATTCAGCGAAGTTTTGATGTACTCATGCATGCTATTAGATCGTCAACTAGGCATCAACCAGATAATTTAAGAGTAAATGTCTTTTTGTTTGAAGTACCACTGGACACTAATCTGTCCATTGCCCCCTCCCTCCTGTGTTACTGCTTGAAGCAGAATCCTGGGTAACAGTAATGGGGATGCTGGATAAACCTTTTATAATGCCACATTTTTAATACAATTTTAAAATTAGATCCCATAATTTCAAGGCATCGATTTCCCCGTTTAGACAATGAAATTGCAATTGTCGACATGAACATCATTTTAAAGCTGGGTTTTGAAAATCTAATTTAACTTCAAAAATGAATGACCAAAAGATAGGCACGTGAAGTAAGGTAAAAGTAATTAACCGAGGGTCTAGCATTCACTCCCAACACCGCAAAAGAGCTGAGGGATTTCCAAAGAACTCCGACACCACTACAGTGTATCATTCAAACGCGAGAACATAGTTACTACAGATAATAAATAATAAGTTACCTGGGTTGGAAATAGATCTTTGTGGAAGGGAAAGCAGGAAACTTGTCTTTTTGATTACAGAATTATTTTGCTTCTGGATCCATTAAAATCCGATTTTTGGGGGGAGGGGATGTGGGGAAGAAACTCTTTTCTCTACTAGGTTTGTTTATAGGCCGCTGAAAAGAAAAGTTAACTGGCTTTGCACAGAACTGAAACCTAAAGGTCTCTCCTCCCTCCTTCTCTACTCTGACCCCTCTGGGCTATTCCAACTTAATTGTCATCTAATTGCCCAGCAAAGAAAGAGATAGTGGCAACAATTAAGCATAGCCCCCACCAGTTCAGGAGTCATTAACACAGTACAAAGACATGCTGCATGCTTTACAGGCACCCAGGCCTAATGAGGGACTGGGGGCAAGAGGAGCAGGGCTGAGCCCCTAGGGAGTGAGCCGCAGAGAGCCAGGGCCCAAGAGGCTGAGGGCAAGGGGCTGCAGGGGCGTTCTCACTGCTATTTAAAATGCAGATCCCGCAGCGGTACCTCTCCATGGGACAGAGCTGGTTCCTCACAGAAGCTTCTGTCCAACAGCTCTTCCTTCTGCAGCTGCTCTTTGTGCTCCAGCTCCATCCATGGCAGCTGAACCCCTTGTCCTGACTGCAGCCAACCTCTCATCCCCTGCCCTGCCTCCAGTCAGCCCCACACCCCTTGCCCTGCCCACAGCAAGCCTCACACCCCCTGCCCTGTCCCTAGCCAGCCCCACACCCCTGTATCCAGCCAGCCCCTCACCCCCTGCCCGCAGCCAGCCCCGCACCCTCTTCCCTGCCTCAACCAGCCCCGCACCCCCTACCCTGCCTGCAGCCAGCCCCTGCTGCACCCTCTACCCTGCCTGCAGCCAGCCCCACACGTCCTGCCCTGCCCACAGCCAGCCCCACACCTCCTGTCTCCAGCCACGCCACACCCCCTGCCCTGCCCACAGCCAGCCCCTCACTCCCTGCCCTGCATGCAGCCAGCCCCTGCTGCACTCCTTGCCCTGTCCATAGTCAGCCCCACACCACCTGTCTCCATCCAGCCCCTGCTGCAGCCCCTGCCCTGCCTGCAGCCAGCCCCACACCCCCTGCCCTGCACGCAGCCAGTCCCGCACCCCATCTCCAGCCAACCCCACACTCCATCTCCAACCAGCTTCACATCCCCTGCCCTGCCCAGAGCCAGCCAGCCCCACATCCTGTCAGGTTATTCAATTATATTCATTAACTATGTAGGCTAAATAATGAAATTAATAAATTTTCAAGCCGAATATGTATTAATTCTAATGAACAATGCCACATTATGCAGTATTCATTTTTGAACGTTTATAATAAGCAATGCTCTGGGGGGAAGGGGTGGGGGCAGAGGGTGCAAGGTGGAAGTTTCGCCTAGGGCGCAAAATATCCTTGCACCGGCCCTGCCCCCTACCAATTTTGTGATTTACAATCATGTTTTACTAATTTTTTTAAACCTCTCTCTGGATGCTGTGGGAAAATTCCACCCAAACAGAAATTCTAACAACTAAGTAGACGGGGGAGCCAGTGAAATTGAAAATCTCTCCTTTCATGTATCATCAAAGGCACAAATGGGTGTTAGCTTTAAACCACTTTTGCACCCTCCTTAGCCTGGGCTGCTCCATGGCATCAAATTTATTTGGCCAGCCCGAGGGACCTGACTAAGTTACAGCAACCTCCTACGGCTGCCCCGTGGGCTGCAACCCAGGTATGACTCTCCACCCCAGTATGCTTCCTATGCCAGGGCTAGTGAAGGGATCCTCAGAAGGCAGCTTTATTCCTCCAGTGCTTGGGCCTGAAGGGATCCTCCCTGGCCAGATATGGGGTTTTTACGCCTCTTTACACCACTTTGGCCCTTTTACCTGGTGTAAAGAGGCCATGAAAGAACTGATTATCTCATCTCTCATCTCTTTCCATGACAACGAATTTAGGGGACAGGAGTCCGGGGCGAGGGAAGGGGCAGATGGGAGGTGGGGGCCAGACCATGACCCCTCCCCTAACCAGCCCTCCATACAGTCTCCGACACCCGATGTGGCCTTCAGGCCAAAAAGTTTGCCTGCCCTGATATAGACAATGCAAAAGGCAAAGAAAGGACTACAGGAATACTGACTACTGGGGGATTTTAATCAACTGGCTACGCAATTTATTTTCCCGCTCTTTGGTGGAAATTACCCAAAAACATCCATGTTCCCAACACTCATGATTTTATTGAGATTCTCAAAATAGTCAATATTTTCCTTCAAAACTCCAGCTCCTGGATTCACGTGATTAGATGCAAATCTCAGCTTTCCTGTTTTTAAACAAGGAAGTTCTCATAGTTGCAGAGAAAAGCTTGAAAATGTAACCCAAGTGCACCCAAAAGGCTCAGAAACCAGAAGACAAACAAAATGATCGGGGGGTGGGGAAGCACTTATGATTTTTAAGCCAATCTCATGACTTTTTGATGTCTGACTGACACTTTTTGGAATACTGGGGTTGGCATCATCGAAACATATATTGTGATTTGGTTTAACTATTTGTTTTGCTGAGTGATACGAGGCTGGGGTTTTACGCACCTTTATTATGGCAGTGCCCATCATCCCATTGTCAGAGTTCAGGTTGGTTTTGACTTGATATAAAACGAGCCTCTTCCGAGGGAAGTCTTGGACAGTGATTGTCACCTCGGTTGGAGTGGTGAGGCCATGGGCTTCCACCACGACCTTCTCTTCGCTCTCCACCCGCAGGACATTAGGGGTGATCAGAGTGTATCTATGAAATGTTTATTCATTTACAGAAAATCTTTGACAAGGTCCCTCACCAAAGTTTAAGCAAAGTAAGCTGTCATGGGATAAAAGGGAAGATCCTCTCACGGATTAGTAACTGGTTAAAATATAAAAAACAAAGGGTAGGAATAAATGGTCAGTTTTCAGAATGGAGAGAGGTTAATAGTGGTGACCCCCAAGGGTTTGTACTGGGACCAGTCCTGTCCAACATATTCATAAATGATATGGGAAAAGGGTTAAACAGTGAGGTGGCAAATTACAAAACTACTGAAGATAGTTAAGTCCCAAGCAGACTGCAAAATGTTACAAAAGGATCTCACAAAACTGGATGACTGGCAAACAACATGGCAGATGAAATTCAATATTGCAATGCACATTGGAAAACAATCTCAACTATACATATAAAATGAAGGGGTCTAAATTAGCTGTTACCACTCAAGAGAGAGATCTTGGAGTCACTGTGGATAGTTGTCTGAAAACATCCACTCAATGTGCAGCGGCAGTCACAAAAGCAAACAGAATATTGGGAGTCATTAAGAAAGGGATAGATAATAAGACAGAAAATATCATATTGCCTCTATATAAATCCACAGTACACCCACATCTTGAATTCTGCGTACAGATGTGGTCTCCCCATCTCAACAAAGATACATAGGAATTGGAAAAGGTTCAGAAAAGGACAACAAAAATGGTTAGGAGTATGGAACGGCTTCCACATGAGGGAAGATTAGTAAGACTGGGACTTTTCAGCTTGGAAAACAGACGACTAAGGTGGGATATGATAGAGATCTATAAAATCATGACTGGTGTGGGGAAAGTAAATAAGGAAGTGTTATTTACTCCTTATAACACAAGAACTAGGGGTCACCAAATGAAACTAATAGGCAGCAGGTTTAAAACAAACAAAAGGAAGTATTTTTTCCACACAGTGGACGGTCAATCTGTGGAACTCCTTGCCAGAGGATGTTGTGAAGGCCAAAACTATAACAGGGTTCAAAAAAGAACTAGATACGTTCATGGAGGATAGGCCCATCAATGGCTATTAGCCAGGATGGGCAGGAATGGTGTCCCTAGTCTCTGTTTGCCAGAAGCTGGGAATGAACGACAGGACATGGATCACTTGATGATTACCTGTGCTGTTTATTCCCTCTGGGGCACATGGCATTGGCCACTGTCAGAAGACAGGCTACTGGGCTAGATGGACTTTTGGTTTGACCCAGTATGGCCGTTCTTATGTTCTTATGTACTACATTTTAAAGTCCATCCGAGACACCCACTTCCCCAAGCATGCCTCCTGCCTCTTCATCACCAATGAGCATCATACCTTCCCTGCCCACCTCTAAACCACAAAGTCCAGGAAATGCAGAGGAATGCAACCTTCTCTCTTGCTGTCTCTCGCGCACACACCCACTCACACACCCACACCCACATCATTACTCTAGCAAGTCAATGGTTGCCTACCACAATCACATATGTGACCTTCAGACAACCTAATTCTTTCTTCTGTGGGATGACAGGGTTCCTATGAAACAATTCTATGTTTCCTAGCTTGTGGTTTTGCTTTGGGTGTTATTTGCCTGTTGGAATTTTAACTCGTTTATAGGTGCCTTTTTGTAGCTTCATAATAGCAGAATTTGGGAACTATATTCTGTGGCTATTAGTAAGGAGCAAAGGGTCATATATGAAGTCTCCTTTGGGTAAGCTTGCATAAGTTGGTGCCAAGCCATAAACACATTCACTGGAAAGAATCTCAAACTAAAATTCCAGGTGGGGACATCATTTTTTGAGATCTAGCTCTTGGACCACCCCTAAGATTTACACAGCATGGTCAAGCAAAGTTCTCCCTTCAGTGGGAGAGACGCAGCCAACCATGCCTACTCCAGACCTCTCAGTAATGAGATCTGAATTCACAGGAATGTACAAGTGCACAGGCAAAACTATTACCAAGTCTCAATCACTGATTTTCATCTCAAAACTGTTTCAAACCAGTGCAATGCTGCTGACTTCAATGCAGTCATTCCTGATTTACACCGCTGTGAGAGCAGAATTCTGCCCAATGGGAGGGTTGCCTTATAGAAATTATTATAGAAATTTGGCACTAGAATTCCATTTTCCAGATTACAGCACTTCCAAATTCCACAATCCTGAAATAATTTGAAAATGATGGAGGTTGACAAAGATCAGAGCAAATGGGAAAGAGAATTTCTGAAGTTGGCTCCCACATGTCAGGGAATTTCAGTAAGGAAGAAAAATTAAAGGTAGGCTCCACTCAGACCAGTCTAATGAACCCCAAGTTAATATCCTCACCTGCTTAGAATCACGGGAGGTACTTACATTTGGCTGTGAGAAATGGCTGGGAAACAGAACCCAAACATGGCCAGTAGGTAGAGAACATATCCCTCCATGGTGATGAGGGTTGAAGTAGTAGCTCCTACTGGGTTATTTATATTCAGAGTCCAATGTAAACCAAGCCCTTATGCAAACCAGTGAGCAGTTATTAAGTTTTGGGAAGGAGCCAAGACAGCTTTGCATCTTAACGGAATGACCTAGGAGGGATATTTGGACTGCTAGTTTGATGTTTGTTCTGTTATTTATTCAAGCTAGTAACAGCCAAGAATGGCCAGGCTCAAAGCTAGGGATGGGGAAATTGATCAAAACACATCTTGTTCAGATCAGGGAAGCAAGTACAAGGATTAGGAGTTAGGACTCCGAGTGTCGTTGCTGTCTCTGCCACTGCCTCATCATAGAACAGGGGTGAGCAAACTATGGCCCGCAGGCCGGATGCAGCCCGCTAGCTGTTTTAAGGCAGTCCTCGAGCTCCCGCTGGTGAGTGGCGCTTACCCCACTCCAGTGCTCCAGCCGGGGAGCAGGGTCAGGGGCTGCTCCACGCAGCTCCCAGAAGCAGCGCCATGGTCCCACTCTGGTTCCTATGTGTAAGGGCAGCCAGGGGGCTCCGCTCTGCATGCTGCCCCCACCCCATGCGCCGCGAATAGTCATTGATGGACATATCCTCCACGAACTTCTCTCATTCTTTTTTGAGCCCAGTTATACTTTTGGCCTTCACAACCTCCCCTGGTAATAAGTTTCACAGGTTGACTGTGCATTGTGTGAAGAAATACTTCCTTATCCTTCTTTTAAACCTGTTACCTCTTAATTTCATTGGGTGACCCCTGGTTCCTGTGGTATGTGAAGGGGTAAATAACAATTCCTTAGTCACTTTCTCCACACTAGTCATGATTTTATAGGCCTCTATCATATTCCCCCCATCCCATGGTCATCTTTTTTGTAAGATGAACAGTCCCAGTCTTGTTTATCTCATCTTATATGGAAGCTGTTCCATATTCCTAATCCTTTCTGTTCCTCTTCTTTCCAATTCTAACATATCTTTTTTGAGACGGGGTGACCAGAATTGCAAGCAGCATTCTAGGAATGGGCGTGCCATGGATTTATATAGAGGCATTATGAAATTTTCTGTTGTCTTATCCATCCGGTTCCTAATGGTTCTAACATTCTGTTCGCTTTTTTGACAGCCACTGCTCATTGAGCAGATGTTTTTATAGCACAATCCACAATGACTCCAAGGTCTCTTTCTTGGATGCTAACAGCTAATTTAAACACCATCATTTTCTATGTATAATTGGCATTATGTTTTTTAATGTGCATTACTTTGCATTTATCAACATTGAATTTCATCTGCCATTTTCTTGCCCTGTCACCCAGTTTTGTGCGGTCCCTTAGTAACTCTTCATAGTCTGCTTTGGACTTAACTATCTTGAGTAAATTTGTATTGTCTGCAGACTTTGTCACCTCACTGTTTACCCCTTTTTTCAGATAATTTATGAATATGTTGAATAGCACAGGTTGCAGCAAGATCCTTAGGGGACCAATGTTCCCTCTAATTTTTTACATCCATACGCAGAATGAATTTTGTTATCTGCACCAATATGGAGGTGATGTGTGGTGGGGGTGGGGCCAAGGGGTTCAGAGTGTGGGACAGGGCACAGGATTGTGGTATGGAAAGGGATGAGGGCTCTGGCTGGGGGTGTGGGCTCTGGGGTGGGGCCAAAGATGAGGGTTTCAGCTGCAAGTTGCGGCAGGAGATAGGACTCCCCCTAGCCGTCTCTCACTGCGGCAGCTCCGAGGCTGGGGTTGGGGGAGAGGTGCCCCTCCCTGCCCCTGTGGCCCTTGGTAGCCTGCGGTGCAACTTAGAAGCAACTTAGTGGGGGACCCAGCTATTTTTACCTGTCTCCACTGTGAAAACTGAATTTATTCCTACCCTTTGTTTCTTATCTTATAACCAGATACTGATCCATGAGAAGACCTTCCATCTTATCCCATCACCCCTTACTTTGCTTAAGAGACTTTGGTGAGGGACCTTGTCAAAGGCTTTCTGAAAGTCTAAATATACTATATCAACTGGATCACCCTTGTCCACATGTTTGTTGACACCCTCAAAGAATTCTGATATACGATGAAGTATGATTTGCTTTTACAAAAGCCGTGTTGACTCTTCCCCAACAAATCGTGTTTATCTATGTGTCTGATAATTTTGTTATTTACTATAGTTTCAGTCAATTTGCCTGGGACCAAAGTTAGGCTTACCAGCCTATATTTGCCAGGAACATCTCTGGAGCCTTTTCAAAAAGTCGGCATCCTATTAAACATTCACCAGTCAGCTGGTAACAGAGGATGATATAAGCAATAGGTTACATACCACAGTTAGTAGTTCTGCAATTTATATTTGAGTTCCTTCAGAATGCTTGGGTAAATACCACCTGGTCCTGGTGACTTATTACTGCTTAACTTATCAATTTGTTCCAAAACCTTCTTTATTGACACCTCGATCTGAGACCATTCCTCAGATTTCTCACCTAAACAGAATGGCTCAGGTGGTAATCTCCCTCAAATCCTTTGGAGTGAAGATGCCTCTATTATGTTTTTTTTTTTAAAGTTTCCATGCAGCTTGCAGGCATTTCACTTTTGTGACTGTTCCTTTTAATTTCTGTTTAATTAGCCACCTCTTTTTTATGTAGCTCCTATTTTTAAAATTAAATGCTACGGTGGTGGGTTTCTTTGGAATTTTCCTCCCTACAAGGACGTTAAATTTAATTACATTATGGTCACTATTACCGAGTGGTTCAGCAACATTCACCTCTTAGACCGGATTATGTGCACCACTTCAGTCTAAATCAAGACTTGTCTCTCCCCTTCTGGGTTCCAGATAAGGTGACCAAATGTCCTGATTTTATAGGGACAGTCCTGATTTTGGGGTCTTTTTCTTATATAGGCTCCTATTACTCCCCAACCCCTGTCCAGATTTTTCACATTTGCTGTCTGGTCATCCTAGTTCCAGGATCTAGCCGCTCCAAGAAGCAGTCATTAATGATGTCTAGATATTTTATCTCTGCATCCTGTCCCAAGGTGACATTCTCAGGCAATATGGGGGGATAGTTGAAATCCCCCATTATTATTGGGTTTTCTGTTTTTATAGCTCTCTAATCAACTTGAGCATTTCACAATCACCGTTACCATCATGGTGTAGAAGTAGAATGAATTATGTTGTAAAAATAAGAAGAATTAAAGAAATGCTGTCTGTACCTTTAAGCAAAACTGTTGAAATGCTGCAATCCAGGTGTCAGAAATACAGACATTAACATAAAACAATTGCACCGTTTAAGGGCAATTGGTGAAGTATTAGCCTTAGATCAATAAAAGTTAGGAAGGAAGTAGGATATGCCCAGGTGAATTTTACTGTTTTGCTTTCTTTGTCCCTTTGTCTAATTCTCGCTCTTTTATCTGTATAAATAAGACTGGTTGGGTCTTCCATGCCCACTCACATTATCTGGGTGTTATTGGCGGAGCGCTGCGCTAATCAAACAAGGTGGTCTGACAATTTTAAGTCCTGATTCTAACTTTAACAATGGTCAGTAGTATATTCCCTCCCGTTATACCCTCACTGTTCAAGCAAGGAATTTCTGTCAGAGATTCTATGATACTGTTTGATTCATTTAAGAGTTTTACTATATTTGACTTGATGCTTGCTTTCACATATTGTGTCACTCCTCCACCAGCACAACCTACTCTGTCATTCCTACTCAATTTGTATCCTGGTATTACCGTGCCCCATTAATTATCATTACAATTTCTGTAATGCCTATTATATCAATACGCTAATTTAATACCAAGCATTCCATTTTGCTTATCTTTGTATCCAAACTTCTTGCACTTCTACGCAAATACTTATAGAAGTGTCAATTTTAATTGTCTGCCTTCATAGGATGGAATTGGACTCTTTTTTGTTTGACTGTTTCTCTTCAGTTCCTTTCTATACTTACTGGGGATATGTGTCTCGTTTGTGAGTACTGCACCCTTGCAAGAAATGCAATCTTAAACCAGGGGATTCAGGGTTTGACATGTCTAAGCCCCAGTACCAGGAAATAAAATAAACAAAGTTAAAATTGAAACCTATCAAAAGCATGTGACAATGGACAAAAAACCTAAAGCAATGCACTAAGGGGAACTAGAAATATACACAATAAACAAAATGGGATTGAAACAGACAGCAGGTAGCACTGGCTCACAGCCATGGGTAGCAAGAAGGAGCTGAGTGGAGGCTGAGCAGCTCTGCCTATATGCCCTCAGCACAGGGCATGAGGACAATGAGGGCGTATGGGCACTGCTAGCCAAAAGACTCTGATCTCAGATGCATGGGGCAAATGAACCCCAAGAGTGGAATAATACAGACAAATGTTCCAAATGTTTAAACTTAGTTCTAAGTTCCAATGCAAAAAGTAATCCCCCCCAAGGGGTCCAGCTACAAGCCAGCAAAAAGTTAATAGGAAAGTCGGTTATCAGCCGGTTTCCGGTAATAATGGTTTGTTTTCCTGGAATTGGACAAGTTAGTTGGAAGTGATCCAAGAATGGACAGTCTCCAAAATATGCAAATTGCAAAATATTTGACTACAGCGGTATCAGTCATGATTGCATTGTTAAGGTTGGCTTAACATCAATCCCCCCACTCCCATACATACAACCCTTTCTGACTTTTATGGGATAGGACAGTCTTTGGTAAAAGGGTTAATCGCGCAATGGCTGTTGGCCTCTCTGGCAGAGGGTTAGTATGTTAGGAGGACGGGCCTGACTGCCCCTGACCCTGCATTGCACCAGCCTCCCCCACAAACTGCTGATTAAGTTTGGTGGGTGGATTATGGACTCTGATAAAGGCTGAGTGTTGGGTTTGGGTTGTGTCCAGAAATCTCCTGGGTGAATGATATCATATTCAGAATGCTCTCTGCTCCAAACCTGCCTTCATCTTAACCTTAAGTGAAGCCCTTCCTGCCCCAAATTTACCACTGCTGGGTTTTGTTTTTATTCTGGGTTAGATCTAATACCAGAAGAGGACCTGTTTTTCCTGCTCTGGCTTAAGCATGGCTGAAGCCACCTCAGAACAACAGTGTAGTCCCTCCAGCTAGGCATCTTGTGCCTCCTCTGAGCCCAGGGACACATGGGACTGGGCTGGGATGTTGGATTTTCATGGGTGGGTTCACTCCAGTGCCTGCCCTCACAGGCCATAAAATTTCACCCAGTTACTGAGCCCAATCACTTGTTTTTGACTAAAATATATTGCCAGAAAGGCAGACAATCTTTATTTGAAAATCTCAAGAAATGGAAAGTCCACCACTTCCCTTGTAGTCTGTTCCAAACGTAAATCTTCTTCACCATTAAAAAATGTGCACCTTGTGTGATTTGAAGTAGCCTGGTTCTTGTTATTCCTTTCTCTGCCAGATTAAGGAGCACTTTAGTATTTGGTATTTTTTCCCCTCCGTGACTAAGACCACTAGTCTCTATTTCACAAAAGTCGTAAGATAAGAAAGCAAGGTATACATTAAAGGATTGAATAGCTTGTAACTGAACTGGTGGAATAGAATCACCTAAGCATAAATGGTTCAACTTGTCCATAGCCATGATGATTTAATTTAAGAACTCTCCCACTTTTTCCTCTGCATCCACACTGGGATTGTTCTCATACTCATAGACTCTTAGGTTAGAAAGGGCCATCACCATCAGCTAGTCTGTCCTCTGGCACATAACAGGCCACAGAACCTCACTCACCCATTCTTGGAATGGACCTGAACCTCTGGCCAAATTACTGATGTCCTCCAGTCATGATTGAAAGATTTCAAGTTACAGAAAACCCACCATTTGCACTCATTTAAACCTGCAAGTGACCATTGCCCATGCTACAAAGGAAGGCAAAAAACCTCAAGGGTCTCTGCCAGTCTGACCCAGGGGAAAATTCCTTCCTGACCTAAGACCTGGTAATCAGTTGGATCCTGAGCATGTGGGCAAGACCCAGCAGCTGGACATCTGGCAAAAGAATTTTTTGTAGTAACTCAGAGCTCTCCCCATCTAGTGTCCCATCACTGGCCATTGGAGATATTTGCTGTTAACAGTTTCAGACCCTAACTCTAATCCTTTCTTCTTTTTCTAAATCATTTCAGTTGCAGTACCCTCAAGGAACCTGTCCTAGAGCTCCTGACATAGCTTCCAGAAGCAGTGCATTCTATATCCTAACAGGTGTATTAAGGGACAGAAATGAGAGGACCTGTGTAATCGGTTTGTGTTGATCTCCATCCACAATGGCACCAGAATGATTCCAATTTAAACAGCCAAATTCTAGCTAGTCCTTAAACCAGCTCAAAGTGAATCACCAACAACTGGCTATTAGACTGCTTGGAGAGAGGGAGCATGCTGGTGTGTGTGTGTGTGTCTGTATAAAGCATTGCATATCTAGTTCTTAGGATGGCAAATAACAGTGTTGACAAGCCTAAAAAGGACTATGAAGACCAAACAATTAAGGAGAACTAGCCATCTCATGGATGGCAAAGTGTCTGCTGTAACTCCATGCTGCCTTCAACCACAATACAAGCAAAACAATACACTCCAGCATATGGAATCTGCAGACCTGCTATAGGGCTAATGTGAAGTAAATAGCTTCCCCCCGCTTCCTATTAGAAGGGATAAGTGGAATACAGTACCTGAAGACCCAGGTGTGCAAATGGCTTTATCCATCTGGACAAAGCTATAGTTCAGGGATCGGCAACCTTTGGCACTCGGCTCACCAGGGTAAGCACCCTGGCCAGGCTGGGCCGGTTTGTTTACCTGCCGCATCAGCCGATCGCAGCTCCCACTGGATGTGGTTTGCCGCTTCAGGCCAATGGGGGTGGGGGAGAAGCGGCAGCCAGCACATCCCTCAGCCCATGCCTCTTCCCGCAGCCCTCATTGGCCTGGAGCAGTGAACCGTGGCCAATGGGAGTGTGATCGGCCTAATCTGCCGACGTGGCAGGTAAACAAACTGGCCCGGCCTGCCAGGGTGCTTACCCTAGCGAGCCGCGTGCCAAAGGTTGCCGATCCCTGCTATAGCTACTGTAGAAGGAGATAAGAACCACCTTCACCGGTTCAGGGTGAACTGGAGGACATAGGCCTGGCTGAACACATACTGGTTTTGCTTGGAATCTTTCTTCTTGTCTTTGATGGGAACCTGAATGAGAAGGAGATGGTGGCTCTGGGAGTTCTTCCTGGTTTCAGTCACCAGGACAAGAGAAACTTTATGCAACAAGGTTTTGTAGTGATAATGAATTAAGTAACAGATTAATATTGACAAGACTTAGTAAGAGAAAGTCCATAAAAATCAAGGCCGTCAGGAGCCTTGTACTACCCAGCCATATACACGATTCCTCCAGCAGCACTGAGGTATCATATGACAGTGGATCTGCTCAGTGGAGAAGACTCTCGGTGTTGGGGGATTCTCTAGATGGCATAAAGCTAGCATGGGTGGCTCTCTGCCCTCCCCTCTTGCAGCTTGTGTCATAGCGTGTATGCTCTGAGGAAATGCGGGTCTGACTGAAGCAGGCTCTGTACTCAGGCTACGGGCACCCTATAGGGAGCTACTGTGTGTAAATTAGTCGCTTTGAGAATGATCTCAATTATGCCAGAGGCTGGATCCAGAGTGCAAAGAGGTGGCTTAAAATTGTATCAAATGTACCTGGGATGGAACAGATAATCCAGACTTAAACAAACAACCTCATCTATGGAAACTGGATTCAACATGTTGATAGGGCTTTAAGACCAATGTGTTCTCCAATCAAGTCCAGATACTCACCAAAAATATTATATCTCCAAAATACTGTATAATCGAGGTGCTGGTTGTGACTCTGTGATTAAAGTTGATACCATGACTCTGTTATGGTTACACCTCAGGATGGCTGCTTCTGGCTGAAATGAACACCAGATAGACACATGCTCTGTGGCAACTTCACCACAGGCAGGCCATTGCAGGAGGAACCGCTTGGAAACCGAGCAACTGTAGGAGCAGAAAGCCATGGAGATTAGTTACTGACAGATGTCCAGTAAATAATAATTAGCTCTTAGATAGTAATTGTCATCAGTAGATCTCAATGCTCTTTACAAAGGCCAATATCATCGTAATGGGGGTGCACTCATCTCTCATGAGTACTCCCTGGCTGTGTGTGTGTGCCTGGACACGCTCTCTAACCAGTCTGTGGTGGGCCTTTGATGACTCAGCTCTGCAGCTGAGTCACACACAGTCTGTATGTGAAATAACAAAGCAAACCCCTTCCAGGGTACAAGTCCAATAGGGGCCTCTCTCAAGTTGTCCCTGCCACTTTATAGAGCAGTGGCCCAGGGCTTTCTCCCTGGAGGCAATGTCATCACCCTCTCAGGGTCTTTCAGCCAACAGCTCTTCAACTGGGCCACTACAGTTCAGTTCCCTTTCTGGGGTGCCTCAAGGTCCAGGCCTCTTTCCCAGTGGCTGGTGGGGGAACCTAGGACTGTCCACCCTCTACTCTGGGTCCCAGCCCAGGGACCTTATAGATAGCAGTCATCCACTATGTCCCTTTAAATAAACTGTGTTGGTGCAACAGTTCCCCGGACCACTTCCCCATGGTTCCTGCACACTCTTCACCCTTACCTCAGTGCCTTGTCTTGGTGGAGTCCAAGCAGCCAGCCTGGAACACCATCCACTCTCCTCCAGCTCTACCAAGGAACTGATCTCAGGTTGGCCCTGCAGCTCTTCTTATACTTGCCTGCTGGGCCCTGATTGGTTACTTCCCACACAGCTACTTTAGACCTTTCTACTGCCATTTTCTGGGGGAGGGTGTGGCAGGGCCACAAGGTCTCCAGCAGGAAGCCTCACAGCCTAGTCCACCCCATCACAATCATTATACCCATTTTACAGATGTATAATTATAAATAACATTCTGGCACCATTTGTTTTTAATTGTAAGTTTGTCCTGCATGTATGTGGTGTGTATCAAATGACTAGTTTTTATTTGTTTGTTTTTATTTTGTTGCAACACAAGTCAATTTTATACTTTAATTTAATTTAAGTGGTACCACACTATTTTAATATTGTGATTGGGGTATTACCATCATAATAGTATTAATACCAATTTTTTTGCAAAGTTCTAAAATGCATCAGTTATAAATATATGTATATATATTTTTTGCCTACACAAATAATGCAATTGCAAACAATTTTTTTTTATTCAAAGAAAAAAATGTAAGGGAAAACATTAAGGTAAAGATAATATTAACAAAACATCAATTTCTTGTTTGGATTTTTATAAATTTGTTTGCACTTTCAAATGCGGTTATAAGAATGTTATAGCAAAAATGATTTAAAAAAAACAACAACAGTTTATGCTATGTCTGGTTATGTTGCAAAATGTTAAAGCTAACCAAACAATTTCAACAGGTTTCCACCTTCTTCTCCTGAACAGATTGAAGTATCATGAAAGTTTAAAACATCAAAGTATTTGCATACGTGTATTTAAAATCCACAGTTTCTCATAGAAGATTGTGAGCATCTATTTGAGCAGTTAAGCATTATATTTAGTATAAAATATTAGTAATGCTCCTCAACTGAAAATAAATGTCTATATAACAATTGCAAAAGTATAGTTTGTGTTATAAAATATGTGGTCCCCATTACAAACTAAGTTAATAAGTGTATTAAATTTGGATTACTGAAAACAAGAGAAATGTAAACAAACAAGCAAAAGAAGTATTATGTTATCTAACTTAAAGCTATTTAAGGTTGCATCCCACAGACCGAAGACACCAGAAGATATCACACCCCGAAGACACCAGAAGATACCAGCATACAGTCAAGATACCCTCAAGCATCAAAAAAGAAAAAGAAAAATGAATTGCTTTATAAATAACAGAGTGCTCAACTACACCTCATTTTACCATATATGGACAATTAAGTAGACAATCAGCTAAAAACCATTAGCTGGACTAGGTCTAATTGTCATTTAAATTGTATACTATTAAGCGAATTCATGTGCCTTTGGTTTTAAATCTTTAGCATCAAAATATGGAAGAATTTGACTACTGTGTAAAAGCAACTGTCTTATGGCTATATTACTGCATTATTGCTGTACAACATTTACAAAGTTCATAACATTGCAAAACCGTTTCACCAACACACAGGTAAAAATTAACAAACGACTGGCAGCAAACAACATGGCGGCAAGAGAAAAAAAATCAAATTGGCAAAGAAATTATTATTGAGTTACACAATAACTATAATTTGGATAAACAAATTCCCTATTAGTACCAATCATAATTTAGGTCAATGACGCTGCATCCTCACTGAACATCTGTTACTCAGAACAATCTGGTTCAGTGTCTGGGTATCAATACTAAATCTCGACACAGCAATATTTGATCAATTGGTTACTGTCCATTCAGTAGATTATCTAGAAGACGGCATCCATAAAAAACAATTGGATCTATGTCAGAGCAATGCAACCAGCGGAACAGAGAAGCTAGCTGACTTCCTCTTTCCTATCCAGCAAAGTTTACCAGATGGGGACAGCCAGCAGGAAGGACCTATAACATGGCTGGACAGTATTGCGTAGTAACTAATGACAAGAATTTATACGTTAAGGCCTCATTTGTACTGTCACCACTCCATATTTCTGTTTTACTTCTTTATATACAGAGCACTGTGGGGGACACTGTGATAATGCCTGTCAAAACACTCGGCCTACTGTTAATTATAGCTCTGCCAAATTCTTGGGGAAGGTACACACCCAGTTGGATTTTAGGGCATTGTTTATTAGGTGGTCATCGTGGTCTGGATAAGAACAAGGTGACCTCTATGTTGTGAGAGTTTCTAGTTCCTCTATTCTGGGCAAAAGGTGGGAAAGTGAAAACAGCGTGAATCAGTTTTTGCTAAGTAATCAGTTTCTATATAAACAAACGAAGGGAGGGGCCAGGGGCTCGTGAGCGCTGGAATCTTTGGGGCTCAGGCGTCTAAAAGCTCTCTCTCTCTGTGGTGTGGTACAGCTTCCACATTGGTTACTGGCCTGCAGTAGCCACACACTGAACGAAACTGTCATCTTGGGGTTTATTTGTTATTTTCTTTTGGGAAGCAGATGTGCACTCTCGGACTAGTTCCAGCTAGTTAGATCTGACAGTCACCCATAGATGACGCAAAGAGGGAGAGAGTGGGTCTTAGTTAGGGTTACTTACCTGTCTTCGATACCTGTGATTCACCATTGGTGTCTATCGCTGATCTCACCAGTCCTGATTCTGCAGCTTCACCTCTAGCAGTACCTGAAGGAGGCAGAAAAACACCTTTGCTTTATTGAGTGCGTGTGTGCATGTGTATGCTTGTATTCCAATCTCCAGTGTCCTTAGTCCATCCCCCTCTTCTCCTTTAGTAAATAAAGTGTTGTTGTGAGTTCATGTCTGTGAGGTGGTTTCTTTTCTCATGGCTCTGATAGATGGGCTTAAGGGGGGGACCCAGCAGGAGGCATATTGTAAGGCTCCCTGAGATAGGCTCCTTAAAAATTCTTACACTACTACTAATAATAATACAGGTGGTAACTGTAATTGCCCTACTAGGGGTATGTTGCTATCTGCACCACCAAAGTAAAGGGCCAGACTACCACAGCAGACTGGAAAAACACTGTTATGCTTGGCTATAAAGTGGTGTCATATGTACACACACATGCTATATCTATATATACTACACATATAAATCCCATATCCATATTATCCACATATGTTAATAATTTGGGAGTGCCCCCAAGGTTCAATCATAAAACCACATTCCTCAATCAAAGTCCTGGGCCTAACATTTCCAGGCTTACCGTAAGGGACTATAAACAACGAGAGAATAAAATCTGTCCATCGGTTGTAAGAGGGAACTTTCAGACTAAGGGACAGATGAGGCATGAATGTATGGATGGAAAAGTAAGGTGACAAAAAACAGTGTTTAGCCCACTGGGTCATCTTCCATCCGTGCATTATGCTTTTCGGGGATGATGGGTAAATGTCCTCCCCATAAAAAGACAAAAAGTGGAGGAAAGGTTGCCAACTTTCTAACTGCAGAAAACCAAACACCCATGCCCTGCCTCCTGCCCCACCCCTTCTCCGAGGCTCCATCCCCACTCACCCCATTCATCTCCCTCCATTGCTTGCTGTCCCCTACCCTCGCTCATTTTCACCATGCAGGGTGTTGGGGTGCAGGAGGGAGTGAGGGCTCTGGCTGGGCAGGTGGGCTCTGAGGAGAGGGCTCTGGTAGGGAGTTTGGGTATGGGAGGGGGTTCTGAGCTGGGGCAGGGGGTTGGGGCACAAGAGGGGCTTTGGAGTGCGGGCTCCATGCAGCACTGACCTCAGGCAGCCCATGCATTTTCCAGGGATGGAGGAAGTCCGGGCAGCTCCCAGGAAGCTGCGGTATGACCCTCTGGCTGCTAGGCAGAGGGGTGTCCAGGGGACTCTGCACTCTGCCTCCGCCCGAAGGCACCACCCCCACAGCTCCCATTGGCTGCAGTTCCCAATCCCGGCGGGGCAGCACGTGGAGTCTCCCTGGCTGCCCCTCCAAATAGGAGCAGGAGGGACATGCCAGCCACTTCCTGGGAGTCGCGTGGAGCTGGGCACAAAGCCTGCCTGCCCCACTGGTGCTGCAGCCAACTAGACTTTTAGTGGCTTTGTGCAGGGTCCCTTTTTGACTGGACATTCCTAAAAAGAGCCTGAGACATTAGGCCTTGTATCAGAGGCCTGGTGTGAGGCCTGAACTAAAGTAGTGGTCAAAACTTGCTAATATAAAGCAAAGTTAGCAAGAGGCAGGCTGTGAGCAGAAGTCAGACTCTGTCTGCGTGCAGGCTCACAGAACCTGGCAAACACAGGGCTGGTACTGCAAAAACACACACATTCCTGAGAAGTGCTAGGCACAGGACACTCACACAAACACATTTCAGAAAGGTGGTACCAGAACATCCCGATGCCAAATATGGTATGAACACACTCCCCAAAGATAATACAAGGATAGAATGACTCCCTCGAAAAGATTAAGTCAGATGACTGTGTGATGGACAGAGATGTTTTGATTGAATCAACATGTACAAGGTAAAGGGTGGTAACGAACCATGTTGGAGGGACAATGTATTGGTGTATCTTTGTACTGGTGTATAAAGAGGAGTCTCAGAGGAGTGTCTTTGTCTGGGCTGGGGGCAGTGGAAAGTACCACCACTGACTGAGCTGGTCCATTGTCATGGGCATACGTGTGCTAGTGAACCTGTAGACATTGATCCCTCTGAGCCACACCTCCTCCCCCATTCTCATGTGCTCCTGAACCCCCACTAAGCCAGCCCCCTCCCCCATGTCTCTGCACCCTCCTCCCTGTCCTATATGGCCCAGCACCCCCACTCAGCTACCCCACCCCGTTTTCCTGCACCCCTCTCCCTCCTGCACCCATGCATTCATGCACCCCCACTTCCATTTAGTACCAGCCCATCCTCCCACTAGCCCTTCTGAAGGCCTGTCTGTGATCCCCTCCCTCGACAGCCCCATGTGCCCCATGCTGTCTGACTCCCCATATCCTGTGCCTCCTGACCTGGCCCCACGGGCATAGTGCTGTGAGGAACAGCTTCTTCTCTTCCCTATCTGCAACTGGGGCTGCTTGCACTCTGGAGCATTCACACCCTCTTCTGGCAACACAGCAGCCTCTGGTGGGCAAAGGGGACCATACCACTCAGGTGGAGACATCTCCACCTAGAGTCCCAGTGCTGCTGACACTCACCGCTAGCCCTGTCCTCTTTGGGAGTTTTTCTCTCCTTTCTTCTTATTGTTTCTAGATATATAAAGGGCTGATTTCTTACCCTGGCCTGCTGTGTGACTTTTTACCAATCTTTACATAGTCTGCAATATAGCTTTATAAGTAACCAGCTACTAGGATCATGGGTGCATGAGAAACACCTTAAATTAGCTTAGGATGGACAAGCATGAATGAGTGGCTAGACATGCATGGATGGATATTTGAAAGTGAGTCTTCTGTACCGCTGTGTGCCTAAGGTGACCACACATCCCGTTTTGGCTGGGACAGTCCCTTTTTTCAGCCCTGTCCCGGCCATCCTGACTTTTTGTCAAAAACGTGGGGTGCAAAGGAATGTGCAGGGAGGGGGGAGCGGCGATGCCAGTCCTGCACGGGGTGTGTGTGTGAGGCAGGACTTGCACAGGGGGAAAGTAGGGCTTGGGCCCTCCCCAAATACAATAATCTGCTGTCAGTGGGAGTCCTGCTTTTGACTTTAAGGGGAACAGGATTAATCTCTTAGTCCTCGTCAGGGTTCCCTCCCCACTCTGAAATCTGGGGTACAGATGTGGGGACCTGCATGAAAGACCCCCTACATTTATTTCTACCAGCTTAGGTTAAAAACTTCCCCAAGGCACACATCCTTTCCTTGTCCTTGGACGGTATTGCTGCCACTACCAAGTGATTTAGACAAAGATTCAGGAAAAGGACCACCTGGAGTTCCTATTTCCCCAAAATATCCCCCCAAGTCTCTTCAGCCACTTTCCTGGGGAGGTTTGAGAATAATATACCAACCAATTACCTTTAATAAAAGTACAGGCCAGACCCTTTATTTTTAGGATACTAAAATCAATCAGGTTTGTAAAAGAAGAACTTTATTATAAAGAAAAAAGTAAAAGAAACACCTCTGTAAAATCAGGATGGAAGGTAATTTTACAGGGTGATAAGATTTAAAACCAGAGGAGTCCGTTCTAGGCTCAACTCCAAAGTTACAAAAACAGGAAGAAACCTCCCTTTGAGCATAGGGAAAATTCACAGTCGAAAACAAAAGATAATCTAACACATTTCCTTGCCTTTACTTACAATTTCTGTAATTTTATATGTATCATTTCAAGGTATCTTTTCAAGAGATGGTTTACCTGCTTCGTGTCTCTCTCTCTCTCGCTCTCTCTCTTTCTCTCTCTCTCCAGAGTGAACAACAAAGAGAGCACAAACAAAACCTCCCCACCTCCCACCTTCCAGATTTGAAAGTATCTTCTTTTCCCATTGGTCCTTCTGGTCAGGTGTCAACTATGTTGATTGAACTGATTAACCCCTTACAGGTAAAATGAATCTGCACCTCTGCATCTCTGGCCAGGAGGGATTTTATGTTACTGGATATATAAAGGTTATTACCCTGCCCTTTATATTTATGACAAAGGTGTATAGGCACCTAACTCCTGTTGAAACCAATAGGAATTAGGCTCCTCAAAGCCTATGAGAATCGGGGCCTCAGTGCATTTACTGTTGCAATTCTGGAAGCACTAGCACAAACATGAGGTGGAAACAAGAAGTTGCACAAAGTGGCAGATCTCGGAAGCTTGAAACACTTGGCAAATTTTTCACGTGGATCCCTTTTATTATTTTTTATTGTGGTAGCACCTAAAACCCCCTAAAAAACCCACCTAAAAAACCATAGACCCTGTGCTAGGAGCTGTATGAACAAAACCACAGCCCTGGCCCCAAAGAGTTTCCAGTCTAAACACGTTTCAAACCATGCAGCTTGAACGAGGATCTAAGAGGGGCTGAGACTCTGAAGCTTAGAAAGGTAAGTCCATAGCTAACCAAGAGGCAGCTCCCCAACCTCATGACCACATAAGTTCTGAGGAGCAGGTTGATACCAGCCCGGCTGGATACATTACAGAATTGTGCAGCTGCCCGGTTTGCACAAAGCACTAGGTGGCAGCGAGTATGACATCACGATGGCTCTTGACCATGGGTTCCCATACCCAGTAGCTGTTTTAAGCTAAGACAAATTCCTCATACTGGAGTCAAATTGAATCCTTGTGGATGAAACCCCTTGAGAGGCAGGGAACAGCTTTTTGAGGAGACTAATTATGTAACAAACACGGCCAGGAGTACAGCAGAATCTCAGAATTACGGACTCCTCAGGAATGGAGGTTGTTTGTAACTCTTAAAAGTTTGTAACTGGGAACAAGCCGTTATGGGCTGCTGCTCAGGGATGACTGCTCGGAGCGGGGCGCACAGCTCTGCAGGGTCTGCCTGGTAAGTGGGGGTAGGGACAGGCAGCTGGTTCTAGCCCCCCAGCTGCAAGGGTGGTGAGTGAGGCACACTGGGGCACCGCCGTGTCAGTGAGTGCACAGTGCAGACTGTGGTCCTTTAAAACAGAGCGGCTTCTCCAGAGTGCAGGGTGCAGGCAGGAGCTTCGGATCTGGTTCTAGCAGCGAACACTCCAGGCCAAGTTTCAGTAGCAGCTTGGGAAGTTTCTTTCCTGGGCTCAGAGCTTGCAAGCTTGTCCCCTCCCAGCCAGGAGTCGCCTAGAAGATCACCGGTCTAGATAACATCAGATTGGAATGTCACACTAGGACTCCTGGGTTCTCTGCTCTAAACACTGGACAATATTCCCTCGCTGTTCTGAGAAGAGAACCCAGGAGTCCTGACCCCTAGTTTCCTTTTTCAACCAATAGACATTCCACGTACATGGACATAGCTTCCCACACTCAGCAGCAGAACCCAGAGACCTTTGTCTCCTGCCTTGATTATCCAAATAAATCAGAAAATTTGCACTTCTTATGTTTATATAGTTTTTTTTGGCCTGTATGGTTTGCTTTTCTTTCTCATTCTTTGTGTCTGTATTTTTATGTCTAGCTTGTTTGTCAGAGCTGGTTTAGTTATGTTCACAGGCAAGAAAGGGGCTGCAATGTATCTTTCTTTTTTTGCAACAGGAGAAGCTAGCATCACATTGCAGCAATCTGATGTGGCTTTTAATCTCCACACCAGTTCAGGTACTCATAACATTTACTGGCCAACAGAAAAGGATTATCAGGTTTATTTGGAATTTCAGGTTCCTTTTGATTGGACCTCTGTTGTCCCCGACCGGTTCCATTCATTGTTATCTCTCCTACCAGACATTCAATCTATTTCACACTTACAAACTCAAATTCACTATTTAGAAACTGTTTACCAGGAAGCTTTGAACGCCCTCCAGACTGTTCATTTAGTCTCTACCCTCTGTGTTAAAGGTGATGTTCTATGTCAATTCACAAAAAGTTTTCAGTCACCCCAAAAACACCCTTGGTATGTATGGCTTCTTTTTGCCATTGGTACGGTTACCTTTGTATGCATTTGCTGTTGGTGTTGCTGTAATTGCTGGTCACATTGTACTTGCCCTAGTACAACTTCCTGTTCCTATCCCCCACCACAATTGGTCTCTATTAACCCTGTCAGACCCGAACCGTATTACACACCCACCAATGTCAGTGATGATATTTGTGTTACTTTCAGAGCTAGCCTCCCTGCTAACATTCAGACCCCTTCCAACACTCCCCAGGAAGGTAATCCTGGCCAAGGAACAGTGGATCAGGAAACAATTGAACAAATTGCGCAAGAGCTTATGAATATTCCCCTTTCAGACATTGATGAAGGTCTATATCATGGTCAGTGTCCCATGTGTCTATGTAAATTTCAGCTTGGTCCATTTAACATACCGTTCGTACACTTGGCCCTGTAATGAGAAGATTAACTTGGATAGACAATAAGAAAACAAATCACTAGAGGAAGAGGGTCTGGGCCACTGTATAATAGTCGAGGTCTTGGGTAAATATGGGTCTGATTGGGGCTCGGGACTGGTATGACTTTCTGAGATATTGAGGGATGGAGTTACTATGGGAGAGATACTTAAAGGGGGGACTGTGGGGGGAGCAGGGGAGGTGTGGGGATGGTCCAGTAGTTCTGGAATAATCTGACATGGCCAGGGGACCTGACCTGGGCGGCAATCAGCTGCACTGGGGATAAATCCCAATATCCAGTGTATCCCACAATACCATGTTGCGTAACCACAGGTTCCTCCCTGATACCACATTATGTACCGCCTCTTATACCACGGCCAATTTTTAACGTCCTCAATAGTAAGAGTCTTTGGTTTAACTGTAGAGGCTTCTCGAGACCTTCTTGCCTTTCCCTTTTGTTCGGCAGCACGGGTCTGTATACCACATGAAGCAGAACGAGGAGTCGACCTTTCCCTTTTCCCAGCAGCGATAGCATTTACCCCGCACAGAGGATAGCATGGGGTGGTCGTCGTAACTTTCGGTTTTGTTGTCGCCAGGACGCGCAATGAAGTACTCTTTCGAGCAGCAGCTGAGAGCAGGAAAGAGTCATAAATGTTTAGAAGAAACATAAAAAACATCAGAGTGGAGATGAACCAGATGGAGGGCATCAGCCATTTCCGCACTCGTGCAGTCTGTTTAATCTTGGTCTGTGGATCAGTCATGATGATTTATATAACCTGCCGACTTCGAAGGTGATACTTGGGTTCTCGCTCAGGTTCACCCGCTGACGCTGTCGGCCGAGGCTGTGGAACAAACGGGGCACTGGTGGGATCCAAAGGAGGCGTTACCTTCTTGCAATGAGATGCGTGTACCCAATTTGGGAGTCCTTGGCACTTCACTGCAGTATGGGTAGTCAGTAAGACCTGGAACGGACCTTTCCACCTGGGCTCCAAGGCAGACTTTCGCTGGAACACCTTACAGCAAACCCAGTCACCAGGCTCCAACGGATGGCAGGCAATCTCAGCTGGATCTGGTAGGGCACTCTGGACCTGTGAATGAATAAATCTAACATGTCTCATTAGCGCTTTGCAATATTCTAGTACATTTTCATCACAGAATTGCAAATGTTGGGAGTTTGGGGGCAGGGGCGGGGACACTGGCATTCTCATTGGTCTAGCCATGAGAATCTCATGGGGAGACAATCCATGTTTACGCATGGGAGTGTTTCTCATTTGCATTAATGCCAGAGGGAGTGCATCTGGCCACTTGAGGCCTGTTTCCGCACACAGTTTTGCCAGCTTGTTTTTCAGGTCCCCATTCTTCCGTTCCACTGCTCCCGCGCTCTGAGGGTGGTGAGCACAGTGTAAACGTTGGTCCACATGGAGGGCCTTGCAGATTTGTTGAGTGTTTTGACCTGTAAAATGGGTTCCTCTGTCACTGTTAATTGAGACAGGGATGCCAAAGCGAGGAATAAATTCCTTGAGCAATTTCTTTGCCACCGTGGTTGAGTCTGCCTTAGCACATGGGTAAGCTTCCACCCACCCAGAATACATGCACACACACACAAGTACATATTCATACGAACAACACTTAGGCATACTTATGAAGTCTATTTGGATGTTTACAAATGGTCCCCACGGCGGCGGGTGTGCTGCCTGGGTGGTTCGAACCGGTCGCCCACTGTTATACGCCAAACAGATAGGGCATGTTTGGCAGTACTGCTGGGCAATGCTCGTAAACTTTGGAGAATACCAATACTTAAGTACAGAAGCAATCATCCCCTCCTTGCCTATATGGGCTAGCCCGTGTGCTAGCCGGGCAAGGTGGGGAAGCAGAGCCAAGGGTGCTACCAGGCGGCCGTCTGGGGCATACCACAAGGCATCCTCCGGATGTTTGGAACATCCGAACTGTCTCCAGCAGTCTTTCTCATCCTCTGATGCTGACTCCTGTGTAAGTGCTAGATCCTGTAAAGAGTCAACTAAAGAGACGGGCTGGGACATACAAAGAGCAAATATTGCAGTAGGAGCCGGAGACCCGGAAAGGGCCGCTTGCCTGGCGGAGGCGTCCGCCAGTGCATTTCCTCGAGTAACATCGTCGTAGGGTTTTTTATGGGCTGCACATTTGACTACAGCAATAGCAGAGGGTAACTGTAAAGCAGACAAAAGAGCATTGACATATGGGCCGTGGCTGATAGGTGCTCCGGTAGAAGTAAGAAATCCCCTATATTTCCACAATTGCCCATAATCATGTACTACTCCGAAAGCGTATCTAGAATCAGTGTAAATAGTAACAGACACTCCGGTTGCCAGGCAACAGGCTCGAGTAAGAGCAAACAATTCAGCATCTTGAGCTGACTTCACTGAAGGGAGGGAGAATGCTTCTATAATACTTTGTTGATCGCATACAGCATAGCCTGCTACCAGCTGTCCTTCCACATTTCTTAAACAGGAGCCATCTACATAATAAATCAACTCTGGGTTTTGCAGGGGAATATCCTGCAGATCAGACCTGGGAGCCGATAATTCAGCAGTTACTGATAAGCAATCGTGGGGTTCCCCATCGGTTGCCGTGGGGAGAAGGGAAGCAGGATTTAGTACTGGACACCTAACCAAAGTAACATTTGCAGCATTTAAAAGAAGCATTTCATACTTGGTAAGTCTGGAATTTGAAAGATGCTGTGTTTTGCTTTTAGTTAAGAGAGCAGTGACAGCATGAGGGACAGCCACTGTGAGAGGGCTGCCAAGGACGAGAGAGGCTGAGGCTTCTGTTAACATTGCGGCTGCTGCAACAGACCGGAGGCAGGGGGGTAACCCAGCTGCTACCGGGTCTAATGAGGAACTAAAATAAGCTATAGGTCTGTGTTTTTCTCCGTGAGTCTGAGTGAGAACACCCTGGGCTGAGCTTTCTCTTTCATGACAGAAGAGAGTAAATGGTTTCTTGTAATCGGGTAGACCGAGAGCAGGGGCTTTGGTTAAAGCAATTTTGATTTGTTGAAACGCTTCCTCTGCTTCCGCAGGCCATGGAATAGGGTCAGAGATCTTATTAAGAGTTAAATCTTGTAAGGGCCGCACAAGAGACGCATAACCCAGAATCCATTGCCTGCAATAGCCTGCCATTCCCAGAAATCCTCTAAGCTGTTTCTTTGTAATTGGCCTGGGGATCTTTTGAATTGCCTGTACCCGCGAAGAAGACAAAGCGCGTTTTCCTGCAGAGATATCATGGCCCAGATAATGCACTACAGGGAGACAGAGTTGTAACTTTTCTCTTGAAGCCTTATGACCTTTCTGAGCTAAGGCTTGGAGCAAAACCAACGTATCCGCTTTTGAAGCTTCCAGAGAGTCAGAAGCAAGCAACAGATCATCTACATACTGAATTAGGACAGACCCATTTGGAAATGAGATATCATCCAGATCTTTCTTTAAGATTTGAGAAAAGATAGTAGGGGACTCAGTATAACCTTGGGGTAGTCTGGTCCAAGTGTATTGAGCACCCTGATAAGTAAACGCAAAAAGGAACTGACTATCCACATGAATGGGAATAGAAAAGAAAGCAGAACACAAATCTATTACAGAAAAGTACTGAGCACTGGGAGGTATACAAGAGAGAATAGTAGCAGGATTGGGAACTACCGGAAAAGTCGGGAGGACAGCAGCATTAATAGCACGCAAATCCTGTACGAATCGCCAGGTGTTTTTCCCGGGTTTTCGTACAGGCAGAATGGGAGTATTACATTCACTTACTGTCTGGACTATGACTCCTTGTTTAAGCAGAGCAGAAAGAACCGGGCGAATTCCTTCCTCAGCTTGCTGAGAGAGGGGGTACTGCCGGACTCTAGGAAGAGGTTTGCTGGGATTGAGACGAATTTTGACAGGTTGAGCAGAACAAATGCGTCCTACTTGGTTAGCATGCTCAGCCCACAGTGAGGGGGATACCTTTGCCAGTAGTTCCTATTGCAACAAGGAAGGACTGGGGTCGGGCTCCCGATCTGGGGCAGGATCAATTTGGAGGAGACCTAAAACCTCATTATGAGCCGGGTCTGGGACCTCTAAAAAGACCCCGTCTGGAGAGCAAAAGATAGTGCAATGGAGTTTGCACAACAGATCTTTTCCTAAAAGGTTTACAGGGGAGCACGGACTGAGGAGGAAAGCATGGTCAGCAGAAAGAGGACCGATAGATATGGATAGGGGAGATGACACAGGATGGGGAATAGGAGTGTTTCCTACCCCCACAGCAGTTACGACCTCAGAGGAAAGGGGTACAGTGGAGAAATCTTGTGCTCTTAAGGTGGACCTAGAAGCTCCTGTATCAACCAAGCAAGGGGTAGGGACACCATTTATTAGACAAGAAACAGTCGGACCAGTCTGATCCACATGAACAAGGGGGGCAACGAAGACGTTATTAGTCTCCTGGCATTCCTAGTAGTTAAGAGCTGGGGCTGGCGGAGCAGGAAAAGGCAATCCCTCCTGCTTTGGAAACGGTCTAGGAGGTCGTGTGGGACAGTCCTTAATAAGGTGTCCCTCCTTTTTACAATACCTGCACTGGTCTTTCCCTAATTAGGGACAATTGGCTCTCCAATGTCCTTCTTGCCCACATGAAAAGCAGGCTGTGGAACTAAGATTAGTCAGGGGGTTACTTCCAGCAAAGGGTTGATTTTTAGTTACAGCCTGTTTTGGTCTTCGCCTGGGCCCTTTCCCAGCGGAGTTTTGCATACTTTGGATCTGTAAAGCCATAAGTTTAGATTCTGTTTCATCCTTTTTTCTTTCTAACTGGCAGTGGAAATGCTGTGCTGCTGCCAGAATTTCTTCCAGATTTTTGCCTTCCCAATCCACTAAATTAACTTTTAACTGCTCTCCTACCTTTGGCAAGAGTCCTTGCACAAAGGCCGCCACTACCGCTTGTGTGGCTGTCTGTTCTGCATTATTAATCCCCGAATGCCTTTCAAACACTTGCTTTATACGTTCCATATAATCAGCCGGATTTTCTCCCTTACTTTGCTTACAGGCATTTATTTTGGCCCAGTCCGTTTTCCTTGGACATACATTGAGAACCTCATTAATCAGGTTATTTCTTCTTTGGGCAAAGTCGGCCTCAGACATCTGGCCGAGGTCAGCTGGCCAATTTGCCCTAGCATAGAGGCGCGTAAGGGTCTCTTTGGGCACTATAGCTGATAACAGTTGGTGCATATCAGCATGTGAGGGGTTATAACACTTGATTATCATTTCCAATTGCTCTTGAAATTTAACAGGATCTTCCCTGATTTTTGGAAACTTTTCAATAAGGTTATAAAGATCACCAGGTGACCAGGGAGCATGCACTGTCATTAACCCTCCCGTGCCTGCAGGCAGCTGATGGAGGGGAAAATTAGCAACGGTTTCAGGCGGGTTGGGGATTTTCTTAGCCTTACGCAGCCACTCCCTACAGCGGGTATGAAAAGCCACCGCATCAGGGTCGTCGGAGACCGAAGAGCGGCGAAGGTTCAGAAGGGAATCATATTTTGGCGATGTTATGAGTTCCTTCATTTCGGCTATAGTACCCGACAGCCGCCGTAGCGGCGAATTTGGAGATACCCTTTCCCAGTTAATTTCTCTGCACTCCCAATCTATGCTTTCTTTACGTGCTGCCTGTTGCCAATCGTTTATAAATTTTTCCCCCGCTGTTACTAAGGCCAGAGCTTCTATTAAGTCGTCAGACATGGCAGACCGGGGCGTGGACCCACTTGAAGGGGTCGTGGGAGGCGTTTGTCTACCAGAACCCGAGGGAGATGAGGTGTCTGGATGGTCACCTCGGTTGTCCTCTGTCTCACTTCTGTCTCCAGATCCGGCCCCATCCCCCGCCTGATCATCCGGGCTCTATGCGGGAGGATTATTAGGGATGGGAACAGGATTATCGGGCCACTGTCTGTAGTCTAAGAACAGATCAATTAGCTCATCGGAGGGGGGTGAAGGGTAGATTCTTTTCGGGGCAGTCGGTTTTGGGCGCGTTTGAGATGGACAGAGGGGAACCACGTTTAAGGAAGGGGGACTGGGCAAATTTTGAGCACTATTTAATTTTTCCTGTGCCTCTTTAAGTTGAGTTTTTAGTTTCTCTTGGGTATCTTTTAACCCCCTAACTTGGGATTCCTGACGTCTTTTACCCATTTCATCATGCCATTCAAAATAAGCATCAAACTGTCCCTGTCCTACAGAGTTAGCAACAAGGGCACCCCTGAGGTGCACAATCCTATCAAGATCAAAACTGCCCTCCACAGGAAATTGCAGCTTTGGGTCATCTCTAGTATACCAATTCCACTTTTGCAAATATCTACATGTCGACGGGCCACGGTGCACATACATATAAGCAGCAGGAGTGCCTTTTGGTGGGATTGGAATCCCTTTAGACTGACTAGACCCCATTTTCACTTCAGCCCTCTTTCACACAAGCCTTTCACACCAGGGGAGCGCTAATCAGGATTACCACGGTTCTAACACCGATGGCGTCTTTACCTGCCCTGGGCAGGGGATATAAGAGTAGGCTTTCGCTGACCCGCCAAACAGCAGGTACCTACAAGGAAGGAGGTAAAGGATGGGACGGGCTTCCTCCCAGGGAACCCGCGGTCCCCGCACGCCTGTCGTCAGCCCAGAGCACCAGCCTAAAGCCAACGATGCTTCTGAGGCTACGGACCCAGCGGTACGGTTTTCCTGGGGGCTTCCCTCCTCTCCGAGAAGGGAAGGGAGCTTATGGCTCCAGTGGGCAGAAAAGGGGCCCTGCGGTTCTGAAAGGACAGTGCTCGAGGAGCGGTCACAGGGTCATAGGTCATGGAAGGGAAGGGAAAAGGGACGGGGAAACACACAAGCACCCAGCAGGCTAGCCACTTACCAAGGCCTGCCAGCTAGGAAACTTCACGATCTTTCCACACTCATATACAAAGCTCAGCTGTGGGGCTTGCTTTCGAGACACTCCCGGTCACGAGCTTTCGCTTCGCAGGAGGCTCGGGGCGTCTTCCCACAGCTGCATTTACTCTGGCCGCTTGGCCCTCACACACACAGACACAGGCACTTTATAACGAGACACTGTAGAACCCGGATCCCCACCAGACCTAGTAGGAAGGGGACCCCCAATCAATTCCCTGGGCATACTAGCCCAGGAGCGGATCAGGACTCTCCGGACCGAAAGGAGCGTGGTCCGTGGGCTGCCGGCGGTACCTTTAAAACCTCAGGAGCCTTTGGAAAGGCTTTTACACCTCAGAGACTCGTATTACCTGGAAACCCTAGAGAAAGGGCGTCAGGTCTGTCTGATGGCTAAAAGTTCGAACCCAGCTTGTGACTTACCCCAAACCGGAGCCTACAGACCAGTCCTCTGCCAACCCCAATAGAGATTTCAAAAGGTCTCTTACCTTAGTTGGGCCCTGGGGTTGGAAGGAGACCGTCTGCAGTCCTCCGCTTCAGGAGAAGCCCTCTTGTGGGTTCCCGGCCAATGCACCAAATTGTCGTGGAAAATGACCACCACCGAGTTGAGTTGATCAGACAGCCTGAGGCTCCTTTATTGATTAATCAGAGAATACATGCATATGCATGGAGAGACGACTAGTCCTCTAGCAAGAGGTAAGTCGCTCTACCTTACAGCAGAGATACCTGTGTTTATAAAGCCTAAAACCGCAAATTATCACATGAGCTTACACAGCTGTCATTACCTTATTTGGCTAACATATGACATCTTTTCAAAACAATTGCTATTAATTATTTTTATATATTGCAAAAAGAGCTAAAAATTGCAAAGCTTGTCCCTTTTTACTTCCTCTTAGGAAGATCTTGCTATTGCCAAGACCTTGACACCCGGTTACCTTGTACTTGCGGTTTCAGCAGCTGTGTTCTGAAGCAAATTTTGAGGAACTTGGGTCCAAAAATACATGTTTGTTCTTTTGGCCAAGTTATTAGGGGTTATCTTTTATGCTTGCATGAGCTACTTAATAAACTATAATGACCTAGCAGCTGTTAGTCTATTCCGGCAGTGATGGATGGGTTATTTAAGGGATTTTATGTCAGTTTTTAACCCCTTATAGCAGCATTTTTATTGTTTAGCAGCATTTGGTGGTTATTGTAGTGTTAGTAGCATTTAATAGTGTTATGATAGTGTATTAAATCAGAGAGTGAGCCTCAGGCGAGTTAGTGATTGATTATTTTCCTTACTCTTCTATATGTTAGTATGATTGAGGCCTATGGCCTTGATGTAATTATTAGCTTGATCAAGACCCGGCTTTTGGGCCTGGGGTTAGTTTTCTTTATCAGCAAGTTCAGATTATGTATTAGGTATATTACAGTGGCACGTAGGAGTTGCCCCCCTTCATTGTGCTAGGCACTGTACTAACAAAAACCAAAAAGTCCCTGCCCCAAAGATCTTACAGTCTGATTATTTATTCTGTGTATCAGAGGAGCACCTAGAGGCCCTGATCAAAAATGGGAGGTATGTAGCTGTAGGTGCTGCACACCCGTATAACAGAGACAATCCCTGCCCCGGAGAGCAGCGTAATCCTGGGGGAGGGATGGGTCAGAGTTGGAAAGTTAAGCGCATGAGTGTTTGCAGATCCAGGACCTGAGTATTAGGGCTGTTTACCTGGGCTTCAGCTTTGGCTTTGAATTTCTTGTCAATTTCAGCAGTAAATTTGGGGCAGCTGGTGTTGTACCCCCCAGACACAAAACTGTGGTTACCTTCTTTCTGCCTTGCAAACATTCAGTGCTTAGAGCTGTCCCATTGCAACAGCCCTTTTGTGGGGCGGCCTACTCTCACGCACCCCGTCATGGCCTCAAATCAGTCCAGCAGGCAGCCCCCTGCCTCAGTTTCCCCCCCACTTGCAAGACTTTTCTTTAGCGATTTTAGGCCTTGGAGACAAGAAATGAATGTGCAAGTCCATGACTGAGAAATAACCTGAAAACTTATGGGAAAGAGGTACCAACTGTAATATTGCAAAAGCATAAGGTCTTAAATTTGAATAATAAAATGCTGTGACAACAGATATTGTCTCAAACAGGTGGCTTAACCGCAAGATAAAGGTGGTATGCTAATGTTAATGAGAAACTACACAGCCTATAGAATTCAGGGTCCTGTTGGTTATGGACTGTTGTATTGTTCTCTGGTTCATTACATGTGGTTTATTAAATTATGTGTGGGTATCAGACCTAATGATCAGTGATTTTAAGGACACTGTAACAATCCAAGATGGAGTCTGAAAACTGTCATCTTGTGACTCCATCTTGTGACCTTCTGTTCACTGTCAGCCCGGTCTGGATAAAACTGGTCTGAACGGGTTTTTCCCGCCAGTGGGCGATCCCCAAGTTTCCATCACCTCAGCCTGTTTCCCGCCTTTCTGCGGATCGTACCGTGTTTTCCCATCGTAGATTCTGTAGAAGATTTGGGGTCACAGGCTGATGGGACCGTCCATCACAGCGACCGTGTGTGCGGTTTGGGGGCTCCGTGGCACTCGTGCGTCAGGGAAGATCACCAGTGAAAGGGAAGGAAGACGACACGTTACCCTCTCACCTGTCCTGCGCCTGGGGAACGTCCCCATCCAGCGGGTTCCTGGTCTGCGTCGTCTGCCCTGACGTCCACCGAGGGACTCCCCAGTGCTCCTCCTCCAAGGGTTTCAATTACTGGCGGAGTCGAGGTCCTGGACGTCACCCCGCCACGCCAGTGCTGGGAATGGGGGGAGAAAGCAATGGGGGTTTCCACGCTGGGGGGCAGATTTCCTGAATGCCAGGAGGGTTTAGTTTCATTCTTGGGCCTGAGCCTCACGCTGGCAGGGCAGAGCTGCTGTGTCACTGGGCGGGTTTGTTATTTAGCTCTGAGTCATTTACATTTACCCCTTCGCGATCTGTGTAATTCTCTCCCCTCAGACGTTTACCTCTTTGTTCCGAGCCTTCTCTCTTGTCAGTTCGATTTATTGTGCCGCACGCCAGGGGAGAGGGGAGGAGATCTGCACCAGGCCACCGCAGAGGGCGAACCTGCTCTTTTGAGAAACGGGCGTGTTTCTGTGCCGACACCTACAGCACTTTCCACATTCAGAGTTATCGTGGCTCCCCTTTGAGATAACAGTCCATTGTGTTTCCAGGGGACACAGACCAGGCAGAAAGAGCGGGCTGAGACTGTGACGATGCTGTTCTGGCGGGACCCAAGTGAGAGTGCCAATTCAGGACAAATTGCTTAAAGCAGGGCAGTGACAGCTAGACAAAGAGGACTTTGGTCTCACCCCACTGGTTAACCACAAGTCATACAAGCAATTCCCTTAGACACTCCAGTCTCCCAGTATCCCCACCAGTGCCACTCGTCCTGGGGATGAATGGTTATGAGAACCAACACCCCAATAAAAGAAAACGGTTCTCTCGATCCGCAAGAATCAAGCCCCAGGCCCAGGTCAATATACACATCAGATCTTACCCACAAATCACGCTGGAGCCTATCCTTTAGAATCTAAAATCTAAAAATTTTTTCATAAAAGGAAAAAGATAGAGATGAGAGCTAGAACTGGTTAAATGAAATTAATTACATACAGGAATGGCAAAGTTCTTAGTTCCGGCTTGTAGCAGTGATGGAATAAACTGCAGGTTCAAATCAAGTCTCTGGAGTACAGTACATCCATAGCTGGGATTGGTCAACAGTCCTTTGTTCAGAGCTTTAGTTTGTAGCAAAGTCCCTCCAGAGGTAAGAAGCAGGATTGAAGACAAGATGGAGATGAGGCATCAGACTTTTACAGGCTTTACAGCAAAATGGAATCTGGAGTCACATGGGCAAGTCCCTGCATACTTTGCTGAGTTACAAGGCCTATCTGCCTTCTCTCCATGGGTCAATTGTGTAGCTGATGGTCCTTAATGGGCCATCAAGCAGGCTAGGCAGAGCTAACACCAACTTGTCTGGGATGCTTCCCAGAAACACAGCACAAATCTGAAACACAGACAGTACAGAGCCAATACTCATAACTTCAACTACAAAATGATACATACATATAGACACCATAATCATAACCAGCAACCCAGAACCTGGTTTTAGATATCTTATATGGCCCCCTTTACATAAGATTTGGTGTCACTACAGGACCTTGGTTGCAAACCATGTTCTATATGGTCCCAGTTTATATCAGTAATGTCACAGACACTTTCATGCACATGCGCAGATGTAGGTATAGACAGACTCACAGAAGAAGGGTGCCCAGAGCAGCAAAATTGAGCTTCCTATGGGAAACTCTCGAAGGAACCACACCTGTATTGATCCATCCATAAGCGGGTCAACAGACTCTAACACTGTCTAGAAGGATGTGAGTATGTCGGTAGGTATAACTGGTACATGGTACTTATCTCTGGGAATTGTATATGCTGTGACATGTATAACTTTGTTGGTAACGTTAATAAAACTACTAAAAGACAGACGCTCATGTAATTGTCGCTGTTATTTACCTATGGTTTAACGTGTTCCTATGAACTCTAGATCCAGAACAAACAGAGATAACTCTGTTGAACTTGAGACTGTAGCTGACAGAGCTGATCCGAATGAAGTAGTGCCATAAACAGATAGTTAAGGGTTAATAGAACAGAAGTACTTCATGTCTCTTTTGCCTGTAAAGGGTTAACAAGCTCAGTGAGCCTGGCTGTCACCTGGCCAGAGGACCAGTCAGGGGACAGGATACTTTCAAATCTTGATGGAGGGAAGTCTTTGTGTGTGCTGTTAGTGTTTGGTTGTTGTTCACTCTGGGGTTTCAGGGGGACCAGACGTGCAACCAGGTTTCTCTCCAATCTCTCTGATACAGGCTCTTATATGTCCAGAATAGTGAGTACTAGGTAGATAAGGCGGATTAGGCTTATGTTTGTTTTCTTTATTTGCAAAGGTGTATTTTGCTGGAGGGATTATCTCTCTTTTTTGCTGTAACTTGTATTTGTGCTGGGGGGAGGATTCTCTCTAGTGTCTATAAACTGAAAGACCCTGTAACATTTTCCATCTTGATTTTACAGAGATAATTTTTACTTTTTTTCTTTCTTTAATTAAAAGCTTTTCCTTTTTAAGAACCTGATTGTTTTTTTTTTATTCTTGTGTGAACCCCAGGGGACGGGGGCTGGACTCACCAGGGAATTGGTGGGAGGAAGGAGATAAGGGGGGGGAGGAAAAGCCTGATTTCTCTCTGTGTTAGGATCACTGTCTCTCTCTCAGGGAGAGTCTGGGAGAGGGAGAGACGGGGGGCGGGGGGAAGGTGAATCACAGTGTTCTCCCAGTGTAACCCAGGGAGGGGAGAACCTGTGAGGAAGAAAGGAGGGGAATGGTTTATTTCCCTTTGTTTTGGGTCTTGGGGTCCCCAGGGAAGGGTTTGGGGGCCAGAAAGTGTCCCAAAACACTATATGTTGGGGTGATGGCAGCTCTACCATTTCTAAGCTAGTAATTAAGCTTAGAAGGGTTCATGTAGGTACCCCATCTTTTGGATGCTAAGATTCAGAGTGGGGAATCATACCCTGACAAGTAGGATTAACATTAAATAGAATAAAAGGCTCCTTCTTCCTAGAAATGCCCCTTTCTCCACATTTCCTGCTGCTCTAAGCTCTTGATAGGGAAATCAGCTGACCTCTGCTCAGGTGAGCCACCTTAGTAATTAGGGTTGGCTGGTCTCAGGCCTCTAGCCCTTCACAGGGGAGCCACCCACAAGCCCGATCCCACATGCAGAGTCAAAACTGAGAGCATGTGGCCAGTGTTGTCAACTCTCATGATTTTACTGCAAGTCTCGCAAGATTTGGTGTTTGCCTTGAAGCTTCAGCTTCCCGGAGTCCTGTGAACGGTGAGGATCTTGGCTTTCGTTGGCACCAAATGCAAGTTCCTAGCACTGCTGATTGGGGACAATAGCTTGAAAAGGCGGCCTGAGCATGACCCTTAGAGGCTCATAAACCCAAAGATAAATAAAAAGAACCCCCAGTTTGTTGTTTTTATAAAAATCTTGTGTGTCCAACCAATCCCGTGATTTCGGAGGCCCGACTCGTCTTTTAAAGACTTGGTGCTGGCACTGCTGTGCCATGTCCAGGGACCAGACTTTTCAGCAGTGACTCAGCAACTTTATAAGGGGTCTTGGGTTTTAGAGCATCCGCCCCTCTGAAAATCAGGCCTCGAAAGGGTCTCAAGTTGGGCACTTAAAACTGCAGCCCCCCAACTCCCTATTGTGAATTTTGGCCAGGTTCTTTTCAGGGAAATGCCCCATTCCCACAAATATGTAAGGGGACTGTTGTCCCCTTACTAAAACTAAGTGGGGGTGTTTTGGTTGGCTAGCTCCCAGTAGCTAAAGAAAGAAGAAGGGTCGATGGGAAATCAGATCCCTGAGACTGACAGTCCCCAGGAACAATGGGGAGAGGCCAATGCTCCTGGTCAGTCTGATTGATGGGGGCCAGGGTAATCAGGGAGTCAGGAGGCCAGGGGGGGTCCCATCCTCCCTGTTAGCTGGAATTGCCTGGGTCAGCGTGGGGCCGAGCTAAGGAGAAAGCAGGGGCCCAAGCTGAGCTGGGGAGCAGAGCCGTGCCAGCCAGAGGGGCCAGAAAAGCAGCCCAGGAAGCAGGTCAGAGCTGGGAGCAGAGTCACAGAAGCAGCCCCCAGAGCAGACCTGTGCTGGGAGCAGAGTTGCAGCAACCAGAGCCAGAGAAGCAGCCCAGGGAGCTGGAGGCAGAGCAGCATCAGCAGCCGTGCTGAGACAGGGTGGAGCTGGGGCTGCAGCTGTATGGACCCGAGTGTGGTGAGCAGCTAGGGGGAATGAGGGGGACCCTGGGCTGCAAACCCAATGCAGGGATATGCCCCCATCCAAGGCGCCCTGCAGGCCAGACTTTGAGGGGGATCGTAACTCCCACGGGGCAGGGGTGACACTGGGAAGAAGGGTCCTGCCACCTAGAGCCTGGGCTGTATGGCCACCGCCAGAGCAAGTGTCCAACCTGCAGCATCCCTGCCACATAGCCAGGGCCTGAGACTTGTGAGGAGGAACAGACTGAACGTCCCTGACATACCAGAGACCCTGGCTGTGGTGTCCCCACGCCACAGTGCGGGGTGACGGGTTTTCCTTTAACCTTTTCCATTTTTTCCTTATTTTTTAAAATTGATTGTTTAATAAATTGTATTTGCTTTGAACTGTATGCAATGATCAGTGGGTAAGGGAAGCATCCAGTGCAGAGAGAGCACCCCGGAGTGGGGACACCCTGGCCCCTGCCCTAAGCGATCATGACAAGTTTGGGGAATCCTGGGGCCAGCATTGTTGGGGTTACGAGGACTCTGCCACACAGGAGAGTGGAAGGGGAGCTCTCGAGGTCCGACAGGCCTAGAGGTAAAGGCGGTGGGAGTGAGGACCCAGATAATTTCGGTAGCCCATCTCACCGGGGTCATGTATAAGACAGGAAAGTTCCCCACAGTAACGGGACCATTCCCCCACTTACGCATACACTATGATCTCCACTGATCATTGCTTCAGAATCCCAGGGTTACTTACCGCATCTGGCTGTGAGACATGGCTGACAAGCTGACTGCAAACACAGCCAGCAGGTAGACAGCAGAGCCTCCCATGGCACCAGAAGACTCCACTTCACCCAGAATCATCTGCTTTTTGTTCGGCTGCCTCTTCTGTTGTGAGCTAACCCCCCGACAGTTTTTAATATATAATTGCAGAAGCTCCCAGACCCGCAACACTAACTTGATCTCAATAAAAGGAAGGTGGGGTGTGTTAGCGTCCCTGCCCCTTAGTTGGGAAGCAGAAGAGGCTACTTTAAGAGGATGATCTTAGTGAATGTCATGCTGGGGGAAGGTACTAGACCAGAGGTGGCCAACCTGAGCCTGAGAAGGAGCCAGAATTTACCAGTGTACATTGCCAAAGAGCCACAGTAATACATCAGCAGCCCCCATCAGCTCTCCCCCCCAAGTGCCTCCTGCCCACCGGCAGCCACGCCAATCAGTGCCTCCCTGCACCTCCGGATCAGCTGTTTTGAGGCGTGCAGGAGGCTCAGAGGCAGAGGAACGAGGGCATAACAGGCTCAGAGGAGGGGGCTAGAAGGGGTGGAGTGAGGGCAGAGCCAGGGGTTGAGCAGTGAGCACCCCCTGGCACATTGGAGAGTTGGCACCTGTACCTCCAGTCCCGGAGTCGGTGCCTATACAGGAGCCACGTATTAACTTCTGAAGAGCTGCATGTGGCTCCGGAGTCACAGGTTGGCCACCCCGTACTTGACCAATGGATTGATGGTCTCTATTTATAGCCAGAGGTGCAGGATGTCCCTTGGCAATGTGCCTTCATTCCTAATCTAGGAGATAGGGCCCTCTATGGTGAGATGGTCAATTTCAGCTCTCGGGTCCATTCCATTGCCTACTCGTGCCTGTGGTTTTGTAATGCAGGTGCGTTTTATCTAGGTATTGCACAGAGAACTCCCCCCCCCCCCAACACTTCAGGTGGCTAAAGTGCAACGCAGCGCCACTCAGGTGTTTGGCCCACTCGCCCTCTTTGGACGCAGGTAGACGGGCCAAATGTGAGTGGAGTTGCAGCCTAGCACCTGGGCTCACAACGCCACTCACGTTTGGCTCACCCGCCCCTCTGTAGGTGGTGTCGGGGGGAGGGGAGCAGGGCATACCTGAGCGGGATTGCAAACCCGTGCACCAGGTCACAGTGCCACAGCGTTTGAGGGACCCCTCAAACTGGGGGCCCAAGGCAAACTGCCTCTTCAGTCCCTCCCATCTGGGCAACTGAGGATGCAGGAAATGTTCACTCCAACTAGGGCAGGAGATTTAGGGAGGGTGTCAAAATGGGACAGTCCCTTGAACCCCAGGGCTGTTGCGAGGTCTGGAACACCCTCCCCCCATTCTGGAATGACTTTCAGACACTTGGAGGGGAAATGAACCTTTTAAAATGACATTCAGCCAAATGAACCCCCCCTGAACAACCTGCACGTTCTGCTGGTTCCCTGGCAATGCAGTGAAGGGGAGGGAGCAGAGTCAGGGCTCAGAGATGCTGGGACAGCGGCAGGGTGGGACAATCGCAGAGATCATACTTGCCAAGAGAAACCTGTCTGTGCCATAAGGTCTTGTTTACCTTCTACATCAAGGAAAAACCAGGAAGGAGAAGAAAGATGATCTTGTGGTTAAGACACAAAACTAAGGAGTCCTGAGTTCTATTTCCAGGGCTGGGGGGAGAGTGGGATCCAGTGGGTAGAACTGGCCTGTGGTCTGTTCCTAGCTGAGGGAGGGGAGGGTTATGTAATGGTTAGAGAAGGGAACTGGGAGTCAGGATTCTGGGTTCTATTCTAGCTTAAAGAGGGGACTGCAATCTATGGGTTAAAGAAGAGGATTGAGTGGTTGGGGCTCTGGGTTCTACTCCTCGCTAGGGGAGTATGGTTTAATGGTCAGAGAAGAAGGTGGGGAGGAAGGATACCTCATTCTGTTCCTGTTGTGGGTTTGCTGTGTGATATTAGCCAAGATGCTCAGAACCAAAATAGCAAAAGCAGCTTTTAATTCTGAATGCCTCCATTTTGGGGGGTGCACAGTGTGAGCTATGAAGGCTTGAGTTTCACAGGGGCTCAGCATCCACAGAGCCCATTATTGGCGCAACCTGGGACACAGCGATCCTACTGGGGAACCTGAGAAACAGCCAACCCTGGGAAAAGGAAACTGCCCTGGGAAGCCTGGTATCTGGTTATTGGTTTGCTAATAAAGCCAACTTCCAGGACGATAGTGAAATTGGCCGTGTGTAATGTGTTTGGAATAGGCTGGGGCAATAGACAATAGATTATTTAGGTTAATCTTTCTATCTACCCAGTGGGACGCACTGCTCAGTTTCTTTCCCGGACTCAGAGCTTGCAAGCTTGTCCCCTCCCAGTCGAGGGCAGGAGAGGGAAAAACAGCCGTCACCACCTTCTACCTGTAAGTAGCTGTCCCGCGCCGTGGTAAGTAGTGGGTGAGGGTGCGGACAGGCAGCCCAGATGTGCCCACCTTTAAGATTCAAATACAGGAACAGTCCAGTATTTGCTGGTTCCTTTGTTTTCCTCAGAATGCTGGGGGCATCTGGCATTAAACATTGCGAGGCCATTCCACTTTCTGAGGGATGCACGCAATTTAGCCAGTGATTGGGGCTTGCGGCAAAACTCACGTGCCAAAATCTCTTAAGACCTGGACTAGGAAAGCCCGGGCCCCTCAACTGAAGCTCATCCTCATGGAGACATCCCTCAGTGGCACTTCACACATGGGCTAGCAAACTTCTGCTGCTGCCCTGCGGCCACAGGCAGCTTCCTCCAGACCTCCCTTCCCTCCACCCCGCCCTGAAGGGAAGGAACCTGTCCCCTAGAGGACGTGGGAAGAGGAGAGCTAACACTGCCCCTGCCAAGACTGCGTCTGAGTGGAAACGTTCCCCAACTTACTGGCAGTACTGTGAAAGCCGCAGACTCTAAGCAGGCAGGTGCTAAGGAGAGCGGGCAGAAAACGTCCTCCTTGGCACCACAGCCTCCACAGTTCCTTGCTCACCTCTCCTTGGTACGGACACTGCTTCAGCACTTTCACTTCCATTCACTTCACCAGCTACAGCCGCTCCTCCTTCCTCTCATGAGGAGGATGAAGATGAGGAAGGGGAGGCTTTTTCCTCCCAGCACTCTTCACCGATGCAAGGCAGTGTTTGGTCTGCACATCAGGAGTGCCCTCTACCTCCTCCAGGGTCTGAATTTAAAGGGTGGTCTGGTCACCCCCCCACCTATTCCCTTCCCGCCTCAGTGGTCATTCTGGCACCCACGGGCAGTTTATACACAGTTCTGTTCTAACGCCAGAACTGGCAACATGGAGGTACACAGACGCTCTCTACCAAAATCCACAGTGCCACCAGACGTTCCTGCCAAACAGAATTCTGAGGAGGCGGAAGAAATCTTAGATCAGGAGGCAGCTCCTGCTACCTGTGACTCCTTCTCACCGGAGGAGAATGTTATGCCCCCTGTCATGGTATAATTCCCCACTCTGAACCTTAGCGTCCAAAAGATGGGTACCAGCATGAATTCCTCTAAGCTCAACTACCAGCTTAGTACCCGTAGCACTACCACCAACCAGGAATTCCAGTGCCTGGTACACTCTGGTCCCCCCAAAACCTTGCCCGGGGAACCCCAAGACCCAGACCCTCTGGATCTTAACACAAGGAAAATAAACCCTTTCCCTCACCGTTGCCGCTCCTGAAATAGAGGAAAATGCACCTTTCCCCCTCCTTCTCTCTTCCTCTCCCAGATTCTCCCTGAGAGAGACAGTAATCCTAACAAAGAGAGAAATTAGCCTCTCTCTCCCTCTTCCCTCCTTTCTCCCCACCAATTCCCTGGTGGATCCAGACCCCGTCCCCTGGGGTCTCACACTGGAATACAAAAACAATCAGGTTCTTGAACAAGAAAAACTTTTAATAAAAGAAAGAAAAACAGTAAAAAATTATCTTTGTAAATTTAAAATGGAATAGGTACAGGGTCTTTCAGCTATAGACACTGGGAATACTCTCCCAGCCTAAGTATACAAGTACAAATTAAAATCCTTTCAGCCAAATACACATTTGAACTTCTTCCAACCAAATACACATTTGCAAATAAAGAAAACAACCATAAGCCTAACTCGCTTTATCTACCTAGTACTCACTATTTTAAATCTATAAGAACCTGTATCGGAGAGATTGGAGAGAAACCTGGTTGCATGTCTGGTCCCTCTGAGCCCCCATAGTGAACAACAACCAAAACTAACAGCACAGCACAAAAACTTCCTTCCCTCAAGATTTGAAAGTATCCTGTCCCCTGATTGGTCCTCTGGTCAGGTGACAGCCAGGCTTACTGAACTTGTTAACCCTTTACAGTCAAAGAGATATAAAGTACTTCTGTGCTATTAACTTTTCTTATCTGTTTATGACCCCCCCTCTACCATTGCTGGGGAAGATCTCAGGAACTTCCAGGATCTCTTCAAAAAATTGCTGACATGCTCCAGATAACCTGGGAGGAAGTCTCTCTCTTGGACATGCCCCACATGTCCACCTGCTTCGAGATTGCTTTTCCGATTAACTCAGCAGTCACAGAACCTGCCAAGAATATATGGCTGACCCGAGCTACCATTCCGCCCACATCTAAAGCGGCAGACAAAAAATACTACATCCTTCCAAAAGGGATGGAATTTCTATTCACAAATCCTCAGCCAAATTCACTGGTAGTTGATGCAGTTAACGAAAAGGGCAAACAACATGTATCCAGAACCAGCCCTTCTGATAAGGAGTGGAAAAGACTAGACTTACTTGGCCGCAAGGCCTGCTCATCAGCAACACTTCACTGCTGAATCACCAGTTATGAAGCCCCCATGGCAAAGTACAACTACATAAACTATTCCAAATTCTCTGACTTTTTCGATTGAATACCAGAGGACAAAAGAGAACAGTTTACATTGCTCATCTCTGAGGGTCACCTCTTGGCTAGGACAGCCCTCCAGGCATCTTTGGACTCTCCTGACACAGCGGCAAGGACCATCGCTACCGCCATAGTAATGTGCCAGGTCTCCTGGCTTCACCTCTCAGGATTCCCCAAGGAAATCCAAGCCACGGTAGAGGACCTTCCGTTCGAGAGTCCAAAATTGTTCGCTGACAAGACTAATGCGTCACTCCACTCATTGAAAGACTTGAGAGCCCCTCTCAGATCTCTTGGCATTTATACGCCTACAGCAAAATGCAAACAAGGCAAGTATTATACATCAGAGTGACCCAGACAAATCCCATACACATAGCAAATGAGATAATACGCTAAGCAGCGACATAGAAAGACGCTGACCAGACGTGGACAAACTCCCATTCCACTATGTCTCAACAATCAACATCCAAACCGCAGGTTTGAAGGTTTGGTTGAGGGCTTGTCAAATCTCCCCCAACTATTGCTGCCAACAATAGATCCCACCAACCATCTCTTCACCAACTGCCAGATGCCATTCTATCCAACCTGGCGAACTATCAGTTCTGACAGATGGGTTCTGGAAATCATGAGGGCTGGCTACACCATCCAGTTTCTTTCCATCTCATCTGCCCACCTTCCCTCCCTGTCTCTTTTCAGGGATCCCTCTCATGAGCCCTTCCTGAGACAGGAAGTGGAACATGTCTGTCATAAACAGATAAGTAAGAGTTAATAGAACAGAAGTACTTCATATCTCTTTTGCCTGTAAAAGGTTAACAAAATCAGTGAGCCTGGCTGTCACCTGACCAGAGGACCAATCAGAAGACAGGATACTTTCAAATCTTGAGGGAAGGAAGTTTTAGTGTGTGCTGTTAGTTTTTGGTGGTTGTTCTCTCTGGGTTCTGAGAGTGACCAGACTTGCAACCAGGTTTCTCTCCAATCTCTCATATGTCCAGAATAGTAAGTACTAGGTGATAAGGTGAGTTAGGCTTATGTTTGTTTTCTTTATTTGCAAATGTGTATTTGGCTGGGAGGAATTCAAATTTGTATTTTGCTGAAAGGATTTTAATTTGTACTTGTATACTTAGGCTAGGAGGGTATTCCCAGTGTCTATAGCTGAAAGACCCTGTAACATATTCCATCTTAAATTTACAAAGATAATTTTTACTGTTTTTCCTTCTTTAATTAAAAGTTTTTCTTGTTTAAGAACCTGATTGTTTTTTTATTCTGGTGAGACCCCAGGGGACTGGGTCTGGATCCACCAGGGAATTGGTGGGGAGAAAGGAGGGAAGGGGGCGAGAGAAAGGTTAATTTCTCTCTGTGTTAGGATTACTTTCTCTCTCAGGGAGAGTCTGGGGGAGAGAGAAGGAGGGGGGAAGGTGGATTTTCCTCTCTATTTTAAGATTCAAGGAGTTTGAGCCTCTAGCTATTATGTTTGGGAAATCATGGGAGACAGGGGAGATTCCAGAAGACTGGAAAAGGGCAAATATAGTGCCCATCTATAAAAAGGGAAATAAAAACAACCCAGGAAACTACAGACCAGTTAGTTTAACTTCTGTGCCAGGGAAGATAATGGAGCAAGTAATTAAAGAAATCATCTGCAAACACTTGGAAGGTGGTAAGGTGATAGGGAATAGCCAGCATGGATTTGTAAAGAACAAATCATGTCAAACTAATCTGATAGCGTTCTTTGATAGATTAACGAGCCTTGTGGATAAGGGAGAAGCAGTGGATGTGATATACCTAGACTTTAGTAAGGCATTTGATACAGTCTCACATGATATTCTTATAGATAAACTAGGAAAGTACAATTTAGATGGGGCTACTATAAGGTGGGTGCATAACTGGCTGGATAACCGTACTCAGAGAGTAGTTATTAATGGCTCCCAATCCTGCTGGAAAGGTATAACAAGTGGGGTTCCGCAGGGGTCTGTTTTGGGACCGGTTCTGTTCAATATCTTCATCAACGATTTAGATGTTGGCATAGAAAGTACGCTTATTAAGTTTGCGGACGATACCAAACTGGGAGGGATTGCAACTGCTTTGGAGGACAGGGTCAAAATTCAAAATGATCTGGACAAATTGGAGAAATGGTCTGAGGTAAACAGGATGAAGTTCAATAAAGATAAATGCAAAGTGCTCCACTTAGGAAGGAACAATCAGTTTCACACATACAGAATGGGAGGAGACTGTCTAGGAAGGAGTATGGCAGAAAGAGATCTAAGGGTCATAGTGGACCACAAGCTTAATATGAGTCAACAGTGTGATACTGTTGCAAAAAAAGCAAACGTGATTCTGGGATGCATTAACAGGTGTGTTGTAAACAAGACATGAGAAGTCATTCTTCCGCTTTACTCTGCGCTGGTTAGGCCTCAGCTGGAGTATTGTGTCCAGTTCTGGGCACCGCATTTCAAGAAAGATGTGGAGAAATTGGAGAGGGTCCAGAGAAGAGCAACAAGAATGATTAAAGGTCTTGAGAACATGACCTATGAAGGAAGGCTGAAGGAACTGGGTTTGTTTAGTTTGGAAAAGAGAAGACTGAGAGGGGACATGATAGCAGTTTTCAGGTATCTAAAAGGGTGTCATCAGGAGGAGGGAGAAAACTTGTTCACCTTAGCCTCCAATGATAGAACAAGAAGCAATGGGCTTAAACTGCAGCAAGGGAGATTTAGGTTGGACATTAGGAAAAAGTTCCTAACTGTCAGGGTAGTTAAACACTGGAATAGATTGCCTAGGAAAGTTGTGGAATCTCCATCTCTAGAGATATTTAAGAGTAGGTTAGATAAATGTCTATTAGGGATGGTCTAGACGGTATTTGGTCCTGCCATGAGGGCAGGGGACTGGACTCGATGACCTCTCGAGGTCCCTTCCAGTCCTAGAGTCTATGAGTCTATGAATCACAGTGATCTTCCAGGGTAACCCAGGGCGGGGAAGCCTGGGAGAGGCAATGGTGAGGGAAAGGGTTTACTTCCCTTGTGTTAAGATCCAGAGGGACTGGGTCTGGGGGCTCCAGACAAGGTTTTGGGGGGGACCAGCATGTACCAGGCACTGGAATTCCTGGTTGGTGGCAGCGCTACGGGTACTAAGCTGGTAGTTGAGCTTAGAGGAATTCATGCTGGTACTCCATCTTTTGGACGCTAAGGTTCAGAGTGGGGAATTATACCATGACAATGTCCTACAACTGGGAGCGGTAGAGCCAGTATGTCAGAGAGGGAAGGGTTTCTATTCCCATTATTTTCTAACGCAGAAGAAATCTGGAGGATGGAGACCCATCATCGATCTCAGGAAATTGAACACATTCAACAGAACTCAACGATTCAGGAGGGTTACATTAGCAACAATCATTCCAGCACTGGAACAGGGGGATTGGTTTGCAGCCCTAAATCTGTAAAACACATATTTTCACTTTACCATATTACCACAAAATATGTGACAATTTTCCCAGTTTAAAGAAAAAGTCAGGACACCTGCAGGAGGGCTTAAATACAGGCCTGTCCTTTTAAAAATGAGGATGTCTGGTCACCCTATGTATTGGGAAATGGGCCTTTAAGGGTTGAGCTTCCCAGAGTCTGGGTAGGGTAGTGTCATGCCAGGAGCCAGGCTCAATTAAATCATGGTTTTCTACATAACAGTGCATTCTTGTTGGTTGTTATAATCTTAATACATATTCTTCACAACTGAGAGATAGATGTAGGTTTCATTTTTAGAAGGTCCACACTATACATTTTTAAAGTGATTTATTTTGAAAACTTTTCAGATTAGTTTTACAGCTATATCAGAAAATGAATGACTGTTTGGTTATTTCATTTACCAAAGGTAATTGAAGCAGATGTTAATGAAGTCACTGGGAGGTGAACTATTTCCTATTCAACAGGTTAATCATTAATAGTTGGAGGATTTTCTTGCTGTGCAGTATTAGGAGGAGAACATCACCAGACATACATTTAAATTGTTTTATTTAACTAAAACAGCAACAACTTTATTTATTCTGGATTTTTTTCTTCAACAGCAAACATATAATATTTTAACAAAACAAGCATATGAATTTTTGAATTTAGTTAAACGTTCACATTTTTTTAAAATCAGGTTTGTTTTTGTTAAAATTGTTTCACTAAAATAGTTAAATGAAATATTAAAAAAAAATTAAATCGACTATGTCAGCCAGGTCAACATGAGAAACTTAAAATATTGGCTTCTGCAGCTAACTCAGTCGTCTTCACCTTCATTTTCCTGTTTGTTCATAATCTGGAAAAGAAAAACAGCTTTCCTTCTTTCTCAGGTCCCAAACGATTTCTCAATTTGGAATGAATTAATCCAAAGGAAGAAAATATACCTATTGCTCTTAAAAGTGAGATTATCACCTCAACAGTCTCTGAATCCAAGTGCTTAACCAACTCTCACCAGTCCACTGGTGTCATTTTCTTTAAAACATCTGCAAACATATATTTCTTGAATGGTTCCTGTTCCCAGACCGGGTCTCTGTTACAGCCTGCTGCCATTATACATATTCCCTTCTAGTAAGAGAATAGTATGGTAGATCTCAAATCAGTGAAGGCTACACTCAGAAAGACCCCAAGGCTTCTGGAATATGCTGCTCAGACAGTTTCACTTTTGTTTCTACTGCCCGTCCCAGACTTCTCCTTGTCCAGATCTATTTTGCCCCCAACAATCTTCTATTCAATGAACTTTTGAAACTTTGCACTTTTAGAGAGAGGTTAGGGATTGACTCTGTGTACACAAATTTGCAGAGGGACAAGAGGGTTGAGTTCTGTTATTTCTCACCTTTATATATTTACGTATTTATTTTAAAACATTTTTACTGTTAACAAGCATATTATCTCTGAAGACACAAATCCACAGTTTGAGACCTGCAAAACTAAGTATCTCTGATGGTATCTTCTAGACTAGCAGTGACATCGACGCTTTCCTCTCCCTGCACATTCCTCAACACCCCACTTTTTTGACAAAATGTCGGGATAGCCAGGACAGGGCTGAAAAAAGGGACTGTCCCAGCCAAAACGGGATGTGTGGTCACCCTAGGCACACAGTGGTACAGAAGACTCTCTCCCAAATATCCATCCATGCATATCTAGCCATCCATTCATGCTTGTCCATCCTAATCTAATTTAAGGTGTTTCTCGTGCACCCATGATCCTAGTAGCTGGTTACTTATACAACTATATTGTAGACCATGTAAAGATTGGTAAAAAGTCACACAGCAGGCCTGGGTAACAAATCAGCCTTTTATATACATAGAAACAATAAGAAGAAAAGAGAGCAAAACCCCAAAGAGGACAGGGCTAGTGGCGAGTGTCAGCAGCATTGGGACTCTGAGTGGAGATGTCTCCACCTGAGTGTGATGCTCCATCTCAGCTCAAACTGTCCCATTGGAGCTGCTGGGAAAGCTGGGTCCAAGTTTAGGTTGGGCAGCCAAACATGGTCATGGTTTCAGAGAACTCAAGGAATTCCTGGCAGAGGTTCTGGAAATCCGGCTTCCGGCATTCGTCCTCGTTGGGCCACTTCTCGATCCAGGTGTCCTTGCCAATGATGTAGGATAACCTGGGACGGACAGGCAGAAAGGTGAGCAATGAAGCACAAAATGTGTTCAATTTGTTCGCTCAGTTCCTCAAGGGCAGACGGGTTTGCCTAAGGGCACGGGCAGTGGGTATGGCAGGCCAGAGGAGGCTGAGTCTCCTCAAACAGCCAGGCATGGCCTCACTCTTGCTCTGCCCTGAGCTCCTTCCTGCTTCCCCCTGGCCACAGCCCACATAGGGCTAGGGCTAGGGCTAGCACAGGCTGGCCTGTGGCTCGGGACTTGAGGCAGTTGGGTGCCCCTGGTGCTGGGGCCCCCCTGGCACTGGTGCTCCCTGGCTCTCCCGGGCCGGTGGTGCTTGAGGCGCTGAGGACAGAGCACACGGCGCTCCGGGGCTGGGGGCACTGGGGCTGCAACACCCAATGCTTCAGGGCTGGGAGGACTCAGGTTGGCCAGCTGGAGCAGCCTGGAACTGGGGCAAGGGGGCTGGCAGCCACGGTGGCGGGCTCGGGGCTCCAGTCAGAAGGAAAGACAGAACAGGCAGGGCTGAGGTCTAGCCTGCCAAAACAGGCAGCTCACAATCCACCCAGGCCTAAGGGCCATATCCAACTTGCAGAGAAACAGTAGGTTGCCTCCCCTTTTATAGGTCCAGCCCATGGAGTACAGAGGGACTACAGATCCCAGCATGCAATGCTCCAGATACAACATGAGGATGGAACTTTTCGCCTCTGTGAGCTGGATCTTTGTTGGTGAAGCTCATTTTTAGGTGCAGTTTTTACCCTAATTCATTATATTTGTACCCACTTGAAACCCAAGTGATTTAGGAACAGCTGTGGCTGGATGCAGGGACCATGAAATTGCACGTCAATGTGATTTGCGCTGGTGAAATAGTTGGGTAGCCCCTGTGAGGAATGGTGGTCCAGGGTTAGACTACGAGGCGAACCTGCAACTCCAGCAACTCCCTTTTGGTACTTTGGCGAGATCACCTAAGGCCAGTCAGTGGGAGTTAGGTGCCTCAATACCTTTGAGGACCTGGACCATAGGCTGTCTATGCCTCAGTTAAAAATCCGTTAAATGAGGGTTATAATGCTGCCCTGCCTCCCATAGTGAGAATAAATACATTTGATATTGTGAGATTCTCAGAAAGTACAGTAATGGGGGCTGATAGGTACCTAAAATTGATAGGGTAATTAGTTAAGGGTGTGTCTGCTTGAAAGTGACTAAGGAAGGATAACCACAGGAGGCTACTTACTCAGCTTTTCTAGGCCACAAGTCTGTGCGGAGTCCCCAGATCAAGTAGTCTTTGTTACGCTCCAGCCTCAGAGACTCCCTACATTTTATGTGGCTGATGAATGGGCGGGTTTTTCCTTGTGGATTTTCATCAAACCCTGGGAGGGCAGGGGAGGGTGAAAAAAGATGTCACACACAAGAGTAGAGTGACGAGGAGATAACACGGGGTGGAGAAGGGTGAAGATGAAAGGAACAGAGAAGAGGAGACTCCTAGATGTTCTCTTGAGGTTTCAGTACAAATTCAGCCCCAGTGTGACTGCTATGATAACTAATCACTGACGCTCCAGCAGTCATTAGAGACAGGAAGGACCGTCTTGTGGTTGTGACACTGGGCTGGGCCTGAAGAGTTCAGGCCTCAGCTCCTGTTTCTGCCACAGACTTCTGGTGTGACCTTGCACAAGTCACTCGATCTCCCTGTGACTCAATAAATCCTCCCAGTGTGGATTTAGATTGTAACCTCATCAAGGCAGGAGTTGTATCTGGGTATGTCCAGTGCTTAGCACAAGGGGCCCCTAATCTCAGGTAATACAAATAATTAGAACAGTCATATCAGCTCCCAGTGAGTGAAGCTGCTTTGAGCTCAGTTAGATCCCTGCTTCCTTTGCCTTTATATTGATTTATAAAAGTCAGCATTGAGGAAGAGAGACTCCACCTCCCCATAGCAGCAGGGGTGGTTCTAGGTATTTTTGCCGCCCCAAGCACGGTAGGCAGGCTGCCTCAGGGCATGCCTGCGGGAGGTCCTCCGGTTCCGCAGCTTCGGCATACCCGCCTCCGAATTACTGCCGAAACCACAGGACTGGTGGACTTCCTGCAGGCAAGTCACCGAAGGCAGCCTGCCTGCCCCCCCTCACAGTGACCGGCAGGGTGGCCCTCACGGCTTGCCGCCCCAGGCACAAGCTTGGCGTACTGGTGCCTGGAGCTGCCCCTGTATAGCAGCTTGGGCCAAAAGACCACCAAGTCTGGGATCTTGACTCCCACAATGGCCAATGCCAATTGCTTCAGAGGAAGATTGAAAAAGCCCATAATGAGACTGGCCAATTGTGCCAGGCAGAACACAGGGAGAGGTTCCCCCTGTTATATTGTCTGCCTCTTCGTGGCTTGGCTGCCTAGGTGGGTTGAGCAAATTCTTTCCTGTCCCCTTGTGGCAATAGGTTAATGCCCTGGAGCATGAAACTAGATTAGCCTTGAGGCTTTAGCACTTCCTCGGGCTAAGAGAAATAGCTCTTATGCTGGCCTTTATCCCAAAGGCCATTCAAAGAAATTGCACCCTGATTGTAGAAGGGGAGCTCTTACCTGCTTTAATGATTTCCAAAATTTCCATGGTGTAGGAGTCAGAACCGCCCACTTCTTCACTTCTAACAAGCCTGGTTTTATACACTTTTAAAAAAGGAAGACATACAAAACACCAGTTGAAGGTCTGCAGTATTTCTCTGTAGAGAATTCACTGTGTAACTGACTCCCCAAACTGGCTGTGAGAAAGATGGTACATGGTGAGGGCAATAGCTGGAGACCGGGGTTCATTTCTCTGCTCCACCACAGACTTGCTGCATGACCTTGGGCAAGTCACTTAGTCGCTCCATGCCTCAGTTTCCCCTTTTGTACCGTGGGGATAATAGCACTGCCCTGCCTCACAGGAAGTTGTGAGGATAAACATGTTAAAGATTGTGAAGTGCTCAGATACTAGGGAAAAAGAGGCAGGGCCAGTGAGTTATATACACTCATGGTGCCTGGGCTCCAGCAATATTCAGGGCCCAGGGGCTTGGCTCCACCAATGTTTGGGGCTGGGTCTCTCCCCCAGTTTCCCCTGGCCTCCATTTGGTGCCCCTGCTCACCTCCCCCGGGCCCCAGAGCCTGCAGCTCACGCTGAGTTTGCTCTGCCAACTCCTGGTATCAACAGCTACCACAGGGTCCTAGTGCCCCCCATCCACTTTTGGCAGGGCAGGCTTCCCTTCCGCCCTAGCCCTGAGCCTCTCCTTACTGAGAATAGACAGGCCTGTAACTAGAGCTGATCTGGAAAACAGAAGGGTGTGCTGTCTGCCAGGTGCTAAGATACGGGATGTGGACCTGAGGCTGAAAAGGATCCTAACGGGAGCGGGAAAGAATCCGTTGATTGTCCTTCATGTGAGAATGAATGATACGGCTAGATTCTCACTGGAACATATCCAGGGAGACTATGCCAGGCTGGGGAAGACACTTAAGGAAATCGAGGCTTAGGTGATCTTCAGTGGGATTCTGCCTGTTCCTAGCGAAGGGCAACAAAGGTGTGACAAGATTATGGCGATCAACAGATGGCTCAGGCAGTGGTGCTATAAGGAGGGCTTTGGGATGTATGGCCACTGGGAAACCTTCATGGACAGAGGACTGTTCTCTTGGGATGGACTTCACCTGAGTAAGGAGGGAAATAGACTTCTAGGATGGAGGCTCGCCCAACTGATTAAGAGAGCTTTAAACTAGGAATTTGGGGGAGATGGTTGGGAGATGTCCAGGTAATCTCCACGCCGGAATTTAACATTGAGAGGGAAGAAAAGAAAGTAAGAGAGTATACAGCCATGGGCAGAAGAATAGACATAAGGAGGAAGGGTAGTGTAGATACCAGTCTAATAGGTGATACTGATGGTAGAATGTCTGTGCCTAACCAGATAAAGAATGTCAGTGAAGCCAAACGGCAAAAATTAAGATGTCTGTACACTAATGCGAGGAGCCTAGGTAACAAAATGGAGGAACTAGAGCTACTGGTGCAGGAAGTTAAACCGGATATTATAGGGATAACAGAAACGTGGTGGAATAGTAGTCATGACTGGAGTACAGGTATTGAAGGCTATGTGCTGTTTAGGAAAGACAGAAATAAAGGCAAAGGTGATGGAGTAGCATTATATATCAATGATGAGGTTCACTGTAAAAAAATAAGAAGTGATGGAATGGATAAGACAGAGTCTGTCTGGGCAAAAATCACATTGGGAAAGAAAGCTACTAGAGCCTCCCCTGAGATAGTGCTTGGGGTGTGCTACAGACCGCCGGGATCTGATTTGGATATGGATAGAGACCTCTTTAATGTTTTTAATGAAGTAAACACTAATGGGAATTGTGTGATCATGGGAGACATCAACTTCCCAGATATAGACTGGAGGACTATTAATAATAATAGGTCTCAGATTTTTCTGGATGTGATAGCTGATGGATTTCTTCACCAAGTAGTTGAAGAGCCAACAAGAGGGGAAGCCATTTTAGACTTGGTTTTGGTGAGTAGTGAGGACCTCATAGAAGAAATGGTTGGTTCAAGTGATCATGAGCTAATTCAGTTCAAACTAGATGGAAGGATAAACAAGAATAGATCTGGGACTAGGGTTTTTGATTTCAAAAGGGCTAACCTTAAAGAATTAAGGAAATTAGTTAGGGAAGTGGATTGGACTGAAGAACTTGTGGATCTAAAGGCAGAGGAGGCCTGGAATTACTTCAAGTCAGAGTTGCAGAAACTATCAGAAGCCTGCATCCCAAGAAAGGGGAAAAAAATCATAGGCAGGAGTTGTAGACCAAGTTGGATGAGCAAGCATCTCAGAGAGGTGATTAAGAAAAAGCAGAAAGCCTACAAGGAGTGGAAGATGGGAGGGATCAGTAAGGAAAGCTATCTTATTGAGGTCAGAACATGTAGGGATGAAGTGAGAAAGGCTAAAAGCCATGTAGAGTTGCACCTTGCAAAGAGAATTAAAACCAATAGTAAAAGGTTCTATAGCCATATAAACAAGAAGAAAACAAAGAAAGAAGAAGTGGGACTGCTAAACACTGAGGATGGAATGGAGGTTAAGGATAATCTAGACATGGCCCAATATCTAAATAAATACTTTGCCTCAGTCTTTAATAAGGCTAATGAGGAGCTTAGGGATGATGGAAGGATGACAAATGGGAATGAGGATATGGAGGTGATATTACCATATCCGAGATAGAAGCCAAACTGGAACAGCTTTATAGGACAAAATCAGAGGGCCCAGATAATCTTCATCCAAGAATATTAAAGGAACTGGCACATGAAATTGCAAGCCCATTAGCAAGAATTTTTAACGAATCGGTAAACTCAGGGGTTGTACTGTACAACTGGAGAATTGCTAACATAGTTCCTATTTTTAAAAAAGGGAAAAAAGGTGATCCGAGTAACTAGAGGCCTGTTAGTTTGACATCTGTAGTATGTAAGGTCTTGGAAAAAAATTTGAAGGAGAAAGTAGTTAAGGATATTGAGGTCAGTGGTAATTGGGACAAAATACAACATGGTTTCACAAAAGGTAGATCGTGCCAAACCAACCTGATCTCCTTCTTTGAGAAGGTAACAGATTTTTTAGACAAAGGAAATGCAGTGGATCTAATTTACCTCGATTTCAGTAAGGCATTTGATACGGTTCCACATGGGGAATTATTAGTTAAATTGGAAAAGATGGAGATCAATATGAAAATTGAAAGGTGGATAAGGAACTGGTTAAAGGGGAGACTACAACGGGTCATACTGAAAGGTGAACTGTCAGGCTGGAAGGAGGTTACTAGTGGAGTTCCTCAGGGATCAGTTTTGGGACCAGTCTTATTTAACCTTTTTATTACTGACCTTGGCACAAAAAGTGGGAATGTACTAATAAAGTTTGCGGATGACACAAAGCTGAGAGGTATTGCTAACACAGAAAAGGACCGGGATATCGTACAGGAATATCTGGATGACCTTGTAAACTGGACTAATAGTAATAAGATGAAATTTAATAGTGAAAAGTGCAAGGTCATGCATTTAGGGATTAATAACAAGAATTTTAGTTATAAATTGGGGATTGTGAAAGTAGAATGAATTATATAGTAAGAATAGAAAGGATTAAAGAAATGCTGTCTGTACCTTTAAGCAAAACTGTTGGAATGCTGCAATCCAGGTGTCAGGAATACAGACATTAACATAGAACAATTGCACCATTTGAGGGCAATTGGTGAAGTATTAGCCTTAAATCGATAACAGTTAGTAAGGAAATAGGATATGCATGCTGTGCCCCAGATGAATTTTCCTGTTTTGCTTTCTTTGTCCCTTTGTCTAATTCCCGCTCTTTTATCTGTATAAATAAGACTGTTTGGGCCTTGCATGGCCGCTCACATATTCTGAATGTTATTGGCAGAGCGCTGTGGTAATAAAACAGAGTGGTCTGACAAATTGTGAGTCCTGATTCTAACTTTGACAGGATGCATCAGTTGGAAGTAACGGAGGAGGAGAAGGACCTCCTCCATTGATTGACCACAGGATAACTATGAGCCGCCAATGTGATATGGCCGTTAAAAAAGCTAATGCGGTTTTAGGATGCATCAGGCAAGGTATTTCCAGCAAAGATAAGGAGGTGTTAGTACTATTATATAAGGCACTGGTGAGGCCTCATCTGGAATATTGTATGCAGTTCTGGTCTCCCATGTTCAAGAAGGATGAATTCAAACTGGAACAGGTTCAGAGATGGGCTACTAGGATGATCCAAGGAATGGAAAACCTGTCTTATGAAAGGAGACTCAAAGAGCTTGGATTGTTTAGCCTAACCAAAAGAAGGTTGAGGGGGGATATGATTTCTCTTTATAAATATATCAGAGGGATTCATATTAGAGAGGGAGTGGAATTATTTAAGCTTAGTACCAATGTGGACACAAGAACAAATGGGTATAAACTGGACACTAGGAAGTTTAGACTTGAAATTAGACGAAGGTTTCTAACCATTAGAGGAGTGAAGTTCTGGAACAGCCTTCCAAGGGGAGTAGTGGGGGCAAAAGACATATCTGGCTTCAAGACTAAGCTTGATAAGTTTATGGAGGGGATGGTATGATGGGAGAGCCTAATTTTGGCAATTAATTTTGGCAATTGATCTTTGATTATCAGCAGGTAAGTATGCCCAGTGGTCTGTGATGGGATGTTTGTTAGATCGGTTGAGATCTGAGTTACTACAGAGAATTCTTTCCTGGGTGCTGGCTGGCGAGTCTTGCCCACATGCTCAGGGTTTAGCTGATCGCCATATTTGGGGTCGGGAAGGAATTTTCCTCCAGGGCGGATTGGCAGAGGCCCTGGAGGTTTTTCGCCTTCCTCTTCAGCATGGGGCATGGGTCACTTGCTGGAGGATTCTCTGTAGCTTGAGGTCTTCAAACCATGATTTGAGGACTTCAATAACTCAGACATAGGTTAGCGGTTTTATAGAAGTGGATGGGTGAGATTCTGTGGTCTGCATTATGCAGGAGGTCAGACTAGATGATCATAATGGTCTCTTCTGACCTTAAAGTCTATGAGTCTATAACACCCCAAACCCCTCAACCCCAGCCCTCACCGCCCCCACCCTAATCCTCTGCCCCAACCCTGAGCCCCCTCCTGCATCATGAACCCCTCAGCCCCAGCCAGAGCCCTCACCCCACACCCCAACACTCTGCCCTAGCCCTGAGCCCCCTCACACACCTCAAATCCTTCATCCTCAACCCCACAGCCCTCACCCCTGCATTCCCTCCTATCCCCAAACTCCTCCCAGAGCATGCACCCTCTCCCCCTTCACACACACACCCCCACCCCCAAACTCCCTCCCAGAGCCTACACCCCTCACCCCCTATTACACCCCCACCCCCAGTCCAGAGCCTGCACCCAAACTCCATCCCAGAGCCTGCACCCCTCATCCCCTCCTGCACACCCACCCCCTGTCCCAGCCTAGAGCCTGCACCCAGCACCCAAACTCCATTCCAGAGCCTGTACCCCTCTTGCACCCTAATCCTCAGCCCAGGGCCTGCACCTCAGACCTCCTCCCCTCACCCAAACTCCCTCTCATAGCCATAGGCAGGTGGGGGCAGAGTTTGGGAGTGGGTGAGTTGTAGACACCACCAAAATTTCTACAAACCTGCCTCCCATGAATGGGGGCATAGCGGGATAGTTACCCCACTCCTGCTGATTGGAAACAGCCACAGCTGTGGCTGGCTTAATAAGGGCCCAGCTGGCCCTTATAAGAGGGCTGGGGGGCAGAAACCAAGATAGAGTTTCTCTAGCTTTGAGAGGGAAGGATCTGGCTGCACGGAGCTGAGAGAAGGTACTTAGACTGGAGCAGGGCTGGGGGAAGGCCAAGGGAGCTGGGGAGCTCCGGCCTGGAAATCCCCCAGGCTGTGGCCCAGTGGAAGGCAAATTAGGTACAGGGGTTGCAGGGGCAGAGGCAGCAGGTCCAAACCGCCCTTGCCTATGATGAGTGGCTTTCGCACTGCAATCTGCCTCAGTGAACGGGGGCTAGATGGTAACTGGCAGTAGCCCATGACTGAAGCAAGATGGGGCTAGAGGGTTGTGGGTTCCCCTGGGTGGGGAGACCCTGAGATTGTGGGGGTATTGCAAGGAGGCAGCACCCTGGCCTGAAAAGGGCACCGGGGTCCAGGAGGGACTTGGGCCAAGCAGCAGGCGGGACACCAGCCTGCAGAGGGTGCTCCGGAGGCTGGAAACACTAATTCCCTGAGATAACCAGCAGGAGATGCCAAAGGGGTGAGTTGCGCACCATGACAGGGGGACAGATAAATTCTTAGGGTTAGATTGAATCTTAAACAGTCATCTGATCTTGTTCATTTCTGGGCGCTTAAGCCCCCAAAATCTCATCAGGTTTCTGTCCTAGCAGATTCAGACCTTACCCCTGATTCAGCCTCAAAGGCAAACTTTACAATCCAAATCGAATTCTGAACCCTTTCTCTGCGCTCTCCTCATGGAGAGAGACTCCACAGATCCAAATAACAGATTTACCATAATCCACTCCAGGTCTGCAGGCTTCCTCCATTCGTCTGTTCAGGGTGATGGGACCCTCTATCTTCTGCTGCATGAAGCAGCTTTCTATGGGGAAGGAAGGTGGGTAGAGAATCACCAAGGGAGAGCATAGTTTCAGCTCTGTTATTAGTGACCCACGGGTGCCCACCTATTTGAATCCTGAGTGTGCCGCGCTAACCCACACAGTGACAAGCCCACCTCCTCCGACAAGAGAGTGGCCATGAAGCCAATCACCCGTCATGTTATGGGGTGTAGGTGCTGACACCATGCATGCGCCAGGGCTCAAGCACGCATGGGGAAAAAAACGGGGTGCTCAGCACCTACCAGCCCCAGCTGTTTGGCAGCTGGCAGGAGGCAGGAGGCATTTGGCAGAGTGCAGGTGGCAGGGGCCTCGGGTGAGGGGGCAGAGCGGGGACAGGAAGTGGCAGAGCAAAGGTGGGGTCTCAGGGAAAGGGGCAGAGTGGGGATGGAGCAGCCGCCAGGAAAAATAAAAGTCAGTGCCTGGGTTATGGGACACAGTAAAAGAAGAAACAAGAGATGGAGGGGTAGGTTGCAGGGTCCAAATGAGGCGATCCTGAGCAGACAGACTCAGACAGCTCTGCAAAGGAATCAGTAGATATTGCCCAGAGGAACTCTGCCTGGGTGTATGAAATAACCAAGGACCATAAATAGGCCTGGCAATCCCAGCTAACTTCCCTCTCTGCACTGATGGATCTCTGCCTGGGTCAGCGCCAGGAGGAGCCTGGTCACAGGAATTAGTGGAGCTGCAGATGGGGAATCAAAGGTGATGGGAAGGACAGATCCAGAGACTGAGCACCTCTCTGTATGCCTGGCAGACAGCAGGGCTACAGCAAGTTCCCCACTGAACAACAGCCCCACCAGTGGGTCTCCATCCTCTTCTAGAGGATCCTTTTTTAAGAGTCAGTGGGGAGCAGAGCCTCCATGGCTCATTCAATACTTGGCCTCTGTGCTGAAACTGACAGTGGGGGGCTGAGGGGTGCCAGCTGTGGGTATCCTGGAATGAGAGGGCCCAGATATTTTAAAGAAGTGCCTGACTTTGTGTCACCCCTCCCCGAGTGGACTCCATGGATCAGCTGGCTTGGTTCAGCCCCCAAACCCTGATGGGCAGAGAGCAGGAACTGACATGTTCTATACCTGCTCCCTCCTGGTGACCCGGCTGGTTAGAGAAATTCTGCTTCTACGTCCTGCTAGCAGCTCTCCTGTGATTGGTGGGTGGGGTTGCCATTCGAGAAGGGAGGGACCACAAGTGAGGGCAGGTGGTCAGGGAGGGTGGAAACTCTCTGTGAATGCAGGGAAGGAGGAATAGGAGAGGGAGTGAAGGAAGATATTGAGACCTCTGCAGGGGTGAGGGGCAGGCTTCAGGGTGGGTTCTGGGGGTTACTACCTCCTCCAAGGCCCATTCCAGCCCCTCCGGGTTCCGTTCCCTGGCCCAATTCCAGGCCTTGCAGTCCCTTCTGGATCTTCTCTTGCCTCCCCTCCCCAGGCATGCATGAGTTCATGTGGGGGTGCATCCCTCACATATTCCCACTGAGGGTACCCTCACCCCAACCCTGGTTCCACCATTCCTGTATGTGGTGGTGTGTAGCAGGGACACAGCCGTCCAAGAGTCAGAGCTCCAGGCTGGGGGACAGACACAGGGACCATCCTGTCTCCGCCTGCCGTGAGCCTGTTTCGCATGTGAGAATCACCCAGAACCCACAGGGAAGGAGGGCCCTGATTGGTTGCTGGGGGGGGAACCTGGGATTCATGTTTGTTGGTAAAGCTGACAGGGGAGCCCCCACCCGAGATGTAAGCAGAGACAGGACTCTCCTTACCTTCTGCACACCGGCAGATGCCCCCGTGACAGATCATATTGAAGAGCCCGCTCTGGTTAGACGGGTGGTAGAACTTGGTGCACCGGTCATCTAGAGAAAGATCAGAGACACGGATCATTCCCCATCCCGCAGAACAACGGCCGCGGTTTACAGCACCTCGGAGACAACCCTGAAGCCCTTACTCAAGCGGAAGTCCCACTGGGTGACCCTGGGGAAGAGAGCAGCAGTCTGTGGGAATGACTTTCTTAGCTATAGGAAACCATCAACTTGAAATGATGGGCTGGTGCTTGTTGGAGACACCCTCTTAATCACGCTAGCAGCAAATTCACCTCTGGAGGTAAAACGGGGGGAGAGGGCAAGTAGGATAATTATTGCCTATAGTCAGAGGTTCCTCTTATTTTGTCTACCTTTTTTTGGGTGTGTTAAGGCGATGAGCATGACCATATATTTCCAGCATGGGGTAATATTGGAACAGGAGGAACTAGGAGGTGGGCAGTAAACCAAACTAGATGATCAGGATGGTCCCGTCTGCCCTTAAAGTCTATGAGTCTAAACCCCCTGTGTTCTAATCCAGTAGTTCTCAACCAGGGGGACACATACCCTAGCGGTACCCCAGGGGATATGTTAACTTATCTAGATATTTGCCTAGTTTTACAACAGGCTCTGGAGCCCTGCAATGGGACTGGGATCCCGCAGGGCCCGTTGCCATAATAATGGGATAAAAATTCAACAAACAATGCAGGAGCAGCTGGGAGTGGGAGTAGATATTGTGGGTCAGGATGGGAGCAGGATTGAAAAAAATAGTCCTCCTTTGCCCCCAAAAATATGAACGCCCCAGCCAGCAACCCCTGCTCTCTGGCCTCTCAGCTCCGAAGGCCACGCTCCCACCAGCGACAGCTCATGCCACTTTATCTTCTGTGCTGCTGCTGGCTGGGTCGGCCTTGAGAGCTGGGAACCTGGCCAGCAGCTGCCGCTCTCCAGCCACTAAATGACACGACTCATAAGTGAAAACAGGCGCACGTCTCACACTGAAATATAAGTCCAATATTTATATTCTAATTGATTTATTTTATAATTACATGGTAAAAAATGAAGAAGTCAGCAATTTGTCAGTACTAGTGTGGCTGGGACACTTTTGTATTTTTACGTCTAATTTTGTAAGCAAGTCATTTTTAAGTGAGGTAAACTTGGGGCATGCACAACAAATCAGACTCCTGAAAGGGGTACAGTAATCTGGAAAAGTCGAAGGGAGAGTGAGCTAGTGCAGAGCAGGAGACTGCAATTCAGGACGCCTGGGTTCTAATTCCAGTGCATCCCCTCTGTTACACGGGGACAATAATACCTAAGTACTGCAGCAAAAGACTGCAAGAGGTAATGATACCAATGTAACCCAGAGCAGAATTTGAAGCCATGGTGCCTTGAATGGTGAGGAGAACTGCGATCTGTTACCTATGGTGTAATAGTCGTACACTGTGACAGATGCTGGCTGAATGAGCCTCACTTCGAAAAACTGGTGAGCTTTAAACTGCAGGCATTCATCCTCTCTGTGAGAAACCTGGGTGGGGGGGGAAATAACAGGATTGCTTAGGCTGAAGGGTGACTGGATGGAAGAGAGAATGACAAAGAATAAAAGAAAGGGAGATGTTAGGGAAAGAGAAAGTGAGGCAGGTGGAGGAAAGAAGAATTAGAGAAGTGAAAGGAACAAGGAAAGAAGAAGTGAATGGCACAGAGAAGCAAATTCAACCTCAATGTTAGATGCTGCATTTCCCATTAAAGTCAATGGACCTACATCCACATACACCAGATGAGGATCTGGCCCATTCAGTTGCTCCTAGTGGAAAGCCTGAATCTGGACCAATGAGTCAAATTCAGCCATGGGTTGCAGTTTGTCAACTTGCTGAGGTCTGTGGGGATGCCAGGGTGTATCTGGGAGTGCAGTTTGGCTTAGCAGGAGCCCATGAAATTAACATAGGATTCGAGAAGCCCCTTGTCAAGTCTTTACCTTGTCCAAGTAGATCCTGAGGTTGCCTCTGTCAAGCGGGGCTTTGTCGATTTCATACTTGGAAATGTATCTGTTGACCCCTTGGGAAAGCTAAATATGAATAAGAAAAACAAGCAGCATTGTGGGTAAGGCAGCGTCTCTATGAAAGTCCTGCAGCTGGGCGAACCCCCCCACCATCATCTCACTACATGACCCATTGGTGTCGTGCTTGTGATCACGTCTCCCATGCAGATCATATCATAGAGGATACTAGCCTACTACTTACTCCACACCTAGGGTTGCCAGGCAATTGGTTTTTGAGCGGAACATCTGGTTGAAAAGGGACCCTGGCAGCTCCAGTCAGCAGCACAGTGTGGCTATGGCAGGCTCCCTGCCTGTCCTGGCTCTGCGCAGCTCCCGGAAGCAGCCAGTATGTCCAACTCCTAGGCTTAGGAGTGGCCACAGGGGCTTTGCGCACTGATCCCACCCCAAGCGACAGCTCCGCAGTTCCCATTGGCCAGGAACTGCAGCTAATGGGAGCTGCATGGGCCGGGCCTGCAGGTATGGGCAGCGCACAGAGCCCCCTGCTCCCTCTGCCTAGGAGCCGGAGGGACATGTCATCACTTCCAGGAGCCACCTGAGATAAGTGCTGCCTGGCTGGAGCCTGCACCATGATCCACCTCTTGCATCCCAAGCTCCTGCCGCAGGTCAGAACCCCCTCACACAGCCTAACTCCCTAACAGAACCCACTCCCCTTATCTCCTCCTGCATGTCAACCCGTTGCCCCAGCCTGGAGCTCCCTCCTGCACCCCCAAATCCTCATCCCTGGCCCCATCCTAGAGCCCACATCCCCAGCCAGAGCCCTAACCTGCTCCCTGCACCCCAACCTCATGCCCCAGCCTGGAAACTCCTCCTGCACCCTGCACGCCTCATTTGTGGCCCCACCCCAGATCTGGCACCCCCAGCCAGAGCCCTCAGGCCCAGTTCTCTTTTAAACCCTCTTATAGTCCTAGCGTCCACAACCTTCTCAGGCAAGGAGTTCCACAGGCTGACTGTGTGCTATGTGAAGAAGAACTTCCTTCTATTTGTTTTAAACCTGCTGCCCATTAATTTCATTTGGTGGCCCCTAGTTCTTGTATTATGGGAACAAGTAAATAACTTTTCCTTATTCATTTTCTCCACACCACTCATGATTTTCTATACCTCTATCATATCCCCCCTTAGACTCCTCTTTTCCAAGCTGAAAAGTCCTAGCCTCTTTAATCTCTCCCTATAGGGGACCCGTTCCAAATCCCTAATCTTTTTAGTTGCCCTTCTCTGAACCTTTTTGAATGCCAGTATATCTTTTGAGATGAGGAGACCACATCTGTACGCAGTATTAAGATGTGGGCGTACCATGGATTTATATAAGGGCAATAAGATATTCTCCATCTTATTCTGGATCCCATTTTTAATAATTCCTAACGTCCTGTTTGCTTTTTTAACTGCCGCTGCACACTGTGTGGATGTCTTCAGAGAACTATCCATGATGACTGCAAGATCTTTCCTGATTAGTTGTAGCTAGATTAGCCCCGATCATATTGTATGTATAGTTGGGGTTATTTTTTCCAATGTGCATTACTTTAAATTTATCCACATTAAATTTAATTTGCCAACTTGTTGCCCAATCACTTAGTTTTGTGAGATTTTTTAAAGTTCTTCACAGTCTGCTTTGGTCTTAACTATCTTGAGCAGTTTAGTATCATCTGCAAACTTTGCCACCTCACTTTTTACCCCTTTCTCCAAATCATTTATGAATAAGTTGAATAGCATTGGTCCTAGGACTGACTCTGGAGGAACACCACAAGTTACTCCTCTCCATTCTGAAAATATACCATTGATTCCTACCCTTTGTTCCCTGTTTTTTTAACCAGTTCTCAATCCATGAAAGGATCTTCCCTCTAATCCCATGACAATTTAATTTACGTAAGAGCCTTTGGCGAGGGACCTTGTCAAAGGCTTTGTGGAAATCTGAGTATACTATGTCCACTGGATCTCCCTTGTCAACATGTTTGTTGACCCTTCAAAGAACTCTAATAGATTAGTAAAATAAGATTTCCCTTTACAGAAAACAAGTTGACTTTTGCCCAACAAGAATGGCGACTGTACATCACTCCCTTTCCAAACTCCCTCTCAAAACTCCTCTGTTAGTGGCCCCTGTTCACCGACACCAATGCTGGAAACATCCCTGGGTTTCTTTGCTAAACTTCACCTTCATTTTATACCCGGGCAGCAATTCACTACAATGATTCCTTCAGGGCCTGGATTTTTTTGTGCAGCCTCTTTTTTTGTATCCACAGTTCTTCAGGCCCAAATAACTGCATCATGTAGGTCAGAGGATCTAAAGGGAAATCATTTTTTTTAAAACTCTGGCCCCACTGTACAAGAGACTATATCAAATGCAGTCTGCTCTGGCATGCACAGTCAAATGACAGCAGCCTCTCAGTTTGCTATCCAGTAAAGCAGGATTGAACTGACCTAAACTTGTATGGCCAGATTTTCAAAGTAGCCTGCGCAACCTGCAAAATTTGCCCGGGGCCCTGTTTGTGTCTGTGAATTTGGACATTGGGCTCATGGCTTATACATCCCCTGGAATCTCCTCTATGAATGCCCCAAAACTGCCCAACGGAGATGACATTCCGTCCCCGATCTGGAGAGAACTGGTTGCGGTTTCCTAAAGCTGTTACCAATCCTTAGAGCTGTCTGGTCTCCTTCCAGGTTTAACCCTGGAGCCTGACTATTCATCTGCTGCATTGGATTTTCTCATCTGAAAGCCCCAGTCGAGCCACTGCATTGTTTATTATGTTCCCTGTTCTCAGATTACACTGACGTACTCTCTTAAGATCTTCCACGTCCGGTGAGAAGCCAGTGAGCATGGAGACATTGATGATGGACATTGTGGCATCAACCACACCAAGGAACCTAACGAGGAGAAGAGAAAATACCCTTTTGATCAGAATTCATCACTTGAACATTGATTTTTGCGATCGCTCCACAAGCTCCTGTTGCTTAATTATAACTTTTTTGCCCATAGAAAAAAATCATAGCCCAGGATTCTCAAGCTACCCCCTGCATCAGTCCATCTATTTATCATCTATCATTAAAGGGCATTATTCTCACCTGATGCAGATTTTAATATAGACTGAACGCATGGCTCCTTCTGGCTTCTTAACTGGAAACATTGCAGAAGACAAAAGAAAGTAATATCTCAGTGTAAATTTCATGCCAGATAAACCCTCTTTTGTTTTTTAGGTGTACTAACATGGCTTAGTAATCAAACAGATCCTAGAGTAGGTGTGAAAAATCCCTCAATAAACCTCCTCTCCCCTCCAGCAATCCATAAATAATTCTTCCCATCCCTGGCACACAAACTAAAAAGCCTCTCCCAGCTGAGTGGCACAAATGAAATATAGTCTAGGGCAGCAGTTAGCAACCTTTCAGAAGTGGTGGGCCAAGTATTCATTTATTCTCTCTACTTTAAGGTTTGGCATGCCAGTAATACATTTTAACGTTTTTAGAAGGTCTCTTTCTGTAACATATAACTAAACTATTGAATGTAAAGTAAATAAGGTTTTTAAAATGTTTAAGATGCTTCAATTAAAATTAAATTAAAATGCAGAGCCCCCGAACCGGTGGCCAGGACGTGGGTAGTATGAGTGCCACTGAAAATCAGCTCGCATGCTGCCTTCGGTCTAGGGTTAGCAGAAAGAGGAGAAAAACAATGAGAACTCGTGGGTGTGAATTTGGACAGCTGGGAAAATTAAGAACAATTTACAGCTGGCTCCCATTTCTGTAAAAGCAGTGCCAAAATCCTGGATCCCTCTATCATATGACCACACATTAGACCAGCATATTTCCTGCTACTGGCCAGCCCTAGCAATTATAACAATCAGCTACTCCCAGGTAAAGGAAGTTGCTTCTTTAGACCAAGCCACAGAGGCTTGTGTTTTGGGTGCTGAAGATCCTGACTTCTATCCCATGCTGATTTCATACCCATGCTGTCTGGAAATGTGTGCACTGGAAGTATGGGTCTGTAACCAGACTTCCTGGCATTGGCTCATCTCTGCTTTAGAGGGAGACAATACTCAGAGTAGCCGACCTGTCTTCCCATCCACATCCGATGCTCCATCTCTGCTGCTAACAAGTGCCAGGATGAGAGAAGGCAGCATCTGCTCCCTCATCTAGAAGGACCCTGCATTGGTTGCAGCCTAGAACATGTAGTAGCTGGAAATATTATTTAGTGCCTGCCCTATGGGTATAATTTTGTAGGACTTGGGAACTGGGAGAGTTTGAAGAAACTTCACAAAAATACTTTCCAAAGTTAAGAATGTGATTGCAGAGATGGTGGTTGATTGGTGTAAATCCGCTGCTGTCCATGATCTGAGGATTGACAGCAAGCCTCAGAAGAGAAATGATAGGCAGTTACTTACCACCCCAGGCTTCTTTGACCGATACCCTCAGGTCAAACTTCTTACACTGAGATTCATCTTCCTTTAGCTTTGCGTTATAAATTATCGTTACTGTTACTGTTGCTTGTCCAGTTCCTTCTGCCTTCACAGTGAAGTCTTCATTCATGAGCTGTTAAATTAATCCAAGGTTAATTTTCTTTTGTACTGCATTATTATTATTATTTATTATTTATTATTTAAAGACAGGGCAAATGAAGCTAATGAAGAAAATGAAACTGGTGAGATTGACAGTCACTCACCCGGAGGGACTGGGGGGACTCTGCAGAGACAATAGCATGAAGGAGAAAAAAGGTTACTTCCCAGGCAGTAACTCTTTGATCTCCAGACATATTGCTTCTCCAGAGCCAAGCCTAAATAGCAACCCATCCCCTCCTACTTCTGGATTCAGCTCAAAACCACACACTCCAGGTCACTAACCCTGGAACAATTTACCTTGGGATGTGTGAGGCAAACCCCACCCAGCCCAGGGCTGCTCACTCACCTGCAGCGACCCACCCCTCCAACGGAGCCTGCAGTGACTATCCCTGGTCAGGGACCAGGCCAGATGACCCCCAGGCACAAGTATTTCACTGTCCCCATCAGAGCTGAGAGTTACTCTGAAGAACAGTACTAGTTGGCTAGGGACCTTCCTTCGGCCTTGCACTGTTACAGACTCCCCAAGCTTCTGGCCTGCCCTTGACCCAGTTCCTGTTCCTGCCCCAGCCATGCCTGAGCCTTGTTCCAGCCCACTTCAGCTTCCTCTGTGCCCTGCTCTGACCTTGCTCCAGCCCCGCTCCAGCCTGCATCCGCCTCCTGGCCCCCCAGGCCCTTGGACTGATTCCAACCTGGCTTTCACCATTGGCCTGCATCCAAACTCTGACATCAATCCTGATTTGGCTTGTCTGTGGATTCTGACCCACGGCCTGTCCCCAGATCCTGATTTCAGCATTGCCCTTGGTCCAGTACAGAGTCTACAGCCAGCTCCAACCACCAGGCCTGACTGCCTAGAAGCTAGGGCCTGACAGGATGTGGTGGATTCTCCATTACTTCAAGTCTTTAAGTCAAGACTGGATATCTACTTAAGAGACCCCTCACAGCTCAGCTAGAACTTATGGGCTTGATGCCGAAATTGGTAGGTGAGGCTCCAGCCTGTGTCATGTCGAAGGTCAGACGATGATCATAAAGGTCCCTTCTGGTGTTAAAAATCTGAGTCAAAAGTGTGGATACATGTGGATCTGCTGCTGGGAACATGAATGCCCCTCCCTTTCCCAAAAGGGTTTTGATAGGAGGTTCTAGTCAAATCCGCTTTCTCTATAATCAGTGATGTCTACTAATCACACAGAGAAGCACAATACCTCTGCCGTTCTGGCCACTAGAGCGTTCTCATTTGAGATTCTGTACTTTATAGGCATAGCACGATGTGACAGGAAAATAGAAACGAACAAATTCATGTCTTTGTGCTGCGGAATGTCTATCCGGTACTGCGCAAGAGCCTGGAACACCATGATGGTCGCCTAGAACACCAGGAAAAAGACAAGAGGGTTACACCTTATTGTCCTATTGCACTGAACATCTGACAACTTTTAAATAGACTCTTTTAAGGAAGAGGAACCAACAGTACAATGAAAGAAAATACCAGGGTTCCACTGGATGTCACGCAGGCAAAGGGTTATATAATAATATTACCTGGCTCCTCTGTAGTATGTTTCATCAGTAGATCTCCAAGCATGTTACAAAGCAGTACAATATTTTTATTCTCATGTTGCAGATGGGGAAATGGAGGCACAGGGCAGGGAAGTAACTTTCCCAGGATCACCCAGGAAGCCAGTGGCCAAGCCAGGAATAGAACCCATGGTCAATAAATATATTGTGCATGGTTAATTAGCTTCCCATTGCTCCTAGCTATTAACAGGGGCCAATTGTCAGCTGGATAGAGCGCAGCAAGACATTGGCTCCTTCTATGTTATGTAACCCACACACATCCACAGGGTGTGGTGCTCTGTCCCTTCTAGTGGCACTGAGACCACTTAGAGAGATTAAGGAGTTTGATCCCACCCACCGACAACTGGGGTCTATCAGTATTACAGATGGGGGCTAGTCTGGGAGTCAAATGCAGGACCTCTTGCTAAATGCATGAGCCTCTCCTGCGTGAGCTAAAAGCCATGTGGCCCTTAGCTAAGGCTGTAGCAGACACATTAATCTCTCTCTCTGAGTGGTCTCGATGCCACTAGAGGGGACAGAGCACCATACCCAGGAGGTGTGTAAGTTACATATACAGAGACATCTATGCCACGCACAGCACAGTGTTAGGGATAGAACACATGGCCTGTGACTCAGAAATACAGACCACTCCCATCTGAGCTTGTAGCATCCTTTTAGGTAGAGAAAAGACAAGCCTCAGTATCAAGGAATGTAAAGGGGCTTCTCTGCTGAAGCTGCTGGACACAGACAGACCCTATAGTTCCTAGTGGCCCCTGTACTCCAGGGAAGGGAGGGATATCTGAGGACACTCCATCTTTATTTAGCTGTCACTAGCAGTAGGGCTTTTATCCTCCCCAGTAGGTTGTGTAAGCACAGTTTAATAAAAAATCCAAAAAACATAACCTTACAGTTCTACTCAGAGGTGGATAAAACCCAGACTGATTCAGATTAGTCATGATCCACCATGGCTTTGTCATTTGGACTCAGACCATTGGTCCTGCACACCCGGTACTCTCTTTCCAGACCAATGGCCAAAAAAACCCAAATGCTAGAATGAGTCCAGATGCGTGTGTGTTTTTGCCCATGGGAAGAGAAGGCCTATTGACTCCCCGGGACAACTCACTGTCTTAAAGAGAAGCATGTGCTCACACCCATCACCTTGGCAGGATGGAGCCTCTAGCGAGAAGATTCAGTCATACTCCTGTGCTGGTCTCTGCCTTAGGTTAACAGGGGCAAAGACCTGATAAGTCACGTTGCCCATCTCCCAGGCAATGCAGGATTGTTCTCTACTAAGCATTCCCCAGGGCTTTCTACAATGACTCAAGTGATCGGAATCCCATCCCTTCCGATGGGAGACCTGCCCACAAAACAGTATTGGAAGGATATACGGGACTATAAGGATCATACTCACTTGGGTAGATCCATATCCTCCTCCGTAGTAGTTCTGCTCTCTCAGCCATCTGACTATGGGACCAGTCAACTCATACTTCTTCATTTTCAGCAAGGCCAGCAAGGCGTACGAGGTGCCCTCCATGTTGAAGTTGTGGGTGTTTGGCTCTTCCCAGCGATTTCCCTCTAGGCAGCAGCAAAGAAGGCAAGCTAAAGTACTCTTCCCAAGGACATCCACTCATTCTGATCAGACCTGACTGGACCATACCATCGCCTGACTCCTTCTCCAACTTTCCGCATGGAGGATGGGTAAGTCGAACGGATTGTTGCCCCTTTTAGGGATGAGCAGCTACCCAATATTTGGGGTCTTGGAGGACTGTTTCAATTAGGATGAGGAATTGGTGATAGGCCTCTGGTACATTCTCTGATGTAAACCTGATTGCTTACGAAAATGCACAGAAAGTCTCGTTTTCCCTGAGTTTGAGAGAAAGCAACAGCAGGCAACTTCCTTGCTGAGAAATCCCCAAGTCTGGCTCTGAAGTGAGTTCTAGGCCCAACAAGCAATGTCTCTCTGCTTGTTTCATAACACTTCTTCAGGCTTTCAGCTGGTTTCTGCCTCTAACGCACAGGGTGCAAAACCAACATGCTAACCTCTGTGTTTGCAGTCAGAGAAACCCCTCAGCCCACATGCCTTAGCATGTAACTAGACCTGATCGGGAGAACAGAAGGGTGTGCTGTCTGACAGGGGCTAAGATACAGGATGTGGACCTGAGGCTGAATACGATCTTAGCGGGAGCGGGAAAGAATCCATTGATTATCCTTCATGTGGGAACAAATGATACGGCTAGTTACTCGATGGACTGTATCAAGGAGGACTATGCCAGACTGGGGAAGAGGCTCAAAGACATCGAGGCTCAGGTGATCTTCAGTGGGATTCTGCCGGTTCCTAGAGCGGGGCGACGAAGGAGTGACAAGATTATGGCGATCAACAGATGGCTTAGGGAGTGGTGTTATAAGGAGGGCTTTAGGATGTACGGTCACTGGGAAGCGTTTACGGATAGACGACTGTTCGCTCAGGATGGACTTCATCTAAGCAAGGAGGGAAATAGAATTCTAGGATGGAGGCTCGCCGACCTCATCAAGAGAGCTTTAAACTAGGAAGTTGGGGGAGATGGTTGGGAGATGTTCGGGAGATCTCCACGCCGGAATGTAACCTGGAGAGGAAAGTAAACAAAGTGAGAGGGGATACCCTTGTGGTCCCAAGATTTGATCCAAGGAGGAATAGTGGAGAAACCAGAGTAGCGGGTGATGCTGGTGGTAAAAGGTCTCTGCACGACGGGGGAAAGAATGTCACTGATGCCAAACGCCAAAAATTAAAAGGCCTGTACACTAATGCGAGGAGTCTAGGTAACAAGATGGAGGAACTGGAGTTACTAGTGCAGGAAGTGAAACCGGATATTATAGGGATAACTGAAACCTGGTGGAATAGTACTCATGACTGGAGCACGGGTATTGAAGGCTATGTGCTGTTTAGGAAAGACAGAAAGAAAGGCAAAGGTGGTGGAGTAGCCTTGTACATCAATGATGACATTAACTGTAGCGAAATAAGAAGCGATGGAATGGATAAGACAGAGTCTGTCTGGGCGAAAATCACATTGGGTAAAAAAGCAACTAGAGCTTCCCCTGAGATAGTGCTTGGCGTGTGCTACAGACCGCCGGGATCTGATTGGGATATGGATAGAGACCTCTTTAATGTCTTTAATGAAGTAAACACAAAGGGGAAATGTGTGATTATGGGGGACTTCAACTTCCCGGATATAGACTGGAGGACGAGTACTTGCAAGAATAATAGGGGTCAGATTTTTCTGGATGTGATAGCGGATGGATTTCTTCATCAAGTAGTTGAAGTACCTACGAGAGGAGATGCCATTTTAGATTTGGTGTTGGTGAGCAGTGAGGACCTCGTAGAAGAAATGTTGGTAGGGGACAACCTTGGTTCGAGTGATCATGAGCTGATTCAGTTCAAACTAGATGGAAGGATAAACAAATGTAGATCTGGGATTAGGGTTTTTGACTTCTCGAGGGCTAATTTTAAAGAGTTAAGAAAATTAGTTAGGGAAGTGGATTGGACGGAGGAATTAGTGGATTTGAATGCGGAGGAGGCCTGGAATTACTTTAAGTCGCAGCTGCGGAGACTGTCGGAAGCCTGCATCCCGAGAAAGGGGAAAAAAACCATGGGCAGGAGTCGTAGGCCAAACTGGATGAGCAAACAACTCAGAGAGGGGATTAGACAAAAGCAGACAGCTTACAGGGAGTGGAAGAAAGGCAGGATCAGTAAGGAAAGCTACCTTGGTGAGGTCAGAACATGTAGGGATAAAGTGAGGAAGGCTAAAAGCCGCATTGAACTGGACCTTGCAAAGGGAATCAAAACCAATAGTAAAAGGTTCTACAGCCACATAAATAAGAAGAAAACAAAGAAAGAAGAAGTGGGGCCGCTATACACTGAGGATGGAATGGAGATCAAGGATAACCTAGGCATGGCCCAACATCTAAACAAGTACTTTGCTTCAGTTTTTAATAAGACTAGTGAACCTTGGGATGATGGAGGGATGATAAACGGGAATGTAGATATGGAAGTGGATATTACCGCAACTGAGGTAGAGGCCGTACTTGAACAGCTCGATGGGACGAAGTCGGAGGGCCCGGACAATCTCCATCCGAGGATATTAAAGGAACTGGCACATGAAATTGCGAGCCCGTTAGCGAAAATTTTTAAGCAATCGGTAAACTTGGGGGTTGTGCCGTATGATTGGAGGATTGCTAATGTAGTTCCTATTTTTAAGAAAGGGAATAAAAGTGATCCGGGTAATTATAGGCCTGTTAGCTTGACGTCTGTAGTATGCAAGGTCTTGGAAAAAATTTTAAGGGAGAAAGTAGTCAAGGACATAGAGGTCAATGGTAATTGGGACGAATTGCAACACGGATTTACTAAAGGTAGATCGTGCCAAACCAATCTGATCTCCTTCTTTGAGAAGGTGACGGATTACTTAGATAAAGGAAATGCGGTAGATATAATTTACCTAGATTTCAGTAAGGCGTTCGACACGGTTCCGCACGGGGAACTGTTAGTCAAATTGGAAAAGATGGGAATGAATATGAAAGTTGTAAGTTGGATAAGGAACTGGTTAAAGGGGAGACTCCAGAGGGTCGTATTGAAAGGTGAATTGTCAGGCTGGAAGGAGGTCACTAGTGGAGTCCCTCAAGGATCGGTTTTGGGACCGATCTTATTTAACCTTTTTATTACTGACCTTGGCACAAAGAGCGGGAATGTGCTAATAAAGTTTGCGGATGACACGAAGCTGGGGGGTATTGCTAACACGGAGAAGGACAGGGATACTATTCAGGAAGATCTGAACCACCTTGTAAACTGGAGTAATAGAAACAGGATGAAATACAATAGTGAAAAGTGCAAGGTTATGCATTTAGGAACTAATAATAAGAATTTTGGATATACGTTGGGGGCGCATCAGTTGGAAGCGACGGAGGAGGAGAAGGACCTTGGGGTGCTGGTTGATAGCAGGATGACTATGAGTCGCCAATGTGATACGGCTGTTAAAAAAGCAAATGCGATTTTGGGATGCATCAGGCGGGGTATTTCCTGCAAGGATAAGGAGGTGTTAGTACCGTTATACAAGGCGTTGGTGAGACCCCATCTGGAATACTGTGTGCAGTTCTGGTGTCCCATGTTCAAGAAGGATGAATTCAAACTGGAACAGGTTCAGAGACGGGCTACAAGGATGATCCGAGGAATGGAAAAACTGCCTTATGAAAGGAGACTCAAAGAGCTTGGCTTGTTTAGCCTGGCCAAAAGAAGGCTGCGGGGGGATATGCTTGCTCTATATAAATATATCAGGGGGGTTAACGTTAGGGAGGGAGAGGAATTATTTAAGTTTAGTACTAATGTAGGCACGAGGACGAATGGGTATAAACTGGATATTAGGAAGTTTAGACTTGAAATTAGACGAAGGTTTCTAACCATTAGGGGAGTGAAGTTCTGGAACAGCCTTCCGAGGGAAGTAGTGGGGGCAAAAGACTTTCCTGGCTTTAAGACAAAGCTTGATAAGTATATGGAGGGGATGTTATGATAGGATTGTTAATTTGGGCAATTGATCTTGGATTACCACCAGATAGGTCTGCTCAATTGTCTGCGGGGAGATGTTGGATGGGATGGGAACTGAGTTACTGCAGAGAATTCCTTCTTGGGTGCTGGCTGGTGAGTCTTGCCCACATGCTCAGGGTTTAGCTGATCGCCATATTTGGGGTCGGGAAGGAATTTTCCTCCAGGGCGGATTGGCAGGGGCCCTGGAGGTTTTTCGCCTTCCCCTGCAGCGTGGGGCACGGGTCGCTTGCTGGTGGTTTCTCTGCAGCTTGAGGTCTTCAAACCAGTTTTGAAGATTTCAATAACTCGATCCTGGGATAGGGGTTGTTATAAAATTGGATGGGTGGGGTTCTGTGGCCTGCCTTGTGCAGGAGGTCAGACTAGATGATCAGATTGGTCCCTTCTGACCTATGAGTCTATGAGTCTATGAGTCTTGACCTGCTGTGTGCCTTGGGCAGTCCCTACATTGTTTTTAGCTGTCTCTACTGCAGAAAGAGTCTTGATTGCTCCCTCTACTGAGTCTGAAAGAGTGCCTGGCACAGCCATTAACTTGAACAAGGGCCTGGTCTACACTTAAAACTTAGATTGTGATTGCTGGGTCACTCAGGGCATGTGAAACATCTGCACACGCACCTCCTTCCAGAGTGCTATAGCTATGCCAAACTAACCCCTAGTGCAGACACAGCTAAGTCAATGGAAAAATGCTTCAGTTGAGCTAGCTACCATTGATCATGGTGGTGGAGTTCCTACAGAGATGGAAAACCCCTTCCATTGGTGCAGTCTGCGTCTTCAATAGGGGGTGATACCGGCATAGCTGCAGCACCGTAGCTTTGCCGCTCTAGTCCCTGCATTGTAGACATGGCCAAGGTCTGTGACTGTTTTGGGATAAAAGACCCACCTGGCACCTTTCAGCATAACATTGTTATATCTAGACAACAGCTTTGTCCTGCCCTGTTTTAACTATCCCAAACAATGAGGCAAACTCCATTTTCTTTGCGGGTAATATTATTCTCTATCCTCTGAAATTCCCCTTTGCTCAGTTTCACCCAGTTACATCCTCTTGAGCCATCGTTTTCTCTCTCTTTCTCTTTGAGGTTTACATCCTTCAGATACACGTACAGAGCTCTCAGATTCCTCCTGAGGTCAAGTAATACCATACATCTCTGCCGCATTCAGATCTCAGACAGATTGGTGTAAATCTGGAATAAGTCCACTCAACCCAGGAGAGTTACTCTGGATTTATACCTAGTCCGATCAATCTCAAATCTGGCTAAAAGGAACAAATCTATGCCCGTTATTCATTCCTCATAAATTAATCCCTCTCCAAACTCCTTTGCGTTTCTTCCCTGAACCCCATCCTGACTTGCCCACATCTTTCAAGTAGTTGATAAGATGCCCTGATTTACCTTTCGAAGCTCTCATGAGTGTCTTCTCAGTGTTCAGTTTCCCCACCATCGCTAAGGCATAGGACGCAAGAGCCACAGTGTACGGTCTGGTTAGAGACTGGTACCTTTGGGCTAAGTAGTCAGCGGCTTTGCTGATGCTGCCATCCAAACTCTAGGAGGTGACAAAGAAAACAGAAGAAAATCAAACTCGTGGGTTAGGCTGAGGTTTCGGGTCGTGTTAATGCCGAGGAGGGGTGCAGGATTGAACATGGGACCTCTGGAGCTAAATGCATGAGCCTCTATTGCATGAACTAAAAGCCTGAAGGCTCTAGAGCAGACTCATTAAGCTCTCTCTACATAGTCTTAGTGCCACTAGCTGGGACAGAACACCACACCAGGAGGTGTGTGGGTTACATTAACACATTACGAATTCATGTGGCTTCCAGCTTTATTTAATTTCACAGTGAATTTTGTGCTGGTGAAAGACGGAGAAGGCTGAAGACATGGAAGAGAGATATTTGAGGGCAGCGAAAGGGGACATTTCTGGACCACATGGAGAATGTCAGCAGGAATGACACCAATGTCTGTGGCAGAGCTGGCCCTAGCCCAAATGGCACCCCAGAGTGTCTTTGGAGTCCCCCCCTCTATTTGTTAATTTTTTGAATACCTTATTTTTTATTGCATTTGTAGCCCATTTCACGGCTTCGATGCACGATTCGCATGTATGATTTATCCCTGTCATACAAGATGATAAATTTGCACACTAGGAGCTGTAAGTCTGTATTTATTCATGCCATATATAAGCAAATCAAAAGTTTCCTTTAAGCTTATAGAAACAAAGCTTATAGGTCCAGAACATTCTAGTAGGTTAGTGAAAAATGAATCCATATACTGAATACTGGAAACATCAATTGTCCTTTTTGTCTCTAACAACAAAAACAGCACCCTGAGCCCAGCACCACCCCCCAAATCCGGCACCCGAGGCAGTTGCCTGGATTGCCTGCCCCCAAAATCTGGCCCTGGTCTGTGGTATCAGTTAGAAGCTGCAAGAAAGGAGGATGAGGTGATGTGGTGGGCACGTACAAAGAGGGGATGAAGAGAGTCATAGGTGCTGACTCCATGGGTGCTCTGGGGCTCAAGCACCCATGGAAGAAAATAGAAGGTGCTCAGCACTCACCAGCCACAGTGGTTCTGCCCCAGCTGGCTGTCGATCAAGCCCCCAGGGCTGGCCGCTGATTAGCAAGCAGCTGTTGGGAGGCGCTTGGGGGAGGAGATGGAGATGAGGGAGTGGCAGGCTGGCGGGGGGGGGGACTTTGAGGGAGGGGGCGGAGCAGGGGCAGGAAGAGGCAGACCAAAGATGGGGCCTCAGGGGAGGGGGCAGAATGGAGATGAGGCCTCAGGGCAGAGCAGGGGTGGAGCATCCACTGGGAAAAATAAAAGTCAGCACATGTGAAGGGAATTTTGTTGGGGAGGAGTTTGAGAGTAACGTTTACAGGCAGAAAACAAGAGGATGGCCAAGAAAATCGTGGAAAGACAGTGGACAGGAGGACAAAGTGCATATGGAAAAAATGTAGGACTGGCAAGCCTGAAGAAGAAAGATGGAGGCAATTCTGGAGGATGGCCTCGTTTAGCCCCACGAATGGTACAGTGGCTGAGCAAGCCTCCCCGGGATGAGAGAGGGTAGTGTCGTCCCCATGTCCCACTCAAGCTGGTTTGACCAGGATCTAGGATCTAATAATACCAAGCTCTTATATCACGCTTTTCCTCAGCGCTTTACAAAGGAGGTCAGTCGTTTTAGCCTCAAATTACAGAAAAGGAAACTGAGGCACAGAGTAGGGAAGTTATTTGCCTGAGGTCCCCCAGCTGTTGTGGGATGAGAACGCAAGTCTCCTGAAACCTAGTCCAGGGCTCTGCCCACTAGGCCCTGCTGCCCTCACCCTCCAGATGACTGCCTCTCTCCTCATGCCATACTACTACAGCGGCAGTCATAGACTCATAGACTCTAGGACTGGAAGGGACCTCGAGAGGTCATCGAGTCCAGTCCCCTGCCCTCATGGCAGGACCAAATACTGTCTAGACCATCCCCGATAGACATTTATCTAACCTACTCTTAAATATCTCCAGCAATGGAGATTCCACAACTTCCCTAGGCAATCTATTCCAGTGTTTGACTACCCTGACAGTTAGGAACTTTTTCCTAATGTCCAGCCTAAATCTCCCTTGCTGCAGTTTAAGCCCATTGCTTCTTGTTCTATCATTGGAGGCTAAGGTGAACAAGTTTTCTCCCTCCTCCTGATGACACCCTTTTAGATACCTGAAAACTGCTATCATGTCCCCTCTCAGTCTTCTCTTTTCCAAACTAAACAAACCCAATTCCTTCAGCCTTCCTTCATAGGTCATGTTCTCAAGACCTTTAATCATTCTTGTTGCTCTTCTCTGGACCCTCTCCAATTTCTCCACATCTTTCTTGAAATGCGGTGCCCAGAACTGGACACAATACTCCAGTTGAGGCCTAACCAGCGCAGAGTAAAGCGGAAGAATGACTTCTCATGTCTTGTTTACAACACACCTGTTAATGCATCCCAGAATCATGTTTGCTTTTTTTGCAACAGTATCACACTGTTCACTCATATTAAGCTTGTGGTCCACTATGACCCCTAGATCTCTTTCTGCCATACTCCTTCCTAGACAGTCTCTTCCCATTCTGTATGTGTGAAACTGATTGTTCCTTCCTAAGTGGAGCACTTTGCATTTGTCTTTATTGAACTTCATCCTGTTTACCTCAGACCATTTCTCCAATTTGTCCAGATCGTTTTGAATTTTGACCCTGTCTTCCAGAGCAGTTGCAATCCCTCCCAGTTTGGTATCGTCCGCAAACTTAATAAGCGTACTTTCTATGCCAACATCTAAATCGTTGATGAAGATATTGAACAGAACCGGTCCCAAAACAGACCCCTGCGGAACCCCACTTGTTATACCTTTCCAGCAGGATTGGGAGCCATTAACAACTACTCTCTGAGTACGGTTATCCAGCCAGTTATGCACCCACCTTATAGTAGCCCCATCTAAATTGTACTTTCCTAGCTTATCTATAAGAATATCATGCGAAACTGTATCAAATGCCTTACTAAAGTCTAGGTATATCACATCCACCGCTTCTCCCTTATCCACAAGGCTCGTTATCTTATCAAAGAACGCTATCAGATTAGTTTGACACGATTTGTTCTTTACAAATCCATGCTGGCTATTCCCTATCACTTTACCACCTTCCAAGTGTTTGCAGATGATTTCTTTGATTACCTGCTCCATTATCTTCCCTGGCACAGAAGTTAAACTAACTGGTCTGTAGTTTCCTGGGTTGTTTTTATTTCCCTTTTTATAGATGGGCACTATATTTGCCCCCTTCCAGTCTTCTGGAATCTCCCCCGTCTCCCATGATTTCCCAAAGATAATAGCTAGAGGCTCAGATACCTCTTCCATTAACTCCTTGAGTATTCTAGGATGCATTCCATCAGGCCCTGGTGACTTGCAGGCATCTAACTTTTCTAAGTGATTTTTTACTTGCTCTTTCCTTATTTTCTCTTCTAAACCTACCCTCTTCCTGTAAGCATTCACTATACTAGACATTCCTTCAGACTTCTCAGTGAAGACCGAAACAAAGAAGTCATTAAGCATCTCTGCCATTTCCAAGTCTCCCGTTACTGTTACCCCCTCCTCATTGAGCAGTGGGCCTACCCTGTCCTTAGTCTTCCTCTTGCTTCTAATGTATTGATAAAAAGTCTTCTTGTTTCCCTTTATTCCCATAGCTAGTTTGAGTTCATTTTGTGCCTTTGCTTTTCTAATCTTGCCTCTGCATTCCTGTGTTATTTGCCTATATTCATCCTTCGTGATCTGACCTAGTTTCCATTTTTTATATGACGCCTTTTTATTTTGTAGGTCATGCAAGATCTCAAGGGTAAGCCAAGGTGGTCTTTTGCCACATTTTCTATCTTTCCTAACCATTGGAATAACTTGCTTTTGGGCCCTTAATAGCGTCCCTTTGAAAAACTGCCAACTTTCCTCAGTTGTTTTTCCCCTCAGTCTTAATTCCCATGGGACCTTGCCTATCAGCTCTCTGAGCTTACCAAAATCCACCTTCCTGAAATCCATTGTCTCTATTCTGCTGTACTCCCTTCTACCTTTCCTTAGAATTGCAAATTCTATGATTTCATGATCACTTTCACCCAAGCTTCCTTCTACTTTTAAATTCTCAACAAGTTCCTCCCTATTGGTTAAAATCAAGTCTAGAACAGCTTCCCCCCAGTAGCTTTTTCAACTTTCTGAAATAAAAAGTTGTCTGCAATGCAGTCCAGGAACTTATTGGATAGTCTGTGCCCCGCAGTGTTATTTTCCCAGTCAGCTGGCTCCCCCTCACTATAAAAGAGAGGGGACAGCCCTGGTGGAGTGAGCCGTAATAGTAGATGGAGGAACCTTCGCCAAGTCATAACAAGTGTAAATACACGTCATGAAGGCTGCTCTGGCTCCTGGACAGCACTGCCATGGCATGGCTCCAGCAGGACCAGGGCTCGCAGCCCCGCCCCCTTACCATGCGATTCTGACTCAGTGGAGGAGCTCAGGCCCTGCTGGAGCCACACTGCTGCAGCGCTGTCCAGGGCTGCTCCTGATGTGGCACACTGAGGCGATGGGGGAAGGCAGATGCGGGGCCGAGGGCCCTGCTGGGCCTTGGGCAAATTGCCCCACTTGCCTGTCATCTGGGTGGCCCTGGTCAGGAGAGAATGAAGAAGACGCTACCGGCAGGAGTGGTTCCATGGTGGCTTCTGGATTTTCTGGGACTGGTTCACCCCGAGTCCCAGGTGTAACCTCCACTGGGAGTGGGTTGGAACTGGGTTTTGCAAGGGATCCTGAGGTGAAGCAGTGCCGAGATGGGATGTGGTGCCGAGATGGGGTGCGGTGCCACGCCATAGAGTGGTACCGCTCTGTATGGCAGTGCTGGTCCATCGAGCAACGACTGGGGAGTGCAGTCTGAGGCTGATGCGAGCGCTGCTGCGAGGTCACAGATTGGGATCTGAACCTTGAGCAGGACCACGACTTGTCAGCTGATGACCGCCTCAAACGGAAACAGTTCCTAGGGTCGGGGCTGAGAGACTGGTGCCACGAGTCAGACCAGTGCCACGAGTCAGACAGGCACGGGGCATACGTATGGCACCGGGACTCGGTGGGCGCCAGGACTCGGAGTGATGCAGAGATCCTGGTTGGGGGGTAGATGGGCCAAACATAGTGGGTTTGCCTTTTGAAGGTGCTGGGCTTTGGGGGTAGTGGAGGCCTCGAGACTGGAGACTTGGGCGCCATCATTTCTATAAGCCCCTAGTGGCCTCAGACGTTTCTGGTGTGGAGGGTAGCATCACCTCCTCCACCCGCAGCTGTGGGGAGTCCAGGAGTGCTGGGCTTCCTGGGGAGGTGGGAGCCCATGGGGGTTGAGCCTAACCAGAGGGTCTGTCGGCCTTAGGCCCACGCTCTGCAGCATGCCCTGCCAAGGCTACGGTTTCTGAATCAGGCCATAGTGGAGGCTTGTCCTTGGCCTGCTTGTGGGCAACTGGCGAGTGGGAGCGGTGCTGAGTGGAACGCTTCTGGGCCCTGGGAGACCGCCAACTCCTGGGAGTGTTGCTGACGGCACCGCTGGAAGGATGCTCTGCACCGAAGCACTCGGGGCCGGGTCCTGCTGCAGACAGAGGGCTGACTCCATGAGGAGTTGTTTTAAACGAATGTCCCTCTCCTTTCTAGTGTGAGGTTTGAAGGCCTTGCAGATCTTGCACTTATCTGCCTGATGGGCTTCTCCCCGACACCGGAGACAGGAGTCATGGGGGTTGCCCATAGGCATAGGCTTGGCGCAGGAGTTATAGGGTTTGAAGCCCTGGGACAGCATGCCCTGGAGCCCCAAGAGGCACTCATTGATGGGGAACCCCCCCCCCAACCACTAAAGACTACAATTAACCACTAGAAGAGAACAATTAACTAACAATGGGTAACTATATACAAAGATAAGCAGAAGAGCCAGGGATTAGTGGAGCACTTGCAAACAAGAGACCACTGTTCGAACAACCATCACAGGCAGTAAGAGGGAACTGAAGGGGGGTCGGGCCAGCAGGGTCGTATATAGAGTACCATACCGGTGCCACTCCAGGGGGCTCCCCAGCTGGTCTGACTGGTAGCTGCTAGGGAAAAGTTTCCGACAGCCATGCACGCAGCGCATGCACACAACTAACTGGAATTGATATCAGCAAGCACTCAAAGAACTCATTGGTCCCAATGAAGGAAAATAACTATATAAATGAGGTGCCATGAAACTTTGGGTTTGTTCTTTCAAGACTTCCCCAGAGCATCATGTTGCAACCGACAGAACCTGGCTCCTACCTACCTGTGATCAACCTAACTGGCCACTAGATTGATCCGGACTCTGCACTGATAACTATAACATTGCCTGGCGGGACAGTGTGTGTGTGGTGTGTGATTGAATGCGTATGTTAATTGTTGTATCATCAATAAACGTGGCGTATTGCCTTTTCCCCTGAAAAAGATCTCATGTGCTTCTTATAAGCATAACACCATGGGGCATGGTTCCTAGGGGACGGAAAGATGGGAAAACCTGGGTATGAATGTAGAAGTGACTCTACGGTGCAGAGATACTCACATTGACTTGATCTTTGCAGATGTCCTTGGCCTCTTCCAATGCAACCAGCACAAAAGCTGTTAAAGAGACTTCAGGCTCAGCACCCTTGTACCCTCCCTAAAGGGGAGCAAAGGACAGATTTGGGATAAGAAAGTCCCCCGAGTATCATGAAAAGGAAGAATTAATCCTAGGACCTCAGCATAGGAAAGTATAGCAGAACACATGCTTCCTAGAAAGCTATCCAAGAATGGACTCTCAGTCATGGCCAGACCTATAGCTGGGCCAGGTTCTGATCTCAGTTACTGTTACTCCTTTGTCAGCGTGGAGGAACTCCATCCAAATCAATAGAGATGCTTCGTATTAAAGCAGCGTGAGAGAATTTAGCTCACCAGACTGGTGCTCAGGTTTTGCCACTAGCTCCCAGGCAGCTTCCTGTGCGTTAATGGATCAAGCCCCGGTGACATCAAAAACCAAACTTTGGCCTGTGAAGCACCAAGACAGCTGCACTCCTCTGGGGCAATGCAAGTCACTAAGCCCAGGACGAAGTGCACGAGAGGCGTGGACAAGGCATTCTCAGTTGAGAGGAGCTGGCTGAGGGACCAATGCCCAGGGGAGATCAGGCTAGGCCAGAGCCTAAGCATCCTTAGTACATGCTGCAAAACTATCCGCTTTGGAGATGTCTTTCAGCCACGAGAACAACAGTCATGGCACTAATAAACCCTGATATAGACACCTCCTAAACCCAGATATTGACACCCCCTTCTGCCCTACACCCTAATACTGAGGCCCCTAATACAGAGACCCCTTAAACCCAGACACTGACATCTCTAAACCCCAGGGGTGCTGGAACAATTTTTATAGTGGGGATGCTGAGAGCCATTGAACCAAACTGTAACCCTGTATATAATGGAAACCACTTCAAACCAGGGGTTGTCTCAGCACCCCGCACACCCTTAGTTCCAGCACCTCTGCTAAACCTTGACATCCCTTCAATCCCTAAACCCTAACACTGAGACCCCTAAACCCCACCTTGACACCTCTAAAATCTAACACTGATGCCTCCTAAATCCTGACACCAACACCCCTTCTACACCTTAAACCCTGATTCTGAAACCCCCAAGTCTTGACACTGACAACCCCTTCTACCCTAAACCCTAACACTGAGACCCCTAAATCCTCTCACTGACACCCCCTTTTACCTAATAAACCCTAACACTGACATGCCCTAAACCCTGGCACCCCTAATCCCAACCCTGAGACCCCTAGCTCCAACAGTGACCCCCATTTTCACTTCTAAACCCTGAACAACAACACCAAAAATGATCTACCCCCAGCAGAATGTTTACCCCCAACAAGGGAGAAATGCCAAAGACTCCATGAGGTCCACTAAGAACTAAATAGATACAATCTGGCCCACTGAGCCTGAATCTCCATTCACTGCTGCCAATGTAACTGCATTGGGAGAGAGATCGATCAGTCTGCGTGAGCACAGACTTTGGGATGTAGCCCAGTAAGACGTCCCTTTGAATTATGAACCAACAAATTGCTGTGATGCTTGAGGTGGGTAGTGATTGGTGTGTAAAAGTCAAAGGAAACACCTACAACCATCTCTCCGTGGATTACAGGGGCATCTTCTTGGAAGCCCCCATCCTGTTTCTGCTTTTCCAGGATCAGCCATTTCACCGCCCCGCAGATAACTTGGTTTTCAATGAGCACCAGTTTCTTAGCCATGGCAAAGACCTTCACCACATACGCCGTCAGCCTGAGGGCAGAATCAATCACATCACGGTCACTCCTGCCTTCCCAGAACTCCCCTCAGCGTGAAAGCTGGACCGTCTGCACTCAGGTATCAGCTGGGATGATTCACAGCAGTAAATGGAGTGAGGTTCATGTGGGCCAGTTTATGGTAACCTGAGTGAGCAGGAGCTAGGGAAAATGTCACCCCTTGTCTGGGAAAGCACAGCCAGACACTGCTCCCCATTACGGCTGGCTCTACTTGAGATGTACCGAGCTCTCACTGCCTGCAGTGGTATAACCAGGATGGTGGGGTTGGGGGCCTGCTGTGGACTCAACTCAACTTCACACAAGCCAGTGAACAGCTGTAAAGATGGTAATAGTTAGTCTGAGCCAACTACAAACTAGCCAGCTAAAGTGAAAGGACCTGGAGTTCATTACTAAGGCTGCAAGTCTGTCACGGAGGTCATGTATTCTCTGACTTTCTGTGACTTCCACAGATGCAGCGGCTGGTGTGGCTGGCTCAGGGACCGCCCGAGCATCAGTCCCGGGGGCATCCCTGGGGACCATCTGAGCAGCAGCAGTGCCAGGGGCCATTCTGGGAGTAGTCTGAGCAGTAGCTGGAGCAGCAGCCAGGGAGCAGCCCCGGAGGCCATCAGAGAGCAGTCCCCAGGGGCCTTGGAACAGTGGGTGGCTGGATGCAGTCAGCCTTCACCGCTGGAGCAGGAGCCAGCTGTCAACCCCTGAGAATCCTCCAGTGCAGCGGCACCCTGGGGACCCCCAGAGCAGGGGCGCCCTAAGAGCAGCTAAGAATTAGAGGTGACACCCTGATGGGGTATTTCTGGTAAAAGTCATGGACAGGTCATGGGCCGCGAATTTTTGTTTATTGCCCGTGGCCTGTCCATGACTTTTACTAAAAGTACCCATGACTAAATCTTCACCTTATTCACTTGCAATCCCTCAAGCCATCTGCTCACCCACACTGAACTGTCACTGAAATCACTGGGGGCCACATTTACAAGGTATTTAGGCACCTAAAGATGCAACTAGGCACCCAGCGGGATTTACCAAAGTGCCTAAGTGAATTAGGCACCGAACTCCCATTGACTTTCAAAGGAAATTAATCCCCTACTCTGCTTAGGTGATTTTGTAAATCCTGCCAGGTGCCTGTCTCATCTCTGGGCATCATTCCATTGCCATCTGTGGGAGCTGGATTGGGTACTTTTTTCCCATTGTGTGTGTTGAGCTTTGCCCTCTGGTTTTGGGCTGGAGACTGACTTGCTCTGGCTCACACATTACATGTGTAGGGTCAAGCTAACGCTGATCAAGAGGGTGCATTAGAAAACCCACTGTCCTCACCAAGTGCTTGCTGGCCGGTCTTTGAAAGCGGCGTATGAGAAGTCTGTTTTTTTGTAAGCCATCTGCTGCGTGTAACCTGAAACAGGGAGAATAAGAAGGAGCTGTGTGAAGTCTGGCGAGTGTCTAAAGAGGACTTTACACTGTAAGGCAAACGAAGTCAGAGCTGTGACCCCTGTTGCAGCTCTCTGAGTTGTGTGGCTCTCCCTTTTTCTGCAGGTGTCTCTCAGGAGGGACACAGCATAGCAACTCAAGGGAAGCAAAGCCAGAGAGCTGTCTGGTGGGGAAGCCGATTGGCATGCGCACTGCCCCGTTCCTCACCAGCATGAATCCTCCCATCAGGGCGGGAGTGGGGCCAAGTGCTTACAGTGTATGGGGACTTGGGAGGTGGGATGCCTGGGTTCTATGACAGACTGCAGGAGGGAAGGGTGGGTTAGTGTTTGCAGCAAGATACTGTGAATCAGGACTCCTGGGTTCAGTTCTCAGTTCTGCCACTCACTGTGTGATGCGATGTTTGGCAAGTCACTGCCTGCCTCAGTTTCCCCATATTGTAAAAGCTTAATGGATGATGGGATGTTTGTAGTTTGGATTCCGTGCCTAATTTAGGTGGCTCACAAGGGGGCCCATGGTGTAATGACAGGGACACCTGTTCCTTCAGGAGTTAGGCTGAAACCTACCAAGTTCTCTCAATGGTCATGAGCTTCTCTATCCTTCCTCGCTACCAAGTGCCAACCTGAAACAGATTTGAACTGTGGGTGAATGGCCTCCACCCCATGACCATCCCATTCCCCACACAACAGCCATAGGCCAGCAATAGTTTAATACAAATAGTCAGCAGATTTAAAACAAATAAAAGGAAGTATTTCTTCATGCAACACAGTCAACCTGTGGAATTCCTTGCCAGAGGATGTTGTGAAGTCCAAGAGCACAACAGAGTTCAAAAAAGAACTAGATAAATTCATGGAAGACAGGTCCATCAATAGCTATTAGCCAGGATGGGCAGGGATGGTGTCCCTAGCCTCTGTTTGCCCGAAGTTGGAAATGAGCGATGGGGGATGGATCTCTTGATGATTGTGTGTTCTGTTCACTCCCTCTGGGGCGCCTGGCATTGGTCATTGTTAGAAGACAGGATACTGGGCTAGATGGACCCAGTAGGACCATTCTTATGTTCTTATGTTAATGAACAGGAGTCCAAAAGCCCATCAGGACTGAAAATGGAGTTGGGCCTTTGTCTGCATAGGAAGGTCTATTCAGAGTTATAATGACTAATGCCAACATACATTGGGAGAGGGATATCAAACTTCATGCTTCAGGTCTTAAACCAACCTCTAAAGGAAGTAGAAGACTTAATGTGGGAGGCAGATTCTCTCTCTATTTTAGGGTTTTATTTGACCCCCATTCCCATAGTATTAGAGTGCCTCACATTCTTCATTGTAACTACTAGGGGCATCGGAACAATGGGGGCCAAGGGGACAAGGTCCCTCCCACTTTTTCCCTGCCTTATAGGTGACTGATGGGGGCGAGAGAAGTGAGTGGCAGAATGGGGGTGGGAAAAGGTGAAGGAAGGGAAAGACCTTGGGGGGGAAGAATCCTAGTGGCGTGGGGCCTCAAGGCAGAGCACGGGTGACCCAGCAGAGGTAGAGCTTCATGGGGAAGGGCAGAGTGGAAGCACAGCCATGCTCCAGGTGATGGTGGGAATTTGCGGAGCTCCTGCCATCTACCCTCACAACCCACCTGCCAGCAGGGAACTGTGACTCTTCCTGTTTGCAGGGGGAAATGGAGTCACAGAAAGATTAAGTGACTTGCCCAACATCACACCAGGAGTCTGTGGCACAGCAGGGAACTGAACTGGTATCCCCTGAGTGCCAGGCCAGCTGCCTGATCCCTGGGCTCTCTAACTATTGCCCAATGTGCTTAATATGAGGTTTCTGAAACATTTGGTATTGGCCACTCTCCGACACAGGCTACTGGGCTAGATGGACCTCAGGGCCAGTCCTGTGGGGCAATTCCTGTGTCCCTAATGTGAGCCTGAAGAGGGATTCGCTGTCTGGCATGAGAAGTACTTACCTCGCATGATTAACTTGATAGCTTCCGCCCTACGTTCCACCCCAATCTTTTCCCACTGCTCGGTGCTGTCCAGGAAGATGGTGGCGATGACGGGGGCAGTCATGCCAATCATGTTCTCTTCCCCAGATCCAGACGGTGTCAGAATGAGGTGCTTCAGGTTGGTCCCATCAATGGAGTTTTCGACAATCATTGTCACCGGGTTTCCTGGCCAAGGAAATAACGTGGTGTGAATTCAACCTGGGAGAGCAGGTGCTGGTGGGGACAGAGAGACAGACAGACCTCTCTGCGGGCAGGGGCAGCTCAATCCTGCATGGTACTGAGCACACCCAAACCCTATGAAAGTCAGATCCTATCCCAGCAAAAATTGGTCTGGGCCCTGTGTGCTGACAAAGTTCCTACAATGCTCTGAGTATTTCTGACTAAGCTCTCCTAGGTACTTCACTCCAGCTCTGGGGATAGAACCTGGACACTCCCACTCTGAAAGCACCAGCCTTTGCTGGTTGAGCTGAATGGGGACAAAGGAAAGCTTATTATCCACATTTTACAGATGTGGACCTGAAGCACAGACAGGCTAAGGGAGCTGCCCAAAGTTACCAGGGACTTCTGTAGAAGAGCAAGATCTTGAACTCAGACTTCTGAAATACTAAGCTAGGGCCCAAACCACTAGACCATTCTGTACAGAGACATAGGCTGCCCCCTGGGTGCTCCTTATTTCTGTGCACCTGTCTCTCCTGTCAGCACCTTGTTTAGCCACATGCTGACAATGACCTTCCTGTATCTTGGCCATTAATGCAAGATAGTGCATGTAGACAGTTGTAACAGAACCAAGTGGGTAATCGGTCCAACTCCTGCAAGTGTGGCTACCAGAGAATAATTCATTGCTCCTTTCACTCTGTTTCTAAAGCATAAAACACTTTCAAATCAGAGGCCCTTGCCTTGTATTCTGATTTTGGTCTCTGATTCTGTGTCTGGAACAATGTCATCTATATCTGCCGCTTTCACCTTCACTTCTTGGACTCCCCCTGAAAAGAAAGGATGAGGAAAAGAGACAGTGAAATGCCATCCATTCAGCTGCTGAGCTTTGCTGCTGGTCCTTGAATAATACTCTACAACGCTCTTAGAGAGCCCTGCACAATCCATTGATGTGCTAGGGCAAAGGGAGGGAGGGGGCAGCTGAGATGGGAATCAGGAAGCTATGAATACAAGGCAGGCAGAGGTGGCTGCATTTTAGTGGCAGCTGAATTGCTCTGCATATTGCTGATTCTAGTCTTCTGTGATGAGCCTGATTTTAACCTCCATCTAAGCCAACACTAAACCAATCCCTCTGAAATCTCCCACTCACGATCGGATGCCAGGATAGAATTTTTCAGGGAAGTTGGCTGCAGATCCAGTTAAGGGTTTGGGTTAGATACCTGGGCTGCAGAAACAGAAATGCTCTCACTTAGGTCTGGTCTACACTACGAGTTTAGGTCAAATTTAGTAGCGTTAAATTGAATTGACCCTGCACCCAGCCACACAACAAAGCTATTTACTTCAACATAAAGGGCTCTTAAAATCGATTTCTGTACTCCTCCACGACGAGGGGAGTAGCGCAGAAATCAACATTGCCAGTTCGAATTAGGGTTAGTGTGGATGCGGTTCGACAGTATTGGCCTCCAGGAGCTATCCCACAGTGCACCATTGTGACTGCTCTGGACAGCAATCTGAACTCGGATGCACTAGCCAGGTAGACAGAAAAAGCCCTGCAAACTTTTGAATTTCATTTCCTGTTTGCCCAGCATGGAGAGCTGATCAGCACAGGTGATCATGCAGAGCTCATCAGCACAGGTAACCAGGCAGTCAGAGAAACGAAAAAGAGCTCCAGCATGGACCATACAGGAGGTACTGGATCTGATCGCTGTATGGGGAGATGATTCTGTGCTAGCAGAACTATGTTCCAAGAGACAAAACGCCAAAGCATTTGAAAAAATCTCCAGTGGCATGATGAAGAGAGGCCACAATAAGGACTCATATCAGCACCGCGTGAAAGTTAAGGAGCTCAGACAAGCATTTCAGAAAACCAAAGAAGCAACAGAAGGTCCAGGGCAGAGTTGCAAACATGCCGCTTCTATGCTGAGCTGCATGCAATTCTAGGGGGGGCCGTCACCACTACCCCACCCTTGATTGTGGATTCTGATGAGGGGTTACTCTCAGCCGTGCCTGAGGATTTTGCAGACTGGGAAGATGAGGAGAAGGAGGAGGACGAGCTTGCGCAGAGCACACAGCACACTGTTCTCCCCAACAGCCAGGATCTTTTTCTCAGCCTGATTGAAGTAGCCTCCCAACCCTCCCAAGGCGGTATCCCAGACCATGAAGCCATAGAAGCGATACTCTGGTGAGTGTACCTTTGTAAATGTAAAATATGGTTTAAAAGCAAGCATTTTTAAATGATTAATTTGCCCTGAGGACTTGGGATGCATTCACAGCCAGTACAGCTACTGGAAAATCTGTTAACATGTCTGGGGATGGAGCGGAAATTCTCCAGGGACATCTCCATGAAGCTGTCCTGGAGGTACTCCAAAAGCCTTTCCAGAAGGTTTCTGGGCAGGGCAGCCTTATTCCATCCTCCATGGTAGGACACTTTACTATGCCGTGCTAGTAGCAAGTAATCTGGTGTCATTGCATGACAAAGCCTGGTAGTGTATGGTCCCGGTGTTTGCTGGCATTCAAGCAACATCCGTTCTTTATCTCGCTATGTTATCCTCAGGAGAGTGATATCGTTTATGGTAACCTGGTTGAAATATGGGAATTTAATTAAGGGGACAGAGGTGGCCGTTCCTAGTGGGCTGTTTGCCTGTGACTGAAAAGAAATCCTTCCCTGCAGTTAGCCAAGCTGGGTGGGGGGAGGCCACTGGCGCCGAGTTGTTTGCATTTGGCTAGCAGGGATCTTCCCTGATACCAGCCATGCCGTGGGGGGAGGGGTAAAGCGATCATCCCCGAGAATTGGATGAGGGGGGTTAGTTTGGTTTCTGCTGCTGCACGTTAATGTGAAAACTGCAGCACTCAACGGGCTTTATTTGGTATGGGAAAGGAGAGTTATTGCTTTTATGAAGGTTGCAGAAGCCGAAAGACAATGGCTTACCATGGCCGCATGCAAGCCGAATTCTGTTGCCTGGCCCTGCATCTGTGATCTCTAACACCAAAACCGCAGGCACTCAGTATTAAGATACAAAATGTGACATTGTACCAAAATCTCATGTGCTATGTAATGTGAATAGTGTTGTTCACCGTGAAAGAGTATAACCATTGTTCTGTAAAATGTATCCTTTTAAATACTTCTGTCCCTTTTTTCCCTCCCGCAGCTGCAAATTTTTCAAGCCTCCCTCCTCCATCTAGAAGGATATCTCAGATAAGGTGGCAAAAAAAACGCACACAAGACTAAATGTTCTCTGAGATCATGCAGTCGGCCCACAATGAAAGAGCTCATCTGAATGAGTAGAAGGACATGGCATCAAAGTACAGGAAAGATGTCAAGGAACATGAGGACAGGAGGGATGAACATGTGGACAGGAGGGACGCTCGAGATGAGAGGTGGCGGCAGGAAGATCAGAGGAGGCAGGATGCAACGCTGGGGCTACTGTGTGATCAAACGGACATGTTCTGGCATCTAGTGGAGCTTCAGGAACAGCAGCAGGATCACAGAGTGCTGCTGCAGCCCCTGTATAACCACCTCCCCTCTCCCCAAGTTCCATAGCCTCCTCACCCAAACATCCAAGAACGTGGGGTCGAGGGGAGGCTCTGTGCACCCTGCCACTCCACCCCAGTGGACAACCCAAGCAAAAGGCTGTCATTCAACAACTTTTGAAGTGGCCTTTTCCTTCCCTTCTCCCCTCCTCCCAAACCCCACCCGGGCTACCTTGTCAGTTCTCTCCCTATGTTTATAATCAATCAATAAAGAATACATGATTTTTAAATGATAGTGACTTTATTTCCTTTGAAAGCAAGCTGTGATCGAAGGGAGAAGGGTGGGTTGCTTACAGGGAATGAGTCAATCAAGGGGGTGGGTTTTTATCAAGGAGAACAAACAGAACTTTCACACTGTAGCCTGCCTGGCCAGTCATGAAACTGGTTTTCAAAGCTTCTCTGATGCGTAGTGCTTCCTGGTGTGCTCTTCTAATTGCCTTGGTGTCTGGCTGCGCGTAATCAGCGGCCAGGCGATTTGCCTCAACCTCCCATCCTGCCATAAACGACTCTCCCTTACTTTTACGGAAATTGTGGAGCACACAGCAAGCAGCAATAACAATGGGAATACTGGTTTGGCTGAGGTCTGAGTGAGTCAGTAAAGTGCACCAGCGACCCTTTAAACGTCCAAATGCACATTCTACCGTCATTCTGCACTTGCTCAGCCTGCAGTTGAACAGCTCCTGACTACTGTCCAGGCTGCCTGGGTCATGGCATTAACGGGTAGGCTGGGTCCCTGAGGATAACCATAGGCATGTCAACATCCCCAACGGTTATTTTCTGGTCTGGGAAGTAAATCCCTTGCTGCGGCCATTTAAACAAACTAGTGTTCCTGAAGACGCGAGAATCATGAACCCTTCCCAGCCATCCCACGTTGATGTTGGTGAAACGTCCCTTATGATCCACCAGTGCTTGCAGCACCATTGAAAAGTACTCCTTGCAGTTTATGTACTGGCTGCCCTGGTGCTCCAGTGCCAAGATAGGGATATGGGTTCCATCTATCGCCCCACCACAGTTAAGGAATCCCATTGCAGCAAAGCCATTGACTATGACCTGCACATTTCCCTGAGTCACTAACTTTGGTAGCAGCAGCTCAGTGATTGCTTTGGCTACTTGCATCACAGCAGCCCCCATAGTAGATTTGCCCACTCCAAATTGATTCCCGACTGACTGGCGTTGCAAGCTTCCACAGGGCTGTCGCCACTTGCTTCTCAACTGTGAGGGCTGCTCTCATCTTGGTATTCTGGTGCTTCAGGGCAAGGGAAAGCAAGTCACAAAGTTCCATGAAAGTGCTCTTACGCGTGCAAAAGTTTCACAGCCACTGGGAATCGTCCCACACCTGCAACACTATGTGGTCCCACCAGTCTGTGCTTGTTTCCTGGGCCCAGAATCAGTGTTCCATGGCTAGAACCTGCCCCAGTAACACCATGATCTCCAAAGTGCCGGGAACTGCGGTTTGAGAGAATTCTATGTCCATGTTCTCATCACTCTCGTCGCTGCGCTGCCGTCGCCGCCTCCTCCTCACCTGTTTTTTCAGGTTCTAGTTCAGCATAAACTGCACGATAATAGCAAGGTGTTTACAATGTTCATGACTGCTGTCTTGAGCTGAGCAGGCTCCAAGCTTGCCATAGTATGGTGCCTGAACAGTTCACCCAGGAAAAAAGGAGAGAAACAGTTGTCTGCCATTGCTTTCATGGAGGGAAGGAGGGAGGGAGAGGGGGGCCTGATGACAAGTACTCAGAACCACGCGCGACAATGTTTTTTCCCCATCAGGCAATCAGATCTCAACCCAGAATTCCAATGGGCGGGGGAGGCTGCTGGAACTATGGGATAGCTATGGGATAGCTACCCACAGTGCAACACTCCGGACGTCGACCCTAGCCTCGGAACATGGACGCATACCACCGAATTAATGTGCTTAGTGTGGCTGCATGCACTCAACTTTATACAATCTGTTGCCAAAAACAGAATTTTGTAAAATCGGAGTAATCATGTAGTGTAGACATACTCTTAGATATAGATTGTGGAATTCTTTGAGACCTTCAGGATGAGAGGTGCCATGTAAAGGCAAAGCAGTGTGGCTACTCACCTGCTCCTTTCGTAGATGGATCCAATAGGACAGACATAATTGTTTTGGTCGTTCTCATCCCTTCAGGCTAGAAAGGAATGACAAGAGCATAGTAAGCCCAGAAGCATTCAGAGACAACGAAGAGCAATAGGAAAAGGTGAGCGACTTGCTGATCTTGTGATCAGCGTGAATCAGGAGTGACTCCACTGGAAGTCAGCGGTCAAGTGAAACTGAAATCAAGCTCCATCCCAATGAGTCTGGAATCTGACCTCAACCTCAGGCAGCGTTCCCTTTCATTTTGGATCCTGGTTAGGATGCATCCAAGGAGACGTCCCTAGGCCAAATTCATCGCAAGCCTAACACCACTGATTCCATTACAGATGAAAAGGAGGATTTTTTGCCAGAAGCTGGGAATAAGAGACGGGATGGATCACTTGATGATTCCCTGTTCTGTTCATTCCCTCTGGGGCACCTGGCATTGGCCACTGTTGGCGGACAGGTTACTGAGCTAGATGGACCTTTGGTCTGACCCAGTATGGCTGTTCTTATGTTCTTATAAATCTGCCCTACAGAGTCTGGCAGGGTGAGGAAGTTAGAAGCTCAACTTGTTCTATCATTGCTCTGTGACCTCCCTGAAGGACTTTTCTACTCCCTGGTCTTCAGTGAAGAATTTTCTTCTCACCCAGCATTACAGTGATCTCCTGGGGCAGGCCAATGGGACACCATTCACAACCCACCAGTGCAGCAGCTCTCTCTGCTGAGTGATATGAGGTTCTTCCTGGGTGTGCTGACTGGTCCAAGGAGCGAGACCCTGGGCCTGAAGAACTGAACCTAGGTCTCTTATATGACGGCTCACAGGATCGAATGCAAGATAACCAGGCCAGCCCCAGCCCTACTGTAATTGCCACAGGGGAGGGGAGGACATGAGATGAGGATGGAGATGCAGGGTGTTAATTTAACAGGTTAAGGGACAGCACCGATTCCAGAAGCCAGCCAATCTGGCCTCCAGCCTCTTGCCCTCCAGCAGATATCATGCCCCCTGATACCTACCACAACCTTCAGTTTCTTCTTCACGCCATCAGACACAAAACTGTCCTGCACTGCTGCCTTGACCTCAATGTTGTGAGATCCCAGCTGCAACGGGACAATCACTAATGGCACGGCCAGAGAGGACTTGGCTTTGATATCAAGGATCTGCCGGTATTTAGCCTCGGAAGTGGATGCGCTGCAGAAAACTGGGTTGTACATCAGCTCCAGCCAGACCTGAGAAGAGAACAGAGTTTCATGAGCAGGCAGTCTGCACATCAGGACACTGTAGGGCATTGATCCAAATCATACCCTCTGACAGGTGTTTACCTTTAATCTTAATAAATAACAGACAGGACTGTACTTACAAAGTATGTGACTGTATCCTGACCTCCTTCCTGAGAGGCTCTTCAGAATCCCCTCTAGTTCTGTCCTGCTTCAGAGAGGCTCTCAGCCTGTGGTGTTCCTGAGTAGAAGTAATGAGACCCACCTGGTCTAGCTACCGGTGTGAGTCATCAGAAAGCCCAGAACCTGGTACCCACTCACAGATTTGAGGCCCTGCCAGAGAAGAATGGCGGTCAGAAGGGTTTTTTTTAAAAAATCTCCTTCTATGTCATGCAATCTTTCCAGAAGCTGGGAATAGGCAAGAGAAGATGGTTACTTACCATTTGTAACTGTTATATTTTGAGATGTGTTTTTCAAGTCTGGTGTGCATGCATGTCGCGTGCACAGACATTGAAAACTTTTTCCCTTAGCAGCTCCTGTCAGGATGACAGAGGAGCCCCCTGGAGTGGGACCCTTATTGCGCTGTATATATTACCCTGCCAGCCTGACCCCGCCCTTTCGGTTCCTTCTTGCCATTAACTCCAATAGAGGGGAAGGGGGCAGGTATTGTAAAGGATGTGAACAACACATCTCGAAGAACAACAGTTACGAGAGGTAAGTAACCGTCTTTTCTTCTTCAAGTGCTTCTTCACGTCCATTCCAATTATATGACTTCCAAGCTGACCATTGGAGGTGGATAGGAGTCAAGGAATGATTGATTGGAGGACAGCCCTGCTGACCGCTATATCATCTCTGGCCTGTGGTTGATGGCATAGTGGGCTGTAAACATACGCACTGAGGACTAAGTAGCTGCTTTGCAGATTTTGTGGATGGGTACCTGCGCCAGAAAGGCGGTCAAAGATGCTTGCGCTCTTGTCGAATAGGTTGTGATTGTCACAACTGGATCCTTAGCTAACTTGTGTGAATGCAGTCTGTGATCCAGGACAAGATGCTCTGAGAAGATACAAGAAGGCCCTTTGTTCTATCGGCAGTGGCCATGAACAGTTGGGTTGATTTGCGAAAAGGCCCCATGTGCTCTGTGTAGAATGCTAGGACTCTTTGAACGTCTAGTGTGTGCAAGCTCTGCTGCTGCGGGCTCATATGAGGCTTTGGAAAAATCACAGGAAGACAAATGTCCTGTCCCATGTGGAACTGGGAGACCATCTTGGGGAGGAATCTACGGTGCAGTCTAAGTTGCACCTTGTCCTTATGAAACACTGTATAAGGGGATTTGAAGGTGAGAGCCTTTAGTTCAGACACTCTCCTCGCCGATGTAATAGGCACTAAGAACTCTACCTTCCATGAAAGGTAAAGGAGGGAACAGGTGGCCAGGGGCTCAAACAGTTGAGTCATGAGCTTAGAGAGGACCAGGTTCAGATTCCAGGTTGGTACTGGTGGTCGAGAGTAAGAGTATACTCTCTCCAATCCCTTGAGAAAATGCACCACCATGGGATTTGAGAACACCGAAAGCCCAGACTTCCCTGGATGGAAAGCTGAGATAGCCACCAGGTATACTCTGATGGATGAAAATGATAGGCCTTGTTGCTCGAGGTGAAGCATGTAGTCCAAAATAACTGGGGTAGATACCTGGAGTGGTAATGGACATCTGCGTTCGCACCAACAGGAGAACCATTTCCACTTGGCCAAGTAAGTTGACCTAGTGGAACGTTTCCAGCAGCCAAGAAGTATTTGTCTCACTGGCTGAGAGCACTGGCTCTCCATCGGGTTTAGCCATGGAGCTTACAAGCCTTGAGATGCAAGGACTGTAGGTTTGGGTGGAGAAGGTGCCCATGGTCCTGAGCGATCAAGTCCGGATACAGGGGTAGGGCTATTGGGGAGTCTACTGATCAGGGGCAGCTCCAGGCCCCAGCATGCCTAGCGCATGCCTGGGGCGGCAAGCCACTGGGGGTGCTCTGCCGGTCACCACAAGGGCGGCAGGCAGGCTGCCTTCGACGGCATGCCTGCGGAGGGTCCACTGGTCCCGCGGCTTGGGCGGACCTCCCGCAGGCACATGCTTGGGGTGGCAAAATGCCTAGAGCCGCCCCTGCTACTGATAGTTTGAGGAGTTTTGTGTACCAATGCTGATGTGACCAGGATGGGGCAAGCAGGATCACCACTGCTCTGTCCCTGCGTATCTTGAGCAGGACCGGATGGATCAGCGAGATTGGAGAGAAGGCATACTTCAGGTCCTCTCCTCACTGCATTAAGAACACGTTGGAGATGAAGCCTGGGCTGTGGTTTTGAAACAAGCAGAACCGAGGGCACTGTTTGTTGTCCTTGGTGGTGAATAGATCAACTTGGGGATAACCGCACTTTTGGAAAACTGACTGCAGGACATCTCATCGGACTGATCACTTTTGAGCTTGGCAGGACCTGCTGAGGCGATCTGCCAGCTCATTCCTCACCTTGGGGAGGTTCCATACTTCCAGCTGTCTGGACCAGGCTATACAGAAGTCCCAGAGGAAAGGAGCCTCATGTCAGAGAGATGAAGAGCAAGCTCTGCCCTGTTTGTTTATGTAGAACATAGTGGTGGTGTTGTCTGTCAGGACTGTCATGCTGTGACCTTGCAAAGTGGTGTGAAAGCAACAAGGGTGATGTCGTGGTGGGTGTGTGGTATAGACCACTGGATCAGAAGGATGAGGTGGATGAGGCTTTCTTTGGACAACTAACTGAAGTTTCCAGATCACAGGCCCTGGTTCTAATGGGGGACTTCAATCACCCTGACATCACCCTGGGAGAGCAATACAGCAATGCACAGACAATCCAGGAAGTTTTTGGAGCATGTTGGAGACAACTTCCTGGTACAAGTGCTGGAGCAACTGACTATGGGTCATGCTCCTCTTGACCTGCTGATTACAAACAGGGAAGAACTGGTAGGGGAAGTAGAAGTGGGTGACAACCTAGGTAGCAGTGACCATGAGATGGTTGAGTTCAGGATCCTCACAAAAGGAAGCAGAGAGAGTAGCAAAATACAGACCCTGGACTTCAGAAAAGCAGACTTTGACTCCGTGAGGGAACCGATGCCCAGGATCCCCTAGGAGGCTAATGTGAGGGGGAAAGGAGTCCAGGAGAGCTGGCTGTATTTTAAAGAATCCTTATTGAGGGCACAGGAACAAACCATCCCAAAGTGCAGAAAAATCAGCAAATATGGCAGGCGGCCAGCTTGGTTTAACAGTGAAATCTCTGGTGGGCTTAAATTCAAAAAGGAAGCTTACAAGTAGAAATTTGGACAGATGACTAGAGAGGAATATAAAAATATTGCTAGAGCATGCAGGGGTGTAATCAGGAAGGTCAAGGCACAACTGGAGTTGCAGCTAGCAAGGGATGTGACAGGTAACAAGAAGGGTTTCTACATGTATGTTAGCAACAAGAAGGTGGTCAGGGAAAGTGTGGGACCCTTACTGAATGGGGGAGGCAAACTAGTGACACATGATGTGGAAAAAGCTGAAGTACTCAATGCTTTTCTTTGCCTTGGTCTTCACAGACAAGATCAGGTCCCAGAGTGCTGCACTGGGCAACACAGTATGGGGAGGAAGTGAGCAGCCATCAGTCATGAAAGAACAGGTTAAGGACTATTTAGAAAAGCTGGATGTGCACAAGTCCATGGGTCCAAATCGAATGCATCCAAGGGTGCTGAGGGAGTTGGCTTATGTGATTGCAAAGCCATTGGCCATTACCTTTGAAAATTTGTGGTGATTGGGGGAGGTCCCGGACGACTGGAAAAGGCAAATATAGTGCCCATATTTAAAAAGGGGAAGAAAGAGAACCCAGGGAACTACAGACTGGCCAGCCTCATTTCAGTCCCAGACAAAATCATGGAGCGGGTCCTCAAGGAATCTATTTTGAAGCAATTGGGGGAGAGGAAGGTGATCAGGAACAGTCAACATGGATTCACCAAGGTCAAGTTATGCCTGACTAACCTGATTGCCTTCTATGATGAGATATCTGGGTCTGTGGATATGGGGAAAGTGGTGGATGTGATATATCTTGACTTTAGCAAGCTTTTGATACAGTCTCCCACAGTATTCTTGCCAGCAAGTTAAAGTAGTATGGATTGGATGAATGGACTATAAAGTGGATAGAAAGTTGGCTAGATTGTCGGGCTCAATGGGTAGTGATCAACAACTCCATGTCTAGTTGGCAGCCGGTATCAAGTGGAGTGCCCCAGGGGTTGGTCCTGGGGCCACTTTTGTTCAACATCTTTATTAATGATCTAGAGGATGGGATTAATTGCACCCTCAGCAAGTTCACAGATGACACTAAGATGGAGGGAGAGGTAGATATGTTGGAGGGTAGGGATAGGGTCTACAGTGACCTAGACAAATTGGAGTATTGGGCCAAAAGAAATCTGATGAGGTTCAACAAGGACAAGTGCAGAGTTCTGCACTTAGGAAGGAAGAATTCCATGCAACACTACAGGCTGGGGACTGACTGGATAAGCAGCAGTTCTGCAGAAAAGGATCTGGGGATTACAGTGGATTAGAAGCTGGATATGAGTCAGCAGTGTGCCCTTGTTGCCAAGAAGGCCAATGGCATATTGGGCTGTATTAGTAGAAGCACTGCCAGCAGATCGAGGGAAGTGATTATTCCTCTCTATTCAGCACTGGTGAGGCCACATCTGGAGTATTGCGTCCAGTTTTGGTCCCCCCACTGTAGAAGGGATGTGGACAAATTAAAGAGTCCAGCAGAGGGTAACAACAATTATTAGGGGGCTGGAGCACATGATTTACGAGGAGAGGCTGAAGGAACTGGGATTATTTAGTCTGCAGAAGAGACTGTGAGCAGAGATTTGATAGCAGCCTTCAACTACCTGAAAGGGGGTTCCAAAGAGGATGGAGCTAGGCTGTTCTCGGTGGCAGATGACAGAATGAGGAGCAATGGTCTCAAGTTGCAGTAGGGGAGGTCTAGGTTGGATATTAGGAAATACTATTTCACTAGGATGGTGGTGAAGCACTGGAATGAGTTACCTAGGGAGGAGATGGAATCTCCTTTCTTAGAGGTTTTGAAGGCCCAGCTTGACAAAGTTCAGGCTGGGATGATTTAGTTGGTGTTGGTCCTGCTTTGAACAGAGGATTGAACAGATGCTCTCCTGAGGTATCTTCCAACCCTAATATTTTATGATTCTATGAAAAATTTGACAGGCCAGATGAACCGCTCTGAACTCCTTCAAGCCGATATGAAGGGTTATCTCGTCCTGCATCCACAGACATTGTGTTCTCAGTTCCCTAGGTGTGCACCCCAACCCAGATCTGATGCATCTGTTACTAATGTCAGTGAAGGCTGGGTTGTGGTGAAGGGGACTCCCGCACAGACTACTGGCTGTTCCAGCCACCAACGCAAAGACTCTCGGACTTGCCAGGCTGTCCAGGCTGGATAACGGGAGTAAAATTCCTTTCCCCTTAGCTCCTGGGGATCCTCTTCCACCACCCATATACTGATGAGCGATCATACCTCCTGCATAAAGAGTTGCTTGTGAGAGGGGTCCCTGAACTGGGATGGGGAAGTGGGGTGGGAGGGAGGGAAGGAGGAGAACTGGAGGGAGTATCCCATCTGTACCATGCATAGGATCCAGAGGTCCAATGTTATACGGGAACACGCAAGGTAGAAGTGGAATAACCGGTTTAAAAACTGTGGGGAGGGATCCTGGGATTGGATTGATAGGCTGTCCTCGTGCGTGCCTTCAAAATCCTGGCTTGTTTCCTGGCTGGGGCTTATTTGGGCCTCAGCTAGACGCACTGTTCGATGGTCTGCGTCTATTATTTCTGCCTGCCTGTGGTAGGGGTCTCGTCTGGGGCAAGGTTGGTATTGCCTCTGCTGTGGAGGTTGAGCCCTGAAGGGCTTCCTCTGGGTTCCTGGTGTATTCATTCCCAAGGATTTCATTGTAGCCCTGGAATCCTTGAGGCTATGCAGCTTGGAGTCAGTTTGCTCCGAAAGAGGCCAGCGCCTTCGAAAAGGAGGTCTTGCAATGTGTTTTAGACCTCAGGAAGGAGGCCTGACACCTGTAGCCATGCTGAATGCCTCATAACCACTCATGATGATATGGTTCTGGCCGCAGAGTCAGCCAAATTGACGGTGGTATGCAGAGCTGACTTGGCTACTGCTTTTCCTTCCTCAATTAGCGCATGCAAATCCTGAGGCAGGCGATCCTTAAACTCGTACATAGCATTCCAAGAGTTGTGTTTGTTAAGGATGGCCTGTTGGTTGGCTATCCTGAGTTGCAGGCCTCCCGACGAGTAGACCTTCCTGCCAAAGAGGTCCAATTGTTTGGCCTCTTTGGACTTTGGTGCTGAGGCCTGCTGACCCTGGCATTCTTTTTTGTTTACTGCTGACACGACCAGGGAACAGATTGTAGCGTGGGAGAATAAGAATTCATAGCCCTTAGATGGGGCAAAGTATTTTCTCTCCACTTCCCTGGCCACCGGGGTAATACAAGCCTAGGTTTGCCTGATTGTCTTATAGTTACTCTGGATAGTCTTAATCAGTGGCAATGCTACCCTACCCATGAGCATCCTTATGGAGCCAGGATATCAACCATCAGATCCTCAGGCTCCTCCTCTTCCTCCTGAAGGCCCATATTAAGGGCAATTTAGCTGAGAAGTTCTTGATGGACTCTATGGTCGATAGGTGGGGGTCCTGATACAGATATTCCTGCCACTGCTTCATCTGGGGATGATGAGGACATGTTCTGAGGCTGGTTGCCATCGTCCTGACCCTCCTGTAATCCCCCATAGTCCTGGGCCATGTCAGGGCCTGTCAAGGCTGTCACCTCTTGAGATGCAGACTGTGCCTCCTGAAGTCTTGGAGGTCATGCCTCTCGGTAGTGGTGTGGGTGAAGGATCTGCCTCTGTTGGCTGCTCTGAGGGGTCCAAGGTGGGTCTAGAGAGTGTGGCCTCTCTTGCCTTCAAGATGCATTTATATGGCAACCTTGAGTGGCATTGCATTGAGTGCACCAATCTGGAGGCTGTAGAAAATGTGCCCTGTTGTTGGTGATAGGCCCATGGGGTCCAAAAGGGTCATTGCCCTGGAGGTGGCCACTGCGGCTGCCAGGCTGTATGGGACTCTCTACTGCTCTTGGTCCAGTGCCAGTTGTAACTCGAGCTGCCTGAGTTGGCTTCAGACTCTGAGGAGGCTGAAGGGAAGGACCAAGGTGGTGCCAACGACCCTTGTGCCACCGTGGCGTGCCGAGAGGAGCGGGCCAGGGACCAATGCCAAGAGGACTGGGACAGTGAGCGGTACTGGCTATCCAGAGACCTGGACTGCCTTAAAGCATATGGTGCCGGGGAAGTGGCTGGTACCATGCTTCGGTGCCGAGTGACCAAGGGCGACATGGAGTGGTGCCGGGTCCTTGGTGGGGGTGCCGAGGGCGCTTCTTCATCCAGTGCTGTAACCTCTTGTGGGGTTGTTGGTGTCACGGAGAGGCGCTATGGCGAGCTCAAACGGTAGCGGTGTCGTAAGTGGTGCGGGATTGGTGACCTCCAGTGGCACACCATTGCCGGTTTCCCTCTGGGCGGTGCCGGAGGCTTCTTCCCACATGGGAGAGGATTGGGCACTGACAATTCAATGAAGTTGTCATAAACAGATAGTTAAGGGTTAATGCCTCTTTTACCTGTAAAGGGTTAAGAAGCTCAGTAAACCTGGCTGACACCTGACCAGAGGACCAATAAGGGGACAAGATACTTTCAAATCTTGGTGCAGGGAAGTCTTTGTTTGTGCTCTTTGTTTTTGGGTGTTGTTCGCTCTTGGGACTAAGAGGGACCAGATGTCAGTCTAGGCTCTCCAAATCTTTCTGAATCAGTCTTTCATGTTTCAATTGTAAGTAACAGCCAGGCAAGGCAGATTAGTTTTATTTTTGTTTTCTCAACTTGTAAATGTCCTTTTTTTGCTGAGAGGATTTTACCTCTGTTTGCTGTAACTTTGAATCTAAGGCTAGAGGGGGTTCCTCTGGGCTATACGAATTTGATTATCCTGTAAAGTATTTTCCATCCTGATTTTACAGAGATGATTTTTACCTTTCTTCTTTAATTAAAAGCTTCCTTTTCAAGAACCTGATTGACTTTTCCTTGTTTTAAGATCCAAGGGGATTGGATCTGGACTCACCAGGGACTGGTGGGGGAAAAGAGGGGGGATGGTTAATTTCTCCTTGTTTTAAGATCCAAGGGGTTTGGATCTGTGTTCACCAGGGAATTGGTGAAGTCCTTCAAGGCCATCCAGGGAGGGGAGAGTTTTGAGGGGACAGGAAGTGCTCCAGACACTGACTTCTGGCTGGTGGCAGTGTACCAGATCTGAGCTAGTAATTAAGCTTAGAAGTGTCCATGCAGGTCCCCACATTTGTACCCTAAAGTTCAGAGTGGGGAAGGAACCTTGACAGAAGTCCTTTGCAGTCTCAAATGTGTCAGGTGTGGAGGGGGGTTCCAAGACCTCCTCTAGACACTGATCTGCGCTGAAGTTGCTGGGTGCTGGACTCAACGGTGCCTGTGGCGCTGGAGTCAATGATGCTGGCTCCAGATGGGAAACAGAGTCTTGTCTCTGAGTTGTAGGAGACTGTCTGAGTGTCTTGGTAGCTCTTTGAAGACAGTGTCCTCTTCTTCTTCGAGTGCTTGTTCATATTCATTCCTATCAGTTGTGCGCGAGCCGCGTGCACGTTTGTTGGAAGATTTTTACCCTAGCAACACTCGGTGGGTCAGCTGGTTTGCCCCCTGGAGTGGCGCCGTTATGGCGCTGGATATATACCCCTGCCGACCCAACGGCCCTTCAGTTCCTTCTTACCGCCCGTGACGGTCGTTGGAACTGTGGAGCGTGGCTTTGCTGATCTCCACGTCCCTAGCTACTCGTAGTTCTTTGCTGTTACTGTGTGTATAGTTCGAGTTCTTGTAGTTATAGTTAGTATTAGTTGTTGTATTTATAGTTAGTGTATATAGTTTAAGGGGGGATCGGGGATTAGCCCCTTTCCTCCACCCCGGGATTCAAATCGTGCTCGGCGTGCCAAAAGCCGATGCCAATAGGGGATCTCCACGACTCCTGCCTCAACTGCCTAGGGGAATCCCACCTTACCGATAAGTGCCGCATCTGCAATTCGTTTACATCAAGGACGAAGAAGGAGCGGGACTTTCGATTGAAACAGTTCCTCAAGGAGTCGGCACTTAGTCCTGCAGTGTCGGTACTGAGTGCCCAACAGACTGCTTCTGTAAGGAGCGCCCCTTCAGCCCCGGACCGCTCCGGTACCAAGAAGGAGCCCCAGCACCGACCCTTACCGGCACTGACGTCTGTTCAGCACTGCTCCCTGTCCCTGAGACACAGAAGGCACCATAGAGTGCTCCAGCTGCTTCAGCTCCACAGAAGGAGCACTCTTCGAAGACGGTTCGTCTGGCACTGTCATCTGCCACAGCACCGTCGACTGCGGCATCCTCCTCAGGCCTTCCACCAATTGATCTCAAGGCCCATCAAGACCTTTTGAGACGATTGGCTCAGAATATGAACTTACAGGTGGAGGAGGTCCCTGAAATAGAGGACTCTGTTGTAGACATCCTATCGGTTGATGCACCTACTAGAGTGGCTCTTCCATTTATCCGCACCATACAGGCTAATGCGGACACCATTTGGCAATCCCCAGCCTCGATTCCACCTACAGCAAGGGGAGTAGAGAGAAAATATATGGTCCCCTCAAAGGGGTTTGAATATCTCTACATTCACCCATTTCCTTGCTCTTTAGTGGTGCAATCGGTGAATGAAAGGGAGCGTCATGACCAGCAAGCCCCGGCTCCTAAGTCAAAGGAGGCTAGGCGCATGGACCTCCTAGGCCACAAAATATACTCGGCTGGGGGCCTCCAACTTAGGGTGGCAAACCAACAAGCCCTCCTAAGTAGATATAACTTTAACACGTGGGTGTCCTTGGGGAAGTTTATGGAACTTCTTCCCCAGAAGTCCCGTCAAGAATTTACGGCCTTACTTGAGGAGGGTAAAAAGGTAGCAAGAACCTCCCTCCAAGCCTCTCTGGATGCAGCGGACTCTGCAGCCAGAACTCTGGCATCAGGAGTGACGATGAGGCGTATCTCCTGGATCCAGGCATCAGGCCTTCCCCCTGAATTACAACAAAGTATTCAGGATTTGCCCTTCGAAGGCCAGGGCCTGTTCTCAGATAAGACTGACCCCAGATTGCAAAGTCTGAAGGACAATCGTGTTATAATGCACTTGCTGGGTATGCACACGCCAGTGATCCAACGCAGGCCCTTCCGGCCCCAGCCACACTGCCCTTACGCCCCGCCAAGGCCGCATCAGGACTTTAGAAGAAGGTGTGGTAGAGGGAATCGTCGGAGGCAGTCTGGCCCTCAAGGAGGTCAAAATCAGGCACCCCCTAAACCACCAGCGGGGCCCAAGCAGAATTTTTGATGGGACGCCCAAGGGCGGCCCACCAGTTGCTCTACCGGATCCTTCTCCTCCCTTTTTTCAACCACCTCTCCCAATACCTCCCTGCCTGGTCCCAGCTAACTTCAGATCGTTGGGTCCTGCGCACGGTGGAAGTGGGATACCACCTCCAGTTTGTTTCAACCCAGCCTTCCCACCCTTCCTCCCCGTCCCTCTTCAGGGACCTCTCTCACGAGCTATTCCTCTTACAAGAGGTCCAGTCACTCCTAGCCATGGGAGCCATAGAGGAGGTGCCAAAAGACATGAGAGGCAAGGGGTTTTATTCCCGCTACTTCCTAATCCCCAAGGCAAAGGGAGGTCTATGACCGATCCTAGACCTGCAAGAACTCAACAAATTCATGATAAAGCTGAATTTCCGTATAGTAACCCTGGGAACCATTATCCCATCCCTGGATCCGGGAGAATGGTATGCCGCCCTCGATATGAAGAACGTGTATTTCCACATCCCAATTTACCCACCACACAGACGGTACCTCCGTTTTGTGGTCAACCATCAACACTTTCAGTTCACTGTACTTCCGTTTGGCCTTTCTACAACTCCGCGTGTGTTCACAAAATGCATGACTGTAGTCGGACCGCCTCCTTCCGGCATCGTCGGGTACACGTCCACCCGTATCTCGACGATTGACTCATTTGAGGGACTTCCCAGTTACAAGTGTCGCAGCACCTGCGCATCATCAAAGACCTCTTTGGGAGCCTAGGCCTGATGATCGACACAGAGAAGTCTACTGACACCCACGCAGAGAATAGACTTCATCGGAGTGGTTCTGGACTCCAATCTGGCCAGAGCCTGCCTCCCACAGTAGCATTTTCAAGCAATGGCTTCAGTTATTCGAGGTCTTCAAAGCTTCCCGACAACGTCAGTGCGCGCCTGCCTCAGCCTAGTAGGTCACATGGCCTCCTGCACCTTCGTGACCAAGCACGCGAGGCTACGCCTCCGTCCCTTTCAAACCTGGTTTGCTTCAATATACCAACTACGCAGAGACAGCCTGGACTCGGTGCTCACTATTCCCCGGAAAGTTCTGGGCTCCCTAACCTGGTGGCTAAATCCCACTCTAGTCTGTGCAGGGATGCCATTTCACCCATCGCAACCCTCGATGGCCATAACCACGGACGCGTCATCTCTGGGTTGGGATGCCCACCTCGAGGGCCTTCGCACTCTAGGCCTCTGGTCACCTCAAGAGCTGGCCTTACACATCAATGTGTGGGAGCTGAGAGCGGTCCGTCTAGAATGCCGTCTAGAATCCAAGGCTGTTGTGTATCAGTGTTCACAGACAACACAACGGCCATGTTTTACATAAACAAGCAGGGCGGAGCATGTTTCTCCCTCCTTTGTCAAGAAGCCTTCCACCTCTGGGACTTTTGCATAGCCCACTCGATCAATTTGGTAGCGTCTTTTCTCCCAGGAGTCCAGAACACTCTGGCGGATCACCTCAGCAGATCCTTCCTGTCTCCCGAGTGGTCAATTCGTCCGGACGTCATCCATTCTGTTTTCCGGAAGTGGGAGTTTCCCCACATAGACCTCTTTGCCTCCTGAGAGAACAGGAAATGCCAGGTGTTCTGCTTCTTCCAGGGATGCTCCCCGGGCTCCCTCTCAGACGATTCCTGATCCCGTGGAAGAGTCACCTACTCTATGCCTTCCACTGTTTCCGCTCGTCCACAGAGTCCTACTCAAGCTCCGCAGGGACAGCGCCCACCTGATCCTGATTGCTCCAGCGTGGCCGAGGCAGCACTGGTACACCATGTTGCTCGACCTCTCAGTGGCAGACCCAATTCCCCTGCCACTCTGTCCGGATCTCATAACACAGAACTTCGGCAGGCTTCACCATCCGGATTTGCAGCCTCTTCACCTCACAGCATGGTTGCTGCATGATTGAGCCAGTCTGAGTTGCGCTGCTCTGCCTCGGTCCAACAGGTGCTCTTGGGCAGTAGGAAGCCTTCCACTAGGATGACATATCTGGCCAAGTGGAAGCGTTTCTCCTGCTGGTGCACTCAGCGTAACTCAGTCCCCAGGCAGGTGTCCATTCCTACTTTCCTGGACTACCTCTGGTCCCTGAAAGAACAGGGCCTAGCGATCTCTTCCATAAAGGTGCGTCTGGCAGCCATCTCTGCCTTCCACCCAGGGGAAAATGGCCAATCAATCTTCTCTCATCCCAGAGTTTCAAGGTTCCTCAAGGGATTGCAACGTTTGTACCCTCAAGTCAGATGCCCGACCTCTACCTGGGATCTCAACCTGGTACTAGCCAAGCTTATGGGTGCTTCTTTCAAACCACTAGCCACCTGCTCACTGCTGTACCTTTCCTGGAAGACAGCCTTCCTTGTCGCTATTACTTCAGCAAGATGAGTATCTGAGCTTCGGGCCTTGACAGCGGACCCCCCATATACGGTATTCCATAAGAACAAGGTACAGCTGCGACCAAACCCCTCCTTCCTCCCTAAGGTGGTGTCCATCTTTCATGTCAATCAAGACATCTTCCTCCCAGTCTTTTTCCCCGAAGCCGCACCCATCGTGTCGGGAACAACAGCTGCACACCCTAGACTTTCACAGGGCTCTCGCCTTTTATATCAAGGGAACAAAACCCTTCCAAAGGTCACCTCAGCTCTTTGAAGCTGTGGCAGACCAGATGAAAGGCCTACCGGTCTCATCCCAACGAATTTCATCTTGGGTAACATCCTGCATCCGTACATGCTATGATTTGGTTCACGTTCTGGCTAGCCACCTCACCGCCCATTCTACTTGGGCTCAAGCTTCATCTGCCGCCTTCCTATACCATGTTCCCATCCAGGAAATATGTCGCACAGCTACCTGGTCCTCCGTCCACACCTTTGCCTCACATTATGCTCTGGTTCAACAGTCCAGAGATGATGCAGCATTTGGCTCAGCAGTTTTGCATTCTGCCACATCTCACTCTGACCCCACCGCCTAGGTAAGGCTTGGGAATCACCTAATTGGAATTGATATGAGCAAGCACTCGAAGAAGAAAAGACGGTTACTCACCTTTGTAACTGTTGTTCTTCGAGATGTGTTGTTCATATCCATTCCAAACACGCCCTCCTTCCCTTTTGTCAGAGTAGCCGGCTAGAAGGAACTGAAGGGCCGTTGGGTCAGCAGGGGTATATATCCGGCGCCATAACGCTCCATGCCAGGGGGTGACCCAGCCGACCTACCGAGTGTTGCTAGGGTAAAAATCTTCCTACGAACGTGCATGCGGCGCGCGCACACCTAATTGGAATGGATATGAGCAACATATCTAGAAGAACAACAGTTACAAAGGTGAGTAACGGTCTTTTTCCCTTTCTTATGGTGCTTCCCCGGTACTGGGGAACTTGAGCAGTGCCGGGGCTGGTCATCTCATCTCAGTGCCGGGGATTTATGGTGCCGGGATCTCTACAGCCCAATGCTGAATCGCGCACTGATGCCGGGGCACTTCTCACCAAGGAGCTCAGGCCTGGTACCTGGTGGTCTGGGGCCGCTGGTTGTAACGCGCCCTCCATGAGCAGCTGCTTAAGTCTCTTTCTTAGTGCGGGCCTTAAAGACCTTGCAAATTTTGCAGTGCTCGGCCTGGTGTGCCTCTCCCAGACACCTAAGACAGGAGTCGTGGGGGTCACTGTTGGGCATAGACTTGCCGCAGGTAGCTCAAGCTTTAAAACCTTGGGCTTGCAGCATTCCCTGCAGCCCAAGGCTGGTGGCTGGAACTAAATCCCAGTCACCTCTAACTAAACTGTACCTAACTAATGTATTAAATACCTAACAACAAACTGTCTAACTGGTAAAACTAGATTGCTAAGGGATCACTCACAAGTGAGAGACCACATTCCAACGCCGCCACGGAGGGTAAGAAGGAACTGAAGTGAGGTCGGGCTGGCAGGGTACTATATACAGTGCCATAAGGGTGCCACTCCAGGGGGCTCCTCTGCCGCCCCAATGGGAGCTGCTAAGGGGAAAAGTTTCTGATGTCCGTGCACACGACGCGGGCGCACACCTAATTTGGATGGACATGAACTAGCACTCGAAGAAGAAGGGATGGATCACTTGATGATTACCTGTTCAGTTCATTCCCTCTGTGATGAAGTGGTTTTCCTTGTTTCCTATGGGGGACTTTTTTGGTTTTCCTATGGTTTGTTTGCATGCAGGGGTGGGACTCAGTTTCCCTAGGTACTAGGGGTTTAATGAGGTGATGGGAGAGGGAGTTCGTTGTTACAGCAGACTGGCGAGGGAACTTGGGACCCCAGCGACTGGTGACCAGGTGACCCGGAGGCCCAGCTCAGGAGTCACAGCTGGTTCTGGCCAGTGGGAGGACAATGGGCTGCGAAGAGAGGACACCAGTGCCCTAACCATCTGATTCCATCCAGAGGGGCCAGAGGAGGGCTGAGAGGAGAGGAAGCCTAAGAGACCCTGTTTACGACCCTGTTTACCTGGATAGAAGACAATGGACAGAGGCGGGGCTTGGGGCCAGTGATATCAGATGCCCAGCTGGGAAGCGGGGGGCTCTGGGCTGGAGATGGGGAGCAAGCAGAGCCCATCTGGATGGGGGGAGACTTGGATGTGCAGTGTTGAGGGAGGTGAGGCCAGAGGCCCTGAGAGTTTCCTGTGCTGTGTTCAATGCTCAATAAACACTCCTGTTTTATGCTGGCTGAGAGTCACTCCGGTCTAGAGAACAGGGTTGCATTGTCCCCTTCAGGGGGTGGAGGCCCCAGGGATCCAGAGTGAGTGGACTCTCGTGGGGGTGGGGGGCACAGCGAGAAACAGGTGTATTAAGGCTCAGAGAGGGACAGCTCCAGGAGGTGGAGGGGCTTAACCCTGAGACAGAGTGAACCCCGTGAAAAGGGTTGTCTCACAGAAAGGGCACCCCCCATGGACCGCACGGGGCCAAGAGTGGGCATGAAATGTGAGTCTGTCACACCCTTTGAAGCACCTGGCACTGGTCGGTGTTGGAAGACAAGATACTGGGCTAGATGGACTATTGATCTGACCCAGTATTGGTGGTTTTATGTTCTTAAATGGGTAGATTCCATAGCCCTGATCCTGCAAGGTGCTGAGCACCCAACAAGGTCAATGGGAGACAAGGATGTCCAGCCCCAAAGGGATCAGGCCCTAGAAGAACAAGCCTGCCACCATTTTGTTTTGTTTTGATTTGTCTGTCTGTCAAAGCATTGACACCTCAGGTCCATTGCAGAGCCCCATGAGGCAATGAGCTTACCTTAAGGTTTTGGTCCCAATAGTTGTAGAGAATAACCCGGATTTCCACATGCTCATTCCTCACTACAGAATAGGGCAGACGGAGGTCGATGAAAAATTTTTTCATTACTTTTATCTCATAGGGGTCAGCCACACAGATCCCTGCAATGGGAAAAGACCCAGTGTCAGAGACAAGGGGGCTTATACTTTATTCCTGAAATGTGTCTGCTGTCTCCTCGATTGTTCCATCTCACTGTGCCCTTTCCAAGGCCCACTGTGGCCTGGGGTCTTTTCTCCATTAGCTTTTCTGCCTGTTCTCTGGAGAGCTTGTGGTGTTCCTCACCTTTCGTCTCTGAAAGGCTCACAGCCAGGACTTCCCAGGTGGTGATGGAATCCTTCAGGAAAATGGACACCGTCTTGGAAGAAATTCTACATGGAAAGAGAAAGACAGAGACTGTTACAGAAAGAAGGAGCTAGGACTCATGGACATTCCCCAGCTAAGGGTGTAGATTGGGGTCTCAAACACGTGACCTATGGACTTATTTCCTGCGGCCCACCATAGGGCCCCCTCTGCCCCTCACCTCCCACTCCCCCGCCTCCCCCATGCACACCACGTCCCTGCTCCTCCGCCTACCTCCCAGTGCTTCCCACCACCGAGCAGCTGTTTGGTGGTGCTTAGGACTTTCCAGGAGGGATGGGGGAGAAGTAGGGACACAGCGTGCTCATGGGAGGAGGGGAGGAAGAGGCAGGGCCATGGTGGGGATTTGGGGAAGGGGTTGGAATAGTGGTGGGGAAGGGGTGGGGCATGTACTGAAGTGTCGCTAGAGGCGAAGAAACCGGAGGGCAGAACAAACCCAGGCTCCCCCCTCCCCCTTCCAGTCCCAGGGGCTTCCTCCTCCGCTCTCCGAGCACCAGGCTGCCAACTTGTGCCAAGCCACGCAAGTGGAGTGGTGGGAGCATGGGGCAGTGCAAGGCTGATCCCACCCCCACCAGCCACATACAAATGCATGTAGGCTGCAGCAGGCTAAGCGGAGCCCAGCGCTATAGAGCCGCGAGCAGGAGAAGGAAGAGAGATCAACAGGCTGGGCAGGGGAGCCGCGGGAGCCGCTGAGGCTGTATTATTGCGCTGGGCTGATGGGGTGGGGTGTGTATGTGTGTTTTTTCTCAGCCAGCCCTTACCTAGTTTCTCAGGGCATCGCAGAGTTTTCACATTTGAAAATAGCCCCCAACTCCTCATTCCTACCCTGGAAGCAAGCATGATTTGCAAACTGGGGAAAGGGAGGGAACTTTCCAAGCCGCACGCTTCCCTGCCATTCTGCTTCCTTCTGCCCCCTCATTACACAAGCCCTGTGCAGCTAGATACCTCTAGTGTCTATGGTAACACCCCTCTTTTCATTAGGTGCCAGCATAAGACCACCTCAAAGAGCTTACAGTCTAGCAGAGATACCCAGGAGCCAGGATGCACAGGAAGACCCAGAGGGGGGTTTAACTTGGAGCAGTCTGGGAGAGAGTGTTGTTCATTTGGGCATCTGTGCAGTGATTTAAATCATACCTGTCATTCCCCTTGGCTTCAGGGCTTTGTTGCAATGCACGTGCTATCAGAGCCTGTTTTGAAAGGTGCTAAGCACCCTGAGATCCCACTGGTCTCAGTGGGAGGAGCAGGCACCTCAGCTCTGCAAAAAGGAAGTTCTAACAGAGAGATGACCCAAGGGAGGGAGACTCAAAACCTGCTTCCCAGCCCCTTGCTGTTCTGGGCTGTGACCTGAGGCTGAAAGGTGCTGCCAGCTGCTTTCTGTGAGGTTCAGTGCATGCTCATGGCCAATGGCTCTTAGTCCATCGGTCCTCATCAGATCCCATGACAGCTCCCTCTGCTTCCGCAAGGGTAATGGCAACGTTTGGAAGTACATATAGATGCGAACAGTTTTTCTCCTCCATGAATAACAAATCTGTGTTAAGGTCAAGGCTCACTGATGAACATTTGCAAACAACACTGAGATTGGTGTTGTCTCAGGATATCAAACCTAATATTGATTCTTTGGTTGATACAAAACACTGCCAGCTAAGTGGCCAGAAATGAAATGACTGTCAAAATTAGCACTGACTTTTCACATTAGTTTTTAAAAAGATAATACATTGACTTTTAATAGCATACTATATATTACTCTTCTTTTTTTTCATTTCTGACTACACTTTCGTATCGTTGTATGAAAAGGTTTTAGTGATGTGGCCTTTGGGCCAATGCGCTAGTCCTCATGTGGCCCTCGTAGTGATTTGAGTTTGAGATCCCTGGTGTAGATCCTCCTATCGTAGTCTGAGGTCCATGGTAAAGCCTTCTTCACACACTCACTGAAATATAAAGCCCTCTCTGGGGAGGAACTCAGTGGTCCAAGTTCTGCACCAGCCACGGGACACAACCTGTTTTAAAGGTCTCAAGGGTAGGGATATTAGTCCTAGTGCCCAGGTCTAAATCCAAGCAGGGGGATTATATTCCATTCCAGAGGAGAGGGGCCTGGCCCAGTGCCTCATTTACCTTTAAAAAACAAAAAAAGGTTCAGCCATCTGGTCAAGGCTGATTCCCCACTCTGGCACTTTGAGGGCAGAAGGTGGGGGCCCGCAAGGAATCTAAAAATTAATACTGGCCATTCCAGGCTTGTATTAAACTCTCAAGTTTATAGCTTTCCTCTGACCTTGGATGAGTAGATGCTGCCACTACCCAAGTTCAAAACCCCCTTTGAGAACCGAGGAAGGCACACTTGGGTACCCTCAAGCCCTTTCAGACCCCACCTCTGGGGGACAGCTGAAAAAGAAAACAAAGGAAATCAGCTGTTGCCACCCGCTAATTCAACAAAATGTGCACAAACCTATTAAGACACAAAACTCCAATCCTGTACTTTAAAAAAAGGTAAACCTTATTTAAAAAAAGAAAGAAAAAAATACATCTAAAAACTCAGGCTATTACTAGTACTATTTAAAAAGAGCAAATACAAAAATTAAGAGCAAATACAAAAAAATTATACCTACTCCCTTAGCTTTTTTAAGATCCAGCTTAAAGGTTACAAACAAAACAAAAGCACCTGGGGTGAGCACAGAGGAGTCCACAAGTCATAAAGAAATAAGAGATAAACCTAATTGCGTCTTCCTAGACATTTCCTGATTTACTTACATATCTGGGGTTCCAAATGAGTAGTTACAGCACCTGTCTGTTCTTCAGGAGAACAACACGGACAGACAAAGGGGAAGTCTTGTCCCATTTTTAAAAGTTCTAGCCTTCCCATTGGCTCTTTTGGTCAGGTACCCACTCCCTTCCTTTTACCTATGGACTTTTTACCCTTTCCAGGTAAAGCAAGTAAAGAACAGCTACTAAAAGGGAGTTCATAGCTAACTGGCTGGCTGGGTGTCCATAAAAGGGAGCTACCCCCGCCTTCATTTATCACATCCAGTTAGAAAGCACCATCAATATCACCTGATTCAGCAATCCAGTAACACACCCTGAATAACAATGAAATGAGGAACAGTTCCCGAATAGGATAAAAGGCCAATGCTAAACAGCCAGATACCTACATTCATATTCTAGCACCTAAATTAGTTGCCTGGTTTTTCATTAGGGATACCGCTGGCTGCTCAGCACCTCTGGATGTCGAGCCAGTTCTTTTAGATACCTAAATATGGGCTCAAAACTGGAGTAACTGAATGAAATTCTCTGCTCTCTGTTATACAGAAGGTGAGATCAGATGATGTAAGGGCCCTTCTCGCTTCAATATGTAGGATTGACTCTATGAATATGGATCACCTGCTGAATGCTGGCCCTAATTCATGACAAATACTCCAGCCAGCTCTACTGGGGATCTTGCTGTGGAGAGACACTGACTTCAGTGGGAGCTACACCATACCACGTCTGAATGTGGCCCTTTGATGAATGGGAGTGACACAGCCACATGCTCTTACCCCAGTTCATTTGGTCGCTCAATCAGCTGCTCCACTTGCCACAGCCAGCTTTCTGGAAACAGGCTGCTTGAGATGATATCTTCGTCGGACATGAAATCTTCATCCAAGTCACCTGGGAAGTCAAATCACAGACTGTCTGGCTCTGCTGTGACATTGATTGGAATGGGGCAAACCTGGAAGGATTCGAGGGTTGGCCTGCTCTACTGACCTCAAAGCATCTGTGATTTGACCTACGTTGCCAAGTTTTGATGCTGCCAGCCCAGAAGAGCATGAATTGGAGTGTGGTTGAACAGCTGGAGGGGAAGCCACAGGCTTCTTCTCTCCATGCCTGCCTTTCTGTTCCCCCATGAGCTAGCCTTTTCTGAGCTCCTATAACACTGGTATAAGCCACTGTCTCAGTGCTACATGTGCGCCCTCTAGTGGATATTCTGCAAAGGTAAGATCCTACTACTATTCCTAGCTAGGGAGTTACCCCTTTAGCTCAAGTGATAGAGGACTGTGCTTTAGAAACAATGGTTAAACCTCAGCGGCGACCTGTGAAGAGGTTATTACCCTGACTCATCTGAGTCCCCATATCAACATGATGCAAGACTAACAGGATTGCTGCCACTGCATTCATGCCCATCTCTCCCATGGAAGATCTGTGAACATGCGCAGGGTTAGTTCACATGGCACGGTCTTATTTCTCTAACAATTCCCCCTGTCTTGCTCCTCTGAGTGATACTGAAACCCTGGTACTTGCTTCTTGCAAGTTCCAGATGGAGCTCCCGATGTAGCTTGTCATGTATGGTCTTGATATAATTGCAGCAGTGAAGGAAGGTCTTCTTGCATTCATCCGTATCCAGGATGTACCCAACCCGCTTCTCGCAGCTGTGCCCCATGGAGTTTTTGTACATCCCGTCTTCACAGCATTTCTTCAGCTTCCGGTCCTGGTAATCTGCCGCTGAAATGTACAAGCCAGAAGATCATTCCGACCAAGCTTCTTCTAGTCCTCACTCTCTCTCTCTCTCATTAATTTACTAGTAGACATGGCCAAAGAAGGAACATAGGAACTGGCACTCTGCTCTGTCTAATCCAGTATCTTGTCTCTAACAGTGACTAGCACCAGCTGCTTCAGAGAAAGGTGCAAGAAACCCCACAGTGGAATAACCTGCCCGCAGAGAAGTTTCTTCTTGAACCCAGTCAGAGGTTGGCTTATCCCCTGAAGCATGAGGATGTATAGCTCTTCTTAAAAAATCCTATTCCATGAAATGGTGAACATCCTTCTTTTCCATGTAAATGGCTCATCCTTTTTTGAATCCTGCTAGGCTCTTGGCCTCAATTCAATCCTATGGTGGTGAGTACTATGGGTTAATTATGCATCGTGTATGAAAATAGTTCCTTTTATGAATTCTTAATTAGAAACCATTCAGTTGGGTTGAGTGTCTCCTTGTGCTTATAAAGGTAATTTAACAATGTACCTGTTGTTGTTATTTGAGTCGTAATAGCATTTTGGATCCCCAGTCACGGCCCAGAACCCTACAGTGCTGGGGGCTTTATCAACACAGAACAGAGAGACAGTCTGTGCCCCAAACAGCAATTTACCATTCATTATTTTCTATACCTCTATCGCATCCCCTCTATAAATTGACCAGTTCCAATCTCTCCCCATGTGGAATTCTATCCAGACTCCCCTGTCTCCTGCTACCGGAAATGCAGCTGGCAGGAGGCTGTAGGAGGGTGAAACTGGTCACACGAGGGTATCACATTCCTGCTTTGCATGCTTGCTTTGAGCAAGAATAGCAACCCCCCTGATTAGTACCTACCTTTGTTTGCCTTATACTCAATGAGCTGAACAGAGCGACGCCGGCGTTTTGTTGCCTGAGGACATTCTGGATCTGCAGAAGGAAGCGAGAAATAGAAATTAAAATCCCACCTACCAAGTGAGGCCCTACACTGAACTTGCTGCCATTTCCGTCTGGATGTAACAGGGTAACTTTCAAACACCACATCTGGTCAGTTCCCAAATTTCTGAGAATGGTCTAGGCCTCAATGAGTGGAACCCCATTGATTTAGGGGGAAATCAGAAAAAAGACGGTTACTCACCTTTGGACTGTTGTTCTTCGAGATGTGTTGCTCATATCCATTCCAATTAGGTGTGCGCGCGCCGCATGCACGTTTGTCGGAAGATTTTTACCCTAGCAACACTCGCTGGGTCAGCTGGGTCGCCCCCTGGAGTGGTAACGCCATGGTGCCGGATATATACCCCTGCCGACCCAATGGCCCTTCAGCTCCTTCTTGCCGGCTACTCCGACAGAGACGAAGGAGGACGGGTTTGGAATGGATATGAGCAACACATCTCGAAGAACAACAGTTACAAAGGTGAGTAACTGTCTTTTCTTCTTCGAGTGCTTGCTCATATCGATTCCAATTAGGTGATTCTCAAGCCTTACCTAGGCAGTGGGGTCGGAGTGAGATGTTGCAGAATGCAGAACTGCTGAGTCAAATGCTGCATCATCTCTGGACTGTTGAACCAGAATGTAATGTGAGGCAACAGTGTGGACGGAGGACCAGGTAGCTGTGCGACATATCTCCTGGATGGGTACATGAGCCAGGAAGGCGGCAGATGAAGCCTGAGCCCTGGTAGAATGTGCGGTGAGGTAGCTCAAGGGGACATGAGCCAAGTCATAACAAGTACGGATGCGCGCCGTCAGCCAAGATGAGATCCTCTGGGAGGAGACAGGTTGGCCATTCATTCAGTTTGCCACCACAATGAAGAGTTGGGGCATTTTACAAAAGGGTTTTGTCCGCTCAATATAAAATACAAGAACTCTATGGATGTCTAGGGAGTGCAATTGTTCCCATCGTGATGAGTGTGGCTTTGGGAAGAAGACCGGAAGGAAGATATTCTGGTTGATATGAAAGGCCGATACTACTTTAGGGAGGAAAGCCGGGTGTGGTCGCAACTGCACCTTGTCCTTGTGAAACCCAGTATACGGTGGGTCCACCGTGAGGGCCCTAAGCTCGGAGACTCGTCTGGCCGATGTAATGGCTACGAGGAAAGCTGTCTTCCAGGACAGGTATAGTAGCGAGCAGGTTGCTAATGGCTTGAAAGGGGAAGACATAAGTCTGGTTAGAACCAGGTTGAGGTCCCATGTTGGGGCGGGACGGCGTACTTGGGGGTATAGGCAGTCCAAGCCCTTGAGGAACCTAGAAACCACAGGGTGTTAGAACACGGAGCGGCCACTCTCCCCTGGATGAAAGGTAGAGATGGCCACCAAGTGTACCCTCAATTTGATACCGCTAGGCCCTGTTGTTTGAGAGACCAGAGGTAGTCCAAGATGGTGGGGATCAAGACCTCAGTGGGAGTAACATTATGCGTTTCGCACCAGCAGGAGAAACACTTCCAGTTGGCCAGATACGTTGACCGAGTGGAAGGTTTCCTGCTACCCAGGAGTACTTGTTGTACTGAGGCAGAGCAACGTAACCCGGACTGGCTTAACCATGCAGCAGCCATGCTGTGAGGTGAAGGGACTGCAGGTCTGGGTGGTGAAGTCTGCCATGGTCCTGAGTTATGAGTTCTGGGCAAAGAGGCAGGGTAACTGGGTTAGTTATCGACAGGTCGAGCAGCATGGTGTACCATTGCTGCCTGGGCCACGCTGGAGCGATCATGATCAAGCAAGCTCTGTCCCTGCGGAGCTTTATCAGGACCCTGTGAACCAGCAGGAACAGTGGAAAGGCATAAAGCAGTTGACTCGTCCACGGCATCAGGAAAGCGTCAGAGATCAAGCCCGGGGAGAGGCCTTGGAAGGAGCAGAACATCTGGCATTTCCTGTTCTCATGGGAAGCGAAGAGGTCTATACGGGGAAAGCCCCACTTCTGGAAAACAGAATGAATAATGTCCGGACGAATCGACCACTCGTGAGACAGGAAGGATCTGCTGAGTCGATCCGCCAGGGTGTTCCGAACCCCTGGGAGAAAAGATGCTACCAGGTCTATCGAGTGGGCTACACAGAAGTCCCAAAGCTGGATGGCTTCCTGACAAAGGGGGGAGGACCGTGTCCCTCCCTGCTTGTTTATGTAATACATGGCCGTTGTGTTGCCTGTGAACACTGGGACACAACAGCCTTGCAATTGCTGTTGAAATGCCTGGCATGCAAGGCGGACTGCTCTCAGCTCTCGGACATTGATGTGCAAGGCCAGCTCCTGAGATGACCAAAGGCCTTGAGTGCAAAGATGTCCGAGGTGAGCACCCCAGCCGAGAGAAGGCATGTCCGTCGTCAGGGACATAGAAGGCTGAGGTGGATAGAACGGCATCCCTGCACACACCAGGGAGGGCATCAACCACCAGTCGAGGGAGCCTAGGATGCTCGGGGGAATGGAGACCATCATGTCTATGGTGTCTCTACCCTGGTGGTATACCGAGTTGAGCCAAGATTGGAGGGGACAGAGGCGTAGCCTGGCGTGTTTGGTCACGAACGTGCAGGCAGCCATGTGACCCAGGAGAGCGAGACAAGTGCAAGTCGAAGTTGTTGGGAAGTTCTGTATGCCTCGGATAATTGTTACTATCGCCTGAAAATGAGGCTGTGGTAAGCAGGCTATGGCGAGACTGGAGTCCAGGATGGCCCCAATGAAGTCTATCCTCTGTGTGGGAACCAGAGTGGATTTCTCTGTATTGATCATCAGGCCTAGACTCATGAATAGGTCCTTGTTGAAGTCTACATTATGGGTGACTTGTGCCTCGAAGGTCCCTCGAATGAGCCAATCGTCGAGATACAGAAAAACGTATATCTGACGGTGGCGGAGGGAGGTGGTGACTACAGGCATGCACTTTGTGAATACACTTGGGGCTGCAGAGATGCCAAACGGAAGGACCGTAAACTGGAAATGTTGATGGTTGGTTACAAATCGGAGATATCATCTGTGTGGAGGATAGATGGCGATGTGAAAATATGCGTCCTTCATATTGAGGGCGGCACACCAGTCTCCAGGATCCAAAGACGGGATGATGGTCCCCAGGGATACCATGCGGAACTTCAACTTTATCATGAACTTGTTGAGTTCTCACAGGTCTAGGATAGGTCTGAGACCTCCCTTCGCCTTGGGGATTAGGAAATAGTGGGAGTAGAACCCCTTGCCCCTTTCGTCCTTTGGTACCTCCTCTATGGCTCCCATGGCAAGAAGCATCCGTACCTCTTGTAAGAGGAGTTGCTCGTGAGAGGGGTCCCTGAAGAGGGATGAGGATGGGGGGTAGGAGTGGGGGGCGAAATAAACTGGAGATGGTACCCAAGTTCCACCATGCGTAGGACCCAACGATCTGAAGTTAGCTGGGACCACGCAGGGAGGAAAAAGGAGAGGTGGTTGTAAAAGGGAGGGAAAGGATCCTGGAAAGTCACTGGTACACTGTCCTCGGGCGCACCTTCAAAAGTTTGGCTTTGGCCCCGTAGGTGGCTGGGAGGGGCCCTGATTTTGGCCCCCTTGGGGTCCTGACTGCCGTCTACGACCAGCTTGACCATGCCTTCTACCAAAGTCCTGCCTCTGTCTAGGCGGAGGGTAAGGGCGGTGAGGCTGGGGGCGGAAAGGCTGGCGTTGAGTCACCGGTGTGTGCGTGCCGAGAGAGCGCATAATGACCCTGTTGTCCTTCAGGCTTTGCAGCCTAGGGTCAGTCTTTTCAGAAAAGAGGCCTCGACCGTCAAAGGGCAAGTCCTGTATGGTATGCTGTAGTTCCAGCAGGAGGCTTGACCCTTGAAGCCATGAAATGCGTCTCATGGCAACTCCCGATGCCAGAGTCCTGGCTGTAGAGTCTGCTGTATCCAGCGAGGCCTGGAGGGAAGTCCTCGCCACTTTCTTCCCCTCCTCCAAGAGGGCAGCAAACTCTTGACGGGAGTCTTGAGGGACTAACTCCGTGAAATTGCCCACTGCTGCCCAGGTGTTGTAGTTGTAGCAGCTAAGTAGGGCTTGCTGATTTGCCACCCAGAGTTGGAGGGCCCCTGCAGAGTATACCTTACGGCCCAGTAAGTCCATGCACCTAGCCTCCTTCGATTTTGGAGCCGGAACTTGCTGGCCATGGCATTCCCTCTCATTGACAGACTGTACAACAAGGGAGCAGGGAGGAGTATGGACGTACAGGTACTCGTACCCCTTAGAGGGCACCTGTGCTCAACTCCCCTAGCAGCGGGTAGAATAGAGGCTGGAGACTGCCAGATGGTATCAGCATTGGCCTGGATCATCCAGATGAATGGTAAGGCCACTCTTGTGGGGGCATCAGCCGATAGAATATCTACCATCAGGTCCTCTATCTCTGGCACCTCCTCTACCTGGAGATTCATATTGAGTGCCACATGTCTCAGGAGATCCTGATGGACTCTCAGGTCAATTGGAGGAGGGCCAGTGGAGGATGTGCCCGCCACCGCCTCATCAGGAGAGGAAGAAGAGGAGAGGCCAGGGACAAGCGGGTCCTGTGTGGACTCTTGCTCTTGGGCGACCTCCAGCTCCAGTGGAATCTGGGATTCTGGTGGCCGAACAGGTGCTTCCTCTGTACTGGTAGGAGGGGGGTGGCTGATAGTCGCCTCTGGCACCCAGTGCTCCGATGAAGCAGAGTGAGATGGGATTGGAGGCACACCTTGGGCCTGGTGGTATGCCCAAGATGTCCAGAATGACCACTGATGGGGGCCTTGATCTTGGGCCTGGGTCTCCTGGAAGATTCTGGTGGGCACATCAGAGTCACAGTCCTGTGCATAGGAACTGTCCGCATGAGAGGACACCGATGAGTGCCGGGATGGCCAAGGAGGAGCTGAAAACCTTTGGGAATAATCTCTCTCTATGATTGATCTCGCTCTCTGTGGTACCGGGGATCAGTACCGGGAGCCGTACCGGTACTAGGAACAAGATTGGGACCTACGACCGGAACAGTGCTGGGAGGTCGACCAGGATCTCGAATCTCAGCATCTGGAGTGGCCACGAGAGTCACAGTGCCTGGAGCGGTGCCGGGATCTGGATCGGTGCCAAGAGTACCATGCGGGCAAATGGGATGCTGATCGGTGCTGCGAGTGCGACCGGTGCTGAGAAGGAGATCAGTGCCGGGACTGCGATTGGCATCGGGACTGGGATCAATGATGGGACCGAGAACGCTGGTGGGATTGTGATCGTGAGCGGTGCCGCTCTGCGGTGTCGAGAGAGGGTGGTCTCATCAAGGCTGGCTTGCCTACAGATTGTGTGACCCGCACCAGCAGTGCCGGGGGTTGAGGCAGGGCAGACACTGTCATCACGATCAGCTCCCTCGCCGTGGAAAATGTCTCCGGCATGGAGGGAATAGTGAGCTCAACCACGGCTCTCGCCGGGGAGCTTTCAGGTACCGGACTCAACGTCCCTTGCAGGGCCAGAATCGATGGTGCCAACGTAGTTGGTGCCGTGGCAGGTGTAGGTGCCGGGCGGTACGATCTAGCCGGGAGCTCTGACTGCGGTGCAGGTGGCACAGAAGCAGCATGAGTCTTATGTCTCTTCACCTCCGGGGAGAGACAATGGTGCAGAGTAGACGTCGGTGCCGGCGATGTTCGGTGCCAAGAGGCCTTAGCAGTACCGGTGCGATCCGGTACCAAAGAAGGGCTTCTGCCAGTGGATTGACCAGCGCTCAGTGCCGAGGGCGGAGGAGTAAGAGCTGCCTCCATCAGGAGCTGTTTGAGACAAAAGTCCCGTTCCTTTTTTGTCCTCGGCTTGAAGGTCTTGCAGATCCGGCACTTATCGGCGAGGTGGGATTCCCCGAGGCACTTAAGGCAGGAGTCGTGGGGATCTCCTGTTGGCATCGGCTTGTGACAGGCCGAGCACGGTTTGAAATCCGGTGAACCGGGCATGGGCCCCAGCACCAGGTGCGGGGAAGGGGCTAATCCCTGAACCTCTCTTAACTATATACACTAACAATATTATAAAAATGAAGAAGAATTAACTGCAACTATAGAAATTTCAACTATATACACAAGAATAATGAGAGAACCATGAGTAGCTAGGGAAGTGGAGATCAGCTAAGCCGCGCTCTGCTGTTCCAACGACCGACATGGGTGGTAAGAAGGAACTAAAGGGCCATTGTGTCAGCAGGGGTATATATCCGGCGCCATGGCGGCGCCACTCTAGGGGGCGACCCAGGCAACCCACCGAGTGTTGCTAGAGTAAAAATCTTCCGACGAACGTGCATGTGGTGCGCACGCACCTAATTGGAATCGATATGAGCAAGCACTCGAAGAACCACCAGAAAAGACATTTTGGCACTTAACATATTGCTCCTTCCTGTTCCGGCTGGGAGCCACATAAGAGCTGTTGGGCAGATGCTCAGCCAGCCAGAGCAACCAGAAAGAGAGGAGAGTGAAGGAGACTTCATTCCTTCCTCTCTCCTCATGCGCTGCCCCCAAAAGCCTGCAGCCTGGGGTAGAGAGAGAGTCAGAGAGAAGCACCATCTGCGCACGACTTCCAGTCCAGGAGGAAGAAAGATACTTTGGAAGTGAGAGAAACCCAGTAAGCTAGAAGAGACACTTTCCTGCCTTCCTCCATCACTCATGGTGATCGTTCAGCTCTATAGAGTGATACCTGTTCTCTGGGCTGTGGAAATCCTATTACTCGTCTCCAAGGCCAGTCCAGCATCCGTAAATACCCCCAGATTGTTCTTTCCACTGCCAGCTGTACAGCCAATGTCACTCTTCTCCACCGAGTCCCAGATCTGTGCGACACAAACATAACGGTTGAGAGATTATTGTTAACAATGACACTTCCCATTTATACGGTGCCATCCAGCATGATCCCAAAGCGTTATACAGGCTGCGAGCTGGATTCTGGTCTCAGGTACAACTGTGCAATCTACAGTAACTCCACTGACTTCCTTTGACTAGCTCTGTGTTTGCAGCAGTGTAAATGAAAGCAAAATCTGAGATGTAAGTAAAGGATTTATTGCAACTCAATCTCCTCTGAAATGTGTCCAACTCTGGGATCGAGCACAGCAGCCATTGTGCACCAGCATCACAACCGATTTCAAGAGGAAAAAGAAAAAATGTTGCATCCAGTTGAACCCGACAGAGGAGGATGTTAGGCAGAGAGAAATTAAATACTCAAATTAGAATTCAGCCAGAGCACCAGAGCCCTGACCCTTGTTGAAAGGGTCACAGGAGATTCAATGACCAGAACCTGTGTTTGGTATGCCAGCTGAGAAATGGCAGTTTCTGTAGCATTGCGTCCCCTAAAACCTTGATAGGGCCCGGGGATGAGTGCTGACTCAGAAGAAAGCCACCCTCTGTTGAGTCACTAACACTTTTCCCTGCAGCACAGCGCCCCCTAATGTTGCACTGGGACATTGGTTCAGCACTGACTGGGAGGGGACAGCGCCCCCCTGCTAAGACCCCACTCCACACAAAGCAGCACAGCATCCGCTATCGCCGCATTGCGTGCAGCTCTGACTGGGAGAGGGAGAGCGCCCCCTACTGAGCACACCCCTACTCCCTGATGTACAGCACCACCATGGGCACTGGGGTGAGAACTGCCTCTGAAGGGAGAGCTGCATCACCCACACAGTTCCCTACAGCCCGGCACCATCTGGGTCAACACTGTCCAAAGGGAAGCATGTCCTTTAGTGTGTCCAGAACAGCACTCCCTGCAGCACCCTGGGTTTCACTGAGTGTCTCCCAGCCAAGTACTGACCTGGCCCAGCCCAGCTCAGTTAAAGTACAGTGGAGCTCACACCCCAAGCGGCAGCTCTGCAAACAAAACGCTCACTTCGCTTTTCGCCATCCTGGGGCGTAGAGCAAGGATAACAGCCAAGCTGAATTTTCTGCTATAAACATCACAAGTTACAACCAACATCTTTCATGACCCACCTTAGATTGTGTAATTTTGTGGTTTTCGTTCAGAACGTAGACACCTTTGTCCACAGCCACCAGGCCGACATAAGCTCTGTGGTCTCCTTCCAGCTTGAGTTTCATTGGCATTCCCGGCTCATGGATTCTCCTGTCTTTGTCGGAGGCTCCTTTCACCACTAGCTGTATGAAAGAGAGTGAAGGGAGAGGTTTTGTTTTAAAGCAGAGAGAGCAGCTAAGAACCCGTCCTTTGCAAAACATAGGAGAAAAGGAGGTAAGATCTCATGTTCCTTGAGCATCCGAAAGCCTAGTTCTGATCTCAGGGGCAGCTGTGTAAATCTGGAGTAGCTCCACTGACTTCAGTGCTGCTACTCCATATTCATGCTGGTGTAAACTGAGAGCAGAATCGAACCCAATGTCTATGAAGTCCCTTTGTCCCTCAGGCAGCCCTGGGAAATCTACAAAGAAGTTTGAACTGTAATGGATCTGCTCTGTGGGCCTGACTTGATCTCACATTGGTGTAAATTAGGAGCAATTAACTGGAGTTACAGCAGCGTAGCATTGTAGTTACATCACTGTCAGGTCTCCTGTAGGCATCTGGAGTCATATCTACTGAATTCATGAGCCAAAAATAAGAATCTTACTCCTGTTAGCCCCAAAGAACGAGCCCAGCCCTGGGAGAGGGAACTGGAATCAATTCTGACAGCCACATCATCAGCAAAATGGCTAATTACTGTGCAGATACAAAGCCAGATACTCAGCTGGTGCAAGTCAGTATAGCTCCATCCACTTCAATCCACAATCCACAGAGTCTTTATTGCTGAGCTATAAAGAACCAAAGCTTGGCTCCCGTATCCCAGAGTGGGTTGAGAGCATTGGCTTGTGGAGGCTGGGGAACATCTATGTACAAGTAAACCAACCAAATCTAATCCAGAATTTGCTGGGAGACAGTCAATGAAAAGCCCCCGGTGCCATTTGTAGAGTCCCTTTTGAGAGTCAGTCAGCACTTCAGGCTAGGAAAAACTACTTTGTAATGACGCCTTCATAGGAATTAACATATAGAAGGCCAACTTGAATATCAACCCACCGTTCCCATGCATGTGTCCTGGATGTCCAGCCAGACTGAGTCTGCTACAATCTCCAAATTTCCTACTTGGTAGTAAGCCACGATGCGGAATGAAGGGATGAGGTCTGGAGTGATAGGCAGGGACATGGCCACCAGATTTTGTCCCGCCTGCCTGGCCTGTCTCCCTACGCGAATGATCTTCCCTTTATTCAGGATCTAACAGGGAAAAATGAGACATAGATTGTGAAAGACCACAAGAGTTAACACAATGGATGATTCAGATTCCATGAGTTTTCGCATCCATCTGTGTTGCAGGAATAGGCCCTCGAGGTGTTGGTGCTAATATTTACTAAATCTGAGTATCATTTATGTTTCACCAACAGAGACCACCCTTCCTTTACCCCATCCCACTCACCAAATATACTTCACATCCGCATTATATGGCAACTTTATTATTTGATTTGTCCAGCTCTAAAAATAACAGAGTTGACCTACTACTCTGCGTTGAAAAAGTAGCAGTGAAACTAGTGTTTAGAGCAGAAAAATGAGACCTGGGATTCCTGGGTGCCATCCCCAGCTCGAAGAGGAAATATGCTGTAGTGAGTTCACGAGGAGGAGTCAGGACTCCTGGTTCCATCTGCAGCTCGAAGAGGAAGTATGGTTTAGTAGCAAGTGCAGAAGGATGGTTGTTAGGACTCCTGGGTTCTTTCTCCAGCTCCTGGAGGAAGTGGGCTCTCACAGGGCCCAGATAATCAGAAGTGGATAAGGGATTGTCTCCATGACTGACTTTATTTCATTCACACTGCTACGGGGTGCTGGGCATAGGGTTGCAGTTTCAGCCCTCTATCATGCCCGCTCCTTGTTAGGGGAACAAATTAGAGCAGGCTGAAGGTAACCTGGCCCTAACTGGAGAGGCAGAGACAGCTGCTACCTAATTAGACTGTGGCTGCATAAAAGTCTCAGGGGAAGAAAGCAGGGGAGAACAGGAGGAAAGGAAAAAGGAAGAGAATGAAAGCAGGGAGGTAGCTCTCCCATCCCCCCTGCCTGCAGACGATGAAGGGTTACTTGTTCATGGTGAAACAGCGGTGGGAACAAGCCTGAGAATAAAGTGCACCAGTGGTTACTAAACCCAGGGTCTCAGAGTGACTTTATGAACCTTGCAGAGGCAGAAGCCAGCCGGGCCCTGCACACTCTGCACACACACAATCAATATACTGCCTGACTGGGAAGAATTCTCTGCTACAGGTTCTCCTTACGTGCAGTGGGACTATTAAAGGACAGGTGGAAACTCAGATGATGCCTAAGTTCCAGGAGAACCCAGTTCCCAGGGACGCAGCACTTACTATATAGGTGAAATACTGGATCTGGTTCAGAACAGCAGGATTGTTGCTCTTCAGGTGGAAATTCACAGGTAAGTTGTCTCCAGGTTTGAGCTCAGAAGCTGTCACCGCCAGATGGAGATAGTTTTGAGACCCTCCTTGGGACTGATAGGCTTCAGCCACCATGGACTTAGAGGCCTGGCGGTTTGCTGGGAGGTTGGGATGGGCAGTTTTTACCTGCAGGAGAGGTGGAGATAAAATCCTAGTTGAATCCGGGAGTGAGCTTAGGGTCTCTAGCCCCTCATGCTGGGTCACACCATGAGCAATAGCAAAGGAAGCTTCCCTGAGACGCCATTGTTGGTGGATTCTGCTGCTATCAGCCATCCTAGGCATGATACTTTAGAGAAATGCCAAATGCCACTTTTAATTGGCCTGTCGCTTCAGCACAGTCCTGCTGGGACTCCAGATTTCTGGACTGTCAGAGAACATGTCCCTGAACAGAGGAGACGGCCTTGCCTCTTGCAGGAGGGGTGAGAGGAATATAGAGGGACTCCTGAAGTGGCTGGACACAGATAGATCCAGTGTTCTTTCGGGCTTTGTAGCTTGAGCCTGGTGTCACCTCACAGGGGTCTTCACACTAAGCAGCCATGTGCTGTCTGCAGGCCTCCTTTGCTGCATGGTGTGTACCTTCATTGTGGCAAGGGGAATAATCTGGACCTGCTTATGCCCATGTCAATGTTTTCTGGGATCTCTTCTGGCCCCAGGAAATTGACCCCAGGCACAGATGAAATGCACAGAGTTCAGTTATCCCCCTGCATAGTGCATGAGAGGGGAGTGAATGCCACCAACAGGGGATTGCCCTCAGGGTGCATATAATACTTAGCCCAGACTCAGCGTTAGAAGGTTACTCACCGTGATGGAAACCTGTTGCCTATCCCTGGGCATGTTTATAATCAGCTTGGCAGTTCCATCTCCCTGGGTCAGCCCAGCTGACTGGAATCCTTCCGCCTGTACTGGGACATGGGGAGCTGGGGAGCCATCAGGGTTTGTGACGTAGACCTGAGAGGCACGATCAAAAAGGGATGCATTGAATAAGGGGTGCAGCGCTCCCTGCATCTTAACTTTAAATCAAATCACATGTATAGCATCTCAAGTCCATAGCCTCAAAGGTATTTAGGTGTCTAACTTCAATGGGAATTAGACACCTAAATACGTTTGAGTTTACAAATATTTTCAACTCTAAGGTTAATTAAAGTTTTCACACTCTGACTTGGGGGATGTCTAGGCTGCAGTTGTATGCAAGCCATGCCTGCTGGCTGTGGTGCTCTGTGCCCCTCTAGTGGCACCTAAATCACTTAGAGATTAATGAGTCTAGTACAGCCTTAGCTAAGTGCCATGTGGCTTTTAGCTCACGCAGTAATAGCTCATGTAATTAGCTCCGGAGATCCCAGGTTCTATTCCGGCCATCGACAGACCTTGGTCATTTTCGTTACCCAGTCACAGGGTGTGAACGCAGCTCGAGCTGACGTACCCACTGTAGCTTTATTCTCACTAGCCTGGGTCCTGGAACAGTGAAGTCAAGGCAGTGTGAGCATCAGCGCGGGCTAGCCCCATGAGTAATTATCCAGGGTCCAGGGTGGGCTTGTACAGCCAGCGCTGCCGCAGTTTCACTGTTCCTGGACCCAAGCTAGGTGATGGAAGCTAGTTCAGGGATGTCAGCTAGAGCTCCAGGCACACCCCATGACTGCAGTCTAGACATACCCTTTGAGTGCTGACTAGACCTAGGTCTGAAAACACTCAAGACTGCAGAGATCAAGGGTCTTGCAAAAGCCAAGGATGTTTTGAAGTTTTAAACCTATTATGCTGGTGCTCCAAACAGAACCTTGGTAGCTGACGTAAAATCATTAGTACTCTGAAACCAACCCTTACATATTGGGCTTTGACTGAAATAGAACATTCATCTACTTCTGTCCTACATAAATCAGCTGGGGTTTAGTTAAGAAGATCAAGCATTCTCCTCATGAATGTAGTTTGCACTGCCTCTAATGACCTAAGCAGAGGCACCAACTCTGTGGATGCTCTGAGGCTGGAGCACCCACTGGGGAAAAAATTTTGGGTGTTCAGCACCCACCAGCAGGCCCCACCAATCAGTGCCTCCCCCTCCCTCCCAGTGCCTCCCACCCACTGAGGATCAGTTCAGGAGTGGGCAGGAGGTGCTGGGGGTGGGCAAGGGGAGGAGCAGGCAAGGCAGAGCTGGAGAGGGAAGATGAGGGGTGGGGTCTTGGGGGAAGGAGTGGAGTGGGGATGGGGCCTGGGATGGAACAGGAGTCAGGCACCCCCTGGGAAATCAGAAAGTCAGCACTTCTGACCTAAGATCTTTCCAGCCCCAAATTTCCAGACGGTATAAAATTTGCGCACCCATGTTAGCCCTAAGCATTCAGAGAGCCGGTGCAATTAAATTACCTCCATGCACACAAGAAAAACAGACAGCTACTTGAATGGAACTTAAGGTTCAGCGCTTCGACTCCTTTTTATGTTTATCCCATTCACCACTGTACATAAAGCAAATATCCAGATAAGAAATGGACTTAACCTGCTCATTACTGTGGTCATCAATTACTTGTTTATGCACCTTTGGTCTGTAGCCAAAGATAATTGCTTCAGTTCTCTGCTAATTTATAGTCTTACGTGCCTGCTGACAGAAAAATACTAAATTCCCTTCACAAACTCTTCAACTCCAAAGGAGTGTGGGACCCCAAACCATGTTCTCTGCGGACAAGAGGACTGAGACTAATTGGTTCAGAATTTTAGAAGCATAATATTTCTCCTGTAATGCTGCCTAACTCGCTGGGAGAAGAATCATTCTGTCAGTGCCAATTTTGAAATTCCCCCACATACTCATACTCACAATGATCCCTCTGCCTCCTTTTTCCGCAAATGCCTCCCCGCTTTGCAACTCCTCATCTGTACCTAATTCCCCTCTACAGTCAGAAAAGCCTGAAGTGCCAGCAACTAACACACAATCCAGGGAATATTATCCCCCAGTACACGACTGACCCCAGGGCACATTTTGGGCCAAGCCTCTAGCTAGGTGCCATTCCACACCTTGTATTTGCTCTCAGATTTTGGGCCAGTGGAAATCTAGAGTGATTCCATTGCATATAGTGGAGCCACACTGGAATTAGGTTGGTGTAACTGAGATCGGAATGTGGCCTTTTGTTTCTGTTCTATTCCAAGTTCTTATACCACCATGATCATCCCAGTACCCATATTTATCTCCTCTTTATACACCTCAGGCAACAGTGGGCATGATCCAGAAGAAGAAATATTACCATGAGTTCAAATGGCATCCCCGGCTTGAAGTACTTGGGTGTTTTTGTGAAGTGGATCTGATAGGGAGATGTCACAATGTTAATTCCGGTTCTCTCTGCTTCCACCATGTTGCTGCCTGCAGAGAGAAGTCACTGGTCAATTAAAACTGAGCGAGCAATACAAATTTTGTCCTTAAGGTCCAGGCTAAAACACAAGGAATAGGTCATGATCAGATGTTGATTCAGTGCTGCTGATTCTTGTGATTTTTGTTTTAATTCCTTGGGTTCAAGCCCCAGCTGCTAGAATCAGCATATGGCATGCGAATCTCAGCTGTCATTTTAAAGAAGAAATGAGTTTCTAACCCTCCTGGTTGAAGAGAAAAGCTTCAAGACATGTCTCAAGTGCAATATAATGCCTCAAAAGCCAGGAGGGAAAGAAAAAGCAACCAAAGTTTACTATTTTTAAAAAAAGCCTCATGATTTTTAATACAATCTCGTGATTTTGGGAGCGGGGGAATGACTTGTGATTTTTGCATGTTTGGGGTTGGCATTACTGCAGGCCATTGAACCTGATTCTGTTTTCACTCCAGTATAAATCAGGAATAACTCCCTTGTAGTCAGTGGCACTGTGGCAGTGAAAACAGAATCAGTCCCTTTCATGCTAAAAAGACTTATTTTAGCTTTTAAAGAAGCAACAAGAAAAAACAAAAACAAAGTCTCTGGGAAGAGCACGCAGTGCGTGTGTATCTATATGTAACACGGTGCTGGCCTAAGGGGCACTGAACCACCCCTGTTAGCTCAGAACCTGCTAGCGTAGCTCCCATGCAGGGGAACTGATTGGAGCTGGCAGGGTGTGGCTCATTAAAGGAGCCTAAGAGCAATCACCTGTGAGCCTGCTGAGAGGAAGGCCTATAAAGCTGACAGACAGGAAGGAAGGAGGGTGGGGAGGGGAGAACTAGGAGGAGTAAGAAATGGCTGCACCTAACTAGCACCAGGCACTAGCTGTCCCCCGGCTGGCTACCTAACTGCAATTGACTTGTACATAGAGCTGTATATAGATAGTGGTGGAAATGAACACAGGGAAATAAAAGGACAGTGGGTTGCAAAATAAGAGGTCTCCGGCTAATTTGTACAGCGAGCAAGAAGGCGCTAGTCTACACTATATAATAAGATTCCAGGATTGTCACTCTGTCCACGTACCGTTCTGAAGCCTAGAACGTCTGTTGTGTCTGTGTGAAGTGATGGAAGCAGCTATACAAGCAAGAGAAGGGCTCTTTTTAGTTACAATATCACCAGGTTCAATCGTCACCAGGATTTGAAGTCTGTTACTGGCCAACTTTTAAGTCCCCAGCCATTCTGACTTTACCAGGCTGATGTACAGCTCCAGTAAGGAATGTGCCATGCCAAGTGTCCTAGACCATTGTGATATCACACACAACTCAACCAATCACCACCTTTACTCTATAACTAATTTGCATGTAGTAATTGTGACGTTATTGAAATAAACTGTGACTGCATAGATCATTGTTGCAACCACTGTTATATATTTGCAGCACATATTGTACAAAGGTTATCGTGTGAGGTGTCTATGAAGAGGTTATGGTTTGCTGGTTATAATTAGGCCAGTTGTATCACTTTTGTATTTGAAGTTATGAATATGGGCTATTTACTTGTATCTCAAATGTATTTGATTCCAAGTAGCCTCAGTGAAGCATTAGGTCAGCTTCTTGAGAAAGGACAATTCTTAGTAAGTGCCCAATCAAGAAACACTTAACTGACAATGGACTTTGGGAGACCCCAATCCACATCTGAGCTTTCCTGGGAACATTCAAACTTACACGTAAACAATAGTGTTAGCCTGCAAACTGAGTCATGCATGGACACGTGACTTGCCCATGTGACTCCAGACTCCATCTTACGACTGTGATTTTCCACAATAGGAACAAAGAGGTGTCCTTCCATGGGGAAAGAATAGAAAAGGCCCTGAAAACCCCTCCGTCTCGTCTTCAATCCTGCTTCTTACTTCTGGAGGGACCTTGCTACAAATTGAAGCTCTGAACAAAGGCCTGAATGAATGACCAATCCCAGCTGTGGATGTACTCCAGAAACTTGATTTGAACTTGCAGGTTTTTTCATTACTCTATGTAATTGATTCCATTTAACCAATTTTCGCTCTCTTTTCTATTTCTTTCTTTTTATGAATACACCTTTTGATTTTAGATTCTAAAGGATTGGCAACAGCCAGGGGCGGCTCTAGTTTTTTTGCCACCCCAAGCACGGCAGTCAGGCAGCCTTTGGCAGCTTGCCTGCGGGAGGTCCCTGGTCTCGTGGATTTGGCGGCTTGCCTGCAGGAGGTCCGCCAGTCCCACGGCTTTGGCATACCCGCTGCCGAATTGCCACCGAATCCACGGGACCAACAGAGCTCCGGCAGGCAAGCCACCGAAGGTTGCCTGACTGCCGCCCTTGCAGGGACGGGCAGGCCACACCCTGCGGCTTGCTGCCCCAGACATGAGCTTGGAGCGCTGGTGCCTGGAGCCACCGCTGGCAACAGCGTGATTTGTGGGTAAGATCTGTTTTGTCTATTGACCTGGGTCTGGGGCTTGATCCTTTGGGATCAGGAGAATCTTTTTTCTTTTACTGGGGTGTTGGTTTTCATAACCATTCATCCCCATAACAAGTGGCACTGGTGGTGATACTGGGAAACTGGAGTGTCTAAGGGAATTGCTTGTATGGCTTATGGTTAGCCAGTGGGGTAAAACCAAAGTCCTCTCTGGCTGGCTGGTTCTGGCTGCCTTAGAAGTGGAGAAACCCCATCCTTGGGCTTTAATTGCCCTGCTCTAAGCAATTTGTCCTAAATCGATACTCACAGAAGTGTCCCACCACAGGCAGCATCATTACAGTAATGTCATTGGTTGTTTGGATTACTTGGTCCAATTGCCACACCCATGCAATGGCACAGGCTTTCAGCTACTAGTTTCATCTGTAACAAGCTACAGCTGCTTGGAACAGAATGGCTGCTCCTGCTGCAGGGAAAGTTTAGAAATCATAGCTATGTAGAGCTGGAAGGGACCTCAAGAAGTCATCTAGTCCATCCCACACACTGAGGCTGGAGTAAGTATGCCCAGACTATCCCTAAGAGCTGACCGAGAGCTCTTAGAAAAAAATGGTTATTCACCTTCTCATAATTGTTGTTCTATGAGATGTGTTGTTCAATCCATTCCAATCAGGTGTGTGCGTGCCGCATGCACTCCTGCCGGAAGATTTTTCCGTTAGCAGCATCCATAGGGTCGGCCTGGGCACCAGGTGAGCTCCGATGAACTCGATCTGTTGTGTGGGTATCAAGGTGAATTTTTTTGAAGTTTATTTGCAGGCCTGGACTGTGGAAGAGGAAGATGGTAAGACACGTCGCCTTTAATGTCTCATCGTATGAGCCACCCTTGATAAGGCAGTCGTCTAGGTAGGGGAAAAATATAATCCCATGTTTGCGGAGGTGGGCCATGACTGCGGCTAGGGTCTCGGAGAATACTCTTGGTGCTGAGGAGAGTCTGATGGGAGTACTCTGTGTTGAAAGTGGTCATGTCTGAGGGTGAATGGCAGGAAGTATCTTTGTGCTGGATGAATGAATAAGGGGAAATAGGCATCTTGTAGGTCGAGAGCTGTGAACCAGTCCCCTTGTTCCAGCACGTGTATTATTGTGCCCAATGTGATCATCTTGAATTTCTGTACATGTACAAATTTGTTCCGTTGGAGTAGGTCTAGTATAGGTCTCCATCCCCCGCCTTTCTTTTGGGTCAAAAAGTAGCGAGAGTAGAACCCTTTTCCCCGATGTTGCGTTGGTACATGTTCCACTGCATCTAGGTGTAGAAGATGAGCCACTTCTACGTGAAGTAGATGCTTGTGAGAGGGGTCCCTGAAGAGGGACAGGGAAGGGGGAAGGGTGGGCAGGCAGGAGATGAAAGGGCTGGGGTAACCTGATTGAACTGTTTCCGGGACCCAGCAGTCCTGTGTGACCTGTTGCCAGACATGGTGGAAAAACTAGAGGTGGTGGGCAAATGGGCAAATAGGCAGCATAGTCAAGAGGTGGTCATGCAGGCCCCAACCAACACTTCAAAATTGATGTTTGTTTCCCAATCGATGGGAGGCGGGTGGTTGCACATGGTTTTGTCTGCGCTTAGGAGGTCTGTTGTGGTTCCTTCCAATAGCATACGATCTGGGCTGGGACCGGTGATATTGTTGTGTGCGGGGCCTCTGATAAGGTTGATACTGTTGTCTCCTGGAGAGGGATGGGTATATGCCAAGTATGCGCAGGGTGGCCCTAGAGTCTTTCATCATGTGAAGGACTTGGTCAGTTTTTTTAGAAAAAAGTTTATCTTTGTCAAAGGGAAGGTCCTCCACTTTGGTCTGCAGATCTTTGGGTATACCGGATGCAGACAGCCAGGAAGACCTGAGCATCACTACTGTAGTTGGCGTAGTGCGGGCTGCTGTGTCTGCCATGTCCAGGGATGGTTGTAGTGCTGGACACCAACTGGCCTTCAACAAGGATTGACTTAAAGTCCGCTCGCCTGTCCTCCAGGATATGGGAGGTAAAATCAAAGAGCTTGTTGTTGTTGTAGTCATAGCTTGCGAGGAGGGCGGAGTAATTTGCAATTCTAAATTGCAAAGTGGAGGAGGTATAAACCTTGCAGCCCAGGAGGTCAAGTCATTTCAGAACCTTGTCTTGCGGAGGGGGCTGGTATTGTGGCTGTTTTGTTCTGTGTGTCGCTGCATCCACTGTAAGAGAATTTGGTTGTGGGTGGGAAAATAAGAAGTCTACATCCTTGATGGCAACATAATATTTTCATTCAGCCTTTTTGCGTGTTGGTGGGATGGAGACAGGAGTCTGTCAGAGAATGTCAGCTGGGTCTAGGATGGCTTTGTTCATGGATAGCACGATCTTTGAGGATGCAGATGGTTGGAGGATTTTGAGGAGTGTGTTTTGTGTCTCCTGTACTTCCTCCAAAGGAATGCCCTGGATGAGTGTCACCTTCTTGAAAAGTTCCTGGAATTGCTTAAAGTTGTCCACATTTTGTGGAGGTGGAGAGATGAGGGCTCCATCTGCAGCTGATGGAGAGTTAGGAGCCGGTGAATCAGGTAAGGGTTTATAGCCCACCTCTTCAAGAGGGGGTTCAGGAGCTCGAGATGTAGATGGAACTGGACACAGAGGCTCAGAATGGGTCTGTGGTCTGGTGGAAGGGCCGCGAGGAGGAGTGGCAGCAGGAACGGGTCAAAAGTATCATTGAGGTGAAGGCATAGGTTAAGAAAAGTGAGGTACCACCCATGGGGGGACAAAGTAGGGAAACTGAAGCTGGTTCTTGTGAGGTGCTGTGCCTTGAGATATATATGGTTCCAGTGGAGGAGAATCAGGTGGGGAGAACTCTGACTGCTGCTGCATGTCATTCTCACTGTCCATGAGGGTAGCCAGGTCAGGTGGCGAGAGCGACTGTTCATATAGTGAGCACTGTGTGTCAAGGAGTGGGGAGCCAGGCTCAGGGGCCACGGAGATATCATCTTGATGTAAAAATAGTTGCTGCTCCATGGACTGTGTTCCTGCGGGGTGCAGAGTGTGAGTGGAAGCCTGCAGTGACTTTTGTTTAGATTTTGTGGGCGCTGCGGGCCATTTATAGGCACCCTGCAGGGGGTCCACGTCTGCTGCAGGGGTGATGGGCAGGCTCGGTGCTGAACATGCTGCCAGTACCGGCTTCATCTCCAATGCTGGTAGGACCGGTGAAGAGGAGAGCTTTCCGCTGTGGGAAGTCGGTTCCCTGCTTTTGCATCCTGCATGAGCATGGCTGAGGTGCTGGGGCTGTCAGAGGCCCCTGCTTTTGGCGCTGTCAGCACTGAGGGTAAGGATCTCGCAGGAGACCCTTTACCCTTTTGAAAGTCTCTGGGTGGACATTGGGGCATCCTGCCTCTTCGCTTGAGAGGGTGAAGCCACGCTCCTGATCGGTTCCGAGCTGGCAGGGGAGTGAGAGAGAGGGTTTACTTGTGCCCATCTCCATAGGTGGCTGCAGAGATTTCTCCATCAGGGCCCTGGTTTCCAGGTGGGTACAATGAAGACACTTAGCAGGGATGTGTGTCTCGCCGAGGCACTTCACATACCATGAGTGTCCATCAGAGCGTGGCATAGGCTCCTTGCGGGAGTCGCATTTCTTAAAGCTCGGAGATCCCAGCATCACTGAGCTATGATCGCCTGGGGGCAAAGACTCAACGGAAGATAAACGCGAGAGAAAAAGTTGTTTTTTTTTCCAACTAAAAAACTATTCTAAAGGAAGGGAGAGAACTGGGATATTTCCGTCTAACTATTTCTATTTCTTTTTACTTATTTCTTTCAGAGACCAAGGAAGACGTTCTGGACTGCCCTGAGTCCCATCTTCAGCCAGAGACAGTTGAGAAGGAACTGAGTAGGGTGCAGGACGTGCGCGCTCAGGCAGACCCGAACGACACCACAAGACAGCAGCTGAGCGTGTGCATCCTGAGCAGGCACTGCTACCAAAAATCTCCGATCAACGGTGCCGGGACGCATCATCACCTGGATTGGAGCACCCACAGGGACAGCCCTTGAAGAAGAATCTATGATTCTATGATTTCAGTCTCTGTGTCTTTCCACAGCTGGGCGTGTCCCTGCTGAAGGAGGCTTGAGAGGACCTGGTGGCACCCTGGAGGAGGGAGCAACCCATCACACCAGGTTTACCCCAGAGCGAATGAGATCAGAATCTGGCCTGCAGCCTTTAAGATCTGCAGAACCCTAAGCAGATAGGGCTTTATGCATCTAAATCAACACCTTGAACTGCACTCAGCACCAGTTTGGAACACCCCATGAAAAAAGCACTTGGCTTTGCACTTATTGCTGATGCTCACCAGATTCTGTCAAAATGGTGACAGAGACGTAGAGCGAGTGGCCAACCAGTTCGTTCAGGTTGGCAAACCGAGCCTGCAGCATCGCTCTGGTCAGCGTTGCTTTCCCTTCTCCATCTTCTATCTAGAAAGGGAGAGAAAGTTTCATGACCTCATCCATGAAGTTCCCCAGGAGGCATGACTCCTCACCCCCCACAGCTGACAACAGGAATTACCGAGATTCTTTTGAGTGATTGTGGGATACTCCTCTTCTCATCATCCATCTTCACCCCAAAGAGGACAAAGGCATTGCCATCTAGTTTTTTCTCATATAGGTACCTGGAGGAATACGGATGGGTAAGAGAACCCACAAGGAAACCTACTGCTGAACATTATGCCCTAGTGCCACCATTCTCCTCCATAGCCCCAGCTGCTTGGTTGGTGTATATCTCCCATGATCCACCATGGTAAGGAGAAGGGGACCCTCATGGCTATCGTGCATCATGGGAGTTGAAGTCCAGCTAGCAAGCCCAGCCCATGGAGAAGAATGGAAGAATGAAGCACCCGAATGGCAACTCCTATGAGGCACTGCGCCAGCATTTCTGAATCACTAGATTTTCAGCCTTTCCCCCCTTCCATTTTTGGACATTGGTTTTTGGATGAAAGAAAAAAATCAGAATTTTCTATTGGAGATGGAGATTCTTCATGGAAGAAAAAAAAACATTTAGTGAAAAACATTCCCAAAGTGATGCAAGACTTAGGTTTCTTTCTGCACTAAAACCTGTGGTTGTACCCCACTCAGCTCATCCCTTCCATCTGCTCACAGACCCACCTCGCAGTGATAGAAACCCTGAAGTCTTCATTGCCATCAATGTATAAAAACTTCTCAGATGGTTCCAATATGACTTCGAAACTCGGCAACACTGGAAAAAGGAGAGGGGAAGAGGAGAACATTGAGCTTGTAGAAGAAGGTGGGTTGCCAGCAAAGCCAAGCCACAGGGAGACACTGCTCCAAGATGATGTCAGAAGAGTAGAGACAGACCCACTCCCTGAGCCTGGGCCCGGTAGGTGCTGGATTCTTACCATACTCCTTAACATCAAATTGTGCGCTGAAGGTCTGCTGAGGGGAGTCTTCATACCTGGCCATGATCTTCCAGGTTCCCAGACTGGAAGAAGGAAATATGAAGGAACACTTAATGCACTTAACACGCACATTTCACAAGGCCCACCTGGCTCACTTGTTTCTCCATTAATGTTATCAGTTCCAGAAGCTAAATCTGAGCCATACATGGAACTCAAGCCGTCTTCAGGGAACCATGGGGAACCTTAGACAAGTCATTTTTTTTTGCACCTTGATGTTTTCATGAACCAGTACTAAAGGTAGGGACTTAGATCCACAACCCCCTCAACCTTTAGCCAGCAAGGTTTGAGAAATTTAGATCTAAACTTTGTGGCCAGCACTTGTTTCTACAGTCTGCGTGGACCAAAACCCTCAATCCAAACAACCCGAAACGTAAGAAAACTCCAATCCATACAAAAATCTGGCCCCTCGCTCACCAGCTCACTGATGTAATTTTCAGAGTAGTTGAGCATTCATAAATCCCACAGAATGGGAGGTAGGGTACTCAGCACTTTTGAAAAACAGGCCAACAGGGCCTAATCCTGCCTTCATATACTACAGAATAAATCAGGAGTAATGGCAAGGAAGTCAGTGCAGCTTCATTCTGGTGTCTGCGTAGACTTGGAAAGATTAGTTTTTATCGATACGTGTCATTGATTTCACTGTGCACGCGCATACCAACAAAAACACATTTACATCAATAATATCAAAATTTACAGATAGGCAAAGCAAGAAAAATGCTGCTTGAGAACTTACTACAGTTTGATTTAAGGCTTTATACGTTGTGTATTTGGACATACGATGTTGACAATTTGTGTTTTAATGGCTATAAAGCTTTCCTTTTTTTGAATCTCAGTGTCTACTGTCATTAAATAATTATTGTCAGATTCCGCCGCCGTTTTTTGGCCCTCCATGTTTTCCCCCACCTGTGAAAATGTAAAGTGCTAAAACTCAGAATGGGAGACGATAAAAACCCATAATTTAATTTTGCACAACTGAGCATTTGAAGTGATAGAAACTGGAAAAAAAGTCTTACAAATAAGCATGATTATCCATCCAAACTATAACAAATACAAATCAAATTATTCCAAGACTGGATATGTGCCTGGAGAGTGTGTTTTCTACACGTTGCTTGGAAATACCTGTAGGAAATGATCTAGTTGATGGGCCACACACAGTAACTAGCTCAGGAGTTATCAGACTTTTGAACTGGTGACCCCTTTCACATAACAAGCCTCTGAGTGCGACCCCCCTTATACATTAAAAACACTTTTGTATGTATTTAACACCATTATAAATGCTAGAGGCAAAGTGGGGTTTGGGGTGGAGACTGACAGCTCGTGACTCTCCTTGTAATAATCTCAGTCCCGACCATTCAGTTTCAAAACCCCTGAACTAGCTCCACTTCATCTATTCTGCTTCCCTGCCCAACTCCTGCAAAGCTCTGCTCTGTTCAGGCAGAATAACATCCGGGCAATCTACCTGATAATCTCCGGTAAATTGTGGCTCAGGGAGAAGATGCCTGATTTCAAGGAGGCAGAGATGGGAATTTGCTTGACAATAATGGACTCAGGGGTCTGGAAAGGAAAAAAGTTAAGAGTTTAGGGAGAAAAATGCTTCCAATTGCTCTTCACAACATCATCTGCCACATTTACATTCCTGAGCCACTGGAGGGTTCTCCATACTTCCAACAATAGCATATAACAATCTGGACTTCACTGATTGGTTTGAATTCCTTAACTATCCAGAGACACTGGAAAACTGACAAATCTCTCCTGACCTGGCTCAGCGAGGCCAGCAAAGAACTCAAGGAAGCGGCTCAGAAGACTAAAGAGCCTCCACGGCAGAATCTTGCAGACGCCAGACTTAACCCTGAGCTAGCTGCAAACCTTGGAGCTGCCCAAAGGACTGCATCGCTCTACCAACCACAGCTGCTCCCCATCGCAAAGCCCCAGCTGGCTATGCTGCTGCTCAGGACAGAGTGTTAAAGAAAGGGGAAACTGAGTCAAAGAGGAACTGAAGGGACAGATGTGTTCTCTCCCCTCCCAGCTGGCTGAGGTGAGGAAAACCCCGGGGGATTATTGCCCAGGGTTTTGCAGCTGATTTACTTTATTTTATGGATCATAAAGCCCAGTGGAAAGGGCCTTAACAGAACTGATGCCTGGAGCTATAATCCCTGTTCCTGCCACCAGTTTACATGTCCTTCAAAGGGCTCGTTGCAGTGGCTCCTTGTCTTCAGCCTTCCCAGACAACCACCTGACTGGCTGTTCCCGAAGAACTCCATGCAGCTTTCCTCAAGAGTTAACACCATTGCAGAACCACGGGACTTCCACTGTATCCCTGGGACATCCACTGTGTCCCTTCCACTGTGTCCCAGCAGCCTGGCTGCTGCCCCTGCAAACTTTGTAACCTCCTTAATGACTAGGGGAGAATTTGTATGCCAGAGGTTTTCAAGGAGAGACCTCAAACAATCATTTGCTTTGCTCCCGGCTGTACCATGTTGCTGCTACACGTAGGGGTTCTATGCAGCCGCCTCAGTCACAATAAATTGCTATGCATTACCCACACAAGTGGCTAAACCCATCTATCCCTCCACGGGCTCACTCAGAACAGGGACCTCACCTCAAACTCCACGATCACTCTCTTAGACACCGGTTCCAGTTTGTGACCCACGGTGAAGATCCGGTAGAGGACTGAGAAAATAAAGAAAGAAGACACCTTGGCCCAGATCCTCAAAGCTATTTAGGTGTCTAAATCTGATTGAAACCAACCAGAGTTTGGGGTCTGACCCCACGGAGGGGTTGTTTCACCATAGCCTCTCTCTACAGTCGGAGATGTCCATAGCTTTTTTCTCTAGGGCATTGTCTTGCTTTTCTCCCCTGTCCCTAAGTACCAGGTGGGAGGGCTTTGTCATTGCTAGGACCTGTCCTGCTCTGAATGGCCTGGGATTAGTAGACTATTTCACACAGGCTTCAGGACGGCCGTCAGATGGGGACATGTATCTCAGTACAAGATGCAGCAGAACCAGTCACTGTGATTTGAAAATTCCATCACCTATTCTCAATCCCATGGCCCACCCAGTCTTTTGGTATCTAACAATCAATGGGACTTTCCAGCTAGAACAATGGTGAAGGGTCAAATATTGCAAATTGGTGAGGGCAGAGTCTCTGCTCCAATTCTTCTCTGTCTTCAACTAGACAACAAGCAAAGCAATATGCACAGGATGTGACATGGCAGCCTTGCTGTAGATATGGCACGACATCAGCAGGTCCCACCCTTTCCCATTAGAAGAGACCAGGGGAAGGCAGTACCTGTAGACCCGGGTGTATAGATGGTTTTGTCTGTCTGGATAAAGATATATCCACTGTGGAAATGGACCAGAACCACTTTCTCCAGGGTTTGCTGAGGAAACTTAGCCTGGACCACCACATACTGGTTTTGTTTGGAATCTTTTGTTATGTTTTTGGTGGGAACCTGCACGAGAAGAAGAACATGGATGAGTTCTTCCTGCTTTTACTCACCACCGCAAGCGATGCTCTATGCAAAAGACCTTTGCAGTGTTAATGATGCTTAAGTTACAAAATCACAGAATCATAGACCTGAAAGGAACCTCGAGAGATCATCTAGTCCAGTCCCCTGCACTCAAGGCAGGAGTAAGTATTATCTAGACCATCCCTGACAGGTGTTTGTTCAACCTGCTCTTAAAAATCCCAAATGATGGAGATTCCACAACCTCCCTAGGTAATATATTCCAGTGCTTAACTGCTCTGACAGGAAGCTTTTCTTATGTCCAACCTAAACCGCCCTTGCTTCAATTTAAGCCCATTGCTTCTTATCCTGTCCTCAGAGGTTAAGAACAATTCTTCTCCCTCCTCCTTGTAACAACCTTTTATCTACTTGAAAACTGTTCTCATGTCCCCTCTCAGTCTTCTCCTCTCCAGACTAAACAAACTCAATTTTTTCAATCTTCCCTCATAGGTGATCGTTTTCTAGATCTTTAATCATTTTTGTTGCTCTTCTCTGGACTTTCTCCAATTTGTCCTCATCTTTCCTGAAATGTGGCGCCCAGAACTGGATACAATACGCAAATGGAGGCCTAATCATGGTGGAGTAGAGCAGAAGAATTACTTCTCATGTCTTGCTTACAACACTCCTGCTAATACATCACAGAATGATGTTAGGTTTTTTATAACAGTGTTACACTGTTTACTCATATTTAGCGTGTGATCCATTATGACCCCCAGATCCCTTTCCACAGCACCCCTTCCTAGGCAGTCATTTCCCAGTTTGTACATGTGCAACTGATTGTTCCTTCCAAAGTGGACTACTTTGCATTTGTCCTCATTTAATTTCATCCTATTTTCTTCAGACCATTTCTCCAGTTTGTCCAGATCATTTTGAATTTTAATCCTATCCATTATCCAAATCATTGATGAAGGTTGCCATAAACATACAAATAAGGGTAACATAAAATCCCTCTTGGGAAGCTGTTCTAAATCACTTTACCTGTAAGGGCTTAAGAAGCTCATACAATCTAGTTGGTACCTGACCAGAAGGGTCAATGAGGAAAGAAGATTCTTTCAAAACTGCCCGGGGCCGGGGGGGAGGTTGTTTGTGCTCTCTTTGTTGTCCCCTCTCGGATGGAGAGAGAGATCAGGCAGGTAAAACATCTCCTGAAAGCATATCTAAAATGATCCATCTACAATTATAAAAAATTGCAAATAAGGCAAGGAAATGCATTAGATTATCTTTTGTTTTAATTTGTGAATTTCCCCTATGCTAAGAGGGAGTTTTATTCCTGTTTTGTTATTGTGAAGCAGAGCCAAAGGGAAATCCTCTGTGTTTTAAATCTTTTTATTACCCTGTAAAGCTACATTCCATACTGATTTTGCAGGTGTGATTCTTTTATTTTTTTCTTTATAATAAAGTTATTTAAAAATCCTGATTGATTCCTAAAAAAAAGACAGTTACTCACCTTTGTAACTGTTGTTCTTTGAGATGTGTTGCTCATATCCATTCCAATTAGGTGTGTGCACGCCGCGTGCACGTTCGTAGGAAGATTTTTACCCTAGCAACACTCAGTGAGTCGGCTGGGTCGCTCCCTGGAGTGGCGCCGTTATGGCGCCGGATATATACCCCTGCTGACCCAATAGCCCTTCAGTTCCTTCTTACTGGCTACTCCAACAGAGGGGAAGGAGGGCGCGTTTGGAATGGATATGAGCAACACATCTCGAAGAACAACAGTTACAAAGGTGAGTAACCGTCTTTTCTTCTTCGAGTGCTTGCTCATATTGATTCCAATTAGGTGATTCCCAAGCCTTACCTAGGTGGTGGGGTCGGAGTGAGATGTTGCAGAATGCAGAACTGCTGAGCCAAATGCTGCATCATCTCTGGACTGTTGAACCAATGCGTAATGTGAGGCAAAGGTGTGAATCGATGACCAGGTAGCTGTGCGACATATTTCCTGGATGGGAACATGGTACAGGAAGGTGGCAGATGAAGCTTGAGCCCAAGTAGAATGAGCGGTGAGGTGGATACCCGGAACGTGAGCCAAATCATAGCATGTATGGATGCAGGATGTTACTCAAGATGAAATTCGTTGGAATGAGACTGGTAGGCCTTTCATCCCATCTGCCACAGCTACAAAGAGCTGAGGTGACCTTCGGAAGGGTTTTGTTCTCTCAATATAAAAGGCGAGAGCCCTGTGAACATCTAGGGTGTGCAGCTGTTCCTGATGCGATGGGTGCGGCTTCGGGAAAAAGACAGGGAGGAAGATGTCTTGATTGACATGAAAGGCGGACACCACCTTAGGGAGGAAGGAGGGGTGTGGTTGCAGCTGTACCTTGTCCTTATGGAATACCATATACGGGGGGTCTGCTGTCAAGGCCCGAAGCTCAGATACTCGTCTTGCCTAAGTAATAGCGACGAGGAAGGCTGTCTTCCAGGAAAGATACAGCAGTGATCAGGTGGCCAGTGGTTCGAAAGGAGCACCCATAAGCTTGGCTAGTACCAGGTTGAGATCCCAGATAGGGGTTGGGCATCTGACTTGAGGGTACAAACGTCGCAATCCCTTGAGGAAACTTGAAACTACGGGGTGAGAGAAGATTGATTGGCCATTTTCCCCTGGGTGGAAGGCAGAGATGGCTGCCAGATGCACCTTTATGGAAGAGATCGCTAGGCCCTGTTCTTTCAGGGACCAGAGGTAGTCCAGGAAAGTAGGAATGGACACCTGCCTGGGGACTGAGTTATGCTGAGTGCATCAGCAGGAGAAATGCTTCCACTTGGCCAGGTATGTCATCCTAGTGGAAGGCTTCCTACTGCCCAAGAGCACCTGTTGGACCGAGGCAGAGCAACGCAACTCAGACTAGCTCAACCATGCAGCAACCATGCTGTGAGATGAAGAGACTGTAGGTCTGGATGGCGAAGACTGCCGAAGTTCTGTGTTATGAGATCTGGCCAGAGTGGCAGGCGAATCGGGTCTGCCACTAAGAGGTCGAACAACATGGTGTTCCAGTGCTGCCTCGGCCACGCTGGAGCAATCAGGATCAGGTGGGCGCTGTCCCTGCAGAGCTTGAGTAGGACTCTGTGGACGAGTGGAAACGGTGAGAAGGCATAGAGTAGGTGCCTCTTCCACGGGATCAGGAATCGTCTGAGAGGGAGCCCGGGAAGTGTCCCTGGAAGGAGCAGAACACCTGGCATTTCCTATTCTCTCGGGAGGCAAAGAGGTCTATGTGGAGAAACCCTCACTTCTGGAAAACAGAATGGATGACATCCAGACGAATCAACCACTTGTGAGACAGGAAGGATCTGCTGAGGTGATCCGCCAGAGTGTTCTGGACTCCTGGGAGAAAAGACGCTATCGATTGAGTGGGCTATGCAAAAGTCCCAGAGGTGAAAGGCTTCTTGACAAAGGAGGGAGGAGTGTGCTCCGCCCTGCTTGATTATGTAAAACATGGCCGTTGTGTTGTCCGTGAACACTGATACAGAACGGCCTTGGAGATGGTCTCGAAACACCTGGCATGCTAGACGAACCACTCTCAGCTCCCGCACGTTGCTGTGTAAGGTCAGCTCTTGAGGCGACCAGAGACCTTGAGTGCAAAGGTCCTCGAGGTGGGCACCCCAACCCAGCGATGATGTGTCCATGGTTAGGGCCATCGAGGGTTGCGATGGGTGGAATGGTATCCCTGCACAGACCAGAGTGGGGTTTAGCCACCAGGTTAGGGAGCCCAGAACCTTCTGGGGAATAGTGAGCACTGAGTCCAGGCTGTCTCTGCGTGGTTGGTATATTGGAGCAAGCCAGGTTTGAAAGGGACGGAGGCGTAGCCTCTCATGCTTGGTCATGAAGGTGCAGGAGGCCATGTGACCTACTAGGCTGAGGCAGGTGCACACCGACGTTGAAGACCTCGAATAACTGAAGCCATTGCTTGAAAACGCGACTGCGGGAGGCAGGCTCTGGCCAGATTGGAGTCCAGAACCACTCCGATGAAGTCTATTCTCTGCATGGGTGTCAGTAGACTTCCCTGTGTCGATCATCAGGCCTAGGCTCCCGAAGAGGTCTTTGATGATGCGCAGGTGCTGCGACACTTGTAACTGGGAAGTCCCTCGAATGAGCCAAACGTCGAGATACGGGTAGACGTGTACCCGATGACGCCAGAGGGAGGCAGCGACTACAGCCATACATTTTGTGAACACGCGGCGCCGTAGAAAGGCCAAACAAAAGTACAGTGAACTGAAAGTGTTGATGGTTGACCACAAAATGGAGATACCGTCTGTGTGGTGGGTAAATTGCGATGTGGAAATACGCATCCTTCATATCAAGGGCGGCATACCAGTCTCCCAGATCCAGGGACGGGATAATGGTCCCCAGGGTTACCATATGGAACTTCAGCTTTATCATGAATTTGTTGAGTTCTCGCAGGTCTAGGATCGGTCGTAGACCTCCCTTTGCCTTGGGGATTAGGAAGTAGCAGGAATAAATCGCCTTGCCCCTCATGTCTTTTGGCACCTCCTCTATGGCTCCCATGCCTAAGAGCGACTGGACCTCTTGTAAGAGGAATAGCTCGTGAGAGAGGTCCCTGAAGAGGGACGGGGAGGGAGGGTGGGAAGGCGGGGTTGAAACAAACTGGAGGTGGTATCCCACCTCCACCGTGCGCAGGACCCAACTATCTGAAGTTAGCTGGGACCAGGCAGGAAGGTATGGGGAGACATGGTTGAAAAAGGGAGGAAAAGGATCTGGTAGAGCAACTGGTGGGCCGCCCTCAGGCATCCCATCAAAAGTTCTGCTTGGGCCCCGCTGGTGGTTTAGGGGGCGCCTGATTTTGACCTCCTTGAGGGCCAGACTGCCACCGCCGATTCCCTCTACCACGCCTTCTGCTAAAGTCCTGACGCAGCCTAGGCGGGGCGTAAGGGCGGTGTGGCTGGGCCCAGAAGATCCTGCGTTGGATCACTGGTGTGTGCAAACCCAGTGAGTGCATTATAATGCGATTGTCCTTCAGACTTTACAATCTGGGGTTAGTCTTATCTGAGAACAGGCCCTGGTCTTCAAAGGGCAAATCCTGAATACTTTGTTGTAATTCAGGGGGAAGGCCTGATGCCTGGAGCCAGGAGATACGCCTCATTGTCACTCCTGACACCAGAGTTCTGGCTGCAGAGTCCGCTGCATCCAGAGAGGCTTGGAGGGAGGTTCTTGCTACCTTTTTACCCTCCTCAAGTAGGGTCGTAATTTCTTGATGGGACTCCTGGGGAAGAAGTTCCACAAACTTCCCCAAGGACACCCACGTGTTAAAGTTATATCTACTTAGGAGGGCTTGTTGATTTGCCACCCTAAGTTGGAGGCCCCCAGCCGAGTATATTTTGCGGCCTAGGAGGTCCATGCGCCTAGCCTCCTTTGACTTAGGAGCCGGGGCTTGCTGGCCATAATGCTCCCTTTTGTTCACCGATTTCACCACTAAAGAGCAAGGAGGTGGGTGAATGTAGAGATATTCATACCCCTTTGAGGGGACCATATATTTTCTCTCTACTCCCCTTGCAGTAGGTGGAATCGAGGCTGGGGATTGCCAAATGGTGTCCGCATTAGCCTGTATGGTGCGGATAAACGGAAGAGTCACTCTAGTAGGTGCATCAGCCGATAGGATATCTACAACAGAGTCCTCTATTTCAGGGACCTCCTCCACCTGTAAGTTCATATTCTGAGCCATTCATCTCAAAAGGTCTTGATGGGCCCTGAGATCAATTGGTGGAGGGCCTGAGGAGGATGTTCCTGCCACCGCCTCATCAGGCGAGGAGGAGGAAGAGAGGCCTGGGACCAGGGGGTCTTGTAGGGGCTCCTGTACTTGAGGAGCATCATCTGCGTCAGGTGGAACCTGGGTGTCTGCAGATGGTATCGGAGCCTCATCCATGCCCGTAGGAGGGGGGCGGCTTACTGTCGCCTCTGGTACCCAGTGTTCTGACAGGGCCAACCATGGAGCCACTGATGGAGCACCTTGGGGTTGGTAGTATGCCCACAGTGTCCAGAAGGACCAGTGATGAGGCCCTTGCTCGTGGCTCTGGCTCTGTGGAAATATATGACTGGGGACATCAGAGTCACACTCCTGAGGATAGGATGCGCTACCAGCCTGCGATGACACCGATGTGTGTCTCAATGGCTACGGCGGTGCCAATAGACTCTGGGAGGGCGCCACTGTTCTGGATGCTCGATCCCAGGGCGGTGCCGGGCAGTGGTACCAGGAGCTATAACGGTACCACGAGCGAGACCGGGACCTTCTACCTTAGCGGTGCCGGAAGGTCGACCGGGATCTCGAGTCCCTTTGTCTGGAGCGACTGTGGGATAATACACGGTGCCGAAAGCAGTGCCGTGAGTCGGATCAGTACCAGGAGTATCTGGCCGGCGAACGAGATGTTGAACGGTGCCACGAGTGCGACCGGTACACAATGGAGAGCAGTGCCGGGACTGCCAGCAGCGCTGGGAGCAGGAACGGTGTGATCGAGAGCATCTGTGAGACCGTGATCTTGAACGACGTCTCTCTGTTGGACCAATGGAAGGTGGCCTTACTAGGGCTGGTTTCTCGATGGATTGTATGACCCGCACCAGCGGTGCCGGGGGTTGAGGCCGTGTCGACTCCGTCATGGCGATGAGCTCCCTTGCCGTGGAGAAGGTCTCCGGTGTAGAAGGGACGGCAAACTCAACCACAGCATGAGCCGGGGAGCTGTCAGACACCGGACTCAACGGCCCTCGTGGGACCAGAATCAACGGTGCCGCGCTTGGTGGAGCCACAATCTGCGGTGCCACAGTCGACAGTGCCACAGCAGATGACGGTGCCGGACGAACAGTCTTCGAAGAGCACTCCTTCTGTGGAGCTGAAGCAGCTGGAGCGCTATGTTGCTTCCTGTGTCTCAGGGACAGGGAGCGGTGCTGAGCAGATGTCGGTGCCGGTAAGGGTCAGTGCCGGGGCTCCTTCTCGGTACCAGAGCGGTCCGGGGCCGAAGGGGCGCTCCTTACAGAAGCAGTCTGTTGGGCACTCGGTACCGATGCTGCAGGACTAAGTGCCGACTCCTTGAGGAGCTGTTTCAATCGAAAGTCCCGCTCCTTCTTCGTCCTTGGTGTAAACGACTTGCAGATGCAGCACTTATCGGTAAGGTGGGATTCCCCTAGGCACTTGAGGCAGGAGTCGTGGAGATCCCCTATTGGCATCGGCTTTTGGCATGCCGAGCACGGTTTGAATCCCAAAGCCTTGGGCATGGGACCATATCGGGATGGAGGAAAGGGGCTAATCCCCGATCCCCCCTTAAATTATATACACTAACTATAAATACAACAAGTAATACTAACTATAACTACAAGAACTCAAACTATACACACAATAAACAGCAAAGAACTACGAGTAGCTAGGGTCATGGAGATCAACAAAACCGCGCTCCACAGTTCCAACGACCGTCAAGGGCTGTAAGAAGGACCCAAAGGGCCGTTGGGTCGGCAGGGGTATATTTCCGGCACCATAACGGCGACACTCCAGGGGGCGACCCAGCCAACCCACCGAGTGTTACTAGGGTAAAAATCTTCCGATGAACGTGCACGCAGCGCGCGCACACCTAATTGGAATCGATATGAGCAAGCACTCGAAGAAGAACCAGAGGTTTTGGTCTGTGCTCACTTTGTTAACCTACTGGTTGGTATATTATTCTCAAGCCTCCCCAGGAAAGGGGATGAAGGGGCTTGGGGGGATATTTTGGGGGAATAGGGACTCCAAGTGATGCTTTCCTGAATTTTTGTGTAATCACTTGGTGGTGGCAGCAATACCGTCCAAGGACAAAGAAGGGAATTTGTGCCTTGGGGAAGTTTTTAACCTAAGCAGGTAAAAATAAGCTTAGGGGATCTTTCATGTAGTTCCCCACATCTGTACCCCAAAGTTCCGAGTGGGGAGGGAACCCTAACAAAGTTATTGAACAGAACTGGACCCAGAATCAATCCCTGCGGGACCCCACTCATTATGCCATTATACATGGAAAGACTCCATAAGAAACCACAGCCTTTTACTAACCCACTCTACATGCTGTTCCTCGAGCAGCTTACACAGCTGCAAGAAGGTGGTGGGTCTCCTCACTGGGGAATACCCTAGGTGGAAGGGGATTCCCAGGATGGCACAGTCAGTGTAGGTCACCACCAGTGAGTCAGGCCAGACCATTTGGACAGCCCTGTACCCATTGTCCAGTCACAAAGGGCATCCCATGGGTGCCCTGCTGAAGTCAGTTCTACTGCACTGATGTTCTCCCGACTATTCCTACTGTGCTCCCCTAAAACTGTAATATCTTGGAGACCTTCCCCCTGTCCCCCCAACTCTCCATTCCTGGCCAGGACTTTGGATCAAGTCAAAATGAGAATCCTACTCCACCAGGGAACCTCACCATCCTTACTCTCAACTTTTTCTTCTACCTCCTAATTTGGGGCACCTCAGTTTTTAGGTCCACAACAAGAGAGTCCTGCATCACTAATAGGTTCGTAGATGTTATGGCCAGAAAGGACCAACATAATCAGCTAGTCTGACCTCCTGTATAACTAGAGCCCAACCAAATTTAGAGTCTATTCTGGTCAATTTCATGGCCCTAGGATTTGAAAATTAGTCAGTTTCATGTTCTCAGACGTTTACATCTGAAATTTCGGGGTGTTTTAACTGTGAGGATCCTGACCCAAAAGAAAATCATGGGTGGGGGAGCCACAAACCTGTTGTGGAGGGTTCATAGGATTGCCACCCTCACTTCTGCACTGCCTTCAGCTTCCTGCAGTGCAGAAGGTTCCCAGAGGTGGAGGCGGGTCTGATCTCTCTGCTTGCTGCTGGGAGCGCCCCAGCCAGGGGTTCGAGCCGGCCTGGGGAGAGACAGGACTTCCTTTTCCCTTGCACAGCCCTCGAGAGATCAGACCCACCTCTGTGTACCTCTCCTGGTTGGGACGTTCCCAGCAGTACGGGGGAGATCGGACCCACCTCCACCTCTGACAACCTCCTGTGGCTTCAGGAAGCTCTGGGGCTGCTGCCCAGCCCTGGAGCTTCTTACAGCCAGGGGAGGTACCCAGAGGTGGGTCTGATCTCCCCTAGAAAGCAGCTGTGCAGGGTAACAGTAAGTCCTGTCCTTTCCCAGCCCCCAGCCCTGCCCCTTCTCCTCCCCTCCAATAGCTAGATTTCACAGAGGAGGTCTGACTTCATGGTCCGTGATGTGTTTTTCATGGCCGTGAATTTGGTAGGGCTCTATGTATAACACAGGCAATAGACTTTCGCCCAGCCATTCCAGCTCATAACTTCATGCTGGGCTAGAGTGTCTCTTTTAGAACGACATCCAACCTGGACGGGGTCTGAACATGTCAGTATTGCAGAGTTGGGGAGCCAAAATATTGGCGGCTCCTAAAATGAGTGGGACACTGTTGAAAATGATACCTTTCATTTCACTGGATGACCTGAGGCTGGGCTTTTACTCACCTTTATTACAGGTGTGCCCATCATCCCATTCGCAGGGTTGAGGTCGGTTTGGACCTGGTATAAGATGTGTTCCTTAAGCGGGAAATCATGCACGGTGACTGTAACCGCGATTGGGGCATTGAGGCCATGGGCTTCCACCACGACCTTTTCTTCACTCTCCACTCGCAGGACGTTGGGTGTGATCAGGGAGTAGCTGTGAATGGTAAAAAGGTCGATGTGATTAATTCAGTCAGTGTTTAAAACCCCACTGGTTGTGATTTCCACATCCCCAAGGAGGTTTTATACCAAGTTTGTTACCACGATTTATTTGCTTTACAGCAGCATCTCGAAATCCCAACAGCAACTGAGGCACAGTACAAACGCAGAGTAAGAGAGAGTTCCTGCCCCTAGGGGTATGTCTACACAGCTGCTGGGAGGAGTGTGTGACGTTGCACTCCAGATGTTTTATGGAAATATGCTTATGAGTGTGAATATGATGTAACTATAATATGCTTCATGCAAAAGCTCTCTTGTAAGGTATCATAACAAAGGTTCTAACCTACTGAATATATTCCTCCTATTTGTATGCATGAATCATTCTTGTATCTGAAGCTAGAATATGAAGTATAACTCTAAGGTCCTACTGTAATTATACAAAGTGTGGGCCATTGATGGTGATTTAGAATATTGATGGCTCCAATTGACTAGGACAATTGGTTGTAAATGGTTTATTTACCTGAAAACCTACCTATGGGCCAACCCAAGAAGAATGGGACTAGGGATTTTACAGTGACATGTGACCATGCTGAAATCCATCTTAAATCCCCCAACCTGAAGCAAATACTCACCAGCAACCACACACCATACAACATAAACACTAACCCAGGAACCTATCTTTGCAACAAAGCCCGATGCCAACTCTATCCACATATCTATTCAAATGACACCATCATAGGACCTAATCACATCAGCCATGCCATCAGAGGCTCATTCACCTGCACATCTACCAATGTGATATATGCCATCATGTGCCAGCAATGCCCCTCTGCCATGTACATTGGCCAAACCGGACAGTCTCTACACAAAAGAATAAATGGACACAAATCTGACATCAGGAATCATAACATTCAAAAACCAGTGGGAGAACACTTCAACCTCTCTAACTACTCAGTGACAGCCTTGAAGGTAGCAATTTTACAACAAAAAACTTCAAAAACAGACTCCAAAGAGAGACTGCTGAACTTGAATTAATATGCAAATTAGACACAATTAACTTAGGTTTGAATGGAGACTGGGAATGGTTAGGCCATTACACTAATTGAATCTATTTCCCCATGTTACATATCCTCACACCTTCTATGGGTCATCTCGATTATCACTTCAAAAAATTCTTATTCTCCTGCTGATGATAGCTCATCTCAATTGATTGGCCTCTTACAGTTGGTATGTGTACTTCCATGTTTTCATGTTCTCTGTATGTATAAATATCTTCTTGCTGTATGTTGTATGGGTGTGTAGGTGCTGGAGATAGGTGACTTGCTGAGAAGCTTTTGGTTAAATTCTGCAGCTTTGGGGCTGTGGACCAGACCTTGGGTCCATGTTGCAGCAGGATAGTGTGTCTGGCTCAATAAGGCAGGGTTCTGGAGTCCCAAAGTGGCAGGGAAAATGGGCTCAGAAGTAATTTTAGCACATCAACTGACAGTCCCAAAGGGATCTCTGTGACCGAACCCCTCACAGCATGGCTCCCAATTTGGGTAGGCATAGGGCTTGTCTACACTCCGGGGTTTTGCTGTCGGCATAGGTAATGCACCATCCATTCCTCCATCAACCTAGCCTCATCTACACTGGCAGTTGGGTCGGCTTAACTATAGCGCTGCTTAAATCCGTGGGCAATGTAGCTAGGTTGACTTAAATGTTAAATCTAGACCAGGGCTGTGACGTTATAAGTGTAATATAATATCTCGTTGAAAGGTGACAGGGCCAGAAAGAGTTAATCAACTCACAGACTAACCTGACCCATGGCCGAACTTTAGAAACTGGTTAGGAAGATATGTAAATGAATAGAGCTTTGAAATGCAAGTCTGCATTGTTAGAGATCTCAAGGGTAGATGTTTGCTCAGGGCTTGTGATGTAAGCAAACAAGTTTTGTCTATTGCTATAACTTTAATTCAAAGATCAAAAAAGGAATATTAATATTTGTGATGATACTTGAGCAAAATAGTATTATTGTCTATATATCTCTCCGAAGGTTGTGGTAATCTGTATCTGAACCGTTTAATGGATAAATTACCCTGTGCTAATTGCCAGGATGTTTGGAAGGAGAATTAAGCCTATTGTTTTCTCAGGCCAAAAGACTGCTGAAAAAGTATAAGAACCCTGTATTTTGGGTATGATCTAAGTTATAATTGGACCTTGGTATGTGGCTGATCCTTTGGGATTGGAAGAACCTTTTCTTTTATATGATGAGATAAGATTTTCAGTAATCATCATCATCATATCTGACGTGTGTGTCTGGACGGAGGCCTGAGGCTGGGCACTTTAAGGAAACTGCGTGGTTTGAACTTCTGAGTAACCAGTGAGGTACCATAGAAGCTGTTCTGTGCTGGCTTGGTAAATTTAAGTATTGAAATAACCACCAGCTTCTGGGGTTTGTCTGCCCCGTTTTGTTTGCAGCTCACCCTAATTGAGTGACCTCAGCTGGCTCCCACAGGCAGCACCGTCACAAGGGCATACAGGTGCTAGCTCTGATCAGGCTGGTACCTAAAAATTGCAGCAGGGCCTCGGCAACCGGGGACCAAGGTGCACTAAGATAAACTGCACTAAGGAACTGTTAGTACACATTAACAGTGTCCACACAGACAGTTAGTGTGCATGGGAGGTAGATTTACACCTCAGTTTGCTGTGAACTAACTCTTCATGGAGACAAGCCCTTCCAAGTCCAGCTGACGAAGCCCTCTGGAATGTGCTGCCCTTTGCACGGCCTGACCTCGCCTAGAGAGGAGCATGCTGCGCTGGGGTGTCATTGAGCATGGGCCATGTTTACTGCTCATCTGCTCCACAGGCAATACCAGGAGCAACTAAGCAGGGCGTGTGCTTGGTACCAGTCATCCACCAGAGCGCTGTCAAAATGGACCAAGTAGGCCCCTGATGCTCCTCCAAAAAATCTTAGAGGCAGATCAGGGTTGACACCTGGAGTGAGCGATGCACAGTGGCTACCAAATCTCCTTTCTCCCTCCTGGGGGATCCCTTCCTCCTCCTTTCCTGAAAGTTGGCCCAGGCTCAGAAACAGGTTTCATAAATCTCTGGAACCCTTTGGGAAAAGCTGCAGCGAGGTCTGCGCATCTGGGCTGCAGCCCACTGTGGTGCATTCCCAGTGGCATCAAGCTGCAAAACCCAGACCCACATCCAGACATCTGTCTATCACCCCGAAATCTAGTCCCGAACGGCAGCTCCTCCAGCCCCATGGGGAGGGTGGAGACCCGAACCAGGATCCGTAGGTGAGTTGGGTCATCCTGATAGATAAATGCATCTCTCATGCAGCTTCTGGCATCTCACTGGCTCAGCAGGAACAGCTGGAAATAGAACCCAGGAGTCCTGACTCCCAGTGCAGTGCCCAAGCCGTGGACCACTGTGCTTCGGAAGCCCACCAGCCCCTTGGAAGTGAACTGGGTTCTGGTCTGCCTCATGCACAATAAGCAATCCCCTTAGCCAGTGGAGTTACTCCAGCGTAACTAACTATCCGTTGAAGTCAGTGGAGTTACTCCAGGTTTCAGTACTGGCGCTAGTGTTTTTGGCGCCCTAGGCGCACGGCCATTTCGCCGCCCCGCGCGCTGGTCCCATGGCTCCAGTGGACCTACCACAGGCATTCCTGCGGAGGGTCCGCTGGTCCGTGGCTCTGGTGGAGCTGCCACAGGCGTGCCTGCAGGAGGTCTACCGGAGCTGCGGGACCAGCGGACCGTCCGCAGGAACACCCGTGGCAGGTCCACCGGAGACACCTGCTGCCCCCCAGGCAAAATGCCGCCCCCTAATAATCCTGGCACCTTAGGTGATTGCCTAGGTTGCCTAAATGGAAGCACCGGCCCTGCCAGGTTTGCACCAGTTTACGCTGAAAATAAAATTTAGCCCCACTGAGTGTCTTGCCGATGTAGAAGCTGAGGAAGGAGTTCAAGATGTGGCCCTATAGAACCTGATTCTGGTCTCTTTTAGGGCCTGATCTACACCCTACTGAAGCCAAGGGAATGACAACCCCAATGATTTCAGTGCATTTCAGGGCGGTGAACCCCAATTGTTTTCAATGAAGTTACTCCCAGTCTACGCCTGGTTCACTAAGATCAAGTGAGGCTCAAAATCCAGTTTATTCTTTAAAAAAAATTCCATCTTCCAAACCCCAAAATTAGCCTCGGAACTGAGCAAGGAAGAAGAGGGTTGGACCAGGTGAGGAAGAGAATTTCTGCAGCCTGTTGCCACTCCACACACAGTAGCAGAGCAGAGAGGAAAATTGAGCTTGGTTTCCATTGGGAGCCATGTAACTAACCCAGGTTAATATCCTCATCACCGTGGCAGAAGCGCAGGGGTACTTACAGTTGGCTGTGAGAAACAGCCAGGAAGTAGAAAGCAAACACGGCCACCAGGTAGAGAGCAGAGCCCCCCATGGTGAGGACAGGAGAGTCAGGAGAAGTCGCTCCTCCTAGGCTATTTATCCTCAGAGTTGCCTGTAAGCTGATCCCTTGTGCAAACAGCTGGGTGGGTTAGTCAGTGAGGGGGAGGAGCCCAGGAAACCTGAAAAGTTCAGAACAAAAGATGTTTTCTTTACTCCCTTGACACAAGAGTTTATTTGTCTTTCCAAGCGGGGGAGTTGGAATTAGGGACCTGAGGCTGTGGTTGTGTTTACTCCATGCCCACGTTGCTAGCCACAGATCAGAATGGTGGGGTGCTGATAAATACCATAGTTCAGGCCTAGCATGGAGAAGTGGGGCTGGAAGTCAGGACTCCTGGATTCTGTTCCCAGCTGTGAATGAGGAATAGGTTCAAGTGGGTTAAAGCATGGAGGGCTGGGAGTCAGGACGCTTGGGTTATATTCGTAGCTCTGGGAGGGGAGTGGGATCTACTGGGTTACAACAAGGGGGCAGGCTGAGAAACAGGACTCCAGGATCTGCCTTTTGACTCTGTTTTACCTTGGGCAAGTCTTGGGATGTTTCAGTAGGGAAAGTGGTCCCAGTCCTCAAGGGAGCCCCAGAAGGGTGGATCTCTCCGTCTATCCCACTCGTTTGGATTGTAAAACCTTTGGGGCAGAAACTGTCCCTTAGTCCAGGACTCCTGTACACTCTATTACTGAATCTTCGCTGCTGGTAGCAATGGTGGGAGTGCTAATAAAGACAAGGCACCAGCATGTTCGACCACCCATCAGCTACACCTGCTCTGTATGTTTGCACAGCACCTAGCACAAAGAAGGCCTTTGGGTGCTACTGCCAGGTAACATAAAACTGATCAAAGGAAATAATAATGTGGAATTAACCTGCGGAACTCATTGCCACATGATAGTCCTGCTTCAGGACATAAGGCAGTGGTTGTTAAGTGGTAATGTCCCCACTGGGTAGGCTATAATCGACCACAGTAGAGTTTCTTGCACCTTGCTCTGAAATGTCTGGTCATGGCCATGCTTGGCCATGACCCTATGATCTGATCCAGTGTGGCAGTTCCTGTGCCCCAAACAATACATCATGGTTGGCATCTTCATAGCCATGTAGGAAATTCAGACACATTGTAATGGCAGATGGGTATCAAAATTCCTTCCGCGGTTTTGAAGCTTGAAAGAGCAATTTGCACAGGCACCGGTTAACCTATTGCTCTTCACCTGCAATAACCCTGTAATCCAGTACCTGGCCTTTTACAGGTTAAGCTCCTTGATGAACCAGATCTTCAGATCTCTGGGCCAGATCCTCTGCAGGTATGAACCCGCCTTGCCCCACGGAGATCACTCATCTCAGGGTCTGTTTTTGCCTTCCTCTAGGTAAAAGCAAACCAGGGAAGGGTTAATGGGGGAAGGCAGGTTATCAGCTGCCTTCCAGTAACAGGTTTCTTTTCATGACTGTGGTATTTGGACAGGGCTTCATACTGGACAATATCCAAAGACATCCAGTTGCAACATATTTACTTATGGATAAACAGCCAACTGGGCTTACCTAACAACGGGTGTCACAAGTCTGAGCGGTGACAATGCCATATGGCTAGCAGGGCCAAGGAGGGCTCAATAGAATGGGAACAGTGAAAGTAAAAGCAACATAGTGTCATGGCTAAGGCAGCGGCCTGGGACCCAGGAGATCTGAATTCTCTTCCAGGCTCTGCCCCTGACCTGCGATGTGACCTCTAGCATTGCCTCTGGATGATGAATCTCTGGGACAGAGCCACTGCCTCTTGCTATCTATGACCAGCGCCTAGCATGCTGGGCCCTCGAGGTGCTAATGCCATATGAATAACAAATACAGAGCTGGGCAGATGCTGCCATCATTAGCTCCATTTAAAACCATCATCAAGTCTAACCTGCAAAGCACAGGCTTTTGTATTTCACTCAGTTCCCCCTGTGTTGAGCCCAATAACTGGTGACCCACTAAAGTATATACCTTTCAGAAAGGTATCCGGTCTTGATTTGAGGGTGAGTATACAATATCTAATCCATAATTCACACACCAGCCTTGCACACTTATTTTAACAAGCAGGTAAAATGGCATTAGTTGTCCCACTATCAATGGGCAAGTAGATTTTGTGCCCTGATTAATGAATATTTGTTATTATTTGTATCATAGCAGTGTCTAGAGGCCCCAGCTGAGATCAAGGCTCCATTGTACCAGGTGCTGCACGATTCATGATGAGAAACTGTTTACAATCTGAATAAGGAAGAAAGACAAAGGCTGGACCGTGACCACTCTGCCAGGCTATTCTATAATGTAATTCTCTGACTGGTGGGGGATGAGTGGCCCTGCAATGAAAGGGTTGATCTTGCCCTTATTGTCCTAACAATGACTTCCCAGCAGTGGAAAGAAGATTATTAAGATAAAAACATAAGAACGACCATACTGGGTCAGACCAATGGTCCTAGCCCAGTGGGAATGAATAAAACAGAGTAATTATCAAGTGATCCATCCCCTGTTGTCCAGTCCCAGCATCTGGCAGTCAGAGGCTTAGGGACACCCACAGCATGGGGTTGCATTCCTGGCCATCTTGACTAATACTCAGTGATGGATCTATCCTCCATGAACTTATGTAGCTCTTTTTTTGAACCCCGTTATAGTTTTGGCCTTCACCACATCCCCTGACAATGAGTTCCAAAGGTTGACCGCATGATGTGCGAAGGACTTCCTTTTGGTTATTTTAAACCTGCTGCCTATTAATTTCATCGGGTGACCCCAGGTTCTTGTGTTATGTGAAGGGGTAAATAACACCTCCTTGGTCATTTTCTCTGCACCAGTTCTGATTTTATACACCTCTGTCATATCCCTCATTAGACATCACTTTTCCACCCTGAAGAGCCCCAAATGTTTTAATCTCTTCTCATATGGAAGCTTAATACCTTAATAATTGTTGTTGCCCTTCTCTCTACTTACTCCATTTCTAATACACCTTCTTTGAGATGGGGTGACCAGAGCTGCAAGCAGAATTCAAGGGGTGTATTTCTACTTATGAAATAAACTATTTGGTTCACTTCAGCACATACGTCTGAAAGGTCAGGAAAGGAACTCCTGAAAAATATAATTGGAAGTCAGGGGATTAGGTAGGAGGAGGAGTCTAGCATTTCCCAAAAACTATTTCTGGGCCCCATTTTGCAAAGCCTGCACTCAAATACACACTAAATAGCTGCTCTACAACACATGAAAACAATGCTGTCAGTGAGATCGGAGTAATGATGAAAAGTGAAATGTGAAAACACAAAAGCCAAAAAATGCAACTTGGAAAATAGAAAGAAATGTCATAACAGTAAGCTTAGCCTGAGGCGACCCCCAGGAACGGCAGTTTAAGATCTGCACTTTATACTATTTGCCACAAGTTGCTACAGAAAGAATATAAAAGAAATGCAGCATGCCCAATATGTGCAATTGTAGCTGCAGCGTGAAACATCCGGGGACTGCACGCTTCTAGGCACAGCTGCTGAATTTTGGACACAGGCTTCTGAAAAATTCCACCTTTCCCATTGAATAATTTAATATTAGATAGATTCAGATGAACACGGCCCTGACCCTCCAACCCACAGACAACCTGCGCATGTTATTGAACAAACACATGGGTAGACTGTGATTTCGGCTGGATAAACAGTTTGGTTCAATACCTGAGTGAGGAAGGATTTATTGGGCAACAGGTTCCTGCTGCAATTTGCAAACAAGGGAGAATATGAGAAGGGGAAACCTATGGGGATTTTCAGCGAAAGGCAGTGCCTTAGTACCAGGGGCTAAAAGCTGCTGTTAGTGTGCTCATAGTAAAGCTGGAAGAACCCCATTAGCTTTCAGAGTAGCCGTGTTAGTCTGTATCAGTAAAAACAACTAGGAGTCCTTGTGGCACCTTAGAGACTAACACATTTATTTGAGCATAAGCTTTTGTGGGGTATAACCCATTTCATCAGCTGCATCAAAAGCTTATGCCCAAATATATGTGCTAGTCTGTAAGATGCCACAACGACTCCCATTAGCTTTGCTGCATGCTTCTGATTTGCATACCAATTTATTTTGCATATTGGTTTATTGGCATGTCATACCACTGTGTTTAACTGCATACCCCAGTATTTGCAGATTGGATTATTTGCATGCCAGTTTGCTAGCATCTGGATTGCCTTACAGCTCACCCGCTGTCTTAGCTGTGTCAGTTGGGAAACACAAAATCTCCTGCTACTTCAGAGGTGGGCAAACTATGGTCCGTGGGCCACATCTAGCCCACAGGACCCTTCTGACCGGCTGTTGAGCTCCCAGCCGGGGAGGCTAGCTCCCTGCCCCTCCCCTGCTATCTCTCCTCCCCCGTAGCCTCAGCTCGCTGTGCTGCCAGCGCTCTTGGCGTCTGTGAGCTCCTGCTGGGCAGTGTGGCTGCAAGAGCTGCCGGCCTGCCCCGGTGCTGTAGACTGTGTGGTGGCGTGGCTGGCTCTGACTGGGTGTCTGACTGCCAGTCCTGGTGTTCTAAGTGGCACGGTGAGGCGGCAGGGAATAGGGGGTTGGATAAAGGGCAGAGGGTCCCGGGGGGCAGTCAGAGGACACGGAGCAGGGAGCGGTTGGATGGGGTGGAGGTTCTGGGGGGTGGTCAGTCAGGGGATGGGGAATGGGGTGGTTGGATAGGCCTGGGAGTGCCAGAGGGCCTATCAGGGGGCAGGGGTGTGGATAGGGGTCAGGGCAGTCAGAGAACAGGGAGCATGGGGGATTGAATAGGGGGGTGAGGTCCCAGGGGGGCAGTTAGGGATGGGGGGTCTTTGGAGGGGGGGTCAGAGGAGAAGGAGCAGAGGGGTTGGACAGGTGGGGGATTCTGAGCATGGTGGGAAGTAGGAGGAGGTGGATAGGGGGCAGGGGCGAGGCTGCTTGGGGAGGCACAGCCTTCACTACCCGGCCCTCCATACAGTTTCGGAACCCTGATGTGGCCCTCATGCCAAAAAGATTTCCCATCCCTGTGCTACTTGGTCTAACCTTATCAATGAGTAATGAGCAAGTGATTGTAATAGTCCGGGGGGTCAGCCACTAGAGAGTGACCTGACCACACCCACTATGTCTTACATTCTTATTTGTAAGAGTGCAATGGACTGAGAAGAGAATTGACAACCAGGAGTTCCCCTGACCTGTCTTCATGTGGCTAGTGGCTTAATAGCAATTGCTAGGAACTTCGGAGTCTGCTTACTCCCCTGTCTTCCTCCCAGGGCAGTGACCCTGTTTCTAAAGGGCACTGAACATGCGAAGTGTCTTCTGTGCTATGTGGGTGAAAAGGAAATTAAGAAATACTCCAAATCAAGAACTCTCATTTCCCAACTCTAGCCACCAGTCCTCATTCCCCTCCCAATTCTGGGGATAGAACCCAGCAGTTCTGAGTCCCAGTATATACACCACTCTAACCATTCTCCTCCCAGTGCTCAGAATAGAACCCAGGAGTCCTGAGTCCCAGTATACACATGACTCTAACCACTAGACCCCACTCACCTCCCATTGCTGGGGATAGAAGGCAGGAGTTCTGAGTCACAGGATACACATATCTCTAACCACTAGATGTCACTTTCCTCCCTGTGCTGGGGATAGAACCCAGGAGTCCTGAATCCCAGCGTACAAACCGCTCTAATCACTAGACACCGCTCTCCTCTCAGCGCTGGGGATAGAACCCAGGAGCTCTGAGTCCAAAATATACACACCTGTCTAACCACTGGACCCTACTTTCCTGCCAGTGTTGGGGATAGAATCCAGAAGTCTCAGGATGCACACCGCTCTAACCACTAGATCAGCGGCCAGCACATCTCTCATCCTGCACCGCTTCCCGCAGCTCCCATTGGCCTGGAGCGGTGAACCGCAGCCAGTGGGAGCCGTGATCACCTGAACCTGCAGACATGGCAGGTAAACAAACTGGCCCGGCCCGCCAGGGTCTTTTCCTGAACAAGGAGCGGCCCAAGTTTGAGAACCACTGCACCAGACCAAACTTGCCTGTCAGTGCTGAAGATAGAAGCCAGGAGTTCTGAGTTCCAGTATAGACAGCTCTCTAACCACTAACCCCATTCTCCTCCAGTGCTGGGGATAGAACCCAGGAGTTCTGAGTCCCAGTATATAAACCACTCTAACCATTAGACCCCACTCTCCTCCCAGGGCTAGTGATAGCATCCAGGAGTTCTGAGTACCAGTACCTACACTGCTCTAACCATTAGACCCCATTCTCCTCCCTGTGCTGAGGACAGACCCCAGGAGTTCTGAGTTCCAGTATAGACAGCTCTCTAACCACTAACCCCATTCTCCTCCAGTGCTGGGGATAGAACCCAGGAGTTCTGAGTCCCAGTATATAAACCACTCTAACCATTAGACCCCACTCTCCTCCCAGGGCTAGTGATAGCATCCAGGAGTTCTGAGTACCAGTATCTACACTGCTCTAACCATTAGACCCCATTCTCCTCCCTGTGCTGAGGACAGACCCCAGCAGTTCTGAGTCCCAGTATACACACTGCTCTAACCACTAGACTCCACTATCCTCTCAGTGCTGGGGATAAAACCCAGCAGTTCTAAGCCCCAACTGAAGGTCGGGGTCCACAAGGATTCTAAAAATTAATACTGGCCACTCCAGGCTCGTATTAAACTTCCAAGGTTACAGGTTTTCTCTGACCTTGGATTGGTAGATGCTGCCAGCACTCAAGTGCAGAACCCCTTTAAGAGACCAGGAAGGAGCACTTGGGAATTCCTTCCTGTGGGGTACCCTCAAGCCCTTTCACACCCCCTCTGGGGGTGAGCTAATAAATTTTAAAAAATCAGCTATTGCACTAGCTAATTAAACAACATTCACAAACCTCTTAAGATACAAAAATTCAATTCTATTCTTAAAAAAGGTAAATTTTATTTTTTTTAAAAGGGAGAAAATACATCTGGGAGCTCGGGCTATTGCTAGATTTTAAAAGAGCAACTACAAGAATTCAGCACCAAGAACAGCTTTCTTGAGCTCCAGCGTAAAGGATACAAGCAAAACAAAAGCACCGGGGTTAGCACAGAGGAATCCACAAGCCATAAAGAAATAAAAAGGATAAACCTAATCGTGTCTCCCTAGACATTTCCTGGTCTACTTACATATCTGGGGTTTTACATGAGTAGTTTCTAGATATGATACTGATGATTTTTTATACCTGGCCCAAGCTTCTTACAGCATAGCTCTGCCCTGTCTGCCTCTTCCCAGGAGAACAACAACAGAACAGATAAAAGGGCAGTCCTTCCAATTTTAAAAAGTTCTACCCTTCCCATTGGCTCTCTTGGCTGGGTGCTCACTCACTTCCTTTCACCTATGCGAGCAGTGAGACTTATTAACACTTTACAGGTAGAGCAGTTAGAGAACAGCTACAAAGAGAGATTTTATAGCTACTGGCTGTCCATAAAAGGGAGCTACACCCACCCCTCTTCATTTATCAGAACACCACTAAAACAAGAGACCATACTCTCCTCCCAGTGCTGGAGATAGAACTCAGGAGTCCTGAGTCCCAGTATACACACCTCTCTAACCACTAGACACAACTCCCCCACCAGAGCTGGAACAGAACCCAAGAATCCTGATGCCCAGCCCTTTTACTCCAACCTACCCCACTCCCTACCCATTTAACATACAGAAGAGGCAACTGCTGAATTTTCTTTTCCTGGGGTTTCCTAAGAGGCCGGCGTGCCCTGCACCTCACGTCCACAGAGATTACAAAGAAATTCCAACATGTTGCTACACTGAAAGGTACAAGGCGCTTCCCCCACTCACCCTCCCATTCCTGAATCCACGTCCGCTCTGGCGTTGCCAGTTTCTGTCAACCCTGCACAATCCTTGATTTCTTCACTCTTTACTCAGGATTGATGGGAAATAGAGGAATTTTTACTCTCAAATGTATTCAGAGATTTCTCCAAATCTGAGGTTCATCGCTTTGGTGAGGAGGATTCTGGGAACCTGTGAGCAGATGGCACCCTCAGCCTGTCCAAACACATTACACACGGCCAATTTCACTCTCTTCCTGGAAGTTGGCTTCATTAGCAAACTAATAACCATATACACCTCTACCCCAATATAATGTGACCTGATATAACACAAATGTGGATATGTGGTAAAGCAGCACTCTGGAGGGCGGGACTACGCACTCCAGCAGATCATCGCGTCAGCGTGTCTGGCTCTGACACACTGCTCTGAGTGGTGTGTTAAGGTTGCTGGTCCGGGCCCAAGGGCTTGGATAAGGGGCAGATGGTCTTGCAGGGGGTCAGGGGACAGGGAGCAGGGGGGGTTGGATGGTTCGGAGATTCTGGGTGCGGGGCGGTAAGGGAATGGGAAACAGGGGCATTGGATAGGGTGTGGGAGTTCTGGGGGTGATTAGGGGCAGGGGTCTGTGAAGGGGGTAGTCAGGAGACAAGGAATCTGGGGAGGTTGGATGGGTTGGGGGTTCTGAGGGATCAGTCAGGGGGTGGGAGGTAGGTGGGGATTGGACGGGGGCTGGGCCAGGCTGTTTGGCGAGGCCAAAGCAAGTTCAATATAACACAATTTCACCTATAACGCGGTAAGATTTTTTGGCTCCTGAGGACAGCGTTATATCAGGGTAGAGGTCTACCAGGCTTCCCAGGGCAGTTTCCTTTCCCCAGGGATGGCTGTTTCTCAGGTTCCCTGGAAGGATCGCTGTGTCCCGGGGCGCGCTCACAATGGGCTCTGCAGATGCTGAACCCTTGTGAAACTCAGGCCTTCGTAGCTCACACTGGGCACCCCCAAAAATGGAGGCATTCAGAATTAAAGGCTGCTTTTGCTATTTTGGTTCTGAGCATCTTGGCTAATATCACATAGCAAGCCCTTGACAGGAAGAGAACCGGGTGTCCTGCCCCGTCCCCTTCTTCTCTAACCATTAAACCATAGTCCTATAGCGAGGAGTAGAACCAAGACCCCCAACCACTCAATCCTCTTCTTTAACCCATAGATCACAGTCCCCCCCTTAAGCTAGAGTAGAACCCAGAAGTCCTGACTCCCAGCTCCCTTCTCTAACCATTAGATAACCCTCCCCTCCCTCAGCTGGGAACAGATCACAGGCCAGTTCTACCCACTCAATCCCACTCTCCCACCGGCCCTGGAAATAGAACCCAGGAGTCCTGACTCCTTAGTTTTGTGTCTTAACAACAAGATCGACTTTCTTCCCCTTCCTGGTTCTTCCCTGATGTAAAAGGTAAACAAGACGTTATGGCACATACAGGTTTCTCTTGGTAAGTATGATCTCTGTGGATTGTACAGAGCACAATTGTCGCACTCTGCTTCTGTGCCAGCATCTCTAAGCCTTGATGCTGCTCCCTTCCCTTCACTGCATTGCCAGGGAACAGACAGGACGTGCAGGTTGTTCAGGGCGGGTTTGTTTGCCTGAATGTCATTAAAAAGGTTCATTTCCCCCCCCCCCCAAGTGTCTGAAAGTCATTCCAGAATGGGGGGAGGGTGTTCCAGACCTCCCAACAGCCCTGGGGCTCATGGGACTGTCCCACTGTGACACGCCCCCAAACCCCCTGCCCTGGTTGGAGTGAACATTTTCTGCATTCTTGGTCACCCAGAGGGGAGGGTCTAAAGGGGCCATTTGCCTTGGGCCCCCAGTTTGAGGGATCCCTCAAACTGTGGCACTGTGACTTGGTGCATGGGTTTGCAGTGCTGCTCAGGTTTGGCTTGCCCACCCCTCTGATGCCACCTAAGGAGGGGTGGGTGAACCAAATGTGAGTGGCGTTGTGAGCCCAGGTGCTAGGCTGCAGTGCCACTCACATTTGGCCCGTCCACCTCTGTACGAACAGGGCAAGCTGGGAGCCTGCAGTTTTTAAGCGCCCAACTTGACGCGCTTTCATGGCCTGATTTTTAGAAGGGTGGTGCTCTAAAACCCAAGATCCCTTATAAAGTTGCTGAGCCACTGCAGAAAAGTCTGGTCTTTGGACACCAAGCATTCAAAAGAAGAGTCAGGCCCCCAAAATCACAGGATTGGTTGGACACTCACATGATTTTTATAAAAACAACAACCTGGGGGTTCTTTTTATTTATCTTTGGGTTTCTGGGCCTTTTAGGGTCCTGCTCAGCCCATGTTTTCAAGCTTTCATCCCCAATCAGCAGTGCTAGAAACTTCCATTATGTCAACAAAAGCTGAGATCCTCACACATTCATAGGACTTGGGAAAGCTGGCAGTTCAAGGGAAACACCAAATCTTGCCAAACTTGCAATCAAATCATGAGAGTTGGCAACACTGGTCACATGCTCTCAGTTTTGACTCTGCATGTGGGATTGGGCTTGTGGGTGGCTGGCCTGTGAAGGGCTAGAGGCCTGGGGCCAGTCAACCCTAATTACTAAGGTGGCTCACCTGAGCAGGGGTCAGCTGATTTCCCTATCAAGAGCTTAGAACAGCAGGAATGTGGAGAGAGGGGCATTTCTAGGGAGATGGAGCCTTTTATTCTATTTAATGTTAATCCTACTTCAGTGGGATCAGCTCTGTCGGCTACAATCTCAAGTTCAACAGAGTTATCTCTGTTTGTTCTGGATCTAGAGTTCATAGGAACACGTTAAACCATAGATTAATAACACCGACAATTACAAGAGCGTCTGTCTTTTAGTAGTTATATTAACATTACCAACAAAGTTATACATGTCACAGCATATACAATTCCTAGAGATAAGTACCATGTACCAGTTATACCTACCAACCTACTCACATCCTTCTAGATAGTGTTAGAGTCTGTTGACCTGCTTATTGATGGATCAATACAGGTGTGGTTCCTTCGGGAGTTTCCCATAGGAAGCTCAATTTTACTGCTCTGGGCACCCTTCTTCTGTGAGTCTGTCTATACCTACCTCTGTGCACGTACATGGAAGTGTCACCCAGCTCTTTCTGCCTGGTCTGTGTCCCCTGGAAACACAAGGGACTGTTATCTCAAAGGGGAGCCACGATAACTCTGAATGTGGAAAGTGCTGTAGGTGTCGGCACAGAAACACGCCCGTTTCTCAAATGAGCAGGTTCGCCCTCTGCGGTGGCCTGGTGCAGATCTCCTCCCCTCTCCCCTGGCGTGGGGCACAATAAATCGAACTGACAAGAGAGAAGGCTCGGAACAAAGAGGTAAACGTCTGAGGGGAGAGAATTACACAGATCGCGAAGGGGTAAATGTAAATGACTCAGAGCTAAATAACAAACCCGCCCAGTGACACAGCAGCTCTGCCCTGCCAGCGTGAGGCTCAGGCCCAAGAATGAAACTAAACCCTCCTGGCATTCAGGAAATCTGCCCCCCAGCGTGAAAACCCCCGTTGCTTTCTCCCCCCATTCCCAGCACTGGCGTGGCGGGGTGACGTCCAGGACCTCGACTCCGCCGGTAACTGAAACCCTTGGAGGAGGAGCACTGGGGAGTCCCTCGGTGGACGTCAGGGCAGAAGACGCAGACCAGGAACCCGCTGGATGGGGACGTTCCCCAGGCGCAGGACAGGTGAGGGGGTAACGTGTCGTCTTCCTTCCCTTTCACTGGTGATCTTCCCTGACGCACGAGTGCCACGGAGCCCCCAAACTGCACACACGGTCGCTGTGATGGACGCTCCCATCAACCTGTGACCCCAAATCTTCTACAGAATCTACGATGGGAAAACACGGTACGATCCGCAGAAAGGCGGGAAACAGGCTGAGGTGATGGAAACTTGGGGATCGCCCACTGGCGGGAAAAACCCGTTCAGACCGGTTTTATCCAGACCGGGCTGACAGTGAACAGAAGGTCACAAGATGGAGTCACAAGATGACAGTTTTCAGACTCGATCTTGGATTGTCACAGTGTCCTTAAAATCACCGATCATTGGGTTTGATACCCACACACAATTTAATAAACCACATGTAATGAACCAGAGAACAATACAACAGTCCATAACCAACAGGACCCTGAATTCTATAGGCTGTGTAGATTCTCATTAACATTGGCATACCACCTTTATCTTGTGGTTAAGGCACGTGTTAGAGACAATATCTGCTACACCATTTTATTCTTTAAATTTAAGACCTTATACTTTCAGAATATTACCAAATTCTTGCAGACCTCATTCTACAGGTTCTTGCATTTCAGCTTGTCTTACTCATGTCTACTACACAGTTCCTCTAAATACTGGTCAATCTTATATTTTTATAATCCTACAAATCAACTCCGGTGAACTTCATTGGCTACAGAGACTAGCACAGAAACTGCAGGGTGTGAGTAGACTCCAGTGGAGCCAGCTGGGACTTGGGGAGTGGGACAACAGGCAGGAAAAGTCTGGGGGTGACCTGATAAAGAGGTGAGCATGGATGCACTTGAGGAAGGCCTGGCAAACTTTATTTTGAAATATTTGTTAATTTAATAAACCCAGACCTGAGATGGGTTGTGAAAGGGCTTGTGAGTTATTGCAGAAACCCCTCAAAAGGGGGAAACTGATGCAAGGGGCTGCCTGCTGGACTGGCTTGAGGCCATGAGGGGGTGCGAGGGAGGAGGCTGCCCCACAACGGGGCTGTTGCAGTGGGACACTTCTAGGCACTGAATGTTTCAAAGGCGGAAAGAAGGTGACCAGAGTTTGGTGTCACCGGGCTGGGATACAGCACCAGCTGCCCCTAATTTGCCCCTGAAATTGACAAGAAATTCAAAGCCAAAGCTGAAGCAAACAGCCCTAATACTCAGGCTCTGAACCTGCAAACACTCACGTGCTTAACTTTCCAACTCTGACCCGTCCCTCCCCCAGGGTTACGTTAGTCTCTGCCCTGGAGAACATCTCTTTGTTATAGGGTGCAAAGCACCTATAGCCAGGTGCCTCTCATTTTTGATTGGGGCCTGTAGGTGTTCCTGTGATACACACAATAAATAAGCAGACTGTAAGATCTCTAGGGCAGGGATTTTTTGTTTTTTGTCCATGCAGCGCCTAGCACAGTGAAGGGAGGCAGCTCCTATGCTCCACTGTAATATACCTAATATATAATCTGAATTTGCAGATTGCTACAATGTGATGGTAGCTTCTCCAGTTGCAAAAAAAAGAAAGAGGCTACATTGTAGCCCCTTTCTTGCCTGTGAACGTAACTAAAACAGCTCTGACAAACAAGCTAGACATAAAAATACAGATACAAAGAATGATAAAGAAACTCAAAACATATAGGCCAAAAAAAATTATAAAACACAAGAGATGCAAATTGCCTGATTTATTTGTATAATCAAAGCAGGAGACAAAGGTCACCTGGGTTCTGCTGCTGAGTGTGGAAGATATGTCCATGTACATGGGAAGTCTATTGGTTGAAACAGGGAACTAGGGGTCTGGACTCCTGGGTTCTATACTCAGAACAGCGAGGGAATATTGCCCAGCATTTAGAGCAGAGAACCCAGGAGTCCTAGCTCCTAGCCTGATTCTCAGAAAAGCTTGGGAATATTTTCCAGAGTTTAGAGCACAATGGCCAGGAGTCTGGACTCCTGGGTTCTGTCACCCTTAATTCTATCACTGCGCTGTTGTGGGTGAGTCACGTGAGCATTCTGTGCCTCAGTTTACTCACCTGGGAAAAGAGTATAATCCTTCCCTCTTAGTGGAGCTTTAGAGCTGTGAAGTTGTTTCATTCTTGTTGTTACTCCAAGAATTTATTTGGTGTCTAGCCCTGTGGTATCTGGGCATGGCACAAAGATTAACTGCAGACGTTTCAGATCTCAATAAGAGATCAGAGCCCTTCATCCCCTCCCACTGTATGAGCTGACTAGGAAACAGGGGTTGAATCAGATGTGAAAGGACTGTACTCTTGCTTCGTCTGAAAGGGACAGGAACATATAGGGGACAAACTCCAGATAAATCCCTGTGGATAGCTCTGGGAAGGAAGCTGGCAGCTTTTTACCGACTGTGAAAATAGCTGTTTAGGACAGGAAGTGAAAATGAATTCTGTATGCAAAAGGAACTGCAGGGGGAAGTGAGGGAGATAAAATTGTACCAAAGTGGACACTGGAGTAAACATCCGGACTCTTGTCATAGTGGCACAGTGTCTGTAAATACTATAGCACTGCCCGGCCCTCTGATTTCGGCCTTCTTGCTCAAGCCTGACATCCTTAGCAGCACAGCGCCCCCTCGAGGAGAACACCTGCTATTGAGTCACCTCCCCTGCTTCCTAGCACCATGCTGGGACAGTGGGGTCAGTGCTGACTGCAAGGGACACCCGCTACTGAGTGGAGCTGCAAATGGGGGCAGAGCAGATGTTGGAGCAGTGTGGGGCTGGGTCGTGCTCCCTTTAGGCCCCAGGTGGTGGGTGGGGCTGGGTGGTGCTCCCTGCCATGCGCCTCTCCCCATCGAATGTTCCTCCACACACTCCTAGGAGGGGTTGTCCTGCAGTTTGGGGGACCACTGCTCTAATGAGCCTTTAACACAGTAGTTCTCAACCTGTGGGCTAAAGCATAGATGGTAGCGCGGATCAGCCATATGTTCTTGACAGGTTCCATGAGTGCAGAGTTAATCAGGAGAGCAATCTGGGCACGGACGTGTGGAGTACGTCCAGGAGAGACGTCCTCTAAGGTGATCTGGAGCATGTCAGCAATTCGTTTGAAGAGACCCTGGAAGTAAGTTCCTGCGATCATCCCCAGCAGTGGGTGGAGGGGCATAACATTCTCCTCCGGTGAGAAGGAGTCACAGGTAGCAGGAGCTGCCTCCTGATCTAAGATTATTTCCGCCTCCTCAGAATTCTGTTTGGCAGGGGCATCTGGTGGTGCTGTGGATTTTGGTGGAGAGGGTCTGTTGACCTCCATGGTGCCAGCCAGGACAGGGCTGAGAAATGGGACTGTCCTGGCCAAAACGGGTTGTGTGGTCACTCTAGGCACACTTAGGTATAGAAGATTTGCACCCAAATATCCATCCATTCGTATCTAGCCACCCATTCATGCTTGTCCATCCTAATCTAATTTAAGGTGTTTCTCATGCATCCATGATCCTAGTAGCTGGTTACTTATAAAGCTATATTGCAGACCATGTAAAGATTGGTAAAAAGTCACACAGCAGGCCAGGGTAAGAAATCAGCCTTTTATATATATATAGAAACAATAAGAAGAAAAGAGAGCAAAACCCCAAAGAGGACAGGGCTAGTGGCGAGTGTCAGCAGCATTGGGACTCTGAGTGGAGATGTCTCCACCTGAGTGTGATGTGCCATCTCAGCTCAAACTGTCCCATTGGGGCTGCTGGGAAAGCTGGGTCCAAGTTTAGGTTGGGCAGCCAAACATGGTCATGGCTTCAGAGAACTCAAGGAATTCTTGGCAGAGTTTCTGGAAATCTGGCTCCTGGCATTCGTCCTCGTTGGGCCACTTCTCGATCCAGGTGTCCTTGCCAATGATGTAGGATAGCCTGGGACAGACAGGCAGGAGGGTGAGCAATGAAGCACAAAATTTGTCCAACTTATTTGCTCAGTTCCTCAAGGGCAGCCGGGTTTGCTTAAGGGCATGGGCAGTGGGTATGGCAGGCCAGAGGAGGCTGAGTCTCCTCAAACAGCCAGGCATGGCCACACTCATGCTCTGCCCTGAGCTCCTTCCTGCTTCCCGCTGCGTCCCCCTAGTCACAGCCCATGCAGGCTGCTCCTCTTCTCCAAGGGGGCTGGGGCTAGGGCTAGGGCTAGCACAGGCTGGCCTGTAGCTCGGGACTTGAGGCGGTTGGGTTCCTCCGGTGCTGCGGCCTCCCAGCATTGGGGCTTCCTGGTGCTCCGGGGCTTGTGATGCTTGAGGGCTGGGGCCGCAGCACACAATGCTCCTGGGCAGGGGGCACTGGGGCTGCAGCACCGGGTGCTCCGGGGCTGGGGATGCTGGGACTGTGGCACTCAAGGCTTCAGCGCTGGGGGCACTCAGGTTGGCCGGCCAGAGTGGCCTGGGGCTGGGGCAGGGGGGCTGGCAGCCACGGTGGCAGGCTTGGGGCTCCAGCAGGAGGGAGGGATAGCTCGGTGGTTTGAGCATTGGCCTGAAAAACCCAAGGTTGTGAATTTAATCCTTGAGGTGGCCACTTAGGGATCTGGGGCAAAAATCTGTTTTGGGATTGGTCCTGCTTTGAGCAGTAGATTGGACTAGATGACCTCCTGAGGTCCCTTCCAACCCTGATACTCTATGATTCTATGAGGGGCAGCGGATGGGCAGGGCTGGGGTCTAGCCTCCCCAAACAGGTGGCTCACACTCCACCTATGCCTAAGGGCCACATCTGACTTGCAGAGAAACAGTGGGTTGCCTCCCCTCTCATAGGTCCAGAGAGACTACAGATCCCAGCATGCAATGTTCCTTATACAGCATGAGGATGGAATTTCAGCTTCTGTGAGCCGCATCTTTGTTGCTGAAGCTCATTTTTAGGTGCAATTTATACCCTAATTAATTATATTTCTACCCAATTTAAACTTGAGTGATTTAAGAACAATTGTGGCTGGATGCAGGGACCATGAAATTGCACGTCAATGTGATTTGCGCTGGTGAAATAGTTGGGTAGCCCCTGTGAGGAATGGTGGTCCAGGGTCAGACTACGAGGCGAACCTGGATTCAATTCCAGAAACTTCCTTTTGGTACTTTGGAGAGGTCACCTAAGGCCAGTAAGTGGAATTTAGGTGCCTCAGCACCTTTGAGGACCTGGACCTTAGGCTGTCTGTGCCTCAGTTTACCCATCTGTTAAATGAGGATATTAACACTGCCGTGCCTCCCGTAGTGAGAATAAATACATTTGATATTGTGAGGTTCTCAGTACAGTAATGGGGGCCTGATAGGTACCTAAAATTGATAACGTAATTAGTTAAGGGCGTGTCTGCTTGAAACTAACACAGGGTAACCACAGGAGGCTACTTACTCAGCTTTCCTGGGCCACAAGTCGGTGTTGAGTCCCCAGATCAAGTAGTCTTTGTTAAGCTCCAGCCTCAGAGACTCCCTGCATTTTACGTGGCTGATGAATTGGCGGGTTTTTCCTTGTGGATTTTCATCAGTCCCTGGGAAGGGGGGACAGGATGAAAAAAGATGCCACACATAAGAGCAGAGTGAGGAGGAGATAATACGGGGTGGAGACGGATGAAGACGAAAGGAACAGAGAATAGGAGACTTCTAGGTGTTCTCTTGAGGTTTCAGTACAAATTCAGCCCCAGTGTGACTGCTATGATAACCAATCACTGACGCTCCAGCAGTCATTAGAGACAGGAAGGACCTTCTTGTGGTTGTGGCACTGGGCTGGGCGTCAAGAGTTCAGGCCTCAGCTCTTGTTTCTGCCACAGACTCCTGGTGTGACCTTGCACAAGTCACTCGATCTCCCTGTGACTCAATAAATCCTCCCAGTGTGGATTTAGATTGTAACCTCATCAAGGCAGGGGTTGTATCTGGGTATGTCCAGTGCTTAGCACAAGGGGCCCCTAATCTCAGGTAATACAAATAATTAGAACAGTCATATCAGTTCCCAGTGAGTGAAGCTGCTTTGAGCTCAGTTAGATCCCTGCTTCCCTTTGCCTTTATATTGATTTATAAAAGTCAGCATTGGGGGAGGGAGACTCCACCTCCCCATAGCAGCTTGGGCCAAAGGGCCACCAAGTCTGGGATCTTGACTCCCACAATGGCCAATGCCAATTGCTTCAGAGGAAGGTTGAAAAACCCCTTAATGAGACTGGTCAATTGTGCCAGGCTGAACACAGTGAGAGGTTCCCCCGTTATTTGGTCTGCCACTTCGTGGCTTGGCTGCCTAGGTGGGTTGAGCAAATTCTTTCTTGTCCCCTTGTAGTGATAAGTTAATGCCCTGGAGCATGAGTCTAGATTAGCCTTGCTTTAGCACTTCCTCTGACTAAGAGAAATAGTTCTTATGCTGGTGTTTATCCCAAAGCTATTCAAAGAAATTGCACCCTGATTGTAGAAGGGGAGCTCTTACCTGCTTTAATGATATCCAGAATTTTCATGGTGTAGTAGTCAGAACCACCCACTTCTTCACTTCTGACAAGCCTGGTTTTATACACTTTTAAAAAAGGAAGACATACACAACACCAGTTGAAGGTCTGCAGTATTTTTCTATAGAGAATTCACTGTGTAACTGACTCCCCAAACTGGCTTTGAGAAAGATGGTGCATGGTGAGGGCAATAGCTGGAGACCGGGGTTCATTTCCCTGCTCCACCACAGACTTGCTGCGTGACCTTGGGCAAGACACTTAGTTGCTCCATGCCTCAGTTTCCCCTTTTGTACCATGGGGATAATAGCACCGCCTCACAGGAGGTTGTGAGGATAAACACAGTAAAGATTGTAAAGTGCTCAGATACTAGGGAAATGGGGGGCAGATAAATACTTAGGGCTAGACTGAATCTTAAACAGTCATCTGATCTTGTTCATTTCTGGGAGTTTAAGACCCCAAAATCTCATCAGGTTTCTGCCCCAGCAGATCCACACCTGACTCCTGAATCAGGCTCAAAGGCAAACTTTACAATCCAAATCGAATTCCGAACCCTTTGTCTGCGCTCTCCTCATGGAAAAAGACTCAGCAGATACAAATCACAGATTTACCATAATCCACTCCAGGCTGACAGGCTTCCTCCATTCGCTTGTTCAGGGTGATGGGACCCTCTATCTTCTGCTGCATGAAGCAGCTTTCTATGGGGAAGGAAGGTGGATAGAGAATCACCAAGAGAGATCATAGTTTCAGCTCTGTTATTAGTGACCCACAGGTGCCCACCTATTTGAATCCTGGGTGAGCCGCGCTAACCCACACAGTGACAGGCCCACCTTCTCCGACAAGGGAGTGACCATGAAGCAAACCACCCGTCATGTTATGGGGTGTAGGCGCTGATGCCGTGGGCGCTCTGGGGCTCAAGCACTCATGGAAAAAAAATATGCGGTGCTCAGCACCTACCAGCCACAGCTGTTTGGCAGCTGGCAGGAGGCAGGAGGCATTTGGCGGAGAGCAGGTGGCTGGTGCCTCGGGGGAGGGGCAGGAAGTGGCAGAGCAAGGGTGAGGTCTTGGGGAAAGGGGCGGAGTGGGGGTGGAGCACCCACCAGGAAAAATAAAAATCAGTGTCTGGGTTATGGGGCACAGTAAAAGAAGAAACAAGGGGTGGAGGGGTAGGTTGCAGGGTCCAAATGAGGCGATCCTGAGCAGACAGACTCAGACAGCTCTGCAAAAGAATCAGTAGATATTGCCCAGAGGAACTCTGCCTGGGTGTATGAAATAACCAAGGACCATAAATAGGCCTGGGAATCCCAGCTAACTTCCCTCTCTGCACTGATGGATCTCTGCCTGGGTGAGTGCCAGGAGGAGCCTGGTCACAGGAATTAGTGGAGCTGCAGATGGGGAATCAAAGGTGATGGGAAGGACAGATCCGGAGACTGAGCACCTCTCTGTATGCCTGGCAGACAGCAGGGCTACAGCAAGTTCCCCACTGAACAACGGCCCCACCAGTGGGTCTCCACCCTCTTCTAGAGGATCCCTTCCTAAGAGTTAGGGGGGAGTGGAGCCTCCATGGCTCATTCAATACTTGGCCTCTGTGCTGAAACTGACAGTAGGAGGGCTGAGAGGTGCCACCTTTAGGCATCCTGGAATGAGAGAACCCAGATATTTTAAAGAAGTGCCAGACTTCATGTCACCACCCTGCACCCCCAGGCTGGATTCCAACCATTGAAACAGCTGGTATGTTTCCAATGAAGTTTCAGAACTAGGTGGGAGTATCCCCATTGGAATGGCTGGAAACCCAGCAACTCCTGCATCGCAGATTGCCCTGCTTCAATGTGTGCAGCCCCATTCCATGGACCAGCTGACTTGACCCAGTCACCAAGGCCCTGATGGACAGAGAGGAGGAACTGACGTCTCCAATACCCGCTCCCTCCCGGTCACCTGGCTGGCTAGAGAAATTCTGCTTCTACATCCTGCTACCAGCTCTCCTGCGATTGGCAGGTACAGTTGCCACTGGAGAAGGGAGGGAGGGACTACGGGTGAGGGTAGGTGGTCCAGGAGAGTGGAAACCCTCTGTGAATGCAGGGGAGGAGGGATAGGAGAGGGAGTGAAGGAAGATATTGAGACTTTGCAGGGGTGAGGGGCTTCAGGCTGGAAAGGTTGGTCCCAGGGGCTCCTACCTCCTCCAAGGCCCCTTTGGGTTCTGCTCCCTGGCCCAGTCCCAGACCCTTCAATCTCTTCTGGGTCCTCTCTTGCCTCCCCACCCCAGGCATGCATGAGTTTATGTGGGAGTGCATCCCCACATATTTCCACAGAGGATGCCCTCACCAAGACCCTGGTCCTACCATTCCTGTATGTGGTGGTGTGTAGCAGGGACACAGCCGGCCAAGAGTCAGAGCTCCAGGCTGGGGGACAGACCCAGAGACCATCCTGCCTGTGGCTGCTGTGAGCCTGTATCGCACTTGAGAATCACCCAGAGCCCACAGGGAAGGAGGGCCCTGATCGGCGATGGAGGGGGCTGATGCTGGGGGGCCCTGGGACTGCATGTTTGCTGGTAAAGCTGACAGGGGAGCCCCCACCTGAGATGTAAACAGAGACAGGACTCTCCTTACCTTCTGCACACCGGCAGACTTCCCCATGACAGATCTTATTGAAGAGCCCACCCTCTTTAGACGGGTGGTAGAACTTGGTGCACCGGTCATCTAGAGAAAGATCAGAGACACGGATCATTCCCCATCCCGCAGAACAACGGCCACGGTTTACAGCACCTCGGAGACAACCCTGAAGCCCTTACTCAAGCGGAAGTCCCACTGGGTGACCCTGGGGAAGGAAGCAGCAGTCTGTGGGAATGACTTTCTTAGCTATAGGAAACCATCAACTTGAAATGATGGGCTGGTGCTTGTTGGAGACACCCTCTTAATCACGCTAGCAGCAAATTCACCTCTGGAGGTAAAACAGGGGGAGAGGGCAAGTAGGATAATTATTGCCTGTAGTCAGAGGTTCCCCTTATTATTTTGTCTACCTTTGCTTGGGCGTGTTAAGGTGATGAGTGTGACCATATATTTCCAGCATGGGGTAATGTTGGAACGTTAGGAACTGGGAGGTGGGCAGTAAACCAGACTAGACGATCAGGATGGTCCTGTCTGGCCTTAATGTCTATGAGTCTAAACCCCCTGTGTTCTAATCCAGTAGTTCTCAACCAGGGGGACACATTCCCTAGTGGCACCCCTGGGGGTATGTTAACTTATCTAGGTTTTTGCCTAGTTTTACAACAGGCTCTGGAGCCCTGCACTGGGACTGGGATCCTGCAGGGCCTGTTGCTATAATAGCAGGAGCAAGATAAAAATTCAATAAACAATGCAGGAGCGGGTGGGAGTAGATATTGTGAGGCAGAATGGGAGCAGGATTGAAAAAATAGTCCTCATTCACTGCAAACAACATGACACCTCGGCCAGCAGCCACCGCTCTTTGGCCACTTCTGTGCTGCTGCTGGTGGTGGCGCTGCCGTGAGAGCTGGGAACCTGGCCAGCAGCTGCCGCTCTCCAGCCACTGAATGTCACGACTCATAAGTGAAAACAGGCTCACGTCTCACACTGAAATATAAATCCAATATTTATATTCCAATTGATTTATTTTATAATTACATGGTAAAAAATGAGGAAGTCAGCAATTTGTCCGTACTAGTGTGGCTGCGACACTTTTGTATTTTTGCTTGATTTTGTAAGCAAGTCATTTTTAAGTGAGGTAAACTGGGACTACGCACAACAAATCAGACTCCTGAAAGGGGTACAGTAATCTGGAAAAGGAAGAGAGCGCAAGCTAGTGTAAGGCAGGACATGGGGATTCAGGATGCCTGGGTTCTATTTCCAATGGTGGGAGGGGACTGTGCGCACGGAAGCTGCACTTAGAGCTCTGAACTGGCAATCTGCTCCCAGCTGTGCTACTAGCTGTCTAGGGCTAACCTGAGGGCAAGTCTCTTAACATCTCAGCGCATCACCTCTGTTACAGGGGGATAATGATGCCTAAATATTGCAGCAAAAGACTGCAAGAGGTAACGATACCAATGTGACCCAGAGCAGAATTTGAAGCCAGGTGCCTTGAATGGTGAGGAGAGCTGAGATTTGTTACCTATGGTGTAATAGTCGTAGACTGTGACGGATGCCGGCTGAATGAGACCAACTTCGAAATATTGGTGAGCTTTAAACTGCAGGCATTCATCCTCTCTGTGAGAAACCTGGGTGGGGGGGAAATAACAGGATTGCTTAGGCTGAAGGATGGCTGGATGGAAAAGAGAGAATGAAAAGGAATAAAAGAAGATGAGATGTTGGAGGAAGAAGAGAGGAAAAGGAAAGTAAGGGAGGTGGAGGAAAGAACAACTAGAGAAGTGAATGACACAGAGAAGCAAATTCAGCCATAATATCAGATGCTGCATTTCCCATTAAAGTCAATGGACCTACATCCACATACGCCAGCTGAGGGTCTGGCCCATTCAGTTCTTCCCTGTGGAACGCCTGAATCTGGGCCAGTCAGTCAAATTCAGCCATGGGTTGCAGTTTGTCAACTTGCTGACATCTGCAGGGATGCCAGGGTGTATCTGGGAGTGCAGTTTGGCTCAGCCGGAGCCCATGAAATTAACACAGGATCAGAGAAGCCCCTTGTCGAGTCTTTACCTTGTCCAGGTAGATCATGAGGTTGCCTCTGTCGGATGGCGCTTTGTCGATTTCAAACTTGGAAATGTATCTGTCGACCCCTTGGGAAAGCTAAATGTGAATAAGGAAAAGCAAGAGGCATTGTGGGTAAGGCAGCATTTCTATGAAAGTCCTGATGCTGGGTGAAAAAACCCACCATCTCACTATGTGACTCAGTGGTGTCTTGCTTGTGATCACATCTCCCATGATACAATTTGCATGTAGGATACTAACCTGCTATATAATCCACAGATAGGGTTGCCAGGTGTCTGGTTTTGTAGCAGAATACCTGATCGAAAAGGGACCCTGGCAGCTCCGGTCAGCAGTGCAACAGGGCTAAGGCAGGCTCCCTGTCTGTCCTGGCTCTGCACAGCTCCTGGAAGCAACCGGCATGTTCGACTCCTAGGCGCAAAAGCGGCCACAGGGGCTCCGCGCACTGACCCCACCCCGAGCACCAGCTCTGCAGCTCCTATTGGCCACAAACCGTGGCCAATGGGAGCTGCAGTGGCGGTGCCTGCAGGTGTGGGCAGCGAGCAGAGCCGGGGGAACATGTCACCACTTCCAGGAGCCACCTGAGGTAAGTACAGCCTGGCTGGAGCCCGCACCCTGAAGCCCCTCCTGCACCCCAACCCCTTGCCCCAGTCCTGAGCCTGCTCTCACACTCCAAACCCCTTGGCCCCAGCCCGGATCCACTCCTGCGCCCCCAAACCCTCATCCCCGGCCCCACCCTAGAGCCCGCATCCCCAGCCAGAGCCCTAACCCGCTCCCTGCACCCCAACCTCATGCCCCAGCTCAGAATCTCCTTCCGCACCCGGAACACTTCATTTGTGGGCCCCACTCTGGAGCCAGTACCCCTAGCCAGAGCTCTCATCCCCTCTCACACTACAACCACCTGCCCAGCCTGGTGAAAGTGAGTGAGGGTTAGGAAGAGTGAGTGATATGGGGGGATGGAGTGAGCAGGGGGGCAGATGTTGGAGAAGGGGCAAGACAGGGGTGGGGCCTCAGGGAAGAGGCGGGGCAAGGGTGTTCAGTTTTGTGTGATTAGAAAGTTGGCAACCCTATCCATAGCTGACGGAGCTGGTACTCTTGCTGAAGCAGTTGTGCTTTTCATGATAAAGGTCCCAGGTTCGGTGACCACAGTGTACGTATGCACAGTGCTGAAATGTTTAATGAAAGAGGTGCCGGGATTCAAGCAATTTTTTTTTTTTACTTTCATAACTGACGCAGTAAGCCCAGAGGTGCCGGGGCTACGAACTGCCAGGGCCCAGAGGTGCCAGGGCTACGAAATGCCAGGGCCCAGAGGTGCCAGGGCTACGAAATGCCAGGGCCCAGAGGTGCCAGGGCTACGAAATGCCAGGCCTGCACATAGCGGGGGGCGGGGGCAGGGAGAGAGAGAGGGCAGCAGTGTCAGTAGATGTTACTGAGCATGCTCAGTAGAAGCCGAGCAGCAACTCTGGGCACACTATAGTTCTGGTTTGGCATCCTGGCTGATTTTATACAGCTGCAGGAGGATAACACCAGTGCTGGAAATATCCCTGGGTTTGTTTGCCGAATAATCCATCCTCATTTTACACCAGGACTGCAATTCACTGCAATGACTCCTTCGGCGCCTGGCTTTTCTGTGCAGCCTCTTTTTCTGTCTCCACAGTTCTCCAGGCCCAAATAACTCTGCACCATGTAGGTCAGAGGATCTAAAGGGAAGCCATTTTTTTTAAATTCTGGCCCCACTGTACACTGGCCCCCAAAAACTGCCCGAGGGAGATGACGTTCCATCCCTGACCTGGAGAGAACTGGTTGCCGTTTCCTAAAGCTGTTACCAATCCTTAGAGCTGTCTGGTCTCCCTCCAGGTTTAACCCTGGAGCCTCCTGACTATTCATCTGCTGCATTGGATTTTCTCATCTGAAAGCCTCAGTCGAGCCACTGCATTGTTTATTACTTTCCCTGTTCTCAGATTACACTGACGTACTCTCTTAAGATCTTCCACGTCCGGTGAGAAGCCAGTGAGCATGGAGACATCGATGATGGACATTGTGGCATCAACCACACCGAGGAATCTAACAAGGGGAAGAGAAAATACCCTTTTGATCAGAATTCATCACTTGAACATTGATTTTGTGATCGTTCCACCAGCTCCTCTTACTTTATCATAACTTTTTTGGCCATTCCATAGAAAAATTCATAGCCCAGGAGTCTCCATCTACCCCCTGCATCTGTCCATCTATTTATCATCTATCATTAAAGGGCATTGTTCTCACCTGATGCAGATTTTAATATAGACTGAACGCATGGCTCCTTCTGGCTTCTTAACTAGAAACATTGCAGAAGGGAAAAGAAATTAATATCTCAGTGTAAATTTCATGCCAGATAAACCCTCTTTTTTTTTTATGTGTACTAACATGGCTTAGTAATCAAACAGGTTCTACAGTAGGTGTGAAAAATCCCTCAATAAACCTCCCCTCCCCTCCAGCAATCCATAAATAACTGCTCCTGTCCCTGGCACACTAACTAAAAAGCCTTTCCCAGCTGGGTGGCACAAACGAAATATAGTCGGGTTATCAGAAAGAGGAGATTGAAACAGAGAAAGCCCATGTGTGTGAACTTGGACAGCTGGAAAAGTTAAGAACAATTTACAGTTGGCTCCTATTTCTGTAAAAGCAGTGCCAAAGTCCTTGATCCTCTATCCTATGATGGTCTAATATGTGGTCATATCTCCCTCTACTGGCCAGCCATAGCAACTAGCAATCAGCTACTCCCAGCTAAAGAAAATTGCTCCTTTAGACCAAGCAGCAGAGGCTTGTGTTTTGGGTGCTGAAGATCCTGACCTCTGTCCCATGCTGATTTCACACCCATGCTATCTGGAAATGTGTGTACTGGAAGTTTGGGTCTGTAACCAGACTTCCTGGCATGGGCTCATCTCTGCTTTAGAGGGAGACAATACTCAGAGTAGCCGGTCGGTGTTAGCTCTGCTGCTAACAAGTGCCAGGATGAGAAAAGGCAGCATCTGCTCCCTAATCTAGAAGGACCCTGCACTGGTTGCAACCTAGAACATGTAGTAGCTGGAAATATTATTTAGTGCCTGCCCTATGGGTATAATTTTGTAGGACTTGGGAACAGGGAGAGTTTGAAGAAGCTTCACAAAAATACTTTCCAAAATTAAGAATGTGATTGCAGCGATGGCGGTTGGTTTACACATCGGTGTAAATCTGATGCTGTCCATGGAGTTACTCTGGATTTAAATTAGTGTAATTGAGCCAAATTTGTCCATATCTGAGGACTGACAGCAAGCTTCAGAACAGAAATGACAAGCAATTACTTACCCCCCCGGGCTTCTTCGACCGATACCCTCAGGTCAAACTTCTTACACTGAGATTCATCCTCTGGTAGCTTTGCATTATAAATCGTCATTACGGTTAAGGTCCCTTGTCCAGTTCCTTCTGCCTTTACAGTGATCTCTTCATTCCATTTGGTCTGTAAAGTTGATCCAAGGTTAATTTTCTTTTGTACTTCATTATTGTTATTATTAAAAGACAGGGCAAATGAAGCTAATGAAGAGAATGAAGCTGGTGAGATTGACAGTCATTCACCCAGAGGGGCTGGGGGGACTCTGCAGAGACAATAGCATGAAGAAGAAAAAAGGTTACTTCCCAGGCAGTAACTCTTTGATCTCCAGACGTATTGCTTCTCCAGAGCCAAGCCTAAATAGCAACCCATCCCATCCTACTTCTGGATTCAGCTCAAAACCACACACTCCAGGTCACTAACCCTGGAACAATTTACTTTGGGATGTGTGAGGCAAACCCCACCCAGCCTGGGCTGCTCACTCAGCTGTGGTGACTCACCCCTCCAACGGAGCCTGCAGTGACTATCCCTGGTCAGGGCTCAGGCCAGATGACCCCCAGGCACAAGAATTTCACTGTCCCCATCAGAGCTGAGAGTTACTCTGAAGAACAACACTAGTCAGCTAGGGACCTTCCTCCGGCCTTGCAGAGTTACAGACTCCCCAGGCTTCTGGCCTGCCCTTGATCCAGTTCCTGTTCCTGCCCCAGCCATGCCCGAGCCTTGTTCCAGCCCACTTCAGCCTCCTCTGTGCCCTGCTCTGACCTTGCTCCAGCCCCGCTCCAGCCTGCATCCGCTTCCTGGCCCCCCAGGCCCTCAGACTGATTCCAACCTGGCTTTCACCATTGGCCTGCATCCAAACTCTGACTTCAATCCTGATTTGGCTTGTCTGTGGATTCTGACCCACGTCCTGTCCCCAGACCCTGATTTCAGCATTGCCCTTGGCCCAGTCTTGACGCTACAGCCGGCTACAGCCACCAGGCCTGACTGCCTAGAACCTAGGGCCTGACAGGATGTGGTGGATTTTCCATCACTTCATGTCTTTAAGTCAAGACTGGATATCTACCTAAGAGACCCCTCACGGCTCAGCTAGAAGTTATGGCTTGATGCAGAAATTAGTAGGTGAGGTTCTCTGGCCTGTGTCATGCCAGAGGTCAGACGAAATGATCATAATGGTCCCTTCTGGTCTTAAAAATCTGAGTCAAAAGTGTGAATTCATTTGGATCTGCTGCTGGGAATATGAATTCCCCTCCCCATCCCAAAAGAGTTTGGATAGGAGGTTCTAATCAAATCCCCTTTCTCTATAATCAGTGATCTGTACTAATCACACAGAGAAGCACAATACCTCTGCTGTTCTGGCCACCAGAGCATTCTGGTTTATGATTTTGTAGTTTATCGGACTAGCACGGCGTGGCAGGAGAATAGAAATGTCCAAATCCATGTCTTTCTGCTGTGGAACGTCTATCTGGTACTGCGCAAGAGCCTGGAACACCATGATGGTCGCCTAGAACACCAGGAGGAAGGTAAGAGGGTTACACCTTATTGTCCTATTGCACTGAACATCTGACAACTTCTAAAGAGACTCTTTAATGAAGAGGAACCAAAAATATAATGAAAGAAAACACCAGGGTTCCACTGGGTGTCACGCAGGCAAAGGGTTATATAATAATATTACCTGGCTCCTCCATAGTGTGTTTCATCAGTAGATCTCCAAGCACTTTACAAAGCAGTACAATATCTTTATCTCCGTTTTAGAGATGGGGAAACAGAGGCACAGGGCAGGGAAGTAACTTTTCCAGGGTCACCCAGGAAGATAGTGGCCAAGCCAGGAATAGAACCCAGGGTCAATAAATAAATCATGCATGGTCAGTTAGCTTCCCATCATCCCAAACTATTAATGGGCCAATTGTCAGCCGAACACAGCCCAAAAAGATAGTGGCTCCTTGTATGTATATGTAACCCACACACCTCCTGGTGGCACCAAGACCACTTAATGAGAGAAATTAATTAGTGTGCTACAATCTTAGCTAAGGGCTATGTGGCTTTTAGCTTCTGCAGAAGAGGCTCACGCATTTAGCTCCTGAGGTCTGAGGTTCGATCCCGCCCACCGACGACCGGGGTCTATTGGTGTTACAAATGGGGGCTTGGCCGGGACTTGAACTCAGGGCCTCTTGCTAAATGCATGAGCCTCTCCTGCGTGAGCTAAAAGCCATGTGGCCCTTAGCTAAGGCTGTAGCAGACACAATAATCTCTCTCTGTAAATGGTCTCGGTGCCACTAGAGGGGACAGAGCACCATACCCAGGAGGTATGTAGACATCTATACCACACACACCACAGTGTTAGGGATAGAACACATGGCCTGTAACTCCAAAAAGATAGACCACTCCCACTCGAGCCTGTAGCATCCTTTTTGGTAGAGAAAAGACAAGACTCAGTAGCAAGGAATGTAAAGGGGCTTCTCTACTGAGGCTGCTGGACATAGACAGACCCTATAGTTCCTAGTGGCCCCCGAATTCCAGGGAAGGGAGGGATATCTGAGGACACTCCATCTTTATTTAGCTGTCACTAGGGCTTTTATCCTCCCCAGTGCTTCGTGTAAGCACAATTTAAAAACAGAATCCAAAAAAACCATAAGCTTACAGCTCTACTCAGAGATGGATTAAACTCAAATTGATTCAGATTAGTCGTGACTCAATGATGGCTTTGTCATATGGACTCAGACCATTGGTTGTACACACCTGGTACCCTGTCTCCAGACCAATGGCCAAAAAACAAACAAATGCCAGAATGAGTCCAGATGCGTGTGAGTTTCTGCCCATAGGAAGAGAAGGCCCATTCACTCCACGGGACAATTTGCTGTCTTAAAGAGAAGCATGTACCCACACCCATCACCTTGGCAGGATGGAGCCTCTAGCGAGAAGATTCAGTCATACTCCTGTGCTGGTCTCTGCCTTAGGTTAACAGGGGCAAAGACCTGATAAGTCACGTTGCCCATCTCCCAGGCGATGCAGGATTGTTCTCTACTGGGCATTCCCCAGGGCTTTCTAAAATGACTCAAGTGATCGGAATCCCATCCCTTCCGATGGGAGACCTGCCCACAAAACAGTATTGGAAGTATACACGGGACTATAAGGATCATACTCACTTGGGTAGATCCATATCCTCCTCCGTAGTAGTTCTGCTCTCTCAGCCATTTGACTATGGGACCGGCCAACTCATACTTCTTCATTTTCAGCAAGGCCAGCAAGGCGTACGAGGTGCCCTCTATATTGAAGGTGCGGGCGTTTCGCTCTTCCCAGCGATTTCCCCCTAGGCAGCAGCAAAGAAGGCAAGCTAAAGGACTCTCCCGAAGGACATCCACTCATTCTGAGCAGATCTGACTGGACCATACCATCGCCTGACTCCTTCCCCAACTTTCTGCATGAAGGATCAGTAAGTCGAACCGACTGTTGCCCCTTTCGGGCTGAGCAGATACCCAATATTTTGGGTCTTGGAGGATTGTTTCAATTAGGATGAGGAGTTGGTCATAGGCCTCAGGTACGTTCTCTGGTGTAAACCTGATTGCTTATGAAAATGCACAGAAAGTCCCGCTTTCCTGAGCATAAAGGAAACCAAAAGCAGGCAACTTCCTTACTGAAAAATCCCCAAGTTTGCCTCTGAAGTGAGTTCCAGGCCCAACAAGCAATGTCTCTCTGCTTGTTTCATAACACTTCTCCAGGCTTTCAGCTGGTTTCTTCCCACAGGGTGCAAAACCAACATACTAGCCCCTGTGTTTGCAATCAGGGAAACCCCTCAGCCCACATGCCTTAGCACTTGACCTGCTGTGTGCCTTAGGCAGTCTCTACATTGTTTCTAGCTGTGTTTTACTACAAAAAGAGTCTTGATTGCTCCCTCCACGGAGTCTGAAAGAGTGCCTGGCACAACCATTAACTTGAACAAGGGCCTGGTCTACACTTAAAACTTAGGTTGTCATAGCTGTGTCACTCAGATCATGTGAAACACACCCCCCCTTCCAGAGTGCTATAGCTACACCAAACTAACTCCTAGTGCAGACACAGCCAAGTCAATGGAAAAATGCTTCAGTTGAGCTAGCTACCATCGATCATGGTGGTGGAATTCCTACAGACATGGAAAACTCCTTCCATGGGTGCAGTCTGCTTCTACAATATGGGGTGATACTGACATAGCTGCTGCACTGTTGCTGTGCTGCTATAGTACCTGTATTGTATTCATGGCCAAGGTCTGTGACGGTTTTGGGATCAAAGACCCACCTGGCACCTTTCATTGTTATATTTAGACAATAGCTTTGTCCTGCCCTGTTTTAACTATCCAAACAATGGGGCAAACTCCATTTTCTTTGTGGGTAATATTATTCTCTATCCTCTGAAATTCTCCTTTGTTCAGTTTCATCCAGTTACATCCTCTTGACCCACCCTTTTCTCTCTCTAATCGTTTAGATATACATACAGGGCTCTCAGATTGCTCCTGATGTCAAGTAATACCATATATCTCTGCCTCATCCAGATCTCAGACACATTAGTGTAAATCTGGAGCAACTCCACTCAACCCAGGAGAGCAGCAAAGAATCCTGTGGCACCTTATAGACTAACAGACGTTTTGGAGCATGAGCTTTCGTGGGTGAATACCCACTTCCTCAGATGCATGTCCCAGGAGAGTTACTCTGGATTTACACCCAGTCCAATCAATCTCAAATCTGGATAAAAGGAACAAATCCATGCCTGTTATTCATTCCTCATAAATTAATCCCTCTCCAAACTCCTCTGCTTCTCTTCCCTGAACCCCATCCTGACTTGGTCACATCTTTTCAGTACTTGACAAGATGCCCTCATTTACCTGTCGAAGCTTTCATGAGCGCCTTCTCGGTGTTCAGTTTCCCCACCATCGCTAAGGCATAGGATGCAAGAGCCATAGTGTAAGGTCTGGATAGAGACTGGTACCTTTGGGCTAAGTAGTCAGCGGCTTTGCTGATGCTGCCTTCCAAACTCTAGGAGGTGACAAAGAAAACAAAACATCAAATTCATGAGTTAGGCTGTGGTTTTGGGTGGTGTTAATATAACAGCGACAGACCCTGGTTGTCGGAAGGCAGGATCGAACCTGGGACCTGCGGAGTTAAATGCATGAGCCTCTATTACATGAACTAAAAACCCAAAGGCTCTAGTACAGATTTATTAATCTCTCTCTAAGTAATCTTAGTGCCACTAGCTGGGACAGAACACCACACCAGGAGGTGTGTGGGTTACATTAAGACATTACGAATTCATGTGGCTTCCAGCTTTATTTAATTTCACAGTAAATTTTGTGCTGGTGAAAGACGGAGGAGGCCGAAGACATGGAAGTGAGATATTTGAGGGCAGTGAAAGGGGACATTTCTGGACCACATGCAGAATGTTATCAGGAATGAGACCAATGACTGTGGCAGGGCCGGCCCTAGCCCAAATGGTGCCCCCGAGTGTCTTTGGCGACACCCCCTCCATTTGTTAAATTTCTGAATAACTTATTTTTTATTGCATTTGTAGCCCATTTCACAACTTTGATGCATGATTAACATGCAGGATCTATCCACCTCTTCCTGTCAGTGCTCCACCTCCTACCGTAGGGTCCACCCTTGCTCTTCCTCTTCCTGTCGCATTCCGCCCCCTCCCTCAAAGTCATCGCCTCCCCACACACTGGCCCGCCTCTCCCTCTTCTATGTCCCCTCCCCCAAGTGCCTCCCGCCAGCCTCTTGCTGATCAGTGGCCAGCCCGAGGGACCTGCTAAACGGCTGATCAGCAGCCAGGCAGGGGAGAACCACTGTGACTGGTGGATGCTGAGTACCCCCTATTTTTTTTCCCATGGTTGCTTGAGCCCCAGAGCATCCATGGAGTCAGCGCCTATGAGTCTCTTCATCTCTTCTTTGTACATGTCCACCACATCACCTCATCCTCCTCTCTTGCAGCTTTTGTCTGATACCACAGACCAGGGCCAGATTTAGGGGCAGGCAATCCAGGCAACCACCTGGGGTGCTGGACTTGGGGAGAGCGTGTGCTGTGTTCAGAGTGCTGTTTTTGTTGTTAAAGAAAAAGAGGAAATCAAATGTTTGAAGTAAAATGTTTCCGGTATTCTATATGTGGATTCATTTTTCACTAACTTCCTAGAATGTTCTGGACCTATAAGCTTTGTTTCTATAAGCTTAGAGGAAACATTTTTTTTTATTTGCTTATATGTGAAATGAATAAATGCAGATTTACTGGCTCCTTCCCTAGCAAATTCCACGTGCCATGGGGCCTGGTTCATAGGGGATGGAAAGATGGGAAAACCTGGGTATGAACACAGAAGTGACTCTACGGTGCAGAGATACTCACGTTGACTTGATCTTTGCAGATTTCCTTGGCCTCTTCCAATGCAATCAACACAAAAGCTGTTAAAGAGACATCAGGCTCAGCACCCTTGTACCCTCCCTAAAGGGAGCAAAGGACAGATTTGGGATAAGAAAATCCCCCGAGTACCATGAAAATAAATAATTAATCCCAGGATCTCAGCATAGGAAAGTATAGCAGAACACATGCTTCCTAGAAAGCTATCCAAGAATGGACTCTCGGTCATGGCCAGACCTATAGCTGAGCCTCCCTTTTGCTAACGGACACCTGTCGTGCAATGGGCCAGGTTCTGATCTCAGTTACTCCTTTGTCAGTGTGGAGGAACTCCATCCAAGTCAATAGAGATGCTTCATATTAAACCAGTGTGAGAGAATTTAGCTCACCAGGCCGGTGCTCAGGTCCCACCACTAGCTCCCAGGCAGCTTCCTGTGCATTAATGGACCAAGCCCCGGTGACAAAGACCAGTGAAGCACCAAGACACTGCACTCCTCTGGGGCAATGCAAATCACTAAGTCCAGGACAAAGCGCATGAGAGGCGTGGACAAGGCATTCTCAGTTGAGGGGAGCTGGCTGGGGAACCAATGCCCGGGGAGATGAGGCCAGGCCAGAACCTAAGCGTCTTTAGTAAATGCTGCAAAACTATCCCCTTTGGAGACATCTTTCCACCACGAGAACAACACTCAAAGCACTAACCCCACCACCTTCTATCTAACAAACCCAGACACGGACACCCCCTAAACCCTGACATGGACACCCCCTTCTGCCCTACACCCTAACACTGAGGCCCCTAACACAGAGACCCTTTAAACCCAGACACTGACAGCCCTAAACCCCAGGGGTGCTGGAACAATTTTTATAGTGGGGGTGCTGAGAGCCATTGAACCAAACTGTAACCTTGTATATAACTGAAACCACTTCAAGCCAAGGGTTGTTGCAGCACCTCGCGCAGCCCTAGTTCCAGTACTTCTGCTAAACCCTGACACCTCCTTCAACCCCTAAACCCTAACACTGAGACCCCTAAACCCCACCCTGACACCCCTAAAGCTTGACATTTATGCCCCCAAAATCCTGACACCGACACCCCCTTCTACACCTTAAACCCTGACCCTGAAACCCCCATACCTCAACACTGACAACCCCTTCTACCCTAAACCAAGACCCCTAAATCCTGACACTGACACCCCCAAAAGCCCGACACCAACACCCTCTTTTGCCTAATAAATCTTAACACTGACATGCCCTAAACCCTGGCACCCCTAAATCCCAACCCTGAGACCCCTAACTCCAACAATGACCCCTTTTTCCACTCAAACTCCAAACAACAACAAACCCAAGAATGATCTACCCCCAACAAGGGAGAAGTGCCAAAGACTCCATGAAGTCCACGAAGGACTAAATAGATACAATCTGGCCCATTGGGCCTGAATCTCCATTCACTGCTGCTCATGTAACTGCACTGGGAAAGAGAGAGGAGATCAGCCTGCGTGAGCACAGACTTTGGGATGTAGCCCAGTAAGACGTCCCTTTGAATTATGAACCAACAAGTTGCTGTGATGCTTGAGGTGGGTAGTGACTGGTGTGTAAAAGTCAAAGAAACACGTACAACCATCTCTCCGTGGATTACAGGGGCATCTTCTTGGAAGACTCCGTCTGGTTTCTGCTTTTCCAGGATCAGCCATTTCACCGCCCCGCAGATAACTTGGTTTTCAATGGGCACCAGTTTCTTAGCCATGGCAAAGACCTTCACCACATACGCCGTCAGCCTGAGGGCAGAATCAATCACATCACGGTCACTCCTGCCTCCCCAGAACTGCCCTCAGCGTGAAAGCTGGACCGTCTGCACTCAGGTATCAGCTGAGACGATTCACAGCAGTAAATGGAGTGAGGTTCATGTGGGCCAGTTTATGGTAACCTGAGTGAGCAGGAGCTAGGGAAAATGTCACCCCTTGTCCTGGAAAGCGCATCCAGACACTGCTCCCCATTACGGCTGGCTCTACTTGAGATGTACCGAGCTTTCACTGCCTGCAGTGGTATAACCAGGATGGTGGGGTTCGGGGCCTACTGTGGACAGCTGGCCCCTGGGAACTGGACCGGAGAGTCATCAAACTCAACTTCACACAAAACAATGAACAGCCATCAAGATGGTAATGGTTAGTGTGAGCCAGCTCCAAACTAGCCATCTAAAATTGAAAGGACCTGGAGTTCATTACTAAGGCTGTGAATCTGTCATGGAGGTCGTGGAAGTCACGGATTCCATGACTTTCCATGACTTCTGCAGCTGGTGTAGCTAGTCCCAAGGACTGCCTGAGCATCAGTCCTGGGGGCATTGTGACAGATTTTTGTTACCAATTTGCCTGAGGTGTTAGGTGATTAGGCTGATGCCGCAGGATTGTTAGGGGAGGGGTTCAAGGAACACACCAAGTGTTTAAGTTTTAAAGCTTTATTAATAAAATAACAGCGGTTGGGTGCTTTTTATGTTACTTAGAGGAAGGAAGGAAGCATTAGTGCCCATGCCCTAACCCACTTTCATACTTACGCACGCACAACCCAAGGCTGGCCAAGCCTGGGTGTAACGTAAGAAGAAGAGGGGGAAGGGTGGACAAGAGTTTTGTTCTGTGCACAGCCTGTTCAGGGTCCGCTGTTGATTTTTTTTATTTGCTTTAGCTTTTAGGAGGATTTTAAGTTTTGAGGAGGTTGGAGGGTGTTTTGTTTAGGGACCTTTGTTTTTGTGCTTTTTGTATCAGTTTAAACTGGCCTTTTGTGGCTTTTTGAGCTTTTTTAAAAACACACTGGCTTTAGGGACACAAAACTGTTGGGTTTTTTTCCTTGCTGGCCTTCACTGTTTTACTAGTTTTTGCAGCCCCTACAGTTTTGTTTAGATGATTTTTTTTACAGCTGATTGGGGTTGGAACCCAGGCCCCCGTTTTTCTTGGCAGGCAGCAGAGAGTTTGTTGTGTGCTGCGGCCTTGGGCTTGGAGGTAGCGTTTTATTTTTGGACCTAGCTAGAGTGTTGAGTTAACTCGTTTCTTTTTTCCTTCCTCCCCCTTCGGCCTTTTGCAACCTGCAAAGGTATTTTTTTACTTCACACTTACGCCTTCAACCCTTCCCCAAATCGTTTTCACTGTGTTTACAAGCATTAGCAATATACAATGCTAGTGCCTACCCAGGGGACTCCATGGGGGCAATTTTACTGTGACTGTGACATTCCCCCCCTTGACCCTGAATCAACATTTTGTTGTGAGCGGTCACCACTTAGGTTTTCACCCTCCCTCCAACACTGTGGCCAGTGTTAGCGTTGGCCTCCTACACAAACAGCAATATAGCAAGAACAAACGTATTAGGGCAGCAACCACTGCATATACCAGTAGTGGCTTTTGGCTTTATTAGCATAACACATTTTTTGTTGAGATAAATGCCCCATCCGGATGGATGTGGCAAAGGCAGCTTTTTTTAAATCGAATGTGTGCTGCGACGCTATAAAGGAGGTGGCACTTGTTTGGAATTCGACGAGTTGCTCCCAGACGTGCGTTAATGGGAGAAACACATTGGGAGTAATTTATGCAAAATTAAACACAATATAGTTAGAAATCTTAACCGTACTTTGCCTAACCATGGGCCAATGCACCAAAAAATGTTGCGCCTGAGAGTGTAACAGCAAATCCAGGGGCACCCTGGGATAGGTGGTTTTTCAAACACATGCAGAGGTATTGGTAAATAGCTGTTCCTTAGCAGAGGTGTATTCCGATGTCTCCCCTTTTCAGCAGATGTGTTGACCCACCTTATAAGCATGGCCGGTATTGCCTTTCATTACACATTATTTGAGGGGGCTTTATTGGCCATAGCTGCCAGGTGTTGCCCTTTGCAATTTATATGTGCCAATAGTTAGAGGATGTAGTGAGCACATACTGCGTCATTGTGTTATTGCGGGGGGCGCCACCTCCCACACCTCCCGATGGACCACCCAGTTCCAGAGGCAGCCTTTTTGAAGGCCTGGTTGGATTTTTATGGCACGGGCCCCACTTTTTTTATGGCACGAAAGGCCGTGAAGGAGCAAGCTATGCCTGTGCACTTGTAATTTGTGAGCCTTTAGGCATAGCGAAACAGCCATTGCTTCAGGGAAATTTCTGACTGGGAATGGACTGTGACCGTGGGCTTGGCTACATTTGAGAGTTACAGCGCTGGTGGTGGCTTTACAGCGCTGTAACTTACTCCCCGTCCACACTGGCAAGGCACATACCACGCTGTATCTCCCTGGCTACAGCGCTGGCTGTACTCCACCTCAACCAGAGGAATACAGAGAACAGCGCTGCTCTTGCAGTGCTGGGGTGCCAGTGTAAACAGTGATTAATCTTACTACACTGTGACTGACCTCTGGAACCTTCCCATAATGCTTTTTAAGTAAAGATAACACTCTTTGTTTTGTTGTGAACTCGGGGCTCCTGGAGCTGCTTATCTAAAAAACCAACACAGCTCCTGTTTGCTGTGAATGAGGCAGGCAGGGGGATGAATGTCCACAGCTAGTGTCTGCTTGAGGAGAGAAGCAGCCCGGAGGCGGGGAGGGAGAGTCTGTTTTAGAGCAGCTGCTTATCTGCTCTGAAGGCTATTTGCATTCAGTGAATGAGAGAGGGGTGGGGGAAGGGGTCGAAACTTTTAAAATGATTGAAAGTTGGTGCTGTGTAGCTTCAAGTCCTTAGAACTTGCAAGGCAGGGAGCTGACACAGTGTCAGCTCCAAAAATCCACTCTCTCTGTCCCCCCCCACGCTCTCTGTCACACTCCACCCCACCGCCCTCTTTTGAAAAGCACCTTGCAGCCACTTGAACGCTGGGATAGCTGCCCATAATGCACCACTGCCAACAGCGCTGCAAATGCTGCAAATGTGGCCACTCTGCAGCGCTGGTAGCTCTCAGTGTGGCCACACTGCAGTGCTTTCCCTACACAGCTGTACGAAGACAGCTTTAACTCCCAGCGCTGTACAGCTGCAAGTGTAGCCAAACCCTGTGACTGAGCAGCTGCAGTGCCAGGGGCCACCCTGGGGGCAGTCTGAGCAGCGGCTGGAGCAGCAGCTTGCTGGCAGCCCCAGAGGCCGTTGGAGAGCAGTCCCCAGGGGCCTCGGTACAGTCGGTGGCTGGATGCAGTCAGACCCTGCCACCAGAGCAGGAGCCAGCTGTCAGCCCCCGGGAATCTCCCAGAGCAACGGTGCATGCGGGAACCCCAGAGCAGCAGCACCCCAAGGACACCCAGAGCAGCAGCGCCCTAGGAGCAGCTAAGAATTAGGAGTGTGACACTCTGACCAGGTGTTTCTAGTAAAAATCATGGACAGGTCACTGGCTGTGAATTTTTGTTTATTGCCTGTGGCCTGTCCATGACTTTTACTAAAAATACCCATGACTAAATCTTCGCCTTATTCAGTTCCAATCCCTCAAGCCATCCACTCGCCCACACTGACCTGTCACTGAAATCACTGGAGGCCACATTTACAACGTATTTAGGCATCTAAAGATGCAAATAGGCACCCAGCGAGATTTACCAAAGTGCCTACATGAGTTAGGCACCGAACTCCCATTGACTTTCAAAGGGAATTAATCCCCTACTCTGCTTAGGTGATTTTGTAAATCCTGCCAGGTGCCTGTCTCATCTCTGGGCATCGTTCCACTGCCATCTGTGGGAGTTGGATTTGGTACTTTTTTCCCATTGTGTGTGTTGAGCTTTGCCCTCTGGTTTTGGGCTGGATACTGACTTGCTCTGGCTCACACATTACATGTGTAGGGTCAGGCTAACACTGATTAGGAAGGTACATTAGAAAACCCACTGTCCTCACCAAGTGCTTGCTGGCCGGTCTTTGAAAGCGGCGTATGAGAAGTCGGGTTTTTTGTAAACCATCTGCTGCGTGTAACCTGAAACAGGGAGAATAAGAAGGAGCTGTGCGATGTCTGGCGAGCGTCTAATGAGGACTTTACATGTGTAAGGCAAACCAAGTCAGAGCTGTGACCCTTGCTGCAGCTCTCTGAGTTGTGTGGCTCTCCCTTTTTCTGCAGGTGTCTCTCAGGAAGGACACAGCATAGCAACTCAAGGGAAGCAAAGGCAGAGAGCTGTCGGGTGGGGATGCCGATTGGCATGCACACTGCCCCGTTCCTCACCAGCATGAATCCTCCCTTCAGGGCGGGAGTGGGGCCAAGTGATTACAGTGTATGGGGACTTGGGAGGCGGGACGCCTGGGTTCTATGCCAGGCTCCCGGAGGGGAGGGTGGGTTAGTGTTTGCAGCAAGATGCTGAGAGTCAGGACTCCTGGGTTCAGTTCTCAGTTCTGTCACTCACTGCATGATGTGATGGTGGGCAAGTCACTTCCTGCCTCACTTTCCCCATATTGTAAAAGCTTAAAGGATGGGATGTTTGTAGTTCAGACTCCGCACCTAATGTAGGCAGCCCACAAAGGGGCCTGCAGTGTAGGGAAAGGGACACCTGTTTCTTCAGGAGCTAGGCTGAAACCTTTCAAGTTCTCTCAGTGGTCATGAGATTTTCTCTCCTTCCTTGCTACCAAGTACCAACCTGACACAGATGTGAACTGTGGGTGAATGGCCTCCACCCCATGACCATCTCATTTCCCACACAACAGCCATGGGCTAGCAATGAACAAGAGCCCAAAAGCCTGGCAGGACTGAAAATGGGGTTGGGCCTTTGTCTGCACAGGAAGGTCTATTCAGAGTTATCATGACTAATGCCGGTGTACACTGGTGGAGTGATATTCAACCTCGTGCTTCAGGTCTTTAACCAACCTCTAAAGGGAGTAGGAGACCTAAAGTGGGAGACAAATTCTCTCTCTATTTTAGGGGCTTATCTGGTCCCCATTCCCATAGTACCTAGATGACTCACAATCTTCAATGTACCTACCAGGAGTGCCGGAGTGGGGGCTTGTCAGGGGGCTATGACCCTTCCCACTTTTTTCTTATGGGTGAGTGATGGGGGATGAGGGGGCAGAGACGAGTGAGCGGCAGAATGGGGGCCGGAGGAGGTGGGGCAAGGGCAAGGCCTCGGGGGGAAGAAGCCTAGTGGGGTGGGACCTGGGGGCAGAGTGTGGGTGGGCCTAGCAGGGGGAAGGGTAGAGTGGGAGCAGGCCATGCTCCAGGTGCCATTGGGAGCTTGCGGAGCTCCTGCCATCTGCCCTCACAACCCCCCTGTGCAGCAGGGCACTGCGACTCTCCCTGTTTGCAGAGGGGGGGAAATGGACTTGCCCAACATTGCACCAGGAGTCTGTGGCAGAGCAGGGAACTGAACTGGTGTCCCCTGAGTGCCAGGCTAGCTGCCTGATCCCTGACTCTCTATCTGCCACCCAATGTGCTTAACATGAGGTTTCTGAAGCATTTGGTACCGGCCACTCTCCGACACAGGCTACTGAGCTAAATAGACCTCAGGCCAGTCCTGTGTGGCAGTTCCTGTGCCCCTACTGTGAGCCTGAAGGATTTGCTGTCTGGCATGAGAAGTACTTACCTTGCATGATCAACTTGATGGCTTCCGCCCTACGTTCCACCCCGATCCTTTCCCACTGCTCGGTGCTGTCCAGGTAGACGGTGGCGATGACCGGGGGGGTCATGCCGATCATGTTCTGTTCCCCGCAACCAGACGGTGTCACAATGAGGTGCTTCAGGTTGGCCCCGTCGATGGAGTTTTCGACAATGATTGTCACAGGGTTTCCTGGCCAAGGAAATAACACGGCGTGAATTCGAAAATGGAGAGCAAGCGCTTGTGGGGACAGACAGACAGACAGACCTCTCTGCGGGCAGAGGCAGATTGAGAGCTCAATCCTGCATGGTGTTGAGCACACCCAAACCCCATGAAGGGATCCTAACCCAGCAACCAATGATCCAGGCCCTGTGTGCTAACAAGGTCCCTGCAATGCTCTGAGCATTTCTCACCAAGCCCTCCTAGGTACTTCACTCCAGCCCTGCCAGCGGTGGGGATAGAACCTGGACACTCCCACTCTGAAAGAACCAGCCCTTGCTGGTTGAGTTGAATGGGGTTAAAGGAAGAGTTATTATCCACATTTTACAGATGGGGACCTGAAACACAGACAGGCTAAGGGAGCTGCCCAAAGTCATCAGGAATGTCTGTGGCCAAGCAAGGTCTTGAACTTAGACTTCCTAAATACTAAACTAGGCCTCAAACCACTAGGCCATCCTGTCCAGAGACATAAGCTGCCCCCTGGGTGCTCCTTATTTCTGTGCACCTGTCTCTCCTGTCAGCACCTGCTTAGCCACACACTGACAACGACTTTGCTGTATCTTGGCCATTAATCCTCAATAGTGCATGCAGACAGTTGTAACAGAACCAAGTGGGTAATCGGTCCACCTCCTGTGAGTGTGGCTCCCAGAGAAGAATTCATTGCTCCCTTCACTCTGTCTCTAAAGCATAAAACTCTTTCAAATCAGAGGCCCTTGCCTTGGATGCTGACTTTGGTCTCCGATTCTGTGTCTGGAACCCTGTCATCTATATCTGCCGCTTTCACCTTCTCTTCCTGGACTCCCCCTGAAACGGAAGGATGAGGAAAAGAGACACTGAAATGCCATCTGTCCAGCCAGCTGAGTTTTGCTGCTGGCCCTTGAATAATACTCTACAATGCTTATAGAGAGCCCTGCACAATCCATTGATATGCTAGGGCAAAGGGAGGGAGGGCTCAGCTGAAATGGGAATCAGGAAGCTATGAATACAAGGCAGGCAGAGGTGGCTGCATTTCAGTGGCAGCTGAATTGCTCTGCATATTGCTGATTCTAGTGTTCTGTGATGAGCCTGATTTTGACCTCCATCTCAGCCAACATGAAACCAATCCCTCTGAAATCTCCCACGCATGATCAGATGCCAGAGTAGAATTTTTCAGGGAAGTTTGCTGCAGATTTGATTAAGGGTTTGGGTTAGATACAAGGACTCCAAAAACAGAGATGCCCTCACTTAAATATAGATTGTGGAATTCTTTGAGACCTTCAGGATGAGAGGTGCCATCTAAACGCAAAGGAGTGTGGTTACTCACCTGGTCCTTTCGCAGATGGATCCAGTACTACAGACTTAACTGTTTTGGACATCCTCATCCCTTCCGGCTAGAAAGGAATGACAACAGCATAGTAAGCACAGTAGCATTCAGAAACAATGAAGAGCAAAAGGAAAAAGTGAGCAACTTGCTGATCTTGTGATCAGCATGAATCAGAAGTGACTCCACTGGAAGTCAGCAGTCAAATGAAACTGAGATCAGGGTCCGTCCCAATGATTCTGGAATCTGACCTCAACCTCAGGCAGCGTCCCCTTTCATTGTGGATCATAGTTAGGATGCATCCAAGAACAAGTTCCTATGTCAAATTCATCCCTAGCATAAAACCACTGATTCCACCACAGATGAACGGGACAAATGTTTCCCAGAAGCTGAGAATGGGCGACAGGGAAAGGATCACTTGACAACTGCCTGTTCTGGTCGTTCCCTCTGGGGCATCTGGCATTGGCCACTGTCAGAAGACAGGATACTGGGCTAGATGGACCTTTGGCCTGACCCAGTATAGCCATTTTTACGTTCTTATGAATCTGGCCTACAAAGTCTGGCAGGGCAAGGAAGTGAGAAGTTCAATTCATTCCATCATTGCTCTGTGACCTCCCTCAAGGACTATTCTACTCCCTGATCATCACTGGAGGATCTGTCTCTCACCCACCATTGCAGTGATCTCCTGGGACAGGCCAATGGGATGCCCTTCACAACCCACCAATGCTGCTACTTTGCTCAGCTCTCTCTGCTGGGTGATATGAGGCTCTCCCAGGTGCACTGATTCCAGCACCCACTGGTCCAAGGAGCTAGACCCTGGGCCTGAGGAACTGAACCAAGGTCTCTTATATGACAGCTCAGAGGATCGAGTGCAAGATAACCAGGCCAGCCCCAGCCCTGCTGTAGTTGCCACAGGGGAGGGGAGGAAGTGGGATGAGGATGGAGATACAGAGTGTTAATTTAACAGGTTAAGCACCAATTCCAGAAGCCAGCCAATCTGGCCTCCAGCCTCTTGCCCTCCAGCAGATATCATGCCCCCTGATACCTACCACAACCTTCAGTTTCTTCTTCACGCCATCAGACACAAAACTGCCCCACACCGCTGCCTTGACCTCAATGTCATGAGATCCCAGCTGCAATGGGACAATCACTAATGGCACAGCCAGGGAGGACTTGGCTTTGATGTCAAGGATCTGCCGGTATTTAGCCTTGGAAGTGGATGCGCTGCAGATAACTGGGTTGTGCATCAGCTCCAGCCGGACCTGAGAAGAGAACAGAGATTCATGAGAAGGCAGTCTGCACACCATGACACTGTAGGGCATTGATCCAAAACGTATCCTCTGACTAGAGTTTGCCTTTAATCGTAATAAATAACAGACATGGCTGTACTTACAAAGCATGTGACTGTATCCTGACCTCCTTCCTGAGAGGCCCTTCAGGACCACCCCTAGTTCTGTCTTGCCTCACAGAGGCTCTCAGCCTGTGGTATTCTTGAGCGGAAGTAAGGAGAGCCTCCTGGTCTGAGTCAGTATGAAAGCTCCAAACCTGGTACCTATTCACAGATTTGTAGGCCCAGCCAGAGGAGAATGGCAGTTGGAAGGAGATTTTTTTTAAATCTCCCTCTATATCATGCAATTTTGCCAGAAGCTGGGAATAGGCAACAGATCACTTGATAATTGCCTGTTCCGTTCATTCCCTCTAGGGCCACCTGGCACTGGTCACTGTCAGAACACAGGGCTAGATGGACCATTGGTCTGACTGTTCTTAACTGGGTGGATTCTATAGCCCTAATCCTGAGCACCCAACAAGGTCAATGGGAGACAAGGATGTCCCACCCCAAAGGGATCAGGCCTAGAAGAATCATAGAATATCAAGGTTGGAAGGGACCTCAGGAGGTTATCTATTCCAACCCCCAGACAGATTTTTACCCCAGTTTCCTAAGTGCCCCCCTCAAGGATTGAACTCACAACCCTAGATTTAGTAGGCTAGTGCTCAAACCACTCAGCTATTCCTCTCCACCATTTTGTTTTGGTTTGGCTGTCCGTCAAAGCATTATAACATAAGAACATAAGAACGCCATACTGGGTCAAACCAAAGGTCCATCTAGCCCAGTATCTGTCTACCGACAGTGGCCAATGCCAGGTGCCCCAGAGGGAGTGAAGCTAACAGGCAATGATCAAGTGATCTCTCTCCTGCCATCCATCTCCATCCTCTGATGAACAGAGGCTAGGGACACCATTCTTTACCCTTCCTGGCTAATAGCCATTTATGGACTTAGTCACCATGAATTTATCCAGTTCCCTTTTAAACATTGTTATAGTCCTAGCATTCACAACCTCCTCGGGTAAAGAGCTCCACAAGTTGACTGTGCGCTGCGTGAAGAAGAACTTCCTTTTATTTGTTTTAAACCTGCTGCCTATTAATTTCATTTGGTGACCCCTACTTCTTGTATTATGGGAATAAGTAAATAACTTTTCCTTATCCACTTTCTCAACATCACTCATGATTTTATATACCACTATCACATCCCCCCTTAGTCTCCTCTTTTCCAAGCTGAAGAGTCCTAGCCTCTTTAATCTCTCCTCATATGGGACCCTCTCCAAACCCCTAATCTTTTTAGTTGCCCTTTTCTGAACCTTTTCTAGTGCCAGTATATCTTTTTTGAGGTGAGGAGACCACATTTGTACACAGTATTCGAGATGTGGGCGTACCATGGATTTATATAAGGGCAATAAGATATTCTCTGTCTTATTCTCTATTCCCTTTTTAATGATTCCTAACATCCTGTTTGCTTTTTTGACTGCCTCTGTGCACTGCGTGGACATCTTCAGAGAACTATCCACGATGACGCCAAGATCTTTTTCCTGACTCGTTGTAGCTAAATTAGCCCCCTATATTGTATGTATAGTTGGGGTTATTTTTTCCAATGTGCATTATTTTACATTTATCCACATTAAATTTCATTTGCCATTTTGTTGCCCAATCACTTAGTTTTGTGAGATCTTTTTGAAGTTCTTCACAATCTGCTTTGGCCTTAACTATCTTGAGCAGTTTAGTATCATCTGCAAACTTTGCCACCTCACTGTTTACCCCTTTCTCCAGATCATTTATGAATAAATTGAATAGGATTGGTCCTAGGACTGACCCTTAGGGAACACCACTAGTTACCCCTCTCCATTCTGAGAATTTACCATTAATTCCTACCCTTTGTTCCCTGTCTTTTAACCAGTTCTTAATCCATGAAAGGACCTCCCCTTTTATCCCATGACAGCTTAATTTACGTAAGAGCCTTTGGTGAGGGACCTTGTCAAAGGCTTTCTGGAAATCTAAGTACACTATGTCCGCTGGATTCCCCTTGTCCACATGTTTGTTGACCCCTTCAAAGAACTCTAATAGATTAGTAAGACACGATTTCCCTTTACAGAAACCATGTTGACTATTGCTCAACAGTTCATGTTTTTCTATGTGTCTGACAATTTTATTCTTAACTATTGTTTCGACTAACTTGCCCAGTACCGATGTTAGACTTACCGGTCTGTAATTGCCAGGATCACTTCTAGAGCCCTTTTTAAATATTGGCGTTACATTAGCTAAGTTCCATTCATTGGGTATCGAAACCGATTTAAAGGAAAGGTTACAAACCTTAGTTAATAGTTCTGCAACTTCGCATTTGAGTTCTTTCAGAACTCTTGGGTGAATGCCATCTGGTTCCGGTGACTTGTTAATGTTGAGTTTATCAATTAATTCCAAAACCTCCTCTAGTGACACTTCAATCTGTGACAGTTCCTCAGATTTGTCACCTACAAAAGCCAGCTCAGGTTTGGGAATCTCCCTAACAGCCACAGCCGTGAAGACTGAAGCAAAGAATCCATTTAGCTTCTCCGCAATGACATCATCGTTTTTAAGCGCTCCTTTTGTATTTCGATCGTCAAGGGGCCCCACTGATTGTTTAGCAGGCTTCCTGCTTCTGATGTACTCAAAAAACATTTTGTTATTACCTTTGGAGTTTTTGGCTAGCTGTTCTTCAAACTCCTCTTTGGCTTTTCTTATTACACTCTTGCACTTAAGCTGGCAGTGTTTGTGCTCCTTTCTATTTGCCTCACTAGGATTTGACTTCCACTTTTTAAAGGAAGTCTTTTTATCTCTCACTACTTCTTTTACATGGTTGTTAAGCCACAGGGGCTCTTTTTTAGTTCTTTTACTGTGTTTCTTAATTTGGGGTATACACTGAAGTTGGGCCTCTATTATGGTGTCTTTAAAAAGGGCCCATGCAACTTGCAGGGACTTCACTTTAATCACTGTACCTTTTAACTTTTGTTTAACTAACCCCCTCATTTTTGTATAGTTCCCTCTTTTGAAATTAAATGCCACAGTGTTGGGCTGTTGAGGTATTCTTCCCACCACAGGGATGTTGAATGCTATTGTATTATGGTCACTATTTCCAAGCGGTCCTGCTATAGTTACCTCTTGGACCAGCTCCCGTGCTCCACTCAGGATTAAATCTAGAGTTGCCTCTCCCCTTGTGGGTTCCCGTACCAACTGCTCCACGAAGCAGTCATTTAAAGTATCGAGAAATTTTATCTCTGCATTTCGTCCTGAAGTGAAATGTTCCTAGTCAATATGGGGATAATTGAAATCCCCCACTACTATTGGGTTCTTAATTTTGATAGCCTCGGGTCCATTACAGAGCCCCATAAGGCAATGAGCTTACCTTAATTGTTTGTTCCCGATAGTTGTAGAGAATAGCCCGGATTTCTACCTGCTCATTCCTCACTACAGAGTAGGGCAGACGGAGGTCGATGAAAAAATCTTTCATTACTGTTATCTCATAGGGGTGAGCCACACAGATCCCTGCAATGGGGAAAGACCCAGGGTCAGAGACAGGGGGGTTTATACTTTAGTCCTGAAATGTGTCTGCTCTCTTCTCGATTGTTCCATCTCACTGTGACCTTTCCAAGGCCCATTGTGGCCTGGGGTCTTTTCCCCATTAGCTTTTCTGCCTGTTCTCTGGAGAGCTCGTTGTGTTCCTCACCTTTGGTCTCTGAAAGGCTCACAGCCAGGACTTCCCAGGTGGTGATGGAATCCTTCAGGAAAATGGACACCGTCTTGGAAGAAATTCTACATGGAAAGAGAAAGACAGAGCCTGTTACAGAAGGAAGGAGCTAGAACTGATGGACATTCCCCAGCTAGGGGGCGAAAATCAAAGGTGGGCAAACTATATGCACATCCAGCCTGCGGGACCCTCCTGCCCAGCCCCTGAGCTCCTGGCCCAGGAGGCTAGCCCCCGGCCCCTCCCCTGCTGTCCCCTCTCCCCCGCAGCCTCAGCTCACTGTGCCACCAGTGCAATGCTCTGGGCAATGAGGCTGCAAACTCTTACTGGGCAGCGCAGCTGCAAAGCCGGCCTGACCCGGTACTCTGTGCTGCATGGTGGTGTGGCTGGCTCCAGTCGGACAGCATGGCTGCCTGTCCTGGTGCTCTGGGTGGTGCAACTGTAACACCACCAGCGCTCCAGTAAGGTAAGGGGGCAGGGAGCAAGGATAGAGGGCAGGGGAGTTCGGGGTGGTGGTCAGGGGGCGGGGGTGTGGATAGGGGGCAGGTCGGTCAGAGGTCAGGGAACAGGGGAGTTGAATGGGGGCAGGGGTCCTCAGGGGGGTACTCAGGAAGGAGGAGGGGGGTTGGATAGAGTGGCGGGGGGCAATAAGGGGCAGGGATTCTGGGGCAGTCAGGGGACAGGGAGGGGTGGATGGGGCAAGAGTCCCGGGAGAGAGGGGGACTGTCAGGGGACAAGAAGCAGGGGTGGTGGGATAAGGGGCAGGGGCCAGGCCACGTCTGGCTATTTGGGGAGGCACAGCCTCCTCTAACCAGCTCTTCATGCAATTTCAGAAACTCAATGTGGCCCTCAGGCCAAAAAAAGTTTGCCCGTCGCTGATCGAGATCCTTCAAGCTTAGGACTGACATCCATGGTAAAGCCTTCTTCACCCAACCACTGAACTATAGAGCCATCTGGAGAGGAACTCAGCGGTCTAAGATCTGCACCAGCCACAGGACACAACCTGTTTTAAAAGTCTCAAGGGTAGGGATATTAATTCTAGTGTCCCGGTCTAATTCCAAGCAGGGGAATTATATTCCATTCCAGTGGAGAGGGGCCTGACCCATCACTTCATTTACCATTTAAAAAAAGGTTCAGCCATCCAATTAGAAATCACCGTCAATATCACATGTCTCAGCAACCCAATACCACAACCAGACTAACAAACAGAAATGAGGAAATGAGGAACGGTTCCCGAACAGGATAAAAGCCCATCGCTAAACAGCCAGACACCTACATCCATATTCTAGCACCTAAATCAGCTGCCTGGTTTTTCACTAGGGCTGAAGCCAGGGGATACTGCTGGCTGCTCAGCACCTCTGAAAGTCGGGCCAGTTCTTTAGGTACCTAAATATGGGCTCAAAACTGGAGTAACTGAATTAAATTCTCTGCACTCTGTTACACAGAAGGTGAGACTGGATGATCTAACAGCCCATTCTGGCCTTAAAATCTAGGAGTGACTCTGAATATGGATCAGCTGCTGAATGCTGGCCCTAATTCATGACAAATACTCCACCCATCTCCAGTGGTGATCTTGCTGGTGGAGAGACACTGACTTCAGTGGGAGCCAGGAGCAGCGCCAGGGTTTCTGGTGCCCTAGGCAGAATTCGGGGGGTGGCATTTTGTGCGCTCCCCACGAGGCACGCGGGAGTTTCTGGTTCCACTCCCATCGTGCCGCCGAAGGACCCTGCACCGAAATGCTGCAGGCGACAGTGGCAGTCATTGAGCTGCTCAATTGCCTGCCGCTGTTTTCCGCGGCACGTCGGCAGAAGGTCCTTCTTCAGCAGCACGATGGGAGAGGAACTGAAAGCTCCCGTGTGCCCCGTGGGAAGCGCACAAAATGCCGCCCCCCAAATCCTGATGCCTTAGGCAACCGCCTAGGGTCGCCTAATGGAAGCGCCGGCCCTGGTGGGAGCTACACCATACCACATCTGAATGTGGCCCTTTGATGAATGCGAGTGACACGGCCACATGCTCTTACCCCAGTTCATTTGGTCGCTCAGTCAGTTGCTCCACTTGCCACAGCCAGCTCTCTGGAAACTGGCTCCTTGAGGTAATATCTTCGTCAGACATGAAATCTTCATCCAGGTCACCTGGGAAATCAAATCACAGACCATCTGGCTCTGTAGTGACATTGACTGGGATGGGGCAAACCTGAAAGGATTTGGGGGTTAGCCTATTCTAGAACTGATCTGAAAGCATCCCTGATTTGACCTACATTGCCAAGTTTTGATGCTGCCAGCCCAGAAGAGCATGAATTAGAATGCGGTTGAACAGCTGGAGGAGAAGCCACAGGCTTCTTCTCTCTATGCCTGCCTTTCTGTTTCCCCATAAGCTAGCCTTTTCTGGGCTTCTATAACACTGGTATAAGCCACTGTCTCAGTGCTACATGTGTGCCCTCTGGTGGATATTCTGCAAAGGTAAGAGCCTACTACTATTCCTAGCTAGGGAGTTACCCCTTTAGCTCAAGTGGTAGAGGACTGTGCTTTAGAAACAATGGTTAAACCTCAGCGGCGACCTGTGAAGAGGTTATTACCCTGACTCATCTGGGTCCCCATATCAACATGGTGCAAGTCTAACAGGATTGCTGCCACTGCATTCATGTCCATCTCTCCCATGGAAGATCTGTGAACATGGGCAGGGTTGGTTCACATGGCATGGTCTTATTTCTCTAACAATTCCCCCTGTCTTGATCCTCTGAGTGATATTGAAACCCTGGTACTTGCTTCTTGCAAGTTCCAGATGGAGCTCCCGCTGCAGCTTGTCACGTATGGTCTTGATATAATTGCAGCAGTCGAGGAAGGTCTTCTTGCATTCATCCGTATCCAGGATGTACCCAACCCGCTTCTCGCAGCTGTGCCCCATGGGGTTCTCATGCATCCCGTCTTCACAGCATTTCTTCAGCTTCCGGTCCTGGTAATCTGCCGCTGAAATGTACAAGCCAGGAGATCATTCCTACCAAGCTCCTTCTAGTCTTCACTCTCTCTCTCTCATTAATTTACTAGTAGACTTGGCCAAAGAAAGAACACAGGAACTGGCACTCTGCTCTGTCTAATCCAGTATCTTGTCTCTAACAGTGACTAGCACCAGCTGCTTCAGAGAAAGGTGCAAGAAATCCCACAGTGGAATAACCTGCTCGCAGAGAGGTTTCATCCTGACCCCAATCAGGTTGGCTCATGCCCTGAAGCATGGGGATGTATAGGTCTTCTTAAAAAATCCTATCCTATGGAATGGTGAACCTCCTCCTTTTCCATGTAAATGGCTCATCCTTTTTTGAATCCTGCTAGGCTCTTGGCCTCAATACAATCCTATGGTGGTGAGTACTATGGGTTAATGCATTGTGTATGAAAATAGTTCCTTTTATAAATTCTTAATTAGAAACCATTCAGTTGGGTTGAGTGTCTCCTTGTGCTTATATGGGTAATGTAACAATGTACCTGTTGTTGTTATTTGAGTTGTGTAGCACTTTGGGTCCCCAGTCATGGCCCAGAACCCCACAGTGCTGTGGGCTTTACCAACCCAGAACAGAGACGGTCCATGCCCCAAAGAGCAAGTTACCATTCATTGTTTTCTATACCTCTATCGCATCCCCTCTATAAACTGACCAGTTCCAATCTCTCCTCATATGGAAGTCTATCCAGACTCCCCCATCTCCTGCTAGAAGAAATGCAGCTGGCAGGAGGCTGTAGCAGGGTGAAACTTGTCACGCTAGGGAATCACATTCCTGCTTTGCATGCTTGCTTTGACCAAGGATAGCTACCCCCCCTGTTTAGTACCTACTTTTGATTGCCTTATACTCAATGAGCTGAACGGAGCGGCGCCGGCGTTTTGCTGGCTGGGGACACTCTGGATCTGCAGAAGGAAGGGAGAAACAGAAATTAAAAACCCACCCACCAAGTGAGGCCTACACTCAACTTGCTGCCATTTCTCTGTGTGGATGTAACAGGGTAACTTTCAAACACCACATCTGGTCAATTCCTAAATTTCTGAGAATGGTCTAGGCCTCAATGAGCAGAATCCCATTGATTTAGGGGGAAATCAGGAAACCAGAAAAGCCATTTTGGCACATAACATATTGCTCCTTCCTGTCCCAGCTGGGAGCCACATGAGAGCTGGTGGGCAGATGCTCAGCCAGCCAGGGCAACCAAAAAGAGAGGAGAGTGAAGGAAGCTTCATTCCTTCCTCCGTTCTAGCGCACTGGCCCAAAAAGCCTGTAGCCTGGGACAGAGAGAGTCAGAGAGAAGCACCAGCCATCTGCCCATCCCTTCCCCCAGGCCAAAGGGAAGAAAGATACTTTGAAAGTGGGAGTAGCCTAGTGAGCTAGGAGAGAGTCTTTGAATCCCCTCCTTGGAATTATCCCATTCTTAAAATTAATCCCTTTTTTAATAGGTGGGCTCCAGTGAGAATTCAGGACCTTATTCTCATCCCCCACTATAACCCCAACATTTCCATTCCTAGGCCGGTCCATTGGGATTTGCCCTGCTAGACTGATGTCCCTACCCCGAGGTCATGGTGTAGGTCACTGTGCCTTGCTTTGCTGACTCTTTCTTCCCTTCCTCCATCGCTCACGGCGACCGTTCAGAGTGATACCTGTTCTCTGGGTGGTGGAAATCCTACTGCTTGTCTCCAGGGCCAGTCCAGCATCCGTAAATACCCCCAGATTGTTCTTTCCACTGCCAGCTGTACAGCCAATGTCACTCTTCTCCACTGAGTCCCAGATCTGTGAAGCGTAAATACAATGGTCCAGCATGATCCCAAAGCATATACAGGCTGTGAGCCAGATTCTGGTTTCAGGTACAACTGTGCAATCTGCACTGACTTCCTTTGACTAGTTTTGTGTTTGCAGCAGTGTAAATGAAAGTGAAATCTGAACCGTAAGTAAAGGCCATTCTGCACCAGCAACACACCTGATTTTAGGAGGAGAAAGAAAGAATTATGCAGTCAGTTGAACCCAGACAGAGGAGGATGTTAGGCAGAGAGAAATTAAATACTCAAATTAGAATTCAACCAGAGCACCAGGGCCCTGACCCTTGTTGAAAGGGTCACAGGACATTTAATTACCAGAACCTGTGTTTGATAAGTCAGCTGAGAAATGGCACTTTCAGTAGCATTGCGTCCCCTAAAACCTTGATAGGGCCCGGGGATGAGTGCTGACTCAGAAGAAAGCCACCCTCTGTTGAGCCACTAACACTTTTCCCTGCAGCACAGCGCCCCCTAATGTTGCACTGGGACATTGGTTCAGCACTGACTGGGAGGGGACAGCGCCCCCCGCTAAGACCCCACTCCACACAAAGCAGCACAGCATCCGCTAGCGCCGCATTTGAGGCATTGGGTACATTGGGTGCAGCTCTGACTGGGAGAGGGAGAGCGCCCCCTACTGAGCACACCCCCACTCCCTGATGTACAGCACCACCATGGGCACTGAGGGGAGAACTGTCTCTGAAGGGAGAGCGCCCCCTACTGCATCACCCACACAGTTTCCTACAGCCCGGCACCATCTGGGTCAACACTGTCCAAAGGGAAGCATGTCCTTTAGTGTGTCCAGAACAGCACTCCCTGGGTGTCACCCAGCCAAGCACTGACCTGGCTGTCCCAGCTCAGTTAAAGTACAATGGAGCTCACACCCCAAGCGGCAGCTCTGCAAACAAAACACTCACTTCGCTTTTCGCCATCCTGGGGCGTAGAGCAAGGATAACAGCCAAGCTGAATTTTCCGCTATAAACATCACAAGTTACAACCAACATCTTTCATGCCTCACCTTAGATTGTGTAATTTTGTGCTTTTTGTTCAGAACGTAGACACCTTTGTCCACAGCCACCAGGCCGACATAAGCTCTGTGGTCTCCTTCCAGCTTGAGTTTCATTGGCGTTCCTGGCTCATGGATTCTCCTGTCTTCGTTGGAGGCTCCTTTCACCACTAGCTGTATGAAAGAGAGTGAAGGGAGAGGTTTTGTTTTAAAGCAGAGAGAGCAGCTAAGAACCCGTCCTTTGCAAAACATAGGAGAAAAGGAGGTAAGATCTCAGGTTCCTTGAGCATCCGAAAGCCTAGTTCTGATCTCAGGGGCAGCTGTGTAAATCTGGAGTAGTTCCACTGACTTCAGTGCTGTTACTCCACATTCATGAGGGTGTAAACTGACAGCAGAATTGGACTCAGTGTCCATGAGGTCCCTTTGTTCGAGCCATGATGGAAAGGTGACTTTGTCCCTCAGGCACCCCTGGGAAATCTACAAAGAAGTTTGAACTGTAATGGATCTGCTTTGTGGGCCCGATTCTGATCTCACACGGGTGTAAATCAGGAGCAATTAACTGGAGTTACAGCAGCTCAGCATTGTAGTTACATCACAGTCAGGTCCCCTATAGGCATTAGGAGTTACATCTCCTGAATTAATTTGCCAAAAATAAGAATCTTACTCCTGTTAGCCCTGAAGAACCAGCCCAGCCCTGGGCGAGGGAACTGGAATCAATTCTGACTTTCCACATCATCAGTAAAATGGCTAATTATGGTGCAGATACAAAGCCAGATACTCAGCTGGTGCAAGTCAGTATAGCTCCATCCACTTCAATCCACAGACTCTTTATTGCTGAGCTAGAAGGAATCAGAGCTTGACTCCCGGATCCCAGAGTGGGTTGACAGCATTGGCTTGTGGGGGCTGAGTTACATCTTTGTACATGCAAATCGATCAAATCTGATCCAGAATTTGCTGGGAGACAGTCAATGAGAAGCCCCACGGTGCCATTTGTAGAGTCCCTTTTGAGAGTCAGTCGGCACATTCATAGGTATTAACATGTAGAAGGCCAACCTGAATATCAACCTACCGTTCCCATGCAAGTGTCCTGGATATCCAGCCAGACCGAGTCTGCTACAATCTCCGAATTTCCTACTTGGTAATAAGCCACGATGCGGAATGAAGGGATGAGGTCTGGAGTGATGGGCAGGGACATGGTCACCAGATTTTGTCCCGCCAGCCTGGCCTGTCTCCCTGCATGAATGATCTTCCCTTTGTTCAGGATCTAACAGGGAAACATGAGATGTGGATTGTTAAAGGCCACAAGAGTTAACACAATGGGTGATACAGATTCCATGAATCTTCCCATCCACCTCTACTAGTAAGAGACGGTCATTTGCAACTTTTCAGATGGGCATTTACATCTGAGCGGAGAGAGGAAAATAAGCTAAAATTCATGTGTTGCAGGAATAGGCTCTAGATGCAGTGCTGCTAATATTCACCAAATCTGATTCACAAATCTGAGTATTGTTTATGTTTCACCAACAGAGACCACCCCTCCTTTCCCCCATCCCGCTCGCCAAATATACTTCATATCTCCGCTATATGGCAACTTTATTATTGGACTGTCCAGTTCTAAATATAACAGAGTGGACCTACTACTCTGCATTGAAAAAGTCACAGTAACGTCTAGTGTTCAGAACAGGGAACTGAGAGCAGGGATTCCTGGGTGCCATCCCCAGCTCGAAGAGGAAATATGATCTAGTGAGTTCACGAGGAGGAGTCAGGACTCCTGGTTCCAACTGCAGATCGAAGAGGAAGTATGGTTTAGTAGCAAGCACAGAGAGATGGTTGTTAGGACTCCTGGGTTCTGTCTCCAGCTCCTGGAGGAAGTAGGCTCTATTGATTATCACAGGGCCCAGAGTCAGCAACCAGAAGTGGATAAAGGTTCGTCCCCATGACTGCCTTAATTTCATTCACACTGCGACGGGGTGCTGGGCAAAGGGTTGCAGCTTCAGCCCTCTGTCACGCCCGCTCCTCACTAGGGGGAACAAATTAGAGCAGGCTGGAGGTAACCTGGCCCTAATTGAAGAGGCAGAGACAGCTGCTACCTAATTAAACTGTGGCTGCATAAAAGTCTCAGGGGAAGGAAGCCAGGGGAGAGCAGGAGGAAAAGAAAAAAGAAGGGAATGAAAGCAGGGAGGTAGCTCTCCCATCCCCCCTGCCTGCAGACGATGAAGGGTTACTTGTTCATGGTGAAACAGCGGTGGGAACAAGTCTGAGAATAAAGTGCACCAGTGGTTACTAAACCCAGGGTCTCAGAGTGACTTTATGAACCTTGCAGAGGCAGAAGCCAGCCGGGCCCTGCCACACTCTGCTACACACACAATCAATATACTGCCTGACTGGGAAAAATTCTCTGCTACAGGTTCTCCTTACGTGCAGTGGGACTATGAAAGGACAGGTGGAAACTCAGATGATGCCTACGTTCCAGGAGATCCCAGTTCCCAGGGACGCAGCACTTACTATATAGGTGAAATACTGGATCTGGTTCAGAACAGCTGGATTGTTGCTCTTCAGGTGGAAATTCACAGGTAAGTTGTCTCCAGGTTTGAGCTCAGAAGCCGTCACCGCCAGATGGAGATAGTTTTGAGACCCTCCTTGGGACTGATAGGCTTCAGCCACCATGGACTTAGAGGCCTGGCGGTTTGCTGGGAGGTTGGGATGGGCAGTTTTTACCTGCAGGAGAGGTGGAGATAAAATCCTAGTTGAATCTGGGAGTGAGCTTAGGGTCTCTAGCCCCTCACGCTGGGTCACACAATGAGCAATAGCAAAAGAAGCTTCCCTGAGACGCCATTGTTGGTGGATTCTGCTGCTAACAGCCATTCTAGGCATGACACTTCAGCGAAACGCCAAATGCCACTTTTAATTCGCCCATCGCTTCAGCACAGTCCTGCTGGGACTCCAGATTTCTGGACTGTCAGAGAACATGTCCCTGAACAGAGGAGACAGCCTTGCCCCATGAAGGAGGGGTGAGATGAATACAGAGGGACTCTCTCCTCAAGCGACTGCATGGTGGGTACCTTCATTGTGGCAAGGGGAATAATCTGGACCTGCTTATGCCCATTCAATGTTTTCTGGGATCTCTTCTGGCCCCACGATAGAGCATTGGTTACATGGTGATTGGAGCATCTCCAAAACCCAATGGCATACAGGAAACTGACCTCAGGTGCAGATGGAACACACAGAGTTCAGTTATCCCCCTGCATAGTGCATGAGAGGGGAGTGAATGCCACCAGCAGGGCATTGCCCTCCAGGTGCATATAGTACTTAGCCCAGACTCAGCGTTAGAAGGTTACTCACCGTGATGGGAACCTGTTGCTTATTCCCGGGCATGTTTATAATCAGCTTGGCAGTTCCATCTCTCTGGGTGGACCCAGCTGACTGGAATCCTTCAGCCTGTACTGGGACACGGGGGGCTGGAGAGCCATCGGGGTTTGTGACGTAGACCTGAGGGGCACAATCAAAAAGGGATGCATCAAATAAGGGGTGCAGCGCTCCCTGCATCCTAACTTTAAATCAAATTGCATGTGGAGCATCTCAGGTCCATACCCTCAAACTTCAATGGGAATTAGGCACCTAAATAACTCTGAGGAATGGGGCCTTAATGATCTGCTGTATCACACCACAAAATACACACACATTTTAAAAACTGCAAGCATACAAAAATATAAAACCACAACTTCAACCCTTCTCCTGAACTCAGTTTACACTTTTATACACCCAACAAAACAATATACAAAAATTAAGAATAAATTGATTCATGTAGGCCAGAGAGGAATTCATTTCACCCTAGTCTTTTCTTTTTTTTGTCCCCAGGCAAATAAGGCAACTGCCCATCTAACCAAAACACACAGAGGGAACACACACACACAGCCGACTGTTATCAACATTAAACAGAGCAGAGCACCACACTGGTGGCATCTGACAACAGTACTCACGCTAGCTTTAATTTCACTACCCCTGGTCCTGGAACAGTGAAATCAAGGCAGTGTGAGCATCAGTGCAGGCTAGCCCTGTGAGTAAATATCCAGGGTCCAAGGTGGGCTTATATAGCCAGCGCTGCTGCAGTTTCACTGTTCCTGGACCCAAGGTAGGTGATGGGAGCTAGTTCAAGGATGTCAGCTAGAGTTCCAGGCACACCCCATGACTGCAGTCTAGACGTACCCTTTGAGTGCTGACTAGACCTGGGTCTGAAACCCCTCAAGACTGAAGAGATCAAGGGCCTTGCAAAAGCCAAGGGCATTTTAAAGGTTTAAACCTATCACGCTGTTGCTCCAAACAGAACCTTGGTAACCGACGTAAATTCATTCCTACTCTGAAACCAACTCTTACATACTGGGCTTTGGCTGATGTAGAACATTCACTCACCTCTGTCCTACATAAATCAGCTGGGGTTTAGTTAAGAAGATCAAGTATTCTCCCCAAAAATGTATTTTGCACTACCTCTAACGACCTAAGCAAAGGTGCTGACTCTGTGGGTGCTCCAGGATTGGAGCACCTACTGGGGAAAAAAAAAGCCTCCGATCAGCTCCTCCCCGTCCCTCCCAGCACTGAGGATCAGTTCAGCGGTGGGCAAGAGGTGCTAGGGGGAGGAGCAGGCAGGGCAGAGTGGGACGGGAAGAGGCCGGGTGGGGCCTTGGGGGAAGGAGTGGAGTGGAGATGGGGTCTGGAACACAACAGGGGTCGAGCACCCCCTGGGAAATCAGAAAGTCAGCACCTCTGGCCTACGATCTTTCCAGCCCCAAATTTCCAGACGGTATAAAATTTGAGCACCCACCTTAGCCCTAAGCATTCAGAGAGTTGGTGCAATTAAATTACCTCCATGCACACAAGAAAAACAGACAGCTACTTGCATGGACCTTATGGTTCAGCCCTCCAACTCCTTTTTATGTTTATCCCATTCACCACTGTACATAAAGCAAATATCCAGATAAGAAATGGACTTAACCTGCTTATTACTGTGGTTATCGATTACTCATTTATGCACCTTTGGTCTGCAGCCAAAGATAATTGCTTCAGTTCTCTGCTAATTTATAGTCTTATGTGCCTGCTGACAGAAAAATACTAAATTCCCTTCGCAAACTCTTCAGCCCCAGAGCAGTGTGGGACCTCAAACCATGTTCTCTGCAGACAAGAGGACTGAGGCTGACTGGTTCAGAATTTTAGGAGCATAATATTTCTCCCCCTATAATGCAGCCTAACTTGCTGGGAAAAGAATCATTCTGTTAGTGCCAATTTTGAAATACCCCCACATCCTCCTATCCACAATGGTCCCTCTGCCCCCTATTTCAGCAAATGCCCCCCCCTTTGCAACTCCTCACCTGTGCCCAATTCCCCTCTACAGTCAGAAAAGCCTGAAGTGCCAGCAACTAACACACAGTCCAGGGAATATTATCTCCCAGTATATGACCGACCCCAGGGCACATTTTGGACCAAGCCTCTTGCTAGGTGCCATTCCACACAGGGTCGTCCTTAGCCATAGGCAAAATAGGCAGCAGCCTAGGGCACCACTAGGTCTGGGGGCACCGCTCTGCTGGGAGCCCGGACAGACGGGAAGCAGTGGACCATGTAAGAGCAGGGCTGCTGGGTCCTAGAGAGAGCAGAATGCTGCACAGTCTGAGGGAGGGGATTGGCTGCTGGGGTCTCTGGGAAGGGGAGAGGGTAGGGGTTGGGGAAGGAGCTCACCTGTGAGTGTGACTCTTTCCCCCTGGCTGAGGTCAGGTGAGGCAGGCTCTGTGGCTCTGGAACCAGTATCCTTTGTTGTCCCCCATAACATCCATTCTTCTCCCCCCCTGCCCCACGGAGCACCCCCTCCTTTCTCCCTCCTCCCCAGGAGCATCCCTCTCTCACTCCTCCCTCCCCTCTGTCAGGGCTGGGTTGGGTGAGGTGCTGGGGGGTAAGTGGGGGGAGGAGGCTGGCTGGCTGCCTGCTGAGGAATGAACGTGAAAGTAACTCACTTCCTGGGCAGTGAGCCAGGATCGGAATGTCACACAGGGCTGGGCTGGGGTTAGCCAGATGTGTGAAAAATCAGGATAGGGGATTGGGGTAGGGTGAGCAGATATCCCTATTTTATAGGGACAGTCCCAATTTTGGGATCTTTTTCTTATATAGGCTCCTTTTACCCTCACCCCCACCCCCTGTCCTGATTTTTCACACTTGCTGTCTGGTCACTCTAGGTGGGGGTAATTGGTGCCTATATAAGACAAAGCCCCAAATATCGGGACTGGTCCTATAAAATCACGACATCTGGATCTGGTCACCCTAGCTGGGGAGCGCCTCTCCCCGGGCTGGCAGCTGCCAGCGATTCGTCTCATCCGGGGGGAGCTGCACAGGGCAGGATGAGCTGCTGTGGCTCCATGGGTTACCTGTCTGAGATCAGATGCTGTGCTAACTTCACCATGGTCCGTAAGGCTGGTGGTGGTGCCCATTGGCGTGTGATTGGACCTGAGGGTTTGCTGCTGCTGTTGCCACTCTGCACCCCAAAAGGTGGATTTTGGGGTCTACTGCAGGTGTTGGACCAGCAGGCTGGGGGGTGAGCCAAGCATGAAAGCAGTACTGTGTTGCCATTTAGATTGTCATTTAACAACTTTGTTTGCCAAAAATTCTTGCTAACAATCCTGAATCCAATTTCAGTATTTTTTTTTAAAAAATCAATATCTTAGCCAAAACCAGAAAATTAAGTTGTTGACAATTATTAGTGACAGGTTTGGTTTGAGGCAGGGAGTAGGCCAGTTTTCATCAGAGAAACAAAAAATGTTGACTGACTTTCCTATAGCCTGTTACTCCTGATAAGAGCCCTCCAACAACTGTAATATGCTCATCTCCTTACTAGTGTATAAAGCAGGAGTCGGTAACCTACGGCACACGTGCCAAAGGTGGCAAGTGAGCTGATTTTTGATGGTATGCAGCGGCAGGCTGAGCGGCTCGGCCCATCACTGCTCTGGGGTTCCGGCTGCTGCCCTATTGTCAGCTGGGATACCAGCCGCCGGCCCCACTCAGCACCTGCTGCTGGCCTGGGGACCCCCAAGGAACCCCAGGCTGGCAGTGGGCTGAGCAGGCCAGCTGAACCACTCAACCTGCTGTCAGTCTGGGGTTCCATTCACTCAGCCGGCAGCGGGCTGAGTGGGCTGGTGGCGGGCTGAGCAGGGCCGGTGGGGGGTTGAGTGGCTCAGTCTGCTGCCAGTCTGGGGTGCCAGCAGCACTCAGCCTACTGCTACTCCAGGTTTCCGACTGCCAGCCCCTTGCCAGTCAGGATCCCAGCCGCTGGCCCCACTCTGCCTCCTGCCAGCCTGGGTGAGCAGAATCCGAGGCTGGTAGCGGGCTGAGGGGGGTTGGCGGCCGGGATCCTGGCTGGCAGGAGTTGGTGGTCAGAACCCCAGACCAGCAGCGGGCTGAGCAGGGCCTGGGATCCTTGTCTAGGGTTCCAGCCACCAGCCCCACTCAGCCCGCTGCCGGTCTGGGGTTTCATTTACTCAGCTGGCAGTGGCCTGAGCAGGACCAGTGGCCAGGACTTTGCCACTCGTATTCTACTGAGTGTACATTCTAATTCTACTTCTAATTCTAATTCTACATTCTACTGAGTGTACATTGCCACTCGTATTCTACTGACAATTCCTGTAACAGTAGCATCAGGAGAATGGAGTTTCTCAAAACTAAAGCTCATTAAAAACTATCTCCGCTCTACAATGAGTCAGGAACGCTTAACTGGTCTTGCTATTCTTGCAGTCGAACAAGACACGACTTTGTCTTTGTCATACGATGACATTATTACTGATTTTGCAGCCAAAAAAGCCAGAAAGATTGCTTTTAATTAAAAACTAATCCTTGCTTCAATACCTCTTCATATAAATTTCCAATAAAATTTTGACAAATTAAAAAAATTATATTATTTGCATCATTCTGTCAAATCAGAATTTTTTCTATAGTGCTACTTCTTTAGTGCTAGTGCATCAGCATTACAGTGTGCTTAATTAAGTTAAACTGGTTTTAATAACGTGAATGTGGCAAGTTTTCCAGTACTGTATGCTTATATTTGTGTTGCTAAGAGCAGATCAGGCACAGGGGCACCAGTTTAATAATCTTGCCTAGGGCACCATAAATCCTAAGGACGGCCCTGATTCCACACCTTGTATTTGCTGTCAGATTTTGGGTCAGACCCTGCTCTTTTTATGCTGATGCAAATCTAGAGTGGAATCACACTGGAATTAGGTTGGTGTAACTGAGATCGGAATGCGGCCCTTTGTTTCCGTTCTATTCTAAGTTCTTATACCACCATGATCACCCTAGTACCCACAGTTCTCTCCTCTTTATACACCTCAGGTAACAGTGGGCACGATCCAGAAGAAGAGATATTACCATGAGTTCAAATGGCATCCCCGGCTTGAAGTACTTGGGTGTTTTTGTGAAGTGGATCTGATAGGGAGATGTCACAATGTTAATTCCGGTTCTCTCTGCTTCAACCATGTCGCTGCCTGCAGAGAAAAGCCATAGGTCAATTAAAACTGAGTAAGGCAATACAGATTTTGTCCTTAAGGTCCAGGCTAAAACACAAGGAATAGGCCATGGTCAGATGTTGATTCTTGTGATTTCACGAGTCTCCTGTTTAAATTCCTTGTCTTCAAGCCCCAGCTGCTAGAATCACCATATGGCACGAGAATCTCAGCTGTCATTAAAAAGAAGAAATAAGTTTCTAACCCTCCTGGTTGCAGAGAAAAGCTTCAAAACACATCCCAAGTGTGATCTAACGCCTCAAAAGCCAGGAAGGAATGAAAAAGCACCCAAAGTTTATTATTTTAAAAAACCTCATGATTTTTTCATATGATCTCTTGATTTTGGGAGTGGGGGGACTGACTTGTGATTTTTGCACTTTAGGGGTTGGCATTACTCCAGGACATTGAGCCTGATTCTGTTCTTGCACCAGTATAAATCAGAAATAACTCCCCTGCAGTCAGTGGCACTGTAGCAGTGAAAACAGAATCAGTCCCTTTCATGCTAAAATGACTTATTTTAGCTTTTAAAGATGCAACAAGAAAGAACAAAAACAAAGTCTCTGAGAGAGAGAGAGCACAGTGTGTGTGTATCTATATAATAAGATTCCAGGATTGTCACTCTGTCCATGTACCACTCTGAAGCCTAGAACGTCTGTTGCATCTGTGTGAAGTGATAGAAGAAGCTATACAAGCAAGAGGAGGGCCCTTTTCAGTTACAATATCACCAGGTTCAATCGTCACCAGGATTTGAAGTCTGTTACAGGCCAATTTTTAAGTCCCCAGCCATTCTGACTTTACCAGCCTGGTGTACAGCTCCAGTAAGGCATGTGCCATGCCAAGAGTCCTAGACCATTGTGATATCAGACACAACTCAACCAACCAATCACCACCTTTACTTTACCACTAATTTGCATGCAGTAATGTCATTGGTTGTTTGGATTACTTGGTCCAATTGCCACACCCCTGCAACAGCACAGGCTTTCAGCTACTGGTTTCATCTGTAACAAGCTACAGCTGCTCGGAACAGAATGGCTGCTCCCTCTGCAGGGAAAGTTTAGAAATCATAGCTATGTAGAGCGGGAAGGGACCGCGAGAAGTCATCTACTCCATCCTCCACACTGAGGCAGGAGTAAGTATGCCCAGACTATCCCTAAGAGCTGACCCAGAGCTCTTAGAAATGGTAAGCTGCAATGCACAGGAAACAAAGGTGCAACAGTTTCAAGCTACTTTTGCTGGTGTAAATCTGGAGTCATTCCGGGTGTGACACTACACCCCATATTCTTTATAGAAATATTGTTATAATATAATTATAGCATAACTGAGATATATTTTGTGCAAGATGGGTCTTGTGAGATATCATTGGAAAGGCTATGATTTACTGAATATGAATATATATGTATATATCATTTTTGTATCTTAAGTTAGAAATATTAACTATACATCTGTACTACAAAAGCGTTTGCACCCAGAGAACACCCACCAGACAAAATGCAATCAGTCTGGCTGGCTAGCTGGATACAAGTCAATAGACTATTAGGGAGAACAATGGGACTTTGAAGAGGGTAATCTCCCATCTTCCTGGGATGCTGCAAATGGACTTTGAGTTATGGCTGCAAGGTCATATGATTAAGTCACCTGATACTAGACTCCATAATAAAATTAGTACTTTTCCACTGGCCGGGGGTGGGAATCAGACTGGAAGAGAAGCAACAAAGAATTCTGTGGCACCTTATAGACTAACACATCTATTAGAGCATAAGCTTTCATGGGTGAATACATGTGTTAGTCTATAAGGTGCCACAGGACTCTTTGTGCTTTTTACAGATCCAGACTAACACAGCTACCCCTCTGATACTGGAAGACAAAGGATTCTCGCCATATGTAAAACTTATTTAAAGCAGGGAAGTGAGATAATCAGGGTCAGTTCTTCACTGAATGCCCACCCAAGATGACTGCTGAAAACACCTAAGACTGATCTGGGGAAGACAGGACTGAACTCAGGCTAGAGTGTCTCTGGCCTGTGAAAGAAATACCTGGAATTGAAGCTGCAAGCAAGAGCAGCTTACCTTGAGGAAACTCTGCAATCTGCCCCAAACAACATTTAGGGTGAGAAATTACTACTTGTAACCAATTTCTTTAGTAACTGAACTTATGTTGCGTTTTTGTTTTGTTTGCTGGATAACCTGCTTTGATCGGTTTGCTATGCCTTATAATCACTTAATATCTATCCTCTGTAGTTAATAAACTTGTCTTTGTTTTCTCTAAAACCAGTTTGTGGAATTCATAACAGGGGAGCAAAAACCTGTGGATATCACCCTCCACATTGAGGGAGGAGGCGAATTTCATGAGCGTACCCTGGACAGTTCTCTGTGCAGTGCAAGACGGTACAATTCTGGGTTTACACTCCAGAGGGGGTGTGCACTGGAGTGCTGGGAAATTCCTTAGCTGAAGCCTTCCCATGCAGAGCTGATTTCAGTGTCTGTGTCTTTCTGCAGCTAGGCATGTCCCTACCTCGGTCTGTGCTGGAGGAGGCTTGAGAGGGCCTGGATCAGCAGGACAGTGTAATGGAGCCCAGGCTGGTGGAAAGGGCAGGCTCAGCGGTACCCTAACGTGGGGGAGAAACCCGTCACACCAGGTTTACCTCAGAGCAAACAAGGTAAGAATCTAGCCTGCAGCCTTTAAGATCTGCAGAACCCTAAGCAGATAGGGCTTTATGCATCTAAATCAACACCTTGAACTGCACTCGGCACTGGCTTGGAACACCCCGTGAATAAAGCACTTGGCTTTGCACTCATTGCTGATGCTCACCAGATTCTGTCAAAACGGTGACAGAGACGTAGAGCGAGTGGCCAACCAGTTCATTCAGGTTGGCAAACCGAGCCTGCAGCATCGCTCTGGTCAGCGTTGCTTCCCCATCTCCGTCTTCTATCTAGGAAGGGAGAGAGAGTTTCATGACCTCACCCACACAGTTTCCCAGGAGGCATGAGTCTCTCCTCACCACAGCTGAGAACAGGAATTACCGAGATTCTCTTGAGAGACTGTGGGATACTCCTCTTCTCATCATCCATCTTCACCCCAAAGAGGACAAAGGCATGGCCATCTAGTTTTTTCCCATATAGGTACCTGGAGGAGATACGGATGGGTAAGAAGTAAGATAGGTAAGGAAACCTATTGCTGAATATTATGGTCTCATGCCACCATTCTCTTCTATAGGCCCAGCTCCTCGGTTAGTTTATCTCTCCCATGTTCCACCATGGTAAGAAGTGGACCATTATGGCTATGGTGCATTACGGGAATTTAATTCCAGATTACAAGTCCAGCCCATGGAGAAGAATGAAACACCTGAATGGCAACTCTCATGAGGCACCATGCCAGCATTTCTGAATCACAAGGTCTTCAGACTTTTTTTTTTTCTTTCCATTTTTGGACATTGGTTTCTGGATAAAAAAACAAATAAACAGAATTTTCCATGGAAAAAGGATGCTCTTCATGAAAAAAAAATATTTAGTGGAAAACATTCCCAAAGTGATGCAAGACTTAGGTTTCTTTCTGCACTAAAACCTGTGGTTGCTACCCCACTCAGCTGATCCTTTCCACCCACTCGCAGACTCACTTCGCAGTGATAGAAACCCTGAAGTCTTCATTGCTATCGATGTATAAAAACTTCTCAGATGGTTCCAATATGACTTCGAAACTTGGCAACACTGGAGAAACAAGAGGAGAAAAGGGGAACATTGAGCTTGTAGGAGAGGGTGGGTTGCCAGCACTGCCAAGCCGAATGGAGAGTTTGCTCCAAGATGGTGTCAGGAGAGTAGGGACAGAGCCGCTCCCTAAGCCTGGGCCCGGTGGGTGCCGGATTCTTACCGTACTCCTTAACATCAAATTGTGCACTGAAGGTCTGGTGAGGGGAGTCTTCATACTTGGCTGTGATCTTCCAGGTTCCCAGACTGGAGGAAGGAAATAAGAAGGAACACTGAATGCACTTAACACGCACATTTCACAAGGCCCACCTGGCTCACTTGTTTCTCCAGTAATTTTATCACTTTAAAGGTAAATCTGAGCCATACATGGAACTCAAGCTGTCTTCAGAGAACTACATGGAACCCCGGACAAGTCATTTTTTGCTGCACCTAGATGTTTTCATGAACCAGAACTAGAGGCAGGGACTTGGAACAAAACATTAACCTTTGGCCAGCAAGGTTTGGGAAGTTTGGATCGAAACTTTGTGGCTGGCACTTGTTTCTTCAGTCTGTGTGAACCAAAACCCTCAATCCAAACACCCCCAAATTTAAGGAAACTCTAATCCAAACCAAAATCAGGGCCCTCACTCACCAGCTCACTGATGCAATTTTCAGAGTAGTTGAGCATTCCTAAATCCCATTGAATGGGAGGTAGGATGCTCAGCATTTTTGAAAAACAGACCAACAGGGCTTAATCCTGCCTTCACATACTCTGGAATAAATCAGGAGTAATAGCAAGGAAGGCAGTGCAACTTCATTCTGGTGTCTGCGTAGACTTGGAAAGATTAGTTCTTTTATTGATACGTGTCATTGATTTCACTGTGCACACGCATACTGACAAAAACACATTTATATCAATAATATCAAAATTTACAGATAGGCAAAGCAAGAAAAATGCTGCTTGAGAACTTACTACAGTTTGATTTAAGGCTTTATACGTTGTGTATTTGGCCATATGATTATCCACTGAAACTATAAGAAATATAAATCAAATTATGCCAAGATTGGATCTCATAGAATGTGAGGGTTGGAAGGGACCTCAGGAAGTCATCTAGTCCAACCCCCTGGTCAAAGCAGAGCCAATCCCCAGAGAGATTGTTGCCCAATATCCCTAAATGGCCCCCTGAAGGATTGAACTCACAACTCTGGGTTTAGCAGGCTAATGCTTGAACCACTGAGTTCTCTCCCCCCTCTCAAACAGGGGTGGCTCTAGGTATTTTGCCGCTCCAAGCATGGCAGGCAGGCTGCCTTTGGCGGCTTCCCTGCGGGAGGTCCCCGGTCCTGCAGATTCGGCGGCATGCCTGCAGGAGGTCCGCCGAAGCCGTGCGACCAGAGGACCCTCCACAGGCATGCTGCCGAAGGCAACCTGCCTACCACCCTCGTGGCAACTGGCAGAGTGCCTCCCATGGCTTGCCACCCCAGGCACGCGCTTGGCGTGCTGGTGCTTGGAGCTGCCCCCGCTCTCAATAGATATGTGTCAGGAGAGTTTGTTTTCTCGACGTCACTTGAAAATGCCTGTAGGAGATGAACTAGCTGATCGGCCACACACAGTAACTAGCTCCACATCATCTCTTCTGCTTCCCTGCCCAATTCCTGCAAAGCTCTGTTCCATCCAGGCATAGTAACATCCGAGCAATCTACCTGATAATCTCCGGCAAGTTATGGCTCAGGGAGAAGATGCCTGATTTCAAGGGGGCGGAGATGGGAATCTGCTTGACAATAATGGACTCAGGGGTCTGGAAAGGAAACAAGTTAAGAGTTTAGGGAGAAAAATGCTTCAAATTGCTCTTCACAACATCATCTGCCACATTTACATTCCTGGGCCAGTGGAGGGTTCTCCATACTTCCAACAATAGCATGTAACAATCTGGACTCCACTGATTGGTTTGAATTTCTTAACTATCCAGAGACACCGGAAAAAACGACAAATCTCTCTTGACCTTCTGATCTGGCTCAGCGAGGCCAGCAAAGAACTCAAGGAGGCGGCTCAGAAGACTAAAGAGCCTCCACGGCAGAATCTTGCAGATGCCAGACTTAACCCTGAGCTAGCTGCAAACCTTGGAGCTGCCCAAAGGGCTGCATCGCTCTGCCAACCACAGCTGCTCCCCATCGCAAGGCCCCAGCTGGTTATGCTGCTGCTCAGGGCAGAGTGTCAAAGAAAGGGGAAACTGAGTCAAAGAGGAACTGAAGGGACAGATGTGTTCTCTCCCCTCCCAGCTGGCTGAGGTGAGGAAACCCCCTGGGGATTATTGCCCAGGGTTTTGCAGCTGATTTACTTTATTTTATGGATCATAAAGCCCAGTGGAAAGGGCCTGAACAGAACTAATGCCTGGAGCTATAATCCCTGTTCCTGCCACCAGTTTACACGTCCTTCAAAGGGCTCCTTGCAGTGGCTCCTTGTCTTCAGCCTTCCCAGACGACCACGTGCCTGGCTCTTCCAAAATTTTGCTCAAGCGTTAACACCGTTGCAGAATCGCGGGACCTCCCCCAAGAGCTGCCTGGCTGCTGCCCCTGCAAACTTTGTAACCTCCATAATGACAGGGGAGAATTTGGATGCCAGAGGTTTGCAAAAAGAGTCCTCAGATAATCATTTGCTTTTCTCCTGGCCATACCATGTTGCAGCTACACGCAGAGGGTCTATGCAGCCTCTTCAGTCACAATAAATTGCTGCACATTACCCAGACAAGTGGCTAAACCCACCTATCCCCCTACGGACTCACAGAACAGAGACCTCACCTCAAACTCCACGATCACTGTCTTAGACACCGGTTCCAGTTTGTGACCCACAGTGAAGATCCGGTAGAGGACTGAGAAAATAAAGAGAGAAGAGAGGGATGTCATTAACAGATAGATATCTTGGCCCAAACTTAGGTATCTAAGTCTGATTGAAACCAACGGGAGTTCAGTGCCTTACTCCACGGAGGAACTGAGCCATCAGCCCCCATCAGGGGTTGTTTCACGATAGCCTCTTTCTACAGTTGGAAATCTCCATGGCTTTTTAATTTAGGCTGTTTTCTTGCTTTTCTCCCCTGTCCCTAAGTACCAGATGGGAGGGCTTTGTCATTGCAGGGACCTGTCCTGCTCTGAATGGCCTGGGATTAGCAGCTCCTATTTCACACAGGCTTTGGGATGGTCGTCAGATTGGGACATGTATCTTGGTTCAATATGGAGCAGAACCAGTCACTGTGATTTGAAAAGTTCCATCGCCCATTCTTAATCCAATGGCCCACCCAGTCTTTCGGTATCTAACACTCAACAGGACGTTCCAGCTAGGACAATGCTGAAGGGTGAAATATTGCAAATTCATGGTGGCAGAGTCTCTGCCCCAACTGTCCTCCATCTTCAGTCAGACAACAAGCAAAGCAATATGCACAGGATGGACCCAGCAGCCCTTCTGTAGATATGGCATGACATCAGCAGCTCTCACCCCTTCCCATTAGAAGAGACCAGGGGAAGGCAGTACCTGTAGACCCGGGTGTATAGATGGTTTTGTCTGTCTGGATAAAGATGTATCCACTGTGGAAATGGACCAGAACCACTTTCTCCAGGGTTTGCTGAGGGAACGTAGCCTTGACCACAACATACTGGTTTTGTTTGGAATCCTTCTTTATGTCTTTGGTGGGAACCTGCATGAGAAGAAGAGCATGGATGAGTTCTTCCTGCTTTTACTCACTGCCACAAGGGATGCTCTACGCAAAAGTGTTAACAATGCTTAAGTTATACATGGAAAGAATCCATAAGAAAACATGGCCTTTTACTAACCCACTCTACATGCAGTTCTCCAGCAGGTTACACACCTGCCGTAAGATGGTGGGGAATACCCCAGGTGGAGGGGGATTCCTAGGATGGCACAGTCAGTGTAAGTCACCACCAGTGAGTCAGGCCAGACCATTTGGACGGTCCTGTACCCTTTGTCCGGTCACCTCCTCTTATATGGAATCTTTGTTAACCAAAGGGCATCCCATGGGTGCCCTGCTGAAGTCAGTTCTACTGCACTGATGTGCTCCCGACTATTCCTACTGTGCTCCCCTAAAACTGTAACATCTTGGAGACCTTCCCTCTGTCCTCCCAACTCTCCATTCCTGGCTAGGACTTTGGATCAACTCAAAACGAGAATCCTGCTCCCCCAGGGAACCCCATCCAGAAATGATGCTGTGCCCAGTGCTGATGAGGGACAGGACTTGGCAAGCTCTGAGCAAGTTTCCCAGGCAGTGCAAACACGAGCCACAGGGCATATGGTTATGTACCTTACCACAGAACCTCGGTGCATTGAATGAAAAAGCTCCCAAGTCAGCTGAGACACAAATAATTCACTTTGACGTGTTAACAGGAATTAAGACCAAAGTATTCACCAAAACTCTTGTGACTTTAACCATTTCATAGTCGTCTTTTTTTTTTAATTTGCAATGGAAAATGCCAAAAAATGAACAAAATCATGTCAATTGCATGTCCACCATCACAATACCTGAGCATCTTCCAGTTGGGCATTAAGAAACAGAACTAATATCTGTCCAATGTGGTTTGATGTTAGATCTCACTGTGATTCCGTTTATCTATTTAAGTTATTTTATGGCCCCTATTATCATATCAGTATATTGTTACCCAAGTGTCTCAATTTTAATGCATTTTCCCTCACAGCATGCCCTCCCCCTGCGCCCAGGATAAAGAAGTGCTATTATCTATATTTCAGAGTTGGAAAAACCCTGAGGCACAGAACAACTTATCGAAGGATGCCGAGAGAGTCTGTGACAGAGCTGGAAATCAAATCCAGGTCTTCTAAGTCCCAGGCTAGCAGCCTAACCACCAGACCATCCTTCCTCTCAACTTTTTCTTCTACCTCCAAATTTGGGGCACCTCAGTTTTTAGGTCCCCAACAAGAGACTCCCCAGCGCTTATCTGACTAGTTAGCTATACGCTCCCATCACTAATAGATTCCTAGATGTTACGGACAGAAGGGACCAATGTGAGTTAGTCTGACCTCCTGTATAACTAGGGCCCAACCAAATTCATAGTCCATTCTGGTCAATTTCATGGCTGTAGGATTTGAAAATTAGTCAATTTCATGTTCTCAGATGTTTATATCTGAAATTTCAGGGTGTTGTAACCGTGAGGATCCTGACCCAAAAGTGATTCATGGAGGCAAGGGGGTTGCAAACCTGTTGTGGGGGGGGGGGGTGTCATAGGATTGCCACCCTCACTTCTGCACTGCCTTCAGCTTCATGCAGTCAGGGGAGGTACCCAGAGGTGGGTCTCATCTTCCCCAGAGAGCAGCTGTGCAGGGCAGCAGTAAGTCCTGTCCCTCCCCAGCATCTGCGGCTCCAGGCACCAGCGCTCCAAGCACGTGCCTGGGGCAGCAAGCCGCGGGGTGCGCCCTGCCTGTCCCTGCGAGGGCGGCAGTCAGGCAGCCTGTGGTGGCTTGCCTGCAGGCGGTCCGCCAGTCCCGCAGATTCTGCAGTAATTCGGCGGTGGGTACGCTGAAGCCGTGGGACCAGGGACCTCCCGCAGGCAAGCCGTTGAAGGCAGCCTGCCTGCCGTGCTTGGGGCGGCAAAAAATCTAGAGCTGCCCCTGCTCCCCAGCCCTGAGGGGACTAACAGCTGGAGCTAGGGGCGTGGTAGGAGACCCCGGCTGGGGCACCCCCAGCCCTGCCCCTTTTCCTCCCCTCCAATAGCTAGATTTCACAGAGGAGGTCTGATTTCACGGTCTCTGATGCATTTTTCACTGCCATGAATTTGGTAGGGCTCTATGTATAACACAGGCCATAGACTTTCACCCAGCAATTCCAGCTCATAACTTCATGCTGGGCTACAGTTGAAAATGATAACCTTTGTTTCACGGGATGACCTGAGACTGGAGTTTTACGCACCTTTATTATGGCTGTGCCCATCATCCCATTCTCAGGGTTGAGGTTGGTTTGGACCTGGTATAAGATGTTTTTCTTAAACGGGAAGTCCTGCACGATGATTGTAACTGTGATTGGGGCACTGAGGCCATGGGCTTCCACCACGACCTTCTCTTCACTCTCCACCCGCAGGACGTTGGGTGTGATCAGGGAGTAGCTGTGAATGGTGAAAAGGTCGATTTGATGAATTCAGTCAGTATTTAAAACCCCACTGGCTGCGATTCCCACATCCCCAAGGAGGTTTTATACCAAGCTTGTTGCCACGGTTTACAATTTATTATTTGCTTTACAGCAGCATCTTGAAATCCCAACAGCGACTGAGGCACAGTACAAATACAGAGTAAGAGAGAGTTCCCGCCCCTAGAGGTGTGTCTACACAGCTCCTGGGAGGTATGACTCCCAATTTGGATAGACATAGGACTTGTCTACACTATGGGGGTTTTCTATCGGTGTAGATAATGCACCATCCATTCCTCCATCAGCCTAGCTGCATCTACACTGGCAGTTAGGTTGGCTTGACTACAGTGCTGCTTAAACCCCTGGGCAATGTAGCTGGGTTGACCTAAGTGTTAAATGTAGACCAGGGCATACAAGTGCTAGCTCTGATCGAACTGGTTCCTAAAAATTGCAACAGGGCCATGGCAGCTGGGGCCCAAGGTGCACTAAGACAAACTGCACTAAGGAACTGTTAGTACACATTAACAGTGTCCTCACAGACAGTTAGTGTGCAGTGGGGGGTAGATTTACACCTCAGTTTGCTGTGAACTAACTCTTCATGGAGACAAGCCCTTCCAAGTCCAGTTGACTTTGCCCCTAAATCACCTAGGCTGTCTGGAAAATCCCCCCTTAGGCAATGGCATTAAAGCAAGGTTGCCGTCTTCCTGGAGAAATAATTGACTGATTACATCACCCATAGTGTTGTGAATTCACAAGGAAGTAAGCCTGGAGGGAAATAAGTTTTGCTAAATGTCAGCCAAGTTGTCTGTGTGCCACTCTGGTATGAGCGCTGATGGACGATCGGACAAGAGTTTTTCATACCAGATAAAGATCATACACACGCACATGCATCGGTAAAAAATTCAGGGCATACTGCACTCCTGTCCCTAATGAAAATTGCTGTGAGTGGATGTGTCCTCTGGCCTGATCCTCTGTTACCGCTTTTCCAAAATGGGGTGTCCTGCTGTACACAGATACAGTAGGGGATGCTCTTCCCTTTAAGTCAGTGCTGACCCCAATGCCCCAGCATGGTGCCAGGGGTGCTGCATTAGAATCATAGACTATTAGGGTTAGAAGGGACCTCAGGAGGTCATCTAGTCCAACCCCCTGCTCCAAGCAGGACCAATTCCCAGATTTTTACCCCAGTTCCCTTAATGGCCCCCTCAGGGATTGAACTCACAACCCTGGGTTTAGTAGGCCAATGCTCAAACCCCTGAGCTATCCCTCCCCCCACAACTAGCTAAGTTGTGGCTCAGTAGGGGGGTGCTCTCTTCCAACTCTGTGGTGATCTTGATGACCCACTTTGATGCTAGTGCTGTGCTGGTGGGGGCAGGCCCGGTTTAACGCACATGTATTCAGTGCTCTTGCACTGGGCCCCCATCTCCAGGGGTGCCTGTCCATCTGGGCGGGGGGTGAACAAAGCCTGTCAGATTATTTTTTTGGTCCGTCACAGTCCAGTTTGGGGCAGGTGAGCCTATGGCACCAGGACCAGGATGGGAACAGAGGCCCCCACCACCGGTGTGCTATGGTGACAGCCAGTTGGCAGGAGCAGGGAGCCAGGGCAGCCCCATTGGACAGGAGCCACCATGTGGGGTAACTATGGGGTGACTCAGTCTCCAACACCCTCATAGGTCCTCCACCCCCTAGGGGTAGGACCCAACCCACTCCTCCCCCCAGTCACACATTTCCCCACGATTTCCATTCCCAAAATTTTTTAATCTGGCACTGGTGGGGGGGGGACTCAGCAGGGGCACTGTCCCCTGGCAGTCAGTGCTGGTACCAATGCCCCAGTGCGGTGCTATGGGGCACTGTGCTGCAGGGAGCAAGGTGTGTGGGTCAGTAGAAGGAGCTTTCCCGTCTGAGCCAGTGCCGACCCCAGTCCCCCGTGGGGAGGGCGATACTGTGTCCTCCCGCATTCCACCAACTGCGATCATATGGTCTGCAGCCAGCGTGTGTGACCTTTTACGAATGCGCTGCCCTTTGCACGGCCTGACCCGGCCTAGAGAGGAGCATGCTGCGCTGGGGAGTTGTCTAGCACGGGCCATGTTTGCTGCTCCACAGGCAATAAATACCAGGAGCACCTATGCAGGGCGTGTGCTTGGTACCAGCCGTCCACCAGAGCTGTCAAAATGGACCAGGTAGGCCACTGATGTTCCTCCGAGAAATCCTAGAGAGCAGGTCAGGGATGAGACCCGGAGTGAGCCCTGCACAGTGGCTACTGAATCTCTCCCCCTCCTGGGGGATCCCTCCCTCCTCCTTTCCTGAAAGTTGGCCCAGGCTCAGAAACAGGCTTCATAAATCTCTGGAACCCTTTGGGAAAAGCTGCACAGAGGTCTGCGCATCTGGTCTGCAGCCCTCCGTGGTGCATTCCCAGTGGGGTCAAGCTGCAAAACCCACACCCACATCCAGACGTCCGTCTATCACCCCGAAGTCTGGTATCTGGACAGCAGCCCCTCCAGCCCCATGGGGATGGTGGGGACCCGACCCAGGCTCTGTATGTGAGTTGAGTCATCCTGACAGATCAATGCGTCTCTCATGCAGCTTCTGGCTTCTCACTGGCTCAGCAGGCCCCTGAGGTAGGATGAACCTTTAAGCAGCCTCCTAACCCCACTTCTGAAGTGGGGCATCCCTCGGAGTTTCCCTCTGTCACCTGCTCAGTGTCACATCCATCGTTTGGCCTGGCCATAGGGGGCAGCACCAAATCAAACCAAACTACCTGTTCCTGCCGCCTCCCTTTTATCACAGCCATCCCCTGGCACCAAGATCCCTTCCCAGCTTTAGTCTGGGCTATTGGGCTGGCTCCTGGCTGTTCATCTGGCCACCCCCGCACAGACAGGAACAGGGCGGGAGGCGGTAACCACACCAGGCAGCCAATCAGTCAGATGGACAATCGAAGCTTAGCCCCAGCGTCACACTCAGAGCACTCACCGGACATAGATCTCACAGCCCTTTACAGAGGTAGGTAAGTGTCATGATCCCCTTTCACAGATGAGGGAGAGGCCGGCAGAGAAAAGGGGAGGACCTTCCTTAAGGTCACACAGCCGGTCAGTGACTCAGCTGGGAATAGACCCCAGCAGTTTTGAATCCTAGTCACACCACCTGGCTCTAACCACTAGACATCATTCCCCTCCCAGAATCCAGGCGTCTCCTGGATATCCCTATTGTGAGACCGTCAGGTAGAACCAAGGAGTTCTGACTCCCCTTCCCATCTTCTGGCCCCCTAGGCACATTCCCTCTAACAGCTGGAAATAAAACCCAGGAGTCCTGACTCCCAGTGCCGTGCCCAAGTCGTGGACCACTGTGCTTCGGAAGCCCACCAGCCCCTTGGACGTGAACTGGGTTCTGGTCTGCCTCATGCACAATAAGCAATCCCCTTAGCCAGTGGAGTTACTCCAGTGTAACTAACTATCCGTTGAAGTCAGTGGAGTTACTCCAGGTTTGCACCAGTTTTCACTGAAAATAGAATTTATCCCCACTGGGTGTCTTGCAGATGTAGAAGCTGAGCAAGAAGTTCAAGATGTGGCCTATAGAACCTGATTCTGGTCTCTTTTAGGGCCTGATCCAAAGCCCACTGAAGCCAAGGGAACGACAACCTCACTGATTTCAGCACATTTCCGGGGGGTGCAATCCCACTGTTTTCTATGGAGTTACTCCCAGTCTACACCTGGTTCACTTAGATCAAGTGAGGCTCAAAATCCAGTTTATTCTTTAAAAAAAATTCTGTCTTCCAAACCCCAAAATTAGCCTTGGAACTGAGCAAGGGAGAAGAGGGTTGGACCAGGCGAGGAAGAGAATTTCTGCAGCCTGTTGCCATTCCACACACAGTAGCAGAGAAGAGAGGAAAATTGAGCTTGGTTTCCATTGGGAGCCATGTAACCAACCCAGGTTAATCTCCTCATCACCGCGGGGGTACTTACAGTTGGCTGTGAGAAACAGCCGGGAAGTAGAAAGCAAACACGGCCACCAGGTAGAGAGCAGAGCCCCCCATGGTGAGGACAGGAGGGTCAGGAGAAATAGCTCCTCCTGGGCTATTTATCCTCAGAGTTGCCTGTAAGCTGAGCCCTTGTGCAAACAGCTGGGCGGGTTAGTCAGTTAAGGGGGGAGTCCAGGAAACCTGAAAAGTTCAGAACAAAAGATGTTTTCTTCACTCCCTTGACACAAGAGTTCATTTATCTTTCCAAGTAGGGGTGGGGCTGGAATTAGGACCTGAGGCTGTGGTTGTGTTTACTCCACGCCAAGGTGCTAAACACAGATCAGAATGGTGGGGCTCTGATAAATACCACAGTTCAGTTTTGCATGGGGGGCAGAAGTGGGGCTGGAAGTCAGGACTTCTGGGTTCTGTTCCCAGCTGTGAATGAGGAATAGGTTCAAGTGGGTTATAGCAGGGGGCACTGGGAGTCAGGACACTTGGGCTTTATTCCTAGCTCTGGGAGGGGAGTGGGATCTACTGAGTTACAACGAGGGGGCACGCTGAGTATCAGGACTCCTGGGTCTGCCTATTGACTCTGTTGTCCCTTGGGCAAGTCCTGGGATGTTTCAGTAGGGAAAGTGGTCCCAGTCCTCAAGGGCATCCCAGAAGGGTGGATCTCTCTGTCTAGCCCACTCATTTGGATTGTAAAACCTTTGGGGCAGAAACTGTCCCTTAGTCCAGGACTCCTCTACACTCTATTAGTGAATCTATGTTCCTGATAGCAATGGTGGGATTGCTAATAAAGACAGGGCACCAGCATGTTCAACCAACCGTCATCTACACCTGCTCTGTATGCTTTCACAGCACCTAGCACAAAGAAGGCCTTTGGGTGCTACTGCCAGGTAACATAAAACTGATCAAAGGAAATAATGAGGAATTAGCCTGCGGAACTCACTGGCACATGATAGTCCTGCTTCAGGACATAAGGCAATGGGTGTTAAGAGATGATGTCCCCACCAGGAAGACTATAATTTTCCACAGTAGAGTTTCTTGTCCCTCGCTCTGAAATGTCTGGTCATGGCCATGCTTGGCGATAACCCTATGATCTGATCCAGTGTGGCAGTTCCTGTGCCCCTAAATACATCATGGTTGGCATCTTCAAAGCCATGTAGGAGATTCAGACACATTGTAATGGCAGATGGGTATCAAAATCCCTTCCGTGGCTTTAAAGCTCGAAACAGCAATTTGCACAGACACCGCTTAACCTATTACTCTTCACCTGCAATAAACCCATAATCCAGTACCTGGTCTTTTAGAGGTTAAAATCCTTGATGAACCAGACTTTCAGATCTCTGGGACAGATCATCCTCTGGTATGAACCCACCTAGCCCCACGGAGATCACTCATCTCAGAGTCTGTTTTTAACTTCCTCTGCGTAAAAGCAAACCAGGGAAGAGTTAATGGGGGAAGGCAGGTTATCAGCTGCCTTCCAGTAACAGGTTTTTTTTCCTGGCAGTGGTATTTGGACAGGGCTTCAGTCTGGACAATATCCAAAGACATCCAGTTGCAACATATTTGCTTATGGATAAACAGCCGACTGGGCTTACCTAACAACGGGTGTCACAAGTCTGAGCAGTGACAATGCCATATGGCTAGCAGGGCCAAGGAGGGCTCAATAGAATGGGAGCGGTGAAAGTAAAAGCAACATAGTGTCATGGCTAAGGCAGCGGCCTGGGACCCAGGAGATCTGAATTCTCTTCCAGGCTCTGCCCCTGACCTGCGGTGTGACCTCTAGCATTGCCTCTGGATGATGAATCTCTGGGACAGAGCCACTGCCCCTTGCTATGTACAACCAGCGCCTAGCATGCTGGGCCCTTGAGGTGCTAATGCCATATGAATAACAAATACAGAGCTGGGAAGATACTCCATCATTAGCTCCATTTAAAACCCAAGGGCAACTCCTTAGCTGGCATAAATGGCCATACTGCCATTGACTTCGTTAGAACCAGGGGCGGCCCTAGGTATTTTGCCGCCCCAAGCACGGCAGGCAGGATGCCTTCAGCAGCTTGCCTGCAGGAGGTCCCGAGTCCCACAGATTCGGCAGAACACCTGCAGGAGTCTGCCGAAGCCACGCGGCCAGCAGACCCTCTGCAGGCATGCTGCCGAAGGCAACCTGCCTACTGCCCTCGTGGCGACCAGCAGAGCGCCCCCTGCAGCTTGCCACCCCGGGCACACGCTTGGCATGCTGGTGCCTGGAGCCGCCCCTGGTTAGAGCAATGCTGGTTTGCACCAGTCAAGGCAGTAGCCTCCAATTAGTGTGTGAGCCTATAGACGTGCCAGACTCATGCCTGCAGCACTTCCTGCTGGTTATCCTGGGAATTAGCTCAACTCAGCCCAGAGCACCTTCTGCATGCCAGTGATCCACCTTCCAGCTACTGGCCCACATGTCCCTTCCAGGACCCCAGTGCCCCTTTAACTGGGTATCCCCCTCCCAGGGGAATCCCCACCCCACTATCCCCACTTTGCCTCAGTATTGGCTACCGCCCAGTCTCCATCTAGCCCCTGTTCACTGGGGCAGACTGCAGTATCAGCCACTCATCATCGGCAAAGGGGTTTGGACCTGCTGCCTTGGCCTACCCCCTGCAACCCCTAGTACCTCTTGGCCTTATGCTAGGCTACAGCCTGGGGCTTTCCAGGCAGGAGCTCCCCAGCCTCTCCCCAGCCCTGCTTCATTCAGTTACCTTGTCTAGCTCCCTGCAGCCAGGCCCTCCTCCCTCTACAGGCAGAGAGAGTGCTTGGGCTCCTGGCTCACAGCTTCTTATAGGGGCCAGTTGGGCCTGATTGGGGCATGGTTACAGCTGAGCCTGCTTTCCCCAGTGAGCCCAGGCTTCTTGCCTTAGCTATAGCCCTCTCCTGGGATGTCTCAAGTCCCGCAGAGCAGGAGCGAGTAATCATTCTGCTACAGAGCCCAAGGGGCTCCTTCATGGGGCCGTGAGCACAGGCGTGTATTTGGCGCTGCTTACCCCTGTCCCGGACACCTGCCCCTTCTGCGGCGTGAGGGAGACCCTGGCGCACGTTTACTTGGAGTGCGCCAGGTTGCAGCTGTCATAACATTTTTCCCAGATTTGGGCCTTAGCGTCCAAAATATGGGTGTTAGCATGAAAACCTCCAAGCTTAATTACCGGCTTGGACCTGGTAAAGCTGCCATCACCCAAAAATTTAGAGTGTTTTGGGGCACTCTGGTCCCCCCAGCAACCTTCCCTGGGGACCCCAAGACCCAAATTCCTTGAGTCTTACAACAAAGGGGAATAAACCATTCCCCCCCCCCTTCTCCCTTCCAGGTGTTCCCTCCCTGAGTTCCTGGAGAGATACACAGAAGCAAGCTCCGTGAATCTAAACAGAGGGACTCCACCCTCCCTATTTCCAGTCCTGGAAACAGAAGTACCGAGAGGTCTAATCCCCCACCCCCTTCACCCAGAGGGAATGCAAAGTCAGGTTTAGAAAATCTAACACACAGAGATTTTCCCCCTGACTTCTTCCTCCCACCAATTCCCTGGTGAGCTGCAGACTCAATTCCCTGGAGTCCCCACTAAAGAAAAACTCCAACAGGTCTAAAAAAGAAAGCTTTATAAGAAGAAAGAAAAATACATAAAAATGGTCTCTCTGTATTAAGGTGACAAATACAGGGTCAATTGCTTAAAAGAAATATGAATAAACAGCCTTATTCAAAAAGAATACAATTCAAAACACTCCGGCAACTACACACATGTAAATACAAAAAGAAAACAATATAAACCTTATCGTCTTACTATCTTGTACTTACAACTTGGAACCAGAAGATTAGAAAGGCAGGAGACAGAAAGATCACTCTCAGAGCCGAGAGGGTCAGACCCAAGACAAAAAACAAAGAACTCACACACAAACTTCCCTCCACCCAGATTTGAAAAAGTCTTGTTTCCTGATTGGTCCTCTGGCCAGGTGTTTCAGGTTACTGGTGTTACCCCTTTACAGGTAAAAGAACATTAACCCTTAGCTATCTGTTTATGACAGCAGCCCCTATACCGGCTCCTCACCAATCTCCTGTTGCGTTTCTGGCTGCACTTTTTCCCTCACCTCCTTGTCTATGCACTTCCTATCCATGGCCCCACAAAGTTGCGGGACCTCCTGGTCAACCCCCTCCTCGCCCTGGCTAAAAAGGCCATCCACACAACCAGGGAGAGGAGGTTGGCCAATGGAGACTCCGGAGACTGTGGGGTTGTTTCCAATCCTTGGTCCTTTCACGTATCCCGGCGGAGTTCCTCTGGGTGGCATCCACTGGCTCCCTTGACGCCTTTGAGGAGCAGTGGGCGCTGTCCGGGGTTCTCTGCTCGGTGTCCCCGTCAGGCTCCCTTCTTATGACCCTTTGACCTCACTCCTGTCCCTGTTCTTTTATTAGTTGTCCCCCGCAATCAGTGGGGTTCTGAGGTCCTGTGGGTCCTCCCCTTAGTCTGGGGGGTGGGATCCTTTAGCAGTGGGCGGGCTTCCGGCCTCCCACTTCCCAGACACCCAATAGATACAGAGCCCAAGGCCTAAGACTTGCATCTACCATAATAATCATCCTCGCCCTTTGTTTTACAAGCAAGATTTTAATTTTTCCATCAGGGAGACAGGGAGCAAGTCGTGTTTGTGGCCTGGTACTATGGAAATGCCATCTGAGATTGGGGGCCCACTGTCCTAGGCACTGTACCTACACTCAGCAAGAGGCAGTCCCTGCCCCAAAGGGTTAATTTATACACTCAGGGTCAGGTCACAGGCTAGTCTCAGTGGAGTTACTGTGTTGAATGAGTAGTGAGTATTGAATGGAACAGACCCTCAGCTGATGTCAAGTCGTTTACCCCCACTTCTGTCAGTGAAACAACACCTGTTTACACTAGCAGAGGCAACATCTGGTCCAGAACGCACAGATTTTCAAGATACCATTTGATCATGGAGTCTGACCTTGCAAAGCACAGGCTATTGTATTGCACTCAGTTCCCCCTGTGTTGAGCCCAATAACTGGTGACCCTCTAAAGCATATACCTTCCAGAAAGGTATCCGGTCTCGATTTGGGGGTGAGTATACAATATCTAAACCATAATTCACACACCAGCCTTGCACATTTATTTTAACAGGCAGGTAAAATGGCATTAGTTGTCCCATGAAAACCGAACAGTGCGACTTGGCAGATAGAAATAAACGTCATAACAGTAAGTTTAGCTTGAGACGACCCCCAGGAACTGCAGTTTAAGATCTGCACTTTATACTATTTGCCACAAGTTGCTACAAAAAGAACGTAAAAGAAATGCAGCATGCCCAAGACGTGCGATTTGCAAGATTAGCGAGCCACCTTGTAGCTGCTGCGTGAAACATCCGGGGTCTGCATGCTTCTAGTTCTAGGACACTTGCTGAATTTCAGACACAGGCTTCTGGAAAATTCCACCTTTCACGTTGAATAATTTAATATTAGATAGATTCAGATGAACACGGCCCTGACCCTCCAACCCACAGACAACCTGCTCATGTTATTGAACAAACACATGGGTGGACTGTGATCTCGGCTGGATAAACAGCTGGGTTCAATACTCAACCAAGGAAGGATTTATTGGGCAACAGGCCCCTGTTGCAATTTGCAAACAAGGGGGAACATGAGAAAGGGAAACCTATGGGGATTTTCAGGGAAAGGCAGCACCTTAGTATCAGGGGCTAGAAGCTGCTATTGCTGTGTTCAGAGTAAAGCTGGAAGAACCCCATTAGCTTTGCGGCATGCTGCTAATTTGCATACAATTTCTTTTGCCTATTGTTTTATTGGCATGTCATACCACTGTGTTTAATTGCATGCCTCAGTATTTGCAGGTCGGATTATTTGCAAGCTAGTTTGCTAGCATCTGGGCAGCCTTACAGCTTATCCGCTGTCTTAGCTGAGTCAGCTGGGAAACACACATTCTTGAGAGTGCTTCAGGGAAGTAATGTTGCAAGAGTCTCCCTATACTGTATTTAGTCTCTATGCTTTGGATCTAGTCCTGTAAGGTAGGGAACGCCCTCCACCTGGTGGGATTCCAACATGGGGCCTGTGAGCCAAACACAGCATCTCCTGCTACTTGGGCTAACCTTAGCAATGAGTAATGAGCAAGCAATTGTAGTAGTCTGGGGACTCAGCCACTAGACAGTGACATGATCACACCCACTATGCTAGTGTATTGCATCCTTATTTGTGAGATTGCAGTGGACTAAGAAGGGAATTGACAGCCAGGAGTTGCCCTGATTCTGTCTTCATGTGGCTAGCTGCTAAATACCAATTGATAGGAACTTCGGAGTCTGCTTACTCCCCTGTCTTCCTCCCAGGGCAGTGACCGTGTTTGTAAAGGGCACTGAACATGCAAAGTGTCTTCTGTGCTATGTGGATGAAAAGGAAATACTCTAAATTGAGAGCCAGGATTAGAACGCAGGAGTCCTGACTTTCATATCCCTTTTCTAACCACTAGCCCCCATTTTCCTCCCTGTGCTGGGACTAAAACCCGGGAGTTCTGAATCCCAGTATACACCCTGTTCTAACCACTAGCCTCAACTCCCCTGACAGAGCTGGAACAGAGCCCAGGAATCCTGAAGCCCAGCCCTTTTGCTCCAACCTACCCAACTCCCTACCCATTTAACATACAGAAGAGTTTGTTTTGTTGCTCTTTGCCAGGCAACTGCTGAGTTTTCTTTTCCTGGGGTTTCCTAAGAGGCCGGCATGCCCTGCACCTCACGTCCACAGAGATTACCAGGAAATTCCAACATGTTGCTACACTGGAAGGTACAAGGCACTTCCCCCGCTCTCCCACAGATACAGGGCTGCCCAGATGATTCAGGGGGCCTGGGGCAAAGCAATTTGGGGGGGCCCTTCCATAAAAAAAAGTTGCAATACTATAGAATACTATATTCTCGTGGGGGCCCCTGTGGGGCCCGGGGCAAATTGAGCCACTTGCTTCCCGCTCTGGGCAGCCCTGCACAGATACCCTCCCATTCCTGAATCCACGTCAGCTCTGGCATTGCCAGTTCCTGTCAACCCTGCACAATCCTTGATTTCTTCACTGTTTACCCAGGATTGCTGGGAAATAAAGGAATTTTTACTCTCAAATGTATTCAGAGATTTCTCCAAATCTGAGGTTCATCGCTTTGCTGAGGAGGATTCTGGGAACCTGTGAGCAAATGGCACCCCCAGCCTGTCCAAACACATTACACACGGCCAATTTCACTCTCTTCCTGGAACTAATAACCAGATACCAGGCTTCCCAGACCAACTTCCTTTCCCTAGGGTTGACTGTTTCTCAGATGTTTCTCTCGCTGTGTCCTGGGGTGCGCTCACAATGGGCTCTGTGGATGCTGTGAAACTCAGGCCTTCATAGCTCACACTGGGCACCCCCAAAAACAGAGGCATTCAGAATTAAAAGCTGCTTTTGCTATTTTGGTTCTCAGCATCTTGGCTAATATCACACAGCAAACCCACAACAGAAACAGAACCAGGTGTCCTTCCTCCCACCTTCTCCTCTGACCATTAAACCATACTCCCCTAGCGAGGAGTAGAACCCAGAGCCCCAACCACTCAATCCTCTTCTTTAACCCATAGATCGCAGTCCCCTCTTTAAGCTAGAGTAGAACCCAGAAGTTCTGAGCCCCAGTTCCCTTCTCTAACCATTAGATAACCCTCCCCTCCCTCAGCTGGGAACAGACCACAGGCCAGTTCTACCCACTCGATCCCATTCTCCCCTCGGCCCTGGAAATAGAACCCAGGAGTCCTTAGTTTTGTGTCTTAACCACAAGATCATCTTTCTTCTCCTTCCTGGTTTTTCCTTGATGTAGAAGGTAAACAAGATCTTATGGCACAGACAGGTTTCTCTTGGCAAGTATGATCTCTGCGATTGTCCCACCTTGCCGCTGTCCCAGCATCTCTGAGCCCTGACTCTGCTCCCTCCCCTTCACTGCATTGCCAGGGAACCAGCAGAACGTGCAGGTTGTTCGGGGGGGGTTCGTTTGGCTGAATGTCATTTTAAAAGGTTCATTTCCCCTCCAAGTGTCTGAAAGTCATTCCAGAATGGGGGGAGGGTGTTCCAGACCTCGCAACAGCCCTGGGGTTCATGGGACTATCCCACTTTGACACCCCTCCAAACCCCCTGCCCTGGTTGGAGTGAACATTTCCTGCATTCTGGGTCACCCAGAGGGGAGGGACAAAGGGGGCTGTTTGCCTTGGGCCCTCAGTTTGAGGGGGCCCCCAAACTCTGTGGCACTGCGCCCTGGTGCACGGGTTTGCAGCGCCGCTCAGGTTTGCTCTGACTGCCCCTCTGACGCTACCTACGGAGGGGCGGGCGAGTCAAGTGCATTGTGAGCCCAGGTGCTAGGCTGCAACGCCACTCACATTTGGCCCATCCGCCTCCATCCAAAGAGGGCGAGTGGGCCAAACATCTGAGTGGTGCGTCCTGCTTTAGCCACCTGAAATATTGAGCAGGGGGGAGTTCTCTGTGCAATACTTAGATAAAACACGTCCATGTTACAAAACCACAGGCACGAGTAGACAGTGGCATGGACCAGAGAGCTGAAATTGACCATCCCACCATAGAAGGCCCTATCTCCTAGATTCGGGATGGAGGCACATTGCCAAGGGACGCCCTGTACCTCTGGCTATAAATAGAGACCATCAATCCATTGGTCTAGTACCTTTCCCCAGCATGAAATTCACTAAGATCATTCTCTTAAAGTAGCCTCTTCTGCTCCCTGACTGAGCGGCAGGGACACTAACCCACCCCACCTTCCCTTTACTGAGATCAAGTTAGTGCTGGAGGTCTGGGAGCTTCTGCAATTATATATTAACCACTGCCCGGGAGTTAGCTCACAACAGAAGAGGCATCCGAACAAAAAGCAGATGTTTCTGGGGGAAGTGGAGTCTTCTGGTGCCATGGGAGGATCTGCTGTCTACCTGCTGGCTGTCTTTGCATTCAGCTTATCAGCCCTGTCTCACGGCCAGCCGCTGTAAGTAACCCTGGGATTCTGAAGCAATGATCAGGTGGAGATCATAGTGTATGTGTGGGAGTGGGGATTTTCCCTGAAGAGACCCTGGCCAAGATTCACAATAGGGAGTTGGGGGGCTGCGGTTTTTAGGTGCCCAACTTGACACGCTTTCGAGGCCTGATTTTCAGAGGGGCGGGTGCTCTAAAACCCAAGACCCCTTATAAAGGTGATGAAAACTCAAGGGCCCAAATGAGTAGTCACTGCTGAAAAGCCTTCAAAAGACGAGTCAGGCCCCCCAAATCACGGGATTGGTTGGACACTCACAAGATTTTTATAAAAACAACAAACTGGGGGATCTTTTTATTTATCTTTGGGTTTCTGAGCCTCTTAGGATCATGCTCAGGCAACATTTTCAAACTTTCATCCCCAATCAGCAGTGCTAGAAACTTCCATTTGATGTCAATGAAAGCCGAGATCCTCACCATTCACAGGACTCTGGGAAGCTGGAGCTTCAAGGCAAACACCAAATCTTGCGAGATTTGCAGTCAAATCATGAGAGTTGGCAACACTGGTCACATGCTCTCAGTTTTGACTCTGCATGTGCGATTAGGCTTGTGGGTGGCTCCCCTGTGAAGGGCTAGAGGCCTGGGACCAGCCAACCCTAATTACTAAGGTGGCTCACCTGAGCAGGGGTCAGCTGATTTCCCTATCAAGAGCTTAGAGCAGCAGGAAATGTGGAGAGAGGGGCATTTCAAGGGAGATGGAGCCTTTTACTCTATTTAATGTTAATCCTACTTCAGTGGGATCAGCTCCGTCAGCTACAATCTCAACTTCAACAGAGTTATCTCTGTTTGTTCTGGATCTAGAGTTCATAGGAACACATGAAACCATAGGTAAATAACACCAACAATTACAAGAGCGTCTGTCTTTTAGTAGTTTTATTAACGTTCCAACAAAGTTATAAATGTCACAGTTATACAATTCCCAGAGATAAGTACCAGGTACCAGTTATACCTACCGACATACTCACATCCTCCTAGATGGTGTCAGAGTCTGTTGGCTCATGGATTGATCAATAAGGGAGTGGTTTCTGCAAGAGTTTCCCACAAGAAGAGTAAATTTTCCTGCTCTGGGCACCTCCAGCCCGGCTGTTTCTTATTGGTGTGTGTCTCCTGGCAACACAAGGGACCCCGAATTCTATAGGCTGTGTAGGTTCTCATTAATGTTGGCGTACCACCTTTATCTTGCAGTTAAAGCACGTGTTAGAGACGATATCTGTTGTTACAGCATTTTATTATTTAAATTTAAGACCTTACACTTTTGCAATATTACCAGCTGGTAGCTCTTTCCTATAAGTTTTCAGGTTATTTCTCAGTCATGGACTTGGGCCATCATTTCTTGTCTCCAAGGCCTAAAATAGCCAAACTAAAGTCTTACAAGACTACAGGTTCCTGCGTTTCAGCTTCTCTTACTCATGTCTACTACACAGTTCCTCTAAATGCTGATCAATCTCATTCTTTTATAGTCCTACAAATCAACTCTGGTGAACATACAATGAATATATGTACTATAACATATTGATTAATCATAACATCGCACAATAAATGGATACTAAACTAACATCATTGGCTACAGAGACTAGCACAGAGACTGCAGGGTGTGAGTAGACTCCAGTGGAGCCAGCTGGGACTTGGGGAGTGGGATAACAGGCAGGAAAAGTCTGGGGGTGACCTGATAAAGAGGTGAGCATGGATGCACTTGAGGAAGGACTGGCAAACTTTATTTTGAAATATTTGTTAATTTAATAAACCTAACCCTGAGATGGGCTGTGAAAGGGCTTGTGAGTTATCGCAGAAGCCCCTCAAAAGGGGGAAACTGAGGCAGGGGGCTACCTGTTGAACTGCCTTGAGGCCATAATGGGAGTGTGTGGGAGGGGGCCGCCCCACAAAAGGGCTGTTGCAGTGGGTCAGTTCTAGGCACTGAATGTTTGCAAGGCAGAAAGAAGATGACCAGAGTTTGGTGTTTGGGGGATACAGCACCAGCAGCCTCTAATTTATCTCTGAAATTTACAAGAAATTCAAAGCCAAAGCTGAAGCCGAGGTAAACATCCCTAATACTCAGGTCCTGATCCTGCAAACACTCATATGCTTAACTTTCCAGCTCTACCTGTCTCTCCTCCAGGGTTACGTTGCTCTCCGGGGCAGGGACTGTCTCTTTGTTATACGGGTGTACAGCACTTACAGGTACCCCTCATTTTTGATCGGGGCCTTTAGATGCTCCTGTGATATACAGAATAAATAATCAGACTGTAAGATCTTTGGGACAAGGACTTTTTGTTTTTTGTTCGTACAGCGCCTAGCACAATGAAGGGAGGCAGCCACTGTAATATACCTAATAAATAATCTGAATTTGCAGATTGCTGCAATGTGACACTGGCTTCTCCTGTTGGAAAAAAAGGAAGAAGATAAATTGCAGCCCCTTTCTTGCCTGTGAACGTAACTAAACCAGCTCTGACAAACAGGCTAGACATAAAAATACAGACACAAAGAATGAGAAAGAAAAGCAAAACATATAGGCCAAAAGAGAAACTGTAAAAACACAGGAGATGCAAATTGTCTGATTTATTTGCATAATCAAGGCAGGAAACAAAGGTCTCTGGGTTCTGCTCCTGAGTGTGGAAGCTATGTCCATGTACATGGGATGTCTATTGATTGAAACAAGGAACTAGGGGTCTGGACTCTTGGGTTCTCTTTTCAGAACAGCGAGGGAATATTGTCCAGCATTTAGCGCAGAGAATGCAGGAGTCCTAGCTCCTAGCCCGATTCTCAGAACAGTGAGGGAATATTTTCCCAAATTTAGAGCACAAAGACCAGGAGTCAAGACGCCTGGGTTCTACCACTCTTAATTCTATCACTGCCCTGTTTTGGGTGAGTTGCATGAGCATTCCATGCCTCAGTTTACCCACCTGGCAGGGTCTGGGTTCAGGGTCTTGGCTGCCCCCCAGCCCCGCACAGAGGGGACCAGGGGTCCCCATGCAGGAGGGTCTGGGGTCAGGATCCCTGCCCCATGCCCCAGCTCTCCACTCCTGGCCCCATTCTGTGGCGGGGTCTCTGGGCAGAGGGCATTAAGCATACGGGTTTGTGGGGGACAATGTGGTTCTCAGCCTGTGGCCTAGGTAACCCTTTGTGCAGCCCACAATGATAAATAGGTTGAGAACCACTCACTTCCTATAGAAACCTGGTGACTCCTTGGAGGTCTCCCATCCAACATCTGACCACCAGGCCCCAGCTGCTTACATTCTGATAGCAGCAAAGATCACTGCTCAAGGTAGCCCAAGCCAAAGGCAACCCAGGTGTAGAGAGATGGAGTTTGGCTGAGTCTGCTCTACCATCTCATATCTTCCCTTACCAGATGCACGTTGATCACCCCAAGTGTCCTGCGTGTGGAGAGCGAAGAGATGGTGATTGTGGAAGCTCATGGCCACCATAGCCCGATCGAGGCGAGGATCACCGTGTACGACTTCCCACAGAAGAAAAGTGCCTTGGTTTCGACCACAGTCAGCCTGAACCCTGAAAACGGCATGATGAACTCTGCCAAAATTAAGGTGGGGCTGTGGGAGGCTATGCTTATCTGGGGGAGGCGGGGACGGACCCTGACCTCTGTCTTATAAGATGGTAAATCAGAAGAGAAATAAGATAATAAATCAGAAGAGAACTGGATGGTTTGAGGGACAGGTCATGGTATACCAAGCCTTTCCCCTTTAAAACCGAGGAGGGACATTTTCCAAAGCACCTAAGTGACTTAGGTGAGGGGAAGGACAGATTGGCTCATGGTGGAGACTGCTCAAGGTAGACCAAGCCAAAGGGAACCCAAGTGCAGAGAGATGGGTTATCTGTAAGGGCGCTGGTATAAGTCGGTGAGTACAGCAGTGACTTTCCAGTTCTACCAATGGCTTTAAAATCTCAGTAGCTGAGAGTTAGGGTTGTAATGAAAGATATTCTCCCTTGATATAACAATGCTCCAGGTTCCTGCTCAGCTACTGCCAAAAGATGCCCAGAAGAAGGAATATGTCTATATCGAAGCCAAGAGCAGCCTGTTCACCTTAGAGAAGGTGGTTCTGCTTTCATTCCACAGTGGCTACATCTTCATCCAGACGGATAAGACCATCTACACGCCTGGGTCTACAGGTCAGTTCCCAGCTGGGGCTTTTCTTCTACCTTTATATCAACATCTACACATATGGGTCAACATTTTCTGAAGTGGCTGTGAATTATGAGCACCTCCGATTATTGGGTTCTTACTCCCCCCCACTCCCTCCGCAAGGGCCTGATTTTCGGTGGGACTGAATTCAGTGGGGTCAGGTGGGTGAAGAATGTAGCACAAAAAGCCACTTATAATGCACAGCAAGAAGCCAGAGGAACTACGCTACATATTCTGGGGTGTCATCTGATCTGTGAACTAACTATATTCATATATAGCCAGACATCTCTCATTTAGAGAGGACTCTCGTAACAGCATATAACATGTAAACAAAGACAGAAATTTGTCCTTAGAATTGTAGTACCAAATCAAAGCATTTTAAGATTCTTTTTTCAGAATAAGGCACACATGTTTTTTAATAGTGTGGGTGATTAACCATTGGAAGTGGTAGATTCTCCATCTCCTGATGTCTTCAGATAGGGTTACCATATTTCAAGTTTCCAAATAGAGGACACAACTGGAGGGGGAGAGGAGTATTGCAGCCATCGCTCTCTGGCTGCCCACCTCTGAAGGCCGCACTGCCGCCAGCAGCAGCACAGAAGTAAGTGGGGCAAGATCATACCAGGCCACCCTTACTTCTGCGCTGCTTCTGGTGGTGGCGCCGCCTTCACAGCTGGGCGCCCAGCCAGCAGCTGCTGGTGCTGAAAATGTTCTAACAATTTGGAACCGAGGGACTCTGGCTCCTCCATTCCCTGCGCCCCCTTCCCAGTCACGGTCAAGTGTTCTCTGCCAACCTCTTGAAATACACCCAGTTACACCTCAGCGTTAGTAGTAAACGTAGTGGAGTGAGGGTCGTGTTGCGAAACTCTGGACTAGGCAATCACAGTGGTCCCTTCTAGCCTTAACATCTGATAGATGTAGTTGCTAGTTCCTGGGCTAGGTCCCATTCTTGTCCCTGGCCATGCCAACTGACTACCCCATCTTTCTCTTTCTGTAGTGAAGTACCGGCTTTTCACTGTGGGTCACATGTTGGACCCCAACTTGAAGGTGGTTTCTGTGGAGCTCATGGTAAGATGCTTTCTATTTACCCAGCTTTCCTCCTCTGCAGATCTCTCTGCTTCACTTCCTTTCATGGACCAGCAAGCCCAGAGGCCAGGAGATTGTGCTAACCGCTTGTCACAGGGGGTGGCTGGCCCTTTAAGAGGAGTTAGACCCAGTTCTGCCTGTGACTAACCAGCTGTCTCCTAGCTGATGCCCTGAGGCCCTGCAGCAGATGATAACTTGACCATCTTTTGTCCAATAGAAGCTAGCAGTAGCTCATTTGAGAGGGAGGACTCTGGGCTGCGTCAGGAGACCCTGGATCAGAGAAAGGACCCAGAACTGGGCTCGCTGCATCCCAGCGAAGTGAAAAACCAGGCTGGGGGTAGCTGCTCTAGAGGCAGTGGGAGGGGACAGGTACCTGTTCTGGTTGGCATTGAACTGTGGATGAAACGTAAATGTGTTCCTGGGAAAAGGGACTGAAATACCCAGGCTCGAGGGAGCTTCCTGGATGTAGCTGGCTGGTGAGTTGGCCTGGTCCATGTCTGGGGCTCCTAGGCACTACAGTAATACACCTAATAAATAATGTACAGCACCTTGCACGGTGGTTTCAGACTGATTCTTTCTGGTGCTCGGTTTCAGAATCCAGATGGGATTATTGTAGAGAAGAACACGGTGTCCTCGATGGACCAAGGCGGCATCATCTCCAGGAGCTACAAGATCCCTGATATCGTGAAGTAAGCTGTAACAACCAGGGGAAGGTGGTTATACGAGAATCTTCATATGTGAGCCTCTACTTCCTGATCTACACAGACTAGCTTTCTTAGCCAAGGCTGTAGCAGGCATCTCAATCTCTGTATGGGCCTTCGCCACCACTAGAAGGGGACAGAGTATCACACAGAGTGGGCGTGGCTTAGACACTAAGTGGGAGTGGCTTAGACACTAAGTGGGAGCGGCTTATGCACATCAACATTCTAATATGTTTTTGTTTCACTTTGCCACCAAATTCTCTCTACAATAATCACCCATTTTTTTACTTCTGTCTCCCAAGGGTTGTTTTTTTTAAAAAAAAGTGTTGCAGGCTCCAGTTAAGGAAAGGATGCCTCTATCTATTTGTCAGCTTCCCCCATCCCTAGGATACCTGACTGCACTGTGATATTCTCACAACACTCCAGGGAGATGTTAAAATATTAGTATTCCCATTTTGCAGATGGGAAAACTGAGGCCTAGAGAGATTTAAGGTTCAGATTTTTCAAGCACTTAGTACTCGTCTGCTCCCAGTATGGCCAGATTTGTATCAAAAGAGCCCAGGACAAGTTGTGCCTAAATGGGAGCTGAGCTCAAGCTCTGTTGAAAAAATCTGCCCCTCAGGAACTTGTTCATGGTGTCTGTGACAGGGCTGGGTGTGGGACCCAGAGCCCTCACTGCTCTAATGCATTAGACTCCACTCCTCTCCCAGACCCAGGACTACAATCCAGCAGCCCTGGCTCCTAGCCCCACTCTGCTCTATCCCACTGGGCCCCACTCCTCTCCTAGAGCTGGGACTAGAACTCAGCAGTGCTGACTTCCAGCCCTCTCTTCTCTAACCACCCCTCCCCTCCCTGAGCCAGGATAGAACCCAGGCATCCTGGCTCCTGCCTGCTCTAACCCACTTGACCCCATTCCCCTGCCAGGGCTGAAGACATAACGAAGGAGTCCTGACTCCCAGCCCTCTGCTCTAACAACTAGATCCCATTTCCCTCCCAGAACTAGAAACTGAATGCCAATCTCCTGAGTCCCAGACCAATGCTTTAGCTCCAACAGCATACCGCACCAGCCGTATTGAGCTAGATAGATCCTGCTCCATACCTCATGATCTGGGCTTGTGTCTTGCAGCAGCGGAGTGTGGAAGATTGTCTCCAAGTACGAGCATGCCCCTCAGGAGGCCTTCACCGCGGAGTTTGAAGTCAAGGAATACGGTACCTGCCCTGCCCCTAACAGGAGAGTGTTTCCTAGCTGGTTTTGGGATCCAGGAAGAATTTCTATCCCTTCCACTCCCACCTCCCGGGCACAGTGGGAAGAGCTTTGGGGAGGCCCCTTTTGATGAGGGTCCATGTGACAGTGAAGTCTCTTAGGGCACTGAGCAGAGGGAGTATGTTGTGGTCCAATCCTACAGGGTGAGTAGAGATAGGAGCCCAAAAATTGCCTGAATTTTGGGGTGACCTGCAGGCTGTGTAGGGCCTCAGTCCTTCCCACCGTCTAGGTGGTTCTTAAACCCCATCAGCCACCTCTTCAGGAATAAGAGAGAGGACAGGCACATGCCAGGAGCCACTGACTAGAGCTGCAGCAGCTAGATGTAAAATTCGCCCCTCATCGGGCTTGCCTCTCACTGACTGAAAGAGAAGATCAAGCTGGGAAAAAGGCTGACGTAGCAGCAGAGGACCACAGTCCTAAGGGAAGCACCTCTTAGCAGTGAGATTCTGCTTTCCAGAGGGCCAGCTCTCTACAGGGAGAGCATCCCAAAAGACCCAGCACCTGGGGTGTCCGGATCAGTCCCAACCTGCTGATTGCCTTCAGCTGCTTCCTGGGAGAGTCTCTCTCTCTCCCACTGTGTATCTTGGACACCAGTTCCCTTTTGTTTCCTAAGACCCCCTTTCCCGTGGGGGTTGTGACCTCCAACCTGGGCCCTCGGATGACTGTTGTAGGGTGACCAGATGTCCCAATTTTATAGAGACCATCCCAATATTTGGGTCTTTTTCTTATATAGGCTCCTATTACCCCCCACCCCCTGTCCCAATTTTTAACACTTGCTGTCTGGTCACCCTAGACTGTTGCGATGTCTCCGATCTTTTGCAGTGCTGCCTAGTTTCGAAGTGACGCTGGAGCCTTCTCAGAAGTTCTTCCTCATTGATCAGAATGAGCTTAGTATCGACATTACAGCCAAGTGGGTCCCCCTCTTTCTCTCTCATGCTTCTGCTGCGGTTCAGTGCTGTGGGGCAGGCTTCTAGGGCTCGCACATGAAGTATAATCGCCTGGGCTAACGGTCGGCTCACAGCCTGACCTGTTCTAATGTGCATTCATCGGTGTCCCCAGACACCTGCTGTTACCTTTGTAATCCACTTATTTCTCCTGTTAATGGGCTCAGTGCTGGAGTCCATTGGTTACCTGCTGTGTCTCCCTATAGGGGCTGTTCCACATAAGTGGATAACAGCCTACTACCACTACCAGTGAGTGGATTTACTTCTTTAGCTCAAATGGTTCAGGCTTTGTGACCTTGGACATGCTCACCAGCCCCTCTGTGCCTCAGTTTCCTCTATCTATTAAATAGGAGTAATGCTGAGTATTTTCTCTCTCTGCCACGGTCTGTTTTCCACACAGGTTCCTGTATGGGAAGCCAGTTCAAGGCCAAGCCTATGCGCTCTTTGGCGTGATGGTGGATAATGAGAAAAGGAGCATCGTGAACTCACTCAACAAAGTCCCAGTGAGAACGTAGCTTCCTGGCTATGATACACTGATGGGGCTGTAGTGGAGTGGGGTGCTTTTTGGGATATCTGCTCTGCTTTCAGAGTCTGGGATAAGAGGGGGAGCCAAGGGTAGAGTTTGGATCCATAGCCAAATACACCAAATATCTTGCCTCTGGCAACATATAACAATGGATATAAAGGGACAATAGGTAGTAAGCAATATAAATTAGAAGTTATGAAGTATAGAAAATTGATAAGGGAAGCTAAAGACAGATGGGAAAAATCCATGGCTGGCAGCGCTAAGAACAATAAGGAGTTTTTAAAAATATATTAATAACAAAAATATCCTAACAATGGTACAGTCCCATTGCTAGATGGAGACGATAAAACAGAAAGAAAGAAAGAAAGAAAGAAAGAAAGAAAGAAAGAAAGAAAGAAAGAAAGAAAGAAAGAAAGAAAGAGGCCAGGTGATTGAAACAAGTTATTTTCTTGTCAATTTCAGATCAAGGATGGCAAAGGCTGTGCTAAACTAACCAAAGAAATGTTACACAGCAGGTTCCGCAACCTCAGAGAGCTTCTTGGCCACTCAATCTATGTGACAGTGACAGTGCTGACGGACACTGGTAAGGGAGTGGCTCCCTTAGCTGGTTGCTGGGTTTCCAGACCAGAGCAGAGCTTAAGTGATACATAGCTAACCCCAGCAGGCTTGGCACACGGCTGCGGCCTTCTGATCTTTCCAATGCCTCTGTTACTGGGGCTAGGGGGAGCACAGGGGTGGGTTTTCCTTTGTATCTTAAAAGCAGCAAAACATGGACTCATCTTCATCGCTATTGTGTTTCAAACCTCAGAGTTCCTGTTTTCTGTATTACAGCAGAACCTCAGCTGAGATCAGGGCCCCCTATGCTGGGCGCTGCAGAGACACATAGTAAGAGGGATGGCCCCTGCCCCAGCTGAGAGCAAGGCCCCCTGTGCCAGGTGCTGCACAGACACACAATAAGAGACGGTCCCTGCCCCAGCTGAGATCAGGGCTCCCTGTGCTGGGCGCTGCACAGACACACAGTAAGAGACGGCCCCTGTCCCAGCTGAGATCAGGGCCCCCTGTGCTGGGCGCTGCACAGACACACAGTAAGAGACGGCCCCTGCCCCAGCTGAGATCAGGGCCCCCTATGCTGGGCGCTGCAGAGACACACAGTAAGAGGGATGGCCCCTGCCCCAGCTGAGAGCAAGGCCCCCTGTGCCAGGTGCTGCACAGACACACAATAAGAGACGGCCCCTGCCCCAGCTGAGATCAGGGCCCCCTGTGCCAGAGCTGCACAGACACATAGTAAGAGACGGCCCCTGCCCCAGCTGAGATCAGGGCCCCCTGTGCCAGGCGCTGCACAGACACACAGTAAGAGATGGCCCCTGCCCCAGCTGAGAGCAGGGCCCCCTGTGCCAGGCGCTGCACAGACACAAAGTGAGAGATGGTCTCTGCCCCAGCTGAGAGCAGGGCCCCCTGTGCCAGGCGCTGCACAGACACAAAGTGAGAGATGGTCTCTGCCCCAGCTGAGAGCAGGGCCCCCTGTGCCAGGCGCTGCACAGACACAAAGTGAGAGATGGTCTCTGCCCCAGCTGAGATCAGGGCTCACAGACACACAGTTCCCACCCTGGATAGCTCATAGTCTAAACAGACAGAGGAACAATCGCTATCCCCATTTGATGTATGGTGAGCTGAGACCTAGAGCGATGAATAACTTGCTCAGGGTTGCACACAGGACAAAGCCAGGCATTGAATCCTGAGTCCCAGTCCAGCCATCACCGCAAGACCAAACTTCTTTTTTGTTTTTTTTAATCCCCAAGGGAGTGACATGGTGGAGGCTGAGATATCTGGGATCCGGATTGTGACCTCCCCCTACAAAATCCTCTTCTCCAGATCTGCTACGTACTTCAAACCCGGACTTCCCTTTAACCTGGTGGTACGTCCAGCCAGCGGCGTAGCCAGCGTATAACCTTCATAGCGTTATCTTACAGCCTGCTATGGCTAGCAAACAGATCGGCATGCCATTGGAGAGCAGGGATGATTCGCTTTCTAACGGGGTACAGCATGAGAGCCTGTCTTTAGTGGTTCACGGGAAATCTTACCTGGAAGTGGTCACTGGAGCAGGCAAAAATAGACAGATGGGTGTTTGCACTGCAACCGCCCGCTGGCGCAGGCTGGCCCCACTGGGCTCAAGCATAGAGGCCCTGGGTTGACTGAGCTCCCCTTAAGTGCAAGAGGTGCAGGATTATTCGGCCGGCGTTGCTGTCACAGATACAACCAGGACAAACAACCATCTTGTTCCCAGCATCTGCTAAGAGCCAGGCTTTGTAACTGACCAGATCAGATACAGGGGAGGACGCTGACCTGCAGGTTACATGCCTGGGCTGGGAATATGTAGAGAACATCAGGCTCCAAGGAGACCTACTGGGCACCTTCAACCGTCACTATGTTCACATCCACCCTCTCTCCTGTCTTCCGATGCCCAGGTCTCCGTGGTGAAGGCAGACGGCTCCCCCGCCCCCCAGGTCCCCGTGCGCAGCGGAACAGGTGCCAGCGGTTTGACACAGGCTGATGGGACAGTGCAGCTAGCGATCAACACCCCGGCAGACGCATCTCAGCTCTCGGTGAAGGTGCATGTCAGGTCACTCAGGGTGGGATGCTCCTTGGGTCCTAGTGTTGGTTCCCTACACGTTCTGTTGATGTTGGAACTGGACCAGATCGGGGACAGGTTGGATCTAGGACCCTACAGGTCCCAGGCCCCAGCCAATGTCAAAGGCAGGAGGCAACTGGGTCTGATTCTCTATTGCTCATCCTAAAACCCACCTGTGGAGCCATGAGCCTTCCTGGCTGACATAGCCCTGCCTTCGGCCCTCTAGACCCCAGTGCCAGGGGCACGCTGGAGAAGGGAGATGCCACAGCTGCTGCACTCTGGCTAGTCTCTGCTCCTCGTGGCTAAGAGGGGCTGGGTTGGGAGCAGAGGGTAGGTCAGAGCAGACCTGAGGCTGCTCTAAACTGAAGCTGGGATCTGGGCCCGAGATGCAGGGGGCACAAAGACAGCTTAATTTCACAAGGCTTAATTGCTGCAAGGCCCCAACTATATAGTGCTGGGCCCATGTAAGTCTGTGGGAATTTTGCCATTGACTCCAGCGGTGCCAGGATCTGGCCCCTTTTAGACCTGATCCTTAGCTGTCTCTGATGAAGAAAGTCCATTAACCGGCCCCCTGTCGTCCCCCAGGTGGAAACTGTGGTTGCCAACCTCCGGCAGGAGCATCAGAGCTCGGCGGTCTGGGCCATGGTAGCCTACGGGTCGCAAGGGGGCTCAAGGAACTACCTGCACATCTCGGTGCCAGCCACTCAGCTCCAGCCGGGGAACATCCTGCCTGTGAGCTTCAGCCTATGGAACAGTAACGCTGACGTTCAGAGGCAGATCCACTATTTCACCTACCTGGTAAGAGGCAGCGTCGCTGTGTGCGCAGCAGGGGAGGAGACGGTGACAGGGGGCTGGGAGTCGAGACTCCTGGGGTCCCAGCACTGGGAGGGGAGTGGAATCCGATCGAGCAGGGGGCTGAGAGTCAGGACTCCTGGGTTCTATTGCCAGCAGTGGGAGGAGAATGGGGTCTAGGATGCCTGGGTTTCCTTCTTGGCTCTGTGTGATTTTGTGCTGTTACCACTGGGACTCATCCAGTGACAGCGAATGCCTTCTGCTTCCCCATCAGATCCTGAACAAAGGGAAGATTGTCCGGGCTGGAAGACAAGCCAGGCAGGTGGGACAAACTCTGGTGACTATGTCCCTGCCCATCACTCCAGACCTCATCCCTTCTTTCCGCATCGTGGCTTACTACCAAGTAGGGCAGAAGGAGATCGTGGCAGACTCGGTCTGGTTGGACGTCCAGGACTCCTGTATGGGAACGGTGGGTTGATCTGGCACTTACGTCAATATATGTCAATAACCTGATGGATTCTGGCTGAGAGAGGGGAGCAGGTTCCCAGCAGGAAAAATGGTGAGCTACTCCCAGGGTAGATCTGATTCAGTCCTTACTCGCTGATTAAACCTGCGGAGTGACTCCTGATTTACCCCAGTGCGAGGACAAGCAAGGCTATTAGACAAGATCCTCAGCTGACATTAATCATCTAAGCGCACTTCAGAGTGACGTCCATTTACACTAGCTGAGGATCTGGCCCATTGAGTTGTTACTGATTTACACAAGTGGGAGAAGAATTGGGTCCATTCACTTCAGTGGAGTTACTCCTGATTTACACCTCATGGACGCAAAAGGAGAATCAGGCCCTCTGGGTTTTCTCCGGCAAAGCTCTGCCTGATGATAGGAGCACAACTATCAGAAAGGTTCCCGTTCTGCTCAGGAGCAAAACAGAGACCTTGCAAAGACTTTCACAAAAAAGATCAGCGCCAGACCGCCCCATGCTGGTATCCAGGGTGCTCGCCTGGGCTGGGGGGGGGGCATGGGAACCTGAGGTTCCCATATTCCACTGGGCTGGTCTCAGCTCTGGTCCACTTTGTGTAGATAACTAAATCTTCACTGGAGGAGAGCAAAAGATGCTGACTGTCTTTCCCAATGGTTAGAGCATCCCCTGGTACATGGGAGACCCACATCAAGCTCCTCCTCCAACTTAGGCAGAGCAGCGATTTGAACTTTATTAGCTCTTATGGGCTCTCGCTCTCTCTCGCTGCCTCATTCTGAGCAGAAATTCCACACTGCCTGAGAATCTTTCCCCGCAGAAAGGACTTTCCCCTTGCCCAAGAGATGGTTTGCCTTTGGCATATTGGGATTGGGTTTAGACGAAAAACTGTTTCATTGAAAAATTCCTGTTCGACACTGCCTGAGAAAGGGATTGGCTCAAGTGTCCTCCAATCCTAACTGCAAGGGGAGCACTGCTTTAGCTCCAGTGGGTGACGCCTGTGTTTCTACAACCCGAGGAGAGGGGTTCAAATCCCAGGGCAGACGGGGATTCCATAACCCTGGGAGCCCCATGGTCATGGGGATGGGGTCTCTCCAGCAGTCACCCCCACGTGGCTGATTCATTCTTTCCTCTCATCTCCATGAAAGCTGAAGGTAACAGGCGCAACGGAGCAAGACAATGATGTCCAGGTGCCAGGTGGGAAGATGAATCTCCGAGTGAAGGGAGATCCCGGAGCCAGGGTCGGGCTGGTGGCTGTGGATAAAGCTGTGTACGTGTTAAACAGGAAATATAAGTTCTCCCAAGCCAAGGTGAGCGTAACGGCAGGGGGTGGTCAGGTGTGGGGACTGGACCGGGGACCTCTGTGTCTTGAAGCAGGAGCCACTGTTGCCTGAGTGAAAAAAAAGCTCATCTTGCAGCAGCCTCTAAGTATGGTACAGCCCCTCCTGGAGGAGGAGAGAGTACTACCTGCAGTGGGGATGGGTTATATGAGAAGCTGAGGTCTCTATATTTCTGGTGATGGAGGGCACTGGGTGGGGAGTGGGGCCTAGTAGTTAGAATGGGGAAAGGTTGGGGACAGGGCTGGGAAGCGGGACTCCTGGGTTCCGTTCCCAGCTCTGACACTGATGCCCGTTGATGGCAGGAGGCTATTAGGGCCGGCATGACCGGTGAGGCCGGGTTCCCCACTACACCCATGATGGGTTTGAGGAAGGACGACTTCCCCGTTCCCTCCACGGGAGGGTCGAATTGAATGGATGGGGGAGAGGCCTAAAGGAAGGTAGTGAGCTGTCTTTGTGCAGGCGGGTGAGGATTGCTGCCCCTTGCTGTCTGGACTTGGAGCTGCTTCGCCACGTGTTCTCGACCTACAAGCATGCTCATGTGATAGCATGGCCTAGTGAGCTTGGGTGCTGCTTTAAAGTGCTGGTTTCTTTGGGAGAGGTTGGATCCTACTGCTGCCAGTCTGCTTGTTGGGCTCAAGGTCTGACTAGCTGATCGAACGTCCCTTCTGATCTGCACCTCTGTGAATCCACCCTAGATACTTACAGGGCCACCATTACTGTAGAACCCGAGCACCTCACAATCCTGTGCTGTTATCCCTATAGTACAGATGGGGAAACTGAGGCCCAGAGAGACTAAGTGACTTAGCCAAGATCATGCAGTAAGTCTGGGGCAGAGCAGGGAATGGTATCGTGTCCCCTCTTGTCTCTCCAGATCTGGAACACACTGGAGAAGAGCGACATCGGCTGCACGCCCGGCAGCGGCAAGGACCACGTGGGGGTGTTTGCAGACGCTGGGCTGCTGCTTCAGACCAACGTTGGCATTGAGACGCCCCAGCGGGCAGGTGACCTGGTCGTGCCACAGGGTTCTCCAGTGCAGGGCAGCACGGGATCGAGCCCGTTGCTCATACCACGTGGGAACAGGGCGAATACAGCCCCAGAAGTCCCTCTCTTTATCAAGGCCTCCTCCCCTGCAGTACAACCCAACCTGGTCTTCCAGGGCAGTGGTTCCCAACTGGGGGCCCCCTGGGGGGGCTGTGAGCAGGTTTCAGGGGGGCTGCCAAGTAGGACCAGTGTTAGATTTGCTGGGGTCCAGGACAGAAAGCCAAAGCCTCACTGCATGGGACTGAAGCCCGGGGCCCTAAGTCCTGCCACATGGGGCTGAAGCCGAAGCCTGAGCAATGTAGCCTTGTGGGGGCCCCTGTGGCATGGGGCCCTGGGCAACTTCCCTGCTTGCCCCCTAACGCCGGCCCTGGCTTTTATATGCAGAAAATCAATTACTGTGACACAGGTGGGCCGTGGAGTTTTTATAGCACAATGCGGGGGGGGGGGGGCAGGGAGCAGGGGCTCAGGCTCAGAAAGAAAAAGGTTGAGAACCCCTGGAGTAGGGGGTGCTGGTTTGCATGGAGGACGGGCTCAGCAGGAGGTGCTCTCCCACCCTAGTCAGCGCTGACCCAAATACCACAGCGTTTCTCCCCTGAGCCCTAGTGTTTAGCCTGACTAATTTCATCTCTTCACGGAGATGCTGCCACATCCCTATGACACTGATGTGCGTTACTCTCTCTTGCCAGAGTCCCGCTGCTCCCAGCCCACTCGGCTTCGGCGTTCACCCCTGATGTCGAAGAGAAAAGCTGACAAAGGTGGGTGCACCTCTGCACGGTCTCGTGTGGGCATGCACTTGCACACCTTCTGCTTGCATGCGCTTGCACACCCTTTGTTTGCACACACTTGCACGCCCTCTGCTTGCACACACTCACACCCTCTGCTTGTATGCATTCGCATGCACTCTGCACGCACTCTCCCACCCTCTGCTTGCACGCACGTGCATGCTCTTTGCTTGCATGCATTCTCTCACCCTCTGCTTGTATGCACTCGCACGCCCTCTGCTAGCATGCACTCGCACGCCCTCTGCTAGCACGCACTCTCGCACCCTCTGCTTGCATGCACTCTCATGCCCTCTGCTTGCACGCATTCTCACGCACTCTTCTTGCACACACTTGCACGCCCTCTGCTTGCACACACTCTTGCACCCTCTGCTCACGTGCACTCGCACACCCTCTGCTTGCACACACTCTCATGCCCTTTGCATGGCCCCCTTCACGCTGCTGCTCTCGCACGTGCCCTCTCCCTCTCTCGTGCCCGTGCTGGGCGCTAAGGGGGCCCTGCTTTCCCGCAGTGAGGCAATATCCAAGCCAGCACCTGCGGAAGTGCTGCCAAGACGGCATGCAAGAGAACCCCATGGGCTACTCCTGCGACCGACGAGCCAAGTACGTCCTGGAGGGTGGCGAGTGCGTCCAAGCCTTTCTCGACTGCTGCAAACACATCTTCGACTGCTGCAAGCGCATCGTGGAGAGGCTCCCCGTGGTTCACAGGCAGTTCCTGTTAGGTAAGGCTCCATCTGCACTAGGGGATATGGGTGGCACCAGTGATTAGCGTCACCTGCACTAGGAGAGCTGGGCTCCAGGGGCAGGTCCTTGTAGGAAGGTTGAGGCTGCCGTGTCTAGCAGCTAATGGGCTGAAGCAGCAGCCTAAGGGATTCTCTACTACAGTATATTAGTGCCGGGGTCCAGGGTTCAAGCCCCTAGCTGGGCCTATTATATTAGCCTGGCTGTAACACACCAGGCCCCATAGCTCCCAGGGAAACCCAGGCATTCCCAGCCGTCACTGGGCTGGCTCTGGCTCAGGGCAGGGCTGACCCCCTGTTTCCCTCCCCCTCAGCATCAGCCGTTTATCAGATGCCCCCCAAGAGGAGCGAAGAGCCTGTGGATGAAGTCGTAGAGGACGAGGAGTACCTGGCGGACGAGGACATCGTCTCCAGGAGCCAGTTTGCCGAGAGCTGGCTCTGGCAAATGGAGCTGCTGCCGCAGGAGGCCGATCCGGACGGGTATAGGTCACACCACTCGAGGGCGAAGGAGAAACACTGAGATTCATCCCAGCACAGGCTGAGCTTCCCATACTCCACATGGCCCCCTCCGGGGCTTTGCAGGGGCACCAGATACCCAGAGCATGGATGTTCTCTGGCCCCGCCCCTTTCCTCTCCCAGTCTGGCCCCTCCCCATGCCCTGTCTCCACTCGCACTCAGACCCAGGTCTGTTCCACCGGGGGGGGTCTTCTCTCTGCAGCCAGAAGGGTCCCCCAACCCGATCAGTTCCAATCCCGTCTCTTTCAGGCTGGCTTCCAGAACGGTGCCGGTGTACCTGGAGGACTCCATCACCACCTGGGAGGTGCAGGCCGTGAGCCTCTCCGGGACAAAGGGTAACACTGGGAGCCGTGTGTCCACCTTGGACTGGTGATGTGGCCAAGCGGGGAAGGACGGGCATGTGGTTGAAGCACGGGACTGGGAGTCAGGTCTCCCAGCTTTGGGAGGGAGTAGTGGCTAGTGGCTAGAGCAGATTTGGAGCCAAGACACTTGGGTCCTGTCCCTAGCTCTGGGAGGGGAATGAGGGCTAGTGGTTACAGCAGATTTGGTCTCAGGACTCCTGGCATTTATTCCCAGCTCGGACATTGACATGCCATCCATCTCCTGCACATCACCACGCCCTCGTTCTGTGCCTCAGTTTCCCTCTCACTGAAACAGAGTTAATCCTGTGGATTGACCAGGTTAAGATTTGTGGAGCATCTTGTGATTTATAACACCCTGAATTCCCTTTGCTATGAGGCCAGACCGTTGGGGAGCCGGGGCTAGAACCTGCTACTACAAAGACAGGATGCTGCCCCTGGAGCAAACAGAAATTCCCTTTCTTGGTAGGAGATGCTGCGGGCTGGTCAGGCCTAAATTTTAGGCCCAACCCAGACCCGAACTGGAGCCAAGCCCATGCAACCCGAGCGGGTCGAGCGGTTTTCCAACCTGAGCTCGACTCAGCACTATTGCCTCCTGCCCAGGGGTTGGCGTGGCAGCAGCTCTGAGCGACAGCAGCCCGGTGCGCTGCTCCTGCCGGCCGCCACGCCTTGCTGCACTGTGTGTGTATCCTGCACAGCCAGCGGCCCTGTGACGCCTCAGCGCACTCGCTCTGCAACGCAGGGAGGGGGTGGTGGCTGGCTCACAGCGCCACAGACAGGAGATGGGGAGCCGACCTGAGAGGGTCTGGATGTTTTCCCACCTAACCTAGGCCTGACACTTGTAGCTGGGTTTGGGTCGGGTTGCAGGGCTCGAACTAGAAGCAGCTCCTCTTTGGGCCTACCCACTAGGTGGCAACAGCATGCACACCCAGAGCTGAGCATGCCCCCAGCGGGGGAGGACAACCCTATTCCACCCCAGAGGTGGCTGCACTTCGGTAGTGTGATCCTCATATACGCAGAGCTCCCGGACCCTCGCTGCGGGTGATACACGTGGAGGAGGTTGTGGAAGGTTCCTGCTGCCAAGGACGGGTGGGCTTTGACGGGACTCCCTTCCCACTGCAGGGATCTGCGTGGCCGACCCTTATGAAATAACGGTGATGAAGCAGTTCTTCATTGATCTCCGGCTGCCCTACTCCGTGGTGCGGAACGAGCAGGTGGCCATCCGAGCCGTGCTGTACAACTACGCGCCCCGGGCTCTCCAGGTGAGTAGAGATCAGCCCTGCCCTGGCGGATGGGTGGAAGATGGGAGTGGGGTCTAGTGGTTATAGCAGGGCGCTGGGAATTAGGACTCCAGGGTTCTAGTCCCAGCTTTGGGAGGGGAGTGGGGTCTAGTGATTAGAGCAGGGGAGGGTGGGAGTCAGGACACCTGGGATCTATTCCTACCTTGAAGAAGTAAGAGCAGTGAAACCATTAGCAAAGAGGAGGCCAGAACTTCTGAATTCTGTTTCTAAAAGTGGGCTGGAGCATGATCTAGTGGTTGGCGCTGGGAATTAAGGCAGCTGGGTTCTCATCGTGAACAGCTTGCTTCGTCTCTCTCTGACTCAGTTTCCCTGTCTATAAAAGGGGGCTAATTATATTTACTTGCCTCTGGTGGGGGAAGGGTTAATTAACATACTCTTGTGAAGTGAGCCAAGATTTTTACATGCGATGGGTGAATGGATAATCGGCTCTGGATGAAAACAAGATTTGTTGTGGAGAATATCACTGCCTGGACTGAGGTTATCAGTGACATACTGAGGTGAACATAAGAACGGTCACAGGGGTCAGACCAAAGGTCCATCTAGCCCAGTGTCCTGTCTTCCAACAGTGACCAATGCCAGCTGCTTCAGAGGGTGGAGGGGTAGGCTGGGGTGAAGAACACAGTGGGGGGCCTGGAGGGTAAGACACTCATAGACTCATAGACTCATAGGTCAGAAGGGACCAATCTGATCATCTAGTCTGACCTCCTGCACAAGGCAGGCCACAGAACCCCACCCATCCAATTTTATAACAACCCCTATCCCAGGATCGAGTTATTGAAATCTTCAAAATTGGTTAATTGACACTTAGAGGTGAGACCCCAGCCACCAAGTTTGCAGTGTGGATCAGACCTCTCCTCTACCGACTCACAGTTCTGGAGCGTCCTGGTTCTGCTCCACAGTGGAGATTGGAGCCAGACACACACTTTTAATCTGGATCAGAACTTTCCCATAGCTTGGATCCAGGCTTCTGGTTCTGACCCATAAAGGAGACCGGGGCCAGACACACAGTTTGGATCTGGATCAGAACTTCCCTAGAATGTGCAGGCATTTGGATCTGGGGTTTTGGATTCTGTTTCTCACAAGGCCTAGGCACCTAGCCTTACTTTGAGGGCTTAGGTGGTTCCTGGAGTGGTGCCAGACGAACCCACAGGATGGTTTCCCCCGGCGTGGCTTTTAATGAAGCTGCTTGGCTTGTGGCTCGCAGATCCGGGTGGAGCTGATGTACAACGAGAAGATCTGCAGCTCCAGCAGGCGCGACAGCCGGTTCCAGCAAGAGCTGATGATCCAAGCCGGAGCCTCTCGAGCCGTCTCCTACGTGATCATCCCCCTGGAACTGGGGGAGGTGGAGATCGAGGTGAGAGCGGCTGTCCATGGGCTCCCCATCGCAGATGGAGTGAAGAAAAAGCTCAGGGTGGTGGTAAGTGTCAGAGATCGCTGGCTACAGGTTGCAGCATCAGCTGACTGGCTAGCGCTGCTGCTTTTAAGCTAAGCATGGATGGGCCTGTTCAGAATTTAGCTGAGAGACCTCCAAGGACGGAGTGGGGGTAACTCAGTAGGGGATGGTGCTAAGGGCAGTTGCACTGTAATGAACAATGTGCTGGCTCAGCTGGGGCCACTTGCCCCTTGGAATTGTCCTTGGTACTAGGGGGAGGAGAGGCATTGTGCCCCTGGGGTGCTGGGGCTCAGGAGGGGATCCACTTGATGCCAGTGTGGGAGGGTAGCTAGGAGATGCCCACCAGCCTGCAGTTCAGTTCTCGGCAATTGGTCTGTAGTGGCTGGTGCTCAAATGTTCCCAGTGCTGGGGGTTGGTATAAGGATGATCGAGGTGGGAGGGTTAGGCAGAGACCTTGCCCATTGTGCCCCTCCTCAATGAGCCGTTTGGCCCCCATCTGGCTTTTCTCTCCTGCAGCCTGAGGGCATGAAAATATTTAAGAACATCAAGAGCGTCCTGCTGGATCCTGCTGCCCGCGGCTCTGGTAGGACCTGCTGGGGCGTCACCCCCTGTGGGACTGAGCTCTGCTTCGAAATCCGCCACCCCTCCTCCCTGGAGATTTGGTTGCTTATCAGACGTGTCAGGAGGAGCTGGTGGCTTTATGGGGCTGGTTCCACCTCCTCCCAGAGTCACAAGGCACCGTGCTGCGCTGAGTGGGATCTGGCTGCCGTTAGTGGCTGGGCTGCAACTGATAACAGCCTACCACTGCAGCCAGCTAATGGAGCAAATCCTTTAGCTCAAGTGTGCCTCTGGGGATCTAGCCCAGGTAGCATGAGGGGTGTTAGAGGCAAAGTACAAATGAAACGAGAGCAGTTTAAAGAGGTGAGATGTTTCTGAAGGTTCCCCCCATAACCAGCCTCTCCCTGCCCCCCAAGCAGCTTGTATATTTCATGGCAATGTGGGAAGCCCCAAAATTGCACACGGGAGGATAAACCTCTGTCCCTAAAATGCCCTAAATTAGGAGCCTTCTTTGGACACTGCAGGGCTCTGGGTAACCAGCCAGAAGAGCCACTCTGGGCGCTCTGGTCTCAACTGCTCGCCATGCCAACCCTGATACGTTCCGGCGTGCTTCCCTCTGTGATCTGTGTGTTTCTTGCAGCCTCTGGGGAGCAGCTGGAGACAGTCGGGCCTGTGGACATGAGTAACGTGGTGCCCAACACTGAGCCAGTGACCTTCGTCAGCGTGAAGGGTAAGGACTTGGGGTGGAAGGGGGTAGGCAGAGATGGGTGCAGGAGAGAGCTGGTAGTGGGGTAGGGAAGAGGGCAGCAAGAGGTCCCCATGCACCACATTTTAACCCATTAGCACCAGGATCAAGGGCTTTTTTGCCCGGCTATGGGCACTTAAGCTGTTTCTGATCAGCCCTCGAATCCCCCCACCATGTGGCTAGAGAGAGAACACTCCCTAGCTTTCATCAGTAGCTCCCCAGGTGATTTGCAAGGGCCGGCAGTCTCATTAGTCCAGGAGCAGTAGGAGGCAGGAGCGGCAGACCCTCTAGGGTGACGAGGTGTCCGGTTTTTGACTGGAATGGCTGATTGAAAAGGGTCCCTGGCGGCTCCGGTCAGCACTGCCGACTGGGCCATTAAAAATCCAGTTGGCAGTGTTGCGGGGCTAAGGCAGGCTAGTTCTTACCTGTCCTGGCACCGCACTGTGCCCTGCAAACAGCCAGCAGGTCCGGCTCCTAGGCAGGGTGCCTGCGGGGCTCCGCGCACTGCGTCCACCCTGAGCAACAGCTCCACATTGCCGTTGGCTGGGAACTACAGCTAATGGGAGTCGGGGAGCGGTGCCTGTGGGTGAGAGCCACACGCGGAGCTTCCTAGCCCCCCCCATCTAGGTGCTGGACCGGCTGGCTGCTCCAGGGGAATATGCAGCGTGGTGCCAGGACTGGCAAGGAGCCTGCTTTAGCCTAGCTGTGCCGCTGACTGGAAGCTGCCCGGGGTAAGCCCATGTCCCAATCCCAAGCCTCAACCTCCTGCCCCATCCCTGGGCCCCCCAAAGCTGGAGCCCCCTCCTGAACCTCAAACCCTCATCCCGGCCCCACACCAGAGACCGCATCTCCAGCCCAGAGCCCGTAACCCCTACCGTACCCCAACCCCCTGCCTCAATCCACAGCCCCCTCGCCCCCCTACATTCTGAATCCATTGGCCCCACTCCCCAGCCTAGAGCCCCCTCCTGTACCTCAAACCCCTCATCCCGGCCCCACACCAGAGACCGCATCTCCAGCCCAGAGCCCGTAACCCCTCCCGTACCCCAACCCCCTGCCTCAATCCACAGCCCCCTCACCCCCCTACATTCTGAATCCATTGGCCCCACTCCCCAGCCTAGAGCCCCCTCCTGTACCCCATACCCCTCATCCCCAGCCCCACCCCAGAGCCCGCACCCCTAGCTGGAGCCCTCACCCCCTCCTGCACCCCAACTCCCTGCCCCAGCCCAGTGAAAGTGAGTCGGGGGGGGGACAGCGAGGCACCAAGGGAGGGGGAATGTAATGAGAGGGGGTGGAGCCTCTGGGAAGGGGCCGGGCTAGGGTGTTCAGTTTTGTGAGATTAGCATGTTGGCAACCCTAAGATGCTCCTAAAAGTTGAGGGGCTACTGGCATCCAAACTATGCCCCTACCTCCCACACTGCCCCTTCCCTGAGGCCTCGCCCCCGCCACCTCTTCCCCCCAAGACCCCATCCCCTGCTCACTCCTGTCTGTCCCCTCCCCATCGCTCGCCCTTACGGCCGGCAAAAAGTGATGTGGCCATGGCGCCCTCTTCTGGCACCCCTGGGTGGAGGGGACAGCGCCCAACAAGGTGGGGAGGAGCCTGGACTTGGTGTTGGGGTGTAATGGGAGGAGGGGGCGGGACTGGGGGCATTCGGGGGGGAAGCGGCTGAGAAGGGGGCTGGCTTTGAGGGGTGGGTGTGAGGCTTGATGCCCACCAGAGCAAAGGAGGGAAGGGTTGTTCTGGGTGGGCGAGGACTGGGTAGCAGAGGGTGGGGAGGGCCTGGTATGACAGGCTCTGCCTAGCTCTCACCCTCTCCGACCGGCCCGCCCAGGGGACATCGTGGGCGACACAGTGGAGAACTCCATCGACGGCGCCAACCTGAAGCACCTGATCCAGGTCCCGGCGGGCTGCGGGGAACAGAACATGATCGGCATGACCCCCGCTGTCATCGCCACCCACTACCTGGACAGCAGCCGGCAATGGGAGAGGCTCGGGGTGGATCGCAGGGCGGAGGCCATCAAGTTCATCACTCGAGGTGAATCTCTCTCTGGGTGCAGGGAGGGGCTGGGCCGGGCACAGAGCGATAGCGCCGGGGCTCCTGCTGCTTGGGCACTGAGCTGCCCTGGCTGACTTGTCTGAGTAGAGCGGAGCTGGCTGGGAGCCCGGGGTCTGTCAGGGAGACGGGCCCCAGTCCCTTGAGGAACCTGGTGGATTAGAAGCAGGAGCCTGATTCCCAGTTCCTGTGCTTGGGGCAGGGACGGAGTGAGCAGGGCTTTAAGTCCCCTTGGTGCTCTCCTTGTTCTAGGTCTGTGCAGGGCCTTTCCTGGCCCCTGGAGTGAGCAACAGCAGCCTTGGGGCTGCTCTGATTTACGCTGGTACGGGAATCAGGGACTAACCATAGTGCAGCATGCTCTGGCCATGCCCACAATCTGCCCCCTCCACCAGGAGGCTGGGAGCCAGATGGGAGCAAGACCCTGCACTGCAGCTGGGATCACCCCTTCATGAGGGGAGTCTCAGGGGTGTTCCACTCTCTGTTATGACCTTGTCATGCTGCTAGAGGGGGCCCACATGTAAGTAGAAATCAAGCCCCTGTTCTGTAAAGTCTGCCCCGAAGCAAATAGGCAGCCAGCAGTGTCTGAGAAGCACCAAGGTAACACACACGTCCTGGCCTATGCTGCTTACAACATGCATTGCACCAGCATCAGTCGCCATGTGGCAGTATTGCTCAGTGTCAGGGAGACTGAGATGCAGCATCTAACCCAACAGGGATGGGAATGTGGGTACTTGTGGCTAGGTCCTCATCCCTGGGGGGTGGAGATGCTGTGGCAATCTGTACTTTCCTTGGCTAGCAAGGAGTCCCGGGAGACAATGAGATGAAAAAGCTACAGAGGGGTCTAGTGGTGTCAGGGGGGGATTGGGAGTCGCAATGGGGACTAGTAGGCTAGAGCAGTGTGGGGGTGAGCCTCAGGACTCCTGGGTTCCATTCCCAGCTGCGGGAGCAAAGCGTGTACAGCTGGGCTGAGCACCTCAAATTGGGAATCCAGATCTTAACTTCTGCAGTTCAGGCCTCATCACTGGTCTGATTTCAGGGTACACCCAGCAGCTGGCTTACCGGAAAGCAGATAACTCCTATGCGGCCTTCACAAACAGACCAGCGAGTACCTGGTAAAGCATGGGGCGCGGGAGGCAGAAACCTGGGGGGGACTGGGGCTGAGTTGTTGTCCTAACACACATCTGACTCCAGAGACCCTCCACTAAAGTCTCCTGCAGGTGGAAGGCTGCTGGCCTTGTCACAGGGGGACTGGAGTGGGACCCAGAACATCTGGGTTTAATTGTGGCTCTTCCGCTGACAACTCCATGGGAGACCTTGAGCAAGTCCCTTTGTTGATCTGGCCCTCAGGTTCCCCATCAGTAAAATGGGGTTAAAGGCCGTTCCTTTTGTCTGGTTTGATTGTGAGCCCTTTAGAGCAGGGACTGCCTCTGGCTCTGGGTCTGTGCAGCACCCGGCACAACGGGGCCCTGATCTCAGTTGGTGTCTGGGCAGCACCTGAAACAATGAAGACCCTCCAGCTTGGTCGGAGTCTGTGCAGTGCCTGGCACAATGGAGCATCCCATCTCAGTCAGGGTCTGTGCAGTGTACCCATTAGGACATGGGTGAGGACCCAGCCTTCGTTGGGATCCCAGGCAGTGCCCAGCATGACAGTGGGGTGGGGTAGGATGTGATCTCAGTTGTGGGCCTTCAGGTTCAACCATAAGACAGCTTATGGTCACGGTTTCGATTAACAAATGGTTGTTGCAAGGACTGGTTAAGAGATTGTTCGAGTATCCAGCTCTTATACCCGGCTAATAGCATCGCTATGGCATGCGACTCATCTCCGGGGCATATTAACCCCGTTAGAAAGGTACCCTTCGTTTAAAGAGTGACCCAGATTAATATGGGGTCGGGGCGGTTGGCTGCTCCTACCCCGCTCACCCCTGCCTTTCCTCCCCGGCAGGCTGACGGCCTACGTGGTGAAGGTCTTTGCCCTGGCCTACGAACTGATCACTATCGACCCCGAGGTGCTGTGCGGGGCTGTGAAGTGGTTGATCCTGTACCGGCAGAAGCCTGACGGGGCGTTCCAGGAGGATGCCCCCGTGATCCACGGGGAGATGGTGGTGAGCTACTCGCCCTGGGGGGAGCTGGATCTGGGGCTGGTGTCACTTTGCTCCATTATAGAGCAGCAGCTTGGGAGCTCGGGATCCGGGTTCCAAGTTTGGGCAGAGCCTGGGAACGGGGCACACAGGGCCTGCGATGCGGAGCCTTCCGGAAACCCAGCCTTTCCTCTGGCTCCTCTCTCCCTAGGGTGGGTACCAAGGTTCAGAGCCGGATGCTTCTCTGACAGCCTTCGTTGTCATTGCTATGGTGGAGGCCAGAGACGTTTGTCAGCAGTATGTGAAGGTGAGTCACGTGGCACGCGAGGCATCAAGTCTAGCACGTGGTGTTTTTTCATTTAGTGACAAGAATGTGGGACTGGGGGGTTGCGACCAGGGGACTGGGTGTCAGGACTCCTGGGTTCTATTCCCAGTTCAGGGGTGGGAAGAGACGGGGCAACAGGACTCCTGGGTTCTATCCCAGGATGATTTGGGAGGAGAGTGGGGGTCTAGTAGTCAGGACAGGGGACTGGGAGTCAGGATTCGTGGGGCCTAGTAGCTGAAGCTGGGGGTTTGGGAGCCAGGACCCCGGGGTTCTATTCCTAGTTCCGCTGCAGGTTCACCATTTAATCTTGGAAAATATGACTTCCCCTCCCCGTGCCTCAGTTTCCCCAGTCGACACTGTCTCCCCTCTGGGCTCTAAGGTGGGCTCTGGGGTCTTGGTGCCTTTCAGAGCTTGGGGAGAACCATCACGAAGGCTGGAGATTACTTGACAAGGTGCGTGAAAGACCTGAAGAAACCCTACTCCGTGGCCATCACGTCCTATGCGCTGGCGCTGCTGGGCCACGCCGAAGCAGGAGAGAGGCTCATGGCGTTTTCCACGGGTGAGCGAGTCTCTGGGTCCAGAATCCACATCTGTGTCTCAGCCAGGCAGTAGGAGAGACGCTGAGCCAGAGCAAGTCATTGGGCTGACTAGCCTCGAATCCCCGCTCTCCTTTGCTGTGCGGATCAGACCCACGGGCCTAGCTGGGCTGAGATCTCCCCCAGCACAGCACTGGGTCAGAGCCATGGGCCCGGCTAGCCTGGTATCTCCTGCTACCTCAACACAGGCGCTGAGGTTTTCTTTTCCCCAGGGTGCTCCATCCCCGCTCTGCCCCTAGACCCTGCCCCCACCATCCCCTTCCCCCAAGGCCCCACCCTTGCTCTGCCTCTTCCCGCCCCTGCTCCGCCTCCTCCCCAAGGCGCCTGCCCGCCAGCTGCATGCTGCTGTCTGCCCCCTCCCAGCCACCAAACAGCTGTTTGGCGGCACTCCCGATCAGCTGTTCAGGAACACTTCAGATCAGCTGATCGGGGTGCCACCGACCAGCTGTGGCTCGTGGGTGCTAAGCACCCACTTTTTTTCCCAGGGGTGCTCCAGCCCTGGCGTACCCATGGAGTCAGCACCTGTGCACCTCAGAGCAGACTAATAGCCCCACCTTGCCTGGTGTCTCTTCCCCATAAATACACCATCAGATCACACCAGTGGACCCATCCAACCTGGTATCCTGCCTCCCTGCCCCCAAAGTCAGGCCAATGGGCCCACCCAGCCCCATACCCCTCCCCACTGCCAGACACACCAGGCTATTCTGCGCTAGTTGCCGGCTGTGGAGGTGACGGAGTGGGTCCCTTGCTGCTCCGCAGGGGGAACACACTGGGCCGACCCCCAGTCTCGTCTCTACTCCATCGAATCCACTTCTTACGCCCTGCTGGCCTTGCTGAAGCAGAAGAGGTTGGAGCTGACAGGGCCCATTGTCCGGTGGCTGACGGAGCAGCGGTACTATGGAGGAGGCTACGGCTCGACCCAGGTAAATACCACAACTGCAGATCCCCGACCAAGGCTGAAGTCGGCCCATGCGTGACATGAGAAATGGCAGGGGAGGATCCGTCCGGCAGCTGGTTCTGCTGAATTAGCCCAGCCGCTGGCTGCAGCATCTTGCCTAGGTCCAGGATATCATCCCATCTTTGGGGACGTCGTCTGGCATGGGGCTTCTGTTTGTCCCATGGGCGACTATGCCACGTCCTAGGGACGCTTCTGTAGTGGGGTGGCCTGGCCCTGCGGATAGGGCATAGGACTGGGAGCCAGTATTCCTGGGTTCCCTTCCCAGCTCTGGGAGGGGAACAGGCTCTAGTGTTAGAGCAGGAGGCCTGGGATCCTTCCCAGCTCTTCCACTGTGTTGCTCCACGATGTTCCTGCTCCCTGCCTCAGTTTCCCCCTCTGAAAAGCGCAATGATCCCCCCTTTGTAAAGCATTCCCTTCCCGGAAGCCCAGCCTGTGGGTGCTCAGTGTGGTCCTCTGGCTCTGGGCAAGCTGCCAGCGTCACAGGTGATGGGAAGGGGCTCTGGGGAGCTCCTTGCTAAAACCCCATGGCCAGATTGACGTGGTGTGTGGGTCATTGCTCTGCTGCTGGGGGTTGGGCCTTCTCTTCCCCTTCCAGTTCCAAGGAGTAGGATGTGCCCCCTTTCCCCCCCCCCAGGATAACCCCACTCAGACCCATTGCCATCACTGCCTCTAGGAGAGAATACATCTCTTTTGTGATTCATCCCCACCCCCAGTCCCCACAAGGAGATATGTTACCCCCTTCCAGAGCCTTTGCCCCCTGAAGGGAATATGCCCCCCAACATTGCCCCCTCCAGAGCCTTGCTCTCCTCCCCAAGGAGGGGTTATGCCCCCACCCCAGGATTATCCCCTTTCCAAAGCCTTCATCTCACCCCCCCATTCCTTGCCAGCCTCCAACAGTAGCTGTACCCCCTCCCAGTTCCTAGGAAGGCCCCTCCCACACCCCCTTGCCAAGGCGGTTTGCTATCAGCCCGTTGTTCTGCATGGGAGACAGATGGTTCTTTGTTCCAAGGGGGAAGCGCAGCCCAGCCGCCCTGGGTTAAGCAAAGACTGAGGAGGCAGCTGCTGTGGGAGCCTCTTGTTAAAAATCTTGCCAGTGGCTCAGTGAACATGTTGCTTGGTCCGGTGAGATTGAGATGGGCAGACTGCAGACAGTCTGACTTGGCTGTGGGAGAAAGGAGTTGGCCCCTGGCTAGCCCACTGCAGTGTTTGAACCCTCAGGAGCTAATTCTGGTCATGGAGTATTATTTGCTCCTTTTTTGCTGTGGCTCACCAGAATTATGCGTTCACTCTGGTCCCTAATGATGGCAGCCTGCTATGCTCAGTGGTGAGAATGACTAAAGCAGGCAGTCCACGGATCACATCGCAGAGTGCAGAGAATGAGTAAAGCATCTTCCAGGAAGGACTTCTGTAGCCTAACAGAGTGATAGGACTCAATGCCGGGATAACTGAGTGACGTTCCCTGGCCTGTGAAATCCAGCAGGTCAGACTAGATGGTCTAATGGTCCTGTCTGGCCTTATTGCTTGTTCTTGTTCTGCGTTCCTACACTAGATCAGAGCACCCTTTAGAACCTGGGGTTCCCCGTCCCACGAAGGTGCTTTACACACTGACGTCAAGTCACCTCTTGAGAAGCTGATTCAGCTCCTTCTGTGTCTCACTAAAGGCATTTTCTCCAGCCCCTCGAATCATGTTTGTGGCTCTTTTCTAGCCGCTCCAATATTCCAACGTCCTTTGTTGCACACACCAGAACTAGGCGCAGCCTCCCCCTGTGCCCCCCCATTCCATCCATGCCCCACCCCTGCACTGCCCCTTTCCCTGATGTCCCACTCCTGTGCCGCCTCTTCCCCCCAAGACCTCGCCCCCCACTCACTTCTCTCTGCCCCCTCCCTGCTGTCGCTTGCCCAGTAAAAAGTGATGGGGCCATGGTCCCCTACCCCCCCCCATTCCAGTGCCCCCGGTGCAGTGTTTCAGTTGCACCAATGCTGAAAACTCCCCTCCCTGCTCTTAGTCACCGCTCCACGGAGCAGGACAGTTCCCCTTTGTGGCCGTGGCATAAGATTTTCTCTCCATTGCTGAGCCTCTTTTAGCGCAAATCACCAGCTGATGAGTAGAGCCCACACGCCCACCCACCTCCTCGGGGCCCAGCTCCCCAAAGCTGTAGCTTCCACTGGCCTCCCTGGAGCCACCACTGGATTTCTAACCTCCCTGCGCCCCATCCGCTCCGGCTGCAGGGGTCTTGCTGCCGGCTTTGCTGGGCGTTCCTCTGGGTCCTTGTGCATTCACCTCTGCGCCCCTTCTTCGCGACAGGCGACGATCATGGTCTTCCAGGCTCTGGCCCAGTACCAGATGGATGTGTCAGAAACCAAGGACATGGCCCTGGACGTTTCCATTAACCTGCCAGGTCGGAGCAGGCCGCTGCTCTGGAGGATCAACAGGGATAACGCCATGGTGGCTCGGACAGAGCGGGTAAGTCCCAGGGGCGTGGAGAGGGGGGACTTGGCTGAGCGCCCCACATGGGTGAGGGTAGCATGAGGGTGAATGGCAGTAGGAGCAGGCATGAGGGGTCAGTGGAACGGCAGGGGGGCTTGCGTGCGTGGGCGGGGATGGCAAGGTCACCTGGAGAGAGGCCACGGGGAGGGTGGGAAATCGGCCATGTGTGAAGAGGCAGGGAGGGGGATGGCCCTAGGGTGAGGAGGTGCCAGGCGGGGGTGGGGGGGTTTGGAAACCCAGCCTTGCCCGGGGAACCACTTGTGTCTCAGACAACGTGGATGCTAACCTATCCACTCCCACAGACCAAGCTGACTGATGGCTTCACCATCTCGGCCAAGGGACATGGCAAAGGGACCCTGTCGGTACGTATGGGCAGCTGAGAACCGTCCCGTCGGCCTAGGGAGCTCCTGGACGTACAGCACATGGCTCTGAAAGCCCATTTCCCCAGCTAGCAGGGGTCCTCCTGGACCTGAGGGGCAGCAATCCCCCCCATCTCAGCGCTGCCCCCTGCTGGATGGATCTGAGCAGGGCTGCCAGGCAATGATGTGATTCAGGGAGGCCACGTCCCTTGTTCCGTCCCTCTCTCCCCCATCCCGAGCCTCTCTCGGGTCTGGTCGCTTCTATCTGGCCCTGGGAATCCTGCGACAGCCTGGTTTTCCCCAAGACCCCTCCCTGTAGACCCCCGGGCTGGAGCAGCCTGGTCAATATCCCTCCCCCATCACCTCTTTCTTTCCCAGGTGATGACGGTTTATTACACGCCCTTGACGGAGGGGGCGGCAGCCTGTAAGAAGTTTGACTTTAGCGTCTCTGTGCAAAGGGCTCCTAATGGTAAAGATCTGGGATTCCTGATCGGGGGAGAGGGGTGCCAGGCCGCAAGACCCCGGTGAGAAAGGGGTTAACCTCCATGCAGCTTCCTCCTTTTCCGAGTTGGCTAAGGAACAGAGCCCTGTCACCAGGCCTCAGTGGGTCACAGCTGAGAATGCCAAATTCAGGACAAACTGGTGAAGAATAGAGCAGACTCACTCCTCACCGGTGGTTATTCTGTCACAAAATTATAGCAAGCCAGTAAGAAAAGTAAATGTTTGGCTCACCACCCAGCAGGGCCGGTGCAAGGAAGTTTTGCGACCTAGGCAAACTTCTACCTTGTGCCCCCGGCAGCAGCTCCCTCCCCCCCCACCGGCCCTCCCCCCCGCGGCAGCTCCCCATCTCAGCTCACCTCTGTTCCACCTTCTCCCTGAGCACACCGCCCCCCGCTCTAATTCTTCTCCCAGGCTTGCAGTGCCAAACAGCTGATTGGTGCTGCAAGCCTGGGAGGTGGGAGAAGTGGAGCAGCGACCACACGCTCGGGGAGGAACCACTGTAAAAAAAAAATTGGGGGCACTGCTTTTTGGCGCCCCCAAATCTTGGCGCCCTAGGCAACTGCCTAGTTCGCCTTAATGGTAGCACCGGCTCTGCCACCCAGGCACTAGACTTTATGATGAGTGATTACTGAAAACCAATTTACTCCAATTGTAGGGTCCTTCTCATTCCAAGAGATCAGCCACTTAGCCAGGTCAATCTATAACTCGGATTTTACCCAATAATCATCTTGATGCCAACCCTGTAGTAACTAAAACTAAAGGTTTAATAAGAAAAGAAAAGAAGAAGAGATAATAATGGTTACTTGATCACATACATACTAATAATTGCAAAGTCCTGCAGCAACGATGGAGTAGACGGCTGGCTTGTAAAGTCTCTCTGGGAACTTCCAAAAGACTGGAAGGTCCTCAATCCATCGTTCAAACTGCTCCTTCTAATTGTAAATCCACAGGCCAGAGAATCAGGGCAGGAAAGTGGCAAAATGAAGCCATCTCAGGGGTCTTTTATATCCTCTGCCTCTGGGGACGAAGTTATGGCTTGAGATGGAGTCCGGGTCACAAGGGCATATCACCCCTCCTTGGGAAGTTTGATAATTCTCAGGGGCAGCCATTGTCTGTGGCCCATTTGTTAGAGTGAAGTGTCCTTAATGGGCCATCAGCCCACAGCTGTCTAGCCTTGATGTAAATCTTATCTGATGGGTGTTGTCCAGGAATCCAGCACAGGTGTAAGATACAAGTCCCTGGCCAATAGTCATAACTTCAGGTACACAGATAATACATGCATATAAACAGGACAATCCTACTTAGCAAATCATCACATTTCCATTGACACCTCACATGATACGCTTTGACAAGGCTTGTTGCAATTGTGTAACAGTGGCCTTCTCGTTCATCAGTTCAATCCAACAGCATCACAAGCTGTTGGGACTGAGGCTGTTTCAGAACCGAGTTCCAGCTGCTTGCTTGGGGCGTGCTTGGAGCAGGGAGGCACAGGCCAGGTCTGAGCAAGGGGTTCTCCCAGAAAGGGTCCCCTTGGCTCATGATTAGCCAGGAGCCACAAGGGGCTGGGGAAGCAGGTTGGGGTGTGCATGAATTTCCCCACAGAAAGAAAAATTGCTTCATCTACAGGCTTTGATCTCAGAACCTAACTATGCCCCAGTGTGGTGGAGGAAGTGTTAGCCACTTTAGAGATGGGGAAATTGAGGCACAGGTCACTCAGCAGCACAGTTGGCTATAGAATCCTGGCTCCTATTCTCCACCTGGACCATTAAACCCCATTCCCCTCCCAGAGGCAAGGATAGAATCTAGGAGTTTTGAGTCCTAGCCCCCCTGCTCTAACCATTAGACCTCTCCCCTCTGCCACAGCTGGGACTAGACCCTGGGGCTCCTGATTTGCATGCCAGTAACCAAAAGGTCCTTTTTCTTTTCTCGTGAATGAAGCAACTGCACTTGGCAAACAAACTAGTCACAATTGACACTTCTCTGGAAAACCGTATCAGAGATTGAAAAGATTAGGGCTGTTTACCCGAAGGGAGGAACTGAGGGGATGCAACAGAGATGCATACAGAGGAAGGAGGCTAGTCAAGGACCCACGGTTCAATTCTGCTCTGCCGCAGATTCCTGTTGGACCTTGGGCCGGTCATTTAGTCTCTCTGTGCCTCAGTTTCCCTATCTGGAAATGGGACTTCCCTCCCCTACAAGGAGGACAGACTGTGAGGTGCTCAGACACTAGGATGATGGGGCCCGGAGAAATACCTCGAAGAGAGAGGAGAAGTCCTGTGTGGTAAGAGCAATAACCCGGAGCTCTTATCTAATGCTTTTCATCAGTGGCTCTCAAAGGGGCAGATATTTAAAGGTATTTAGGCTCCTAGCTCCTATTGAAATCAGGGAGAGTTAGACACCAACCTACCTTTAACTGTCTGGCCCCAGGCACTTCCCAAAGGAGATACAAGGACAAAGAGGCACTGAAAGAGAGACAAGGAACCACACAGGACAGATGAGAATCACGGCGCTTAAATGAGTGACTGGAAGGTGCCCAGACACTGCGGTGATGGGAGCAGGATAAGGACCAGTGTAGAACAGGCTGGGATAGTTCAGTACCCATCTTGTGTGACTGTGTCTGTAAGGGGGGTGGGGGAATCCCTGAGAAGCAGGGAATCCTCCCCTGGGAATAAATTTGGGATGATCCTAGTGCGTTTCCTCTCCGGAGCCATTTTTAAATGTGCTGGGAGCGGGGACACCACTGATGAGACAGGAATGTGACCCCCCTGCTGTGTTGCTGGGTCTTCGCAGCCAAGAAGCCAGAAGGGGCCCTGGACTCTGTGTTTATCCAGATCTGCATGCGGTGAGTCACCCCCGGCCATCTCCCCCGCCACAGCCGCTCCCCAGCCTCGAATGGTGGAGAGTGTGTCAGATCCTGGCTTGAGGTGTGCGGCCATGTCTCCGTTCAGTGCAGGGTCCTCAAATGGTGGGTGACGGGCCGGCCCCGTTTTAATGGGGTCGCCAAGGCTGGCATTAGACTTGCTGAGGCCTGGGGCTGGCTCAGGCTTCAGTCCCCCCTCCTGGGGTCATGTAGTAATTTTTCTTGTCAGAAGGGGGTGGCAATACAATGAAGTTTGAGACCCCCCCCTGCTCTAGTGGTTACTGTCCCTGTAGCAATAACCAATGGGGGTTAGGCACCTAAATACCCTGGAGGATCTGGACCCTGGGGCCGGCAACTTGCAGCAGCCAGCATGATTTTCAATCCTCCCCTCTCCCCCCATCCCGTTCAGTTTTCTTTTCCAGGCTATAGGGCCCACCCCCAGGCTGGCCGATCTCCTTGGCTATACCCCAGCTGTTTGGGGTACAAGCTCTAGACTGCCCCCTAAAGGGGTAGTACTCCCTTCCACAGCCCCCCAGGGGGTTATTTTTTTTGGGGGGTGGCCTCCAGGATCTGCTTTCCCCACCCCCCGCCGCTCCCCACAGGGGTTTGTCTGGCAGCCGTCGACGCCCGAATTGGTGCTGCTCGGGACCCACACATCCCCTCTCCTGCGGCAGCCAGGAAGGGCCTTGGAGACAGCCTGCTGGGTAGCAGCCTCCCCAGTAGCTTCATCCAACCAGCGTCCAATCATCAGTGCCAGTGGCCTCCATAGCGGGATCTGCTTCGTTGCCTGGCGGGTGTTTTCCTAGCCAAATCCAATCTGCGTCCTCCAGGTTTCTGGGAGCGGTGGACTCCACCATGACCATCCTGGACGTCTCCATGCCCACCGGCTTCTCTCCGGACATGGACGACTTGGATAGGGTGAGCCCCACCCCTTCAATGTGCGGGAAGTCAGCTGCTCCCGTGGGACCAGGCTAAGAGTGGTGGTGGTGGTGGTTCAGGCAGGGGGGTTAAACTCTTCCATGCCAGGATCACACACACACAAACTTAGCAATCTGGGGAGGGCATCACACCCTCCTGATGCTGGCTTGGTCATGACTCAGGGGCTTGGTGCCTTTCACCTCTTGGTCATCCTCGGTCACAGACTCCGACCCAGCTTGGGGCAGCAGTAGTTGTTCTCAGCTGGTGGCTGTTTGGTGGGTTCTCAGCCCGGTTCCTAGTGGGACAGGAATGTCACTGTGTCATTGGCACGAACCAGTCCCCTCGTTGGCAGCCCCTGTGTCGGACGGACCACGGAGATGGTGCTCCCCTCTTGTTCCTAATGCGGGGTCCCTCCCAGGCAGGGTTAAACCACTTCCGGAGAGGGTGAGAAGCGCAGGAGAACTCACAGGAGAACTCGCACTGTTGATGCCCTGACCAGGTCTCACAAGAGGAATCAGACCCTGGGGATGACAGTCGGCCAAGCCTTGTTCATGGCATCAGAGTGGAGAACAAGAAGCAGATAGTAGGGGGTGGGGAAGGGGGTACAAAGCCAGGAAGGGCAGAGCTGGGCACCGCAAAGCTTTGGCAGAGTTGGGGGCCAACGTGGGCACCGTCCAGCTTGTGGATTCTACTGGCTGATCCGTTTGGTTTCCATGCCCAGCTCACGAACCGTGTGGACAAATACATCTCCAAGTTTGAACTGGACACGGACCTGTCTGAGAGAGGCTCCCTCATCATCTATCTAGACAAGGTATGGTTGGCCATCCCCTGCTTCCTTCTTTCTTTCTGTCACATTTAGCCCTGGTCTACACTACGAATTTAGGTCGAATTTTAGCAGCGTTAGAGCGATTTAACCCTGCACCCATCCACACAACGAAGCCATTTTTGTCGACTTAAAGGGCTCTTAAAATTGATTTCTGTACTCCTTCCCGACGAGGGAATTAACGCTGAAATCGACATTGCTGGGTCAAATTTGGGCTAGTGTGGATGTAATTCGATGGTATTGGCATCCACAAGCTATCCCAGAGTGCTCCATCATGACCGCTCTGGACAGCACTTTGAACTCCAATGCACTAGCTAGGTACACAGAAAAGCCGTGGGAACTTTTGAATTTCATTTCCTATTTGGCCAGCATGGTGAACTCAGCAGCACAGGTGACAATGCAGTCCCCCCAGAATGTATCATCTCCATCCCTGAGGTTATCGCAGATTAGAAAGTGAAAAAAACACGTTTTCCGAGCTCATGCAGTCCTCCTGCACTGATAGGGCTGGGCACAGCATAATGCATGGAGGCATTCAGTGGCAGAGGCCAGGAAAAAATTGCTGTGTTTGCTTAACGGCAAAAGTATCATGCCTCGCTAGCGATCCTGCCTGAGCCAGGGCGCTGTGTCACATGCACTCCACGCTGTGTCAGCCTTGGGCGGGGGCATGACTGCTTTGTGAGCAGGAAAGCCATAGATATAGACATTGCATTAGGGGGGTTCTGTAGCTAGAGACAACATTTCTGTGCATTCGGCAAAGTCTGTGGCAAAAAAAGAGAAGCCCTGTAGTGTAGTGGTTATCATGTTTACCTAACACACGAAAGACCTGTAGTGTAGTGGTTATCACATTCACCTAACACACGAAACAGCCCTGGTCTGAAACCAGACAGAAACAAGTCACTGTTCCTTTTTCTGACTCCTCTCCTGCATTTTTAGTCTTAGAACAGACCGCACTGTGAAATTTTTACTTTGAATTATATCAATTATGAGTTAAATAATATGGAAGCTCTCTTTAAGTTATAGCCCCAGGTTCCTTACCCTTTCAGCTGCTCTGATAAATTAATATTTTTGTTAGGGATGAGGAAAAATTTTCAAGCCTTTTATAGAGACTAAATGCTATCTAGGACTGAAATAACCTTAACGTGGGCCATAGAGTGCAATCCTTCATTCTGGATTTGCTATTCCACAAATTGAACTGCTCCTTGCTACTGTCCAGGCTTCATGAGCCATGGGAGTAAGGGGCAGGCTGGGGTAGGTGCAACCGCGCGGTGCTGCCGGCTGGGAGAGCGGCCTGAGGCAGAAGCCTCCAGCTCACGATATTCCAGGCAGGACTGAATCTCCATGAGACGAAACTTAAAGAAGAGAATGAACAGGAGTTGCTCCCATTCGGTGCTCTAAGAGGAGGTGCCATGTCTGTCCAGGCACCCCTGATCGACCTCACCGAGGTCTGCCAGCTGAGTGGGACCCCGGCTGGCAGGAGCCGGCTGATGGAGCCCAGATCAGCAGCGGGCTGAGTCGCTCAGCCCCCTGCCGGTCTGGGGCTCCATCCGCTGGCCCTGCTCAGCCCGCTGCCTGCCTGGGGTTCCAATCATCCAGGCAGGCAGTGGGCTGTGCGGGTCCCGGCAGACAGGACCCCAGAAAAAAGGCACAAAATGATTGCCGTTGCTTTCACGGAATGGGGGGGAGGGCCTGACGACATGTACCCAAAACCACCCGCAACAAAGTTTTCGCCCCATCAGGCATTGAGAGCTTACCCCAGAATTCCCATGGGCAGTGGAGAATGCAGGAACTGTGGAATAGCTACCCACAGTGCACCGCTCCGTAAGTTGATGCTAGCCATGGTAGTGAGGACACACTCCGCCGACTTAACACGCTTAGTGTGGACACACGCAATAGACTGTATAAAACTGAATTGTAAAAAAATCGACTTCTATAAAATCGACCTGATTTCGTAGTGTAGACATGCCCTTAATATTAAGGTCCGACTGATAATGGATTAATAAATGCTTGAGAGCGACTGATAAATGGCCAATCGTTATGGAGCCCAGCAGATCAGTAGGTTGCTTAACCCATCTCTGGGTACATCTACACTGCAGCTGAAGGTGTGATTCCCAGCTCGGGTAGACCAATGCATGCTAGCTCCGCGAGCTAGTGCGCTAAAGATGGCAGTGTGACAGCGGTGCCTAGCCAACCTAGCATCTCAGACCAGACTCTAGTTGGGCAACCAGCTTGAGCTGCTGTCACTCGTGAGGCTGCGGCCATGCTTATGATGCTTCTGTTTTCAGGCACTAGCATACATGTGCAGCTACCCAAGCTGGGAGTGACACCTCCCAATTGCTGTGTAGACACAGCCTATAACATCTTCTGCTGATAGCTGTCTGCAGCGCATCCTGCTCCTGGCTGATAAGGGGACAGCCTGCATTCATCATGCATTAACCCTTCAGACCAAGATTCCGATTACAAAGTGTGACCCCTATTTCTATTTGGGTGGCTCCCAGAAGCCCCTGATTGGGGGTGGGGGGCAATGTTCCCTCTAATTTTTTCTAATTTGGGGAGGGGGGTCTCCCCAAACTGTGTAAGGATCCAGCATCCCCGGAGCTCCCAATTCCCAGTGCAGGGGCCAGATCAGGCACCTGGCCAGAAGATGAGCTCCTGAGGCAGGGCTGCCCAGAGGATTGAGGGGGCAAAGCAATTTTGGGGGCCCCTTCCATGAAAAAAGTTGCAATACTATAGAATACTATATTTTCTTGTGGGGGCCCCTGCAGCGCCCAGGGCAAATTGCCCCACTTGCCCCCCACCTCTGCGCGGCCCTGTCCTGAGGTCCCTTGCAACCCTGATATTCTATGAATGGACACACTGTGCTGTGGCTATTCTCTAGTCACAGCAGCCCTGAAGCAGCTCTAATTTACACTAGGGCCCTGTACAGTCATACAATATGGGGAGAACAAAGGGGGGTGGGGTTTAAAGCCCCTTCCACCCCCTTATGCCCCCTGTGCCAAATGCAGAGTGGAGCAACTGGGAATCAGGTCCTCTCCCCCCTTATTGGCGCTCTCTCCTGCCTGCAAAGACTGGACCATTCCAGCTCCTAAGGGCGTTCTCTTCCTCCCTAGGTGTCCAGCAAAGAGACGGAGTGTCTGAAGTTTAAAGCTCACCAGCACTTCAAAGTGGGTCTGATCCAGCCGGCAGCCGTGACGGTGTACGAGTACTACTCCCTCGGTTAGAGCATTCATCACGCACTCGTCTTGTTAGTGCCCAGCAAAGCATGCTGGCCCCAGCGAACCGTCAGACAGAGCCCTGGGGTAGTGCTTTACCGAATCAGGACAGGCTTTATCACTCCCCTGGCTCTTCAGGAAGACAAGACAGTATAGCGCATGGGGCACGAGCCTGTGAGGCAGGAGATCTGGGTTTGGCTCCTCAGCTCTGCCTTTGGCCTTGTCGCTCTGTGACTTGGTTTCCCCATTCCTAACATAGGATAACAGCTCTGCCTTAGAAAGCTCATGCAGTGCTCAGCTACAGTGACAGCTCTTCTCTTGAGCTGCCTTCCCAGTCTTGTGGCTGGGACTCGGGGAAACCTGGGTTCTGTTCCCAACTCTGGTTAGAGCACTGGGGACTGGGAGTCAGGACTCCTGGGTTCCTTTGCCACTGACTCCCTGGGTGACCTTGGACAAGTCTCTTCATTGCTCTGTGCCTCAATTTCCTTTCTGGAAAAAGCCTTTCCACCATAAGAATCACACCTTCACCCGCTTCTGTCCCTCCCCCCCAAAGGAAATGATCACCAGTTTGTTGGCCTCTTCAAACCAGGGCATCCAGACCCGTGAGGAACTAATTTAAGGGGAATGAGCCTAGCTGGGTAGTTAAATGACTAATGAGCACCTGGGCATGATAAAAGCCCTTCATTACGAGGAGGTGCTGATCCAGAAAGCAGCTCTCCTAAGGGTGAGGTGCTCTGGGAGAAATACAGGCCCCATAGAGGCAGGTGGCTGTGCAACCCCTGACCCTAAGGGAAAATCCTTTAATTCAGGTTTATTTGTATTTAGTACAGAACCAGGGCAGGGGAATTTGGACCTATACCTTTTTGCGGTGTGTGTAGTTCTAAAGGGAAACTGCAGCAGAGTGCGCTCGCAGTGCCACACTAGGCCAGGAGGGGGCGGTACAGGATGGCCAACAGAAATAAAATCTCAAAATTAAAATCAAATCACAGACTCCTTCCTCAGCTGAGTTTTAGCTCCAAAAAGGGAGAAGAGTCAGAGACTCCATTAGGTTCACAAAGGACTTTGCCAGTGATTTTACATGGAAGATGCTCAGATACTATGGTGATGGGCAGCTGGATAAAATCCTAAAGTACACAAAGCGATTCCCCAGGGAATCGAAGCCAGGTTTTCCGGACAGAATAACCCGTCCTTAGCTCGTAGCTCTTCGGGACAGGGACTGTCTCTCACGGTTTGTGCAGCATCCGGCACCAGGGGGCCCTGATCACTGTGTCTGTGCACAATGGGGACTCTGACTCTAGAGTAACAAACCTTTTCTCTCTTTCAGAAAACCGCTGCACAAAATTTTACCACCCAACCCAAGACAGCGGCTTGCTGAAGGTGCTGTGTGAGGAGGACGCCTGCCGTTGCATGGAAGGTAAAAGGAGACCAAAGGGAGAAGAAGATTTCTCTGCTCTGTCCCTTCACCGGCTTCTATGCTACAGGCTGGAATCACAACTGACCTAGTGGGCTTGGGCCAGTGAGAGCACCGGGGATGCAGCACCAATGCACTAGCCCTGCCGGGTGCCGGCCCGTGGCAGCTCAGGGATCAGCAGCCCTCGGCTTGGAGCGAGCTTGGGGGATCTAATGGTTCTGGGTCCAGACTGCGCTCCTAGAATGCTCCTTCTGTGGTTCTCCGGTGGGGAGAACCTGTGGACGCTTGCAGTTCTTGCCTTCGCAGAGATAACATGCAAAGCGACCTCTCCTCCTTGGCCAGGCCCTGATCTCTGGCTGCCTCTGGGACCTTTCCACATGGAGGGGGCACAGGCCTGGGTGTCAGGACTCCGGGGTTCTATTCTCTGCTCTGGGAAGCGAGTGGGGACTAGCGGTCAGAGCAGTGGAGGGTTGGGAGTCAGGACTCCTGGGTTCTATTCCCACCTCTGCCATTGATTCATCATGTGACCTAGGGCAATTGTCCTGTCATTGTCCTGTTTATGTCACAGCTTCCTCGTCTAGGCAATGAGGGTGACACCCACCCATCACCCGGGGGGGCTGTGAAGCTGAATTCATTCATGTCTGTAAAGGGCAGCGAAAGCCCAGTGTGAAAAGGGCTGTAAACTTGCCACTTCACTAGGATCATCTGCTTCTGTCCCCAGAGAAGTGCAGCCTGATCAGGAAATTTAAACACCCCCCTGCTGACATCTCCGTCCGCATCGAAGCCGCGTGCGAGGCTGGGGTGGATTACGGTAAGACAGGCCCTATGTTCTGGTTTCATTTCTCCTGATCGGCTGTTGTCCGGGGAGGGCCAAAGCTGGGGGTGAGATCTGCCAGTGATCCCAAAGGCAATGAACTCCTGATCCAGGCAGAGATAACTGCAATGAGCCTAGCAGCAGGAGAGAAGAAGCAGGCCACATAATGTGGGTATGTGAGAACTCCACCACATGCCTTGGCTGACACAGAGATGGGGGCTCTGGGCTGGGACTCAGCAGAGCTGGGATCTATTCCTGCCTCTGGCCTGCTGGGTGACCTCGGGCAGGTTGTAGCCCTTCTGTGCTTCAGTTTCCCCAATTATAAAATGGGGATAACGATACTGACCTACTTTGAGATCTACTGATGATAAGACCTAGGCACAATTATTTATCTGAAATGGGTGGCCAAACTTTTTTAACAAGGTTTTTTTTCCCACCTGTTACTCAGCTATTTGAGTTAAATATTTAAAACCCACTGAGTTTTAAACAGTCTGAATAAAACCCACTTCCCCTTCCCAGTTAGACTGAAGACAGCCATGCCTGGGAGATCCGCTCTCCAGGCAACCACAGAGGCCTCTGGTGCGGGGAAAAAGAGTCTGAATTCATCATGCATCTTCCCCCAGGCCTTTTACACAGCAAGAAAACCTGGGCCAAGCCCATTCCTGCCCCCATCTGCAGGTTTCCTTTTAGTGCCTGAGACCCACTGATGTAGGACCCTACATCCCACACCCCCACTGGTCTAGGAAGCAGCCAAGCGCTGAGCAAGTGGGGTTGTAGATGATGACTGGTAGTGTCTCTGCCCAAATGGGTGGGATTTGATTCTATTCTATATAGGTTCTTATCCCGTAAGACACAGATCTGGAAGGGACCCTCTGGGTCATCAAGTCCAGTCCCCTGCAGGCACCCCCGTCACCGTGGCATCTGGCTTGTATTCTGTAGATCAGTCTAGACGGTCATGATGGCCCCTTTGGGCTTTGAACAGATCTCTGACTCCCATCTTCTCCCGCAGTCTATAAAGCTCAGCTGGTGAAGGTGCAGCAGAACGGGATGTACAATTACTTCACCATGAGGATCGTGCAGGTCATTAAGGAAGGTAACGGCCCCTGCTGTGAATGTCTGCCCGCGTCTCACCCTGCGTGCAGGCTGTCCTCGCTACAGGGTGCCAATGCTGCCCGCTCCCCCAGCCCCAGCTTCTGCACTCGGGTTTTTCACCTGCGTTTTATTTCTGGGAGGTGAATTTAGTCCTCCTTGAAAACGATGGAGGACATAGCACCAGCTGAGAACTGCACATTTCAGGAGGGCTCCACTGAAGTCAGTCCATGCAGCTGATGCCCCTCAGTCCCGACCCACAGCCCCTGCTAGCTCAGCCCTGGGCCTCCCCAACTCCAGCTCTGCCAGTGCCCCTTCATCCCAACCCACAGCCCCCTGCTAGCCCAGCCCTGCGCTTCCCCCCATCCCAGATCTGCCAGTGCCCCTCCATCCTGACCCATAGCCCCCTGTCAGCCCAGCCCTGGGCTTCCCCAGCCCCACAGCTCTGCCAATGCCCCTTCATCCTGACCCACAGCCCCCTGCTAGCCCAGCCCTGGGCTTCCCCTGCCCCACAGCTCTGCCAGTGCTCCTCCATCCTGACCCCCAGCCCCCTGCCAGCCCAGCTCTGGGCTTCCTCCTCCACCCCCCAGCTGTGCCAGTGCCCCTTCATCCTGACCCACAGCCCCCTGCTAGCCCAGCCCTGGGCTTCCCCCGCTCCACAGCTCTGCCAGTGCTCCTCCATCCTGACCCCCAGCCCCCTGCTAGCCCAGCCCTGGGTTTCCCCCCATCCCAGCTCTGCCAGTGCCCCTCCATCCTGACCCACAGCCCCCTGCTAGCCCAGCCCTGGGCTTCCCCCGCCCCACAGCTCTGCCGGTGCCCCTCCATCCTGATCCCCAGCCCCCTGCTAGCCCAGCCCTGGGCTCCCCTTTCACCATCAGTCATGTGCCTTAGACCCCCTGCTATCCCCAGGGCCGGATTAATCTTTTGTGGGCCCTGGCACCCAGACCTTGGCCCTGTCCCCTGCTCCACCCCGAGGCTCCGCCCCCACTCAGCCCCTTCCCACTGAAGCCCCACCCCTGCTCACTCTCTTCCCTCCAAGGTCCCACCGACCGCCGCATGGGGGAAGGGATGGGGGCGGAGAGGAGCAAGTGGTAGGTGGGGCCATCATCCGGGTGCCAGGGCCCCCTCAGTGTGAGCCCAGCGTCATTGTAAACCCGGTACTGGCCATGCCACGCCTTGTCTTCCCTCTAACTAGCTCTTCTGATGCGCCTTAATCCCATCCCACAGCTCCCTGCTATTCCAGCCCTGTGTTCCCCCCCGTCAGCTCTAGCAATGCCCATCATGTCATCAGAGACGTTGTGAAATACAGCCTTGCCCGTCCCCGAGAGCGCGTCACGCTAGAAAACGCTCCAGACTGATCAACGCTCCAGTTATCCCCAGGGCGGGCACTGCCTCCGCATTCCTCCCCGGGGGCTTTTAGCTGTCAGCTTCGACCTCGGTAGTCTCATAACAGCTCCGCGCACCCTGAGCCTACCAGGGGCTCCTCAGGAGAGGCCGATATTTCTAAAAAGCTGTCTTTGGAACAAAGATCAGAACAAAGCCACAAACGGAAACTTCCTGCTAAATGAAATTTGGATTCAGTCAGCAGAAACGTTCCTTTGCGATCAAATCAAACTCTTCCATTCTGAGCTCGACTTTTCCAATTCGTCTAGTAGAAAATAAAATAATTTTCTAACCAAAAAATCTCAATATCCCAGTCCCAGATGGTCAAAGAGGAGGATTTGGGCTGAATCAAAACACTTTTTTCAGTGTTTTTTTTTAAAGAAAGTTTTGTCTGAATCGACACATTCCTCTTGATTTCAACAAAACGGTATTTTGCTCTGTTAAAAAAATGTTGATTAGCGTGATTACCTGAGAGGCAGCCAGCCTCCTTTGTGATGCAGGCCCTGAACTGGCTGCTTCTTTCATCCCATTTAGCTGCGTGTTTTCAAAGATGACTAGGGGAGTTAGACACTCAATTCAGTGTGATCTGGACTCCTTCGTCCCTTTGGCTCCTTCGAAAATCCCAGCCTATATTTCAAACCTGCAGCACGTTTACTTGCAGTATATATTTCAGTCACTTGCTGTCGCTGTGCACTGAAGAGGCCCAGACAGCACGTGGACCCTGGTAAACAAGAGAGACAAAGCTGTGTGTCAAGCTCTGTGCAAGCCAGTGTTTTAGAGTCTGTGATTGTTTCCTGTAATAAACGGCCCCTATTTAAAGGACTCTGAGTCCATGTCTTGTGATCATGGGAGGCTTTTTCCAACAAGACCAGGAGTCCAGGTTCTGATCTCATTTACACCGGCATAAATCCAGTGTGATTCCACTGACAGGGATTTTGAGCTCACCTGCCCTGATGTCATAAGAATTGAGCCATACTGGGTCAGACCAATGGACCATCTAGCCCAATATCCTATCTTCTGACAGTAGCCAATGCCAGGTGCTTCAGAGGGAATTAATCGAGTGATCCATCCCCTGTTGTCCATGCCCAGCTTCTGGCAGTCAGAGGCTAGGGACACCCAGAGCATGGGGCTGCATCCCTGACCATCTTGGCTAACAGCCATTGATGGACCTATCCTCCAAATGTCAATCCAGAGCGACCCCATGGAGACAGATTCTGAGCACATGTCAAACAAAAAGAGACCTCTTTGAAATCAAGAGTCACTCTGGATTGGCACCTGTTTAACTGAGATCAGACTCTTCTGCAATGGGTCTGGCTCCTGTTCGCTGATCTGTCACCAGTGATCATTCTGCTCCCCATGCTCATAGGACATCGCTGGCTTTTTTTTTAAAGGGACAGAGCAAAGCATCCAGGGGAAGACCCGTCGATTTATCAGCCCAGTGGCTTGCAAGGCGACCCTGAACCTGCTGGAGAACAGGAGCTACTTGATCTGGGGCCTCAGCAGTGACCTGTGGGACCTGAAGACTGAGTGAGTCTCCAGCAGGCTCCTGGAGAGGCAGGAGGTTTATGAGGAGGGGGAAGGGTGGGCTGATGGTTAATGCACTAGGCTGGGACTCAGGAGAAGTGGGTTCAATTTCCAGCTCTGCCACTGACCCTGTGTGATCTTGGGTAAGTCACTTCATCTCTATGCCTCAGTTCCTGAGCTGTTTGGGGCAGGGACGCTGTGTGTGGCAGCCAGCCACAGCGGGGCCCTGAGCGAAGTGCTCCCATACTAACAATGGGGAGTGGTTCTCCTTAGTGCCCTGTGATCTCTGCCAGGCTGTACCCTGGACATGCAGGGTCACCCCCTCACCCCCCAAGGGCTGTGTTAACGTTTCCTCCTGCTCTCTCTCCCAGGATGGCGTACTTGCTCGGGAGCGGCTCCTGGATTGAGCTGTGGCCAAACCCCCTGGAATGCCAGCAGGGACATTTCCAGGCCCTCTGCAAGGGGCTGGAGGCATTTGCCCAGCACATGGTGACAAACGGCTGCCCTTCATAGACTGAGAAGATGAGGACCCAGGAATGTCACCACCAGCTGTCCCCCTATCTGTGGGGAGATCTCCCTCATAACCCCATCTATAGTGTAAATCGGAGTCATGGCAGACCCTCTATACATTTCACAACAGCAGGAGCAGGACTCACACCCTTCTGCATGTAGTCCCCTACCTCTGGATCTGCAGGAGACTCTCCTTCTGCTCATAGCACAGGGCTTGACACACAGCTATGCAGTTCAAATTCCAGTTTTCCATAACCCTCTATTGATCCTTGTAATACATCCTGCTCTGCAATTTCTGGAGACATTGATCCAAGCTCTCTGGACAGAGGACAGAGAACGGAACCGTACCATGTGCGGGTTGCCCCACCTCTGAGATCCCCAAGGGCTCTGTCATTTCCTTACGCTGTGGCACACTTCAACAGTCCCTGAACTGAACTGATTACTCCTTTGTACAACACCTGTTGCAATGACCTCCCTTGCCCGCCCCCCCCGAATCCTCAATCCAGAAACTTTGTGCCTCCCAAGGGAGCAATCCTGAGGCATCTGTCTGGGTTTGTACCTGTTTTATCCCGAATGTGAATAAAGTTTTGCGGCAGCAGGGAAATGGCTCTCATAAATCTCAGCACCCAGTAGGGGAGATTTATTTCATGGCCTGCTCTAGACTGACTCCAAGCCCCCTATAACACTAGGGAAACTTAATGCCCTGTGTGGATGCTCTAGACTGTAAGATCTTTGGGGCAGAGACTGTCTTTTCATTGTGTGGTTGTACAGTGCCTGGTACGGTGGGGTCCTGGGTGCTGTGATCATACAAATAATTTAAAATAGCCTGGAATAAATCTTCATTAGAAGCACCCTAATACTTGCAGAATAAAGTGACTTCTGGTCTGGAATTAAGCATCCACAGGAGCTTCTCCAGTCAGTTTCTCTGTATAGACAAGGAAGGATGATGGTCTAGTGGTTAAAGTATGGACCTAGGCGGTGGGAGCCCTGGATTTAATTCCCTCCTCTGTCCTCCTCTGATCCCTGGGCAAGTCACATGGCCTCTCTGTGCCTCGGTTCCCCCGCTGAACAACAGGGAAGACAGCACAGCCTCCCAGGGGGTCGAGGATAAACCCATTAAAGAGCGTGACGTGTTTGAGTTCCAGTGATGATATAAGAAATAGGGGTTATTTCATTACCAAGCTCGCCCCGTGCCCAGCCCTTCTTACGCAGCAGAAAGACGAAGGGGGAACATTTTGGCTAAGATTCCTGAGCACGGACCCAGCCTCGGTACATCTGTGCTCCGACTGCAATCCAACAACCCTAAGCAATCTCTGCGGTAATAGGCAAAGGACCCTCCCGTGCTGTTTTGCTGAGCAGTCTGGTTGGTTTTTGCTCAGAACGGGCACGTCTCAGCAAGTGGCGGTTTGTTTAAAGCCTTCCATGATCCAGAGGCTTGATTCTCACTTGCCCTACCACCCCTTTGATGTTGCTGTTGCAAAGTAAAGGGACCATAATGCTGAGAGATCCCTCCTGGCAGAGGGCATTGCTTGAGCTGCTAACTCCTTGAAGGACCTGACATAGGGGATGTGGTCAAGGTGGAGTGGGTATGGCCAGCATGAAAAACTAGCAAAACAGCTGTCCAGATTAGTCAGTGGTGTGCTAGCCACACCCCCTTGGCCTTGGCCATGTCCCTCAGGCCAAGGGCCACACTTGTGCTCCACATCACTGCAGGGAAGCCCTGGTGGCTGTTCAGTGTGTAAGTTAGAGTAGCCTCAAGGCTGCTGTAAACTATGCGGGAAGGGGCAAAAATGGTGTAAACCCACCTCTGCCCCTGCCCTGATGCTAGTGGTGAATGGATCTCAGCCAGAGCAGGGAATCGGGGGCCCAGACTGCTGTCAAAGCCCCCCATGTGGACAGCTCCTCACTGAGCTGGTTCTGGCCCTTACTCCAGCCAAATCCCAGAACGGCAGTGAGCAGGGAAATTGTTCCTAAAACCATAAGAATGGCATACTGGGTCAGACCAATGGTCCATCTAGCCAGTATCCTGTCTTTCGACAGTGGCCTCTGCCAGATGCTTCCAACCATCCTCTGTTGTCCATAGACTCATAGACTTTAAGGTCAGAAGGGACCAATGTGATCATCTAGTCTGACCTCCTGCATAAAGCAGGCCACAGAACCCTACCCATCCACTTCTATATCAAACCCCTAACCTATGTCCGAGTTATAGAAGTCCTCAAATTGTGGTTTGAAGACCTCAAGCTGCAGAGAATCCACCAGCAAGTGACCCGTGCCCCACGCTCCGAGAAAGGCGAAAAACCTCCAGGGCCTCTGCCAATCTGCCCTGGAGGAAAATTCCTTCCTGACCCCAAATATGGCGATCAGCTAAACCCTGAGCATGTGGGCAAGACTCACCAGCCAGCAGGAAAGAATTCTCTGCAGTAACTCAGACCCCATCCCATCCAATATCCCATCACCACCCACATGGCATACTTATCTGCTGATAATCAAAGATCAATTGCCAAAATTAAGCTATCCCATCATACCATCCCTTCCATAAACTTATCAAGCTTAGTCTTAAAGCCAGATATGTCTTTTGCCCCCACTACTCCCCTTGGAAGGCTGTTCCAGAACTTCACTCCTCTAATGGTTAGAAACCTTCATCTAATTTCAAGTCTAAACTTCCTAGTGTCCAGTTTATACCCATTTGTTCTTGTGTCCGTATTGGTACTAATCTTAAATAATTCCTCTCTCTCCCTAATATTAATCCCTCTGATATATTTATAAAGAGCAATCATATCCCCCCTCAGCCTTCTTTTGGCTAGACTAAACAATCCAAGCTCTTTGAGTCTCCTTTCATATGACAGGTTTTCCATTCCTCAGATCATCCTAGAAGCCCGTCTCTGAACCTGTTCCAGTTTGAATTCATCCTTCTTAAACATGGGAGACCAAAACTGCACACAGTATTCCAGATGAGGCCTCACCAGTGCCTTATATAACGGTACTAACACCTCCTTATCTTTGCTGGAAATACCTCGCCTGATGCATCCTAAAACCGCATTAGCTTTTTTAACGGCCATATCACATTGGCAGCTCATAGTCATCCTGTGATCAACCAATACTCCAAGGTCCTTCTCCTCCTCTGTTGCTTCCAACTGATGCGTCCCCAATCTATATCTAAAATTCTTGTTATTAATCCCTAAGTGCATGACCTTGCACTTTTCACTATTAAATTTCATCCTATTACTATTACTCCAGTTTACAAGGTCATCCAGATCTTCCTGTATGATATCCCGGTCCTTCTCCGTGTTAGCAATACCTCCCAGCTTTGTGTCATCCGCAAACTTTATTAGCACATTCCCGCTTTTTGTGCCAAGGTCAGTAATAAAAAGGTTAAATAAGATTGGTCCCAGAACCAATCCTTGAGGAACTCCACTAGTGACCTCCTTCCAGCCTGACAGTTCACCTTTCAGTACGACCCATTGGAGTCTCCCCTTTAACCAGTTCCTTATCCACCTTTCAATTTTCATATTGATCCCCATCTTTTCCAATTTAACTAATAATTCCCCATGTGGAACCGTGTCAAACGCCTTACTGAAATCGAGGTAAATTAGATCTACTGCATTTTCTTTGTCTAAATAATCTGTCATCTTCTCAAAGAAGGAGATCAGGTTGGTTTGGCACGATCTACCTTTAGTAAAACCATGTTGTAATTTGTCCCAATTATCATTGACCTCAATGTCCTTAACGACTTTCTCCTTCAAAAATTTTTCCAAGACCTTACATACTACAGATGTCAAACTAACAGGCCTATAGTTACTCGGATCACTTTTTTCCCCTTTCTTAAAGATAGGAACTATGTTAGCAATTCTCCAGTCGTATGGTTCCAGCATCAGGCAATCAGAGGTTTACGGACACCCAGAGCATCTTGGTCCCTGACTGTCTTGGTTAATAGCCATTGATGGACCTAACCTCCATGAACTAATCTAATTCATTTTTGAACTCAGGTATAGTTTTGGCCTTTGCAACCTCCCCTGGCAACAAGTTCCACAGGTTGACTGCGTGTTGCGTGACAAACTACTTCCTTTTGTTTGTTTTAAGCCTGATGCCTAATAATTTAATTGGGTGATCCCCTGATTCTTCTGTTATATGAAGGAATAAATAACACATCCTTATTCACTTTCTCCACACCATTCCAGATTTTAAAAACCTGTAGTTTATCCCCCTTTAGCTGTCGCTTTTTTAAGCTGAACCATCCCAAACTTTTTAATCTCTCCTCCTACGGAAGCTGCTCCACACCCCTAATAATTTTTGTTGCCCTTCTCTGCACCTTTTCCACTTCTAATATACCTTGTTTTGAATTGGGGCGACCAGAACTGCAGACATGATTCATGATGTGGGTGTACCATGGATTTATGTAGTGGCATTAAGATAATTCTACCTTACTATGTATCCCTTTCCTAATCGTTCCTACCAGTCTGTTCGCTTTTTTGACTGACATTGCACATTGATCAGATGTTTTCAGATAACTATCCATGATGACTCCAAGATCTCTTTCCTCAGTGGTCACAGCTAATTTAGATCCCATCATTTTATATGTATAGTTGGGATTACCTTTTCCAATGTGCATTACTTTGCATTTATCAACACTGAATTTCATCTGCCATTTTGTTGTCCAGTCACCTAGTTTAGTGAGATCCTTTTGTAACTCTTTGCAGTCAGCTTTGGGTTTACAAAATTACTCAAGATAGTTATCATCTGCAAACTTTGCCATCTCACTAATTACAGCTTTCCCCAGATCATTTATGAATACGTTGAACAACACAGGCACCAGTACAGATCCCTGGGAAACATCACTATTTACCTCTCTCCATTCTGAAAATGACCACTTATTCCTATCCTTTTTTCCTATCTTCTAACCAGTTCATGGGAGCACTTTCCCTCTTATCCCATGACTGCTTATTTTGCTTAAGAGCCTTTGACGAGGGACCTTGTCAAAGGCTTTCTGAAAGTCCAAGTACACTATATGCACTGGATCACTCTTGTCCACACGTTTATTGATCCCCTCAAAGAATTCTAGTAGATTGGTGAGGCATGATTTCCATTTACAAAAGCCGTGTTAACTCTTCCTCAACAAATCATATTCATCTATGTGTCTGACAATTCTGTTCTTTACCTTAGTTTCAACCAATTTGCTGGTACTGACGTTAATCCTACTTGCCTGTAATTATCAGGATCGCCTCTGGGGACTTTTAAAAAAATTAGCATCACGTTCCCTATCCTCCAGTCATGTGGTCCAGAAGCTGATTTAAGTGGTAGGTAACATACTGCAGTTTCCCCCTTTATTCTTTTAAAGTATTTATAATTGAACTTTTTTTGTATCTCAAAAGCATTTTTGGGGTCAGAACACGGAGGGCCTCACACCACACAATAAGACCCAGCAAGTTATGTTTGCAAATATGTTAGCTGGTCATAGTCACTACAAGTGCATGGTAATGCTGTGCAATTTCATCCATAGAATATCAGGGTTGGAAGGGATCTCAGAAAGTCAGCTAGTCCAACCCCCTGCTCAAAGCAAGATCAATCCCAAAACAGATTTTTATTCCAGTTCTCTAAATAGCCCCCTCAAGGACTGAACTCACCACCCTGGGTTTAGCAGGCCAATGCTCAAACCCCTGAGCTATCCCTCCCCTACAAGATGTATAAATGGACAGCGGATCAGCCCTGGGGAACAGTTGTTTGGAACTGCACAACAAAAGGCCCAAACCTCAAAAAACACCTCAGACAAATACTTCAGAGCTTGGCTACTTCAAAATGAAGTGCACATATGAAAATGAATCAAGTGCAGCAGCGACTCAGCTGTCATGAGCCATGTACAGTAACAAAGCCCTGTGTCCATGCTCCAACCCTACAATAACAAGCTACTGCACAGGTTACCCTACCATAACAAAGCCCCATTTGCATCCTCCAACCCTACAATAACAAAGCCCCAGGGGCAGGCTCCAACCTACAATAACAAAGCCCCAGTGGCAGGCTCCAACCCTATAATAACAAAGCCCCAGCAGCAGGCTCCAACCCTATAATAACAAGCTACTGCACAGGTGACCCTACAATAACAAAGGCCCACGGGCATGCTCCAACCCTACCATAACAAAGCCTCATCCGCAGGCTCTGACCCTACCACAACAAAGGCCCACGTGCATGCTCCGATCCTACAATAACAAAGCCCCATCGGGGGCTCCAACCCTACAATAACAAAGGCCCACGTGCATGCTCCGACCCTACCACAACAAAGCCCCAGCGGCAGGCTCCAACCCTACAATAACAAGCTACTGCACAGGTGACCCTACAATAACAAAGGCCACGTCCATGCTCCGACCCTACCATAACAAAGCCCCATCCGCAGGCTCTGACCCTACCATAACAAAGGCCCACGTGCATGCTCCGACCCTACCATAACAAAGCCCCATCGGCAGGCTCCGACCCTACAATAACAAGCTACTGCACAGGTGACCCTACAATAACAAAGGCCCACGTCCATGCTCCGACCCTACCATAACAAAGCCCCATCCGCAGGCTCTGACCCTACCATAACAAAGGCCCACGTGCATGCTCCGACCCTACCACAACAAAGCCCCAGCGGCAGGCTCCGACCCTACCATAACAAGCCGCCCTGCACCCCGAGTTACCTTGCAGCGGGTGGGGATGGCCAGAGGGTGCCCCTCAGCGCTCCCGGGGGGGGGGGGGGGGGGGACAGGCAGGAAGGGCGGGGCACCGGGGGGCGCGGGGCAGGGCTCTGCCCCACGCCCCGGGGGAGGCCGGCTGGCAGGGACTACAAGCCCCGGCGTGCTGCGGGCTCGCGGGGCGTTTCCCTCGGCCGGTCGGGAGAAGGAGCCGGAGCGGGAGCCGCTGCGAGGCGGGGACTGGCTGAGCCGGTGGCGACCCAGCTCCTAGCGGTGCAGGTAGGCGGGGGGCTGGGCTGGGCTCGGAGCTCCAAGGGCAGCGGAATCCGGCTGCAAGGGGCTTCCCCCCATGTCGGGGGATCACGCGGGGCTTCGCCTTGTGCTCAGCCTTCCCCCGATCCTGGTGGGCTGGGAGATTGGGGTGCATGGGGGGGTAAGAGAGGTTGGGGTGCATCGCGGATCGGAGCCCAGGCGGACCCAGGGATACACTGGGAAGAGTGGGGAGCTAGGGGGTGCATTGGGGAAGGGGAAAAGCCGGGGGGGTGCAGGGAAGATCGGGGTGCCATGAGAGCAGGGGGTGTGTTGGGGAAGGGGAAAAGCCGGGGGGGTGCAGGGAAGATCAGGGTGCCATGAGAGCAGGGGGTGTGTTGGGGAAGGGGAAAAGCCGGGGGAGTGCAGGGAAGATCAGGGTGCCATGAGAGCAGGGGGTGTGTTGGGGAAGGGGAAAAGCCGGGGGGGGTGCAGGGAAGATCAGGGTGCCATGAGAGCAGGGGGTGTGTTGGGGAAGGGGAAAAGCCGGGGGGGGTGCAGGAAAGATCGGGGTGCCATGAGAGCAGGGGTGTGTTGGGGAAGGGGAAAAGCCGGGGGGGTGCAGGGAAGATCAGGGTGCCATGAGAGCAGGGGGTGTGTTGGGGAAGGGGAAAAGCTGGGGGGGTGCAGGAAAGATCGGGGTGCCATGAGAGCAGGGGTGTGTTGGGGAGCAAGATCTAGGAGCTAGGGATCCCTGGGAGGGGGGTGCATTGGGTGGAGCTGGATGTGGAGTGCAAAGTGCAATGGGGGTGTTGGGAGCTGGGTCTGCAGCAGAGACGGGGTGTTTTGGGGTGTGGGGGTGCAGGGTGAGTGTCCATTAGAAGCACAGTACAGAGTGGCTCTCTGGGGAGCTGGCCTGAGAACCACCTTCTGGGGTGGGGAGGCCCGGCTGAGACCTTTCTATGGAGAGAGGAGCCCCTTCTTCTATATATAGCCTGACCCTGCAGGATCTAGCACCAGAATAAGCCAAGATTAGTCAGGCTGGCTACAGCTGCTGAGACTGCTGCTTTCCCCGGGAGCCAGGGAAGGACACAGAGCTCTGAGGATGGCGCCATTTTGAGCAGTAACCATGAGTTTCCAGGGAGCGGTTTATTGTACTGAGTGCTGACCATCTCCCCTCCTTAATCCCACCTGGATCAGACGCCCACAGCCCTAGAGTCCCCCTGAGTCATCCTGGACCACCTCTTCCAGGCATGGTCAGGTACAGTTTGTATCGGCCCTTGATGCTCACTGGGTTCGGGGCTGACCTACCTGGGTTCTGGGCCTTCTCTGACCCGCAGGCCTGGGTGAAACACTGACACCCCCTCTGCATTTCATTAGTGTTGGTATTACAGAAGCACTGAGGTCAGGGCCTTGCACAGAGCCTCAGCCGTGACCAGGGCCTGCCCCGCATCATGCCGGGCAGTACACGGGCCCCCATCATGCCAGATCCTGCACAGACATATAGTGAGAGACAGTCCCAGCCCTGAAGATTTTACAGTATGCACAGAGGAAGGCTGGGTATAAGGAATTATTATTGTACCCAGTTTGCAGGCAGGGAAACTGAGGCATGCATATGCCATAACTTGCCTCAGGTCTGCATGTGGCAAAGGTGGAAACTGAGCCCAGTTCTCCTTTGTCTGCCTGTCACTTTAGATTCTTTGGGGAAGGGACCGTCTCTTACTCTGTGCAGCAAGCAGTGCGTGACAGAGGACCCCAATCTCAGCTCTGTCTTGTAGGTGCCCCATAGTCCAAAATTACAGTCCTAGAAGTGACAGGTTTCAGAGTGGTAGCCGTGTTAGTCTGTATCAGCAAAAAGAATGAGGAGTCCTTGTGGCACCTTAGAGACTAACATATTTATTTGATTATAAGCTTTCATGGGCTAAAACCCACTTCATCAAATGCATGCAGTGAAAAATACAGAAGGCAGATATATATACACAGAAGACATGAAAAAATGGGTGTTGCCTTACTAACTATAATGAGAGTAACCAAATAAGGTGGGCTATTATCAGCAGGAGAACACTTCAGCCTCCTTGGTCACTCAATAACAGACCTCAAAGTCGCGATACTCCAGCAAAAAAACTTCAGAAACAGACTCCAATGAGAAACTGCAGAATTGGAATTAATTTGCAAACTGGACACCATTAAATTAGGCTTGAATAAAGACTATGAGTGGATGGGTCATTACACAAAGTAAAAACTATTTCCCCAATGCTATTTTTTCCCCTACTGTTATCCACACCTTCTTGTCAACCGTTGGAAATGGACCATCCTGATTATCACTACAAAAGGTTTTTTTCTCTCCTATTGATAATAGCCCACCTTAATTGATTCTTCTCATTATAGTTAGTATGGCAACACCCATTTTTCATGTCCTCTATCTTCCTACTGTATTTTCCAGTGTTGCATTTAAAAGGCCTCTCATCCTATGAGCAACTGGACTTGTTTTGTGTATATCACACCTGCTCAGGCATCAGCTGTGAATTTCTGGCTCCCTTTTTAAAGAACTTTTATCACCTTGATCAATAGAAAAGTAGGTTATAACAGAGCATAACTGAACAGGAATAAACCTGGAGAAGGACCTCCTCCTCGCAGGCCTGACCCCCTCGGTAATCGTCCCGTGGCCCCTTTGCCAGCTCTCTGCACCCGCCTGCCCGTGCTTCCCAACTGTGGTGGAATTCTCAGCCGGGTGAGATCAGCAGGATGGGCCTTTTGTCCCCAAAGAAATCAAAGCTTAGAGGAATAATAGCCCAGGTTCTGCCCTTTGACTGGTTATAATTCCCCACCCAGCTCTGCGGCTGGCCTGAGAGCAGCCTTGCTGAGTCTGAACTGGGTCAGGGGAGAGATCCAAGGTGAGGATCCGGCATGGTGAACTGAGATCCAGGGCAGGAGTTGCCATGGGGAGCTGGTGCTCGTTAATTTTTAATTGCTGACTGCCTTGGCATAGGGCCCTGCTGTTGTGTCTGGCCTGTCAAACGCATCCGCAGATGAAACCTGACGTTGGCCAGCTTGTCGGGTTATTAGAGGTGTTGTGGTATCCCACAGAGACCTCAGCTGCGATTGTGGGGGGCCCACCGTGCCGGGCGAGAGCCAGTGGTGCTTCAAAGAGCTCACAGCCGAAATAGACCAAGGAAGGGAGTGGGGAAAGAGGGACAGAGCTGCAGTGCCTTGCCCAAAGTCGCCCAGAGGCCGAGCCAGGAAACTGAACCACTGCCCTTGTCTGCCCCCCATGCTCCGGCAGAGCTGGGTCACCCGCAAGCCCTGATTCACACCCGACCCCCCGCCCTGTTCCCAAGCATGCTGACACGGCCGTGCCGAAGCCCTGGGGTGTAGGTGCCGCGTCCAGCAGCAGCAGGTTTCTGGCAGCGTGAGAACACCCCCTGCCCGGGTGACAGGAGCATCCCATCTAGCTGCCTTTACACCAGGGGTTAGGGTGGTTAGTTACGGCGCTCGGGGGGCTGGGCTCTTCACTCCCCTGAGCTGATGGGCGGAGCCGGGCCCAGCCCCGGCTGCAGGAATAAGAGGCTGAGACGGTTCCAGAATAGAACAACATGTTCTCCCGCGGGAGGGGGATGGGCTGAGGCTGGTGCCGCATCGCCTGGTGGAAATCCTCTCCTAGGAAGAGACCGAGATCAGAGGCTGGCGGGCGGGTCACGTAGAGGGCAGCCAGATCAGTGAAGGGGGAGATGGGACCGGCACAACTGAGTAGATCTATGTCCTAACTCCTCCAGCCCCTACTTTGCCCACTAAGCCTAACTCTTCTCCACAGAGCTGGGGATAGAACCCAGGAGTCTTGATTCCCAACACCGTCCTCCCCTCTGATCACTAGGCTCTGCTCCCTTCCCAGAGCTGCAGCTAGAACCCAGGAGTCCCGACTCCCGATTCTCCCCTGCCCCAACCACTAGGCTCTGCTCCCTTCCCAGAGCAGCAGCTAGAACCCAGGGGGTCCTGAGTTGCAACCGTCATATTCTAACCACTAGACCCCACTCCCTCCACCCTCTTTGAACCTGACTTCTCTTGTCTGGACAGATAGACAGGGATGTCCTGCAGGAACGTGCTGCTGACTGGCTGCTCCTCTGGGATCGGGCTGGCTCTGGCCGTCCGGCTAGCTAAAGATGAGCTGAAGAGATTCCGAGGTGAGAGGATTGGGCTGAGGATTATAAAGAGCTGGAGAAGAGGAGGAACATGCCGCATAGGGCAGAGAAATGATAATGATCTTACAATTTCTATGGCCTTTTGTCCCCAGGAGCTTCATAGCCCTATGTACCGAATCACTTCTCCCACCGCTGAGATGCAGCCACCTCTGGGGTGGGATGTGGCTGCTGTTAATACAGAGATCATTCAACCAGTGCTGAAATGCAGCTACCTTTGGGGTGGGATGAGGTGTGGGAACAATTTATGCAGGGTTTGCTCACCTGCTGCTGAGATGCAGCTGCGTCTGGGGTGGGGCACGTCAGCTGTTAATGCAGAGATTGTTCAGCCACTGCAGAGATGCAGCCACCTCTGGAGTAGGGTTTGGCTGGTGTGTAACAACTGTATGCATGGGAGTTTAGGACCAAGACGCGCAGAGTGCTTTGTTCAGTCGAAGCTGCAGGGAGACGCTAGGGAGGCAGAATGTAACTAGCGAACGGGTGGAGCAGGGAGGGGCATCCAGCATCCTGCGAAAATTGCCCTGCAATCTCTGATGGGGCGGACCCTGACCAGGTACATGGCACCGTTCTGCCTCACAGCACCCACTGGTGCCACACTGGCATAGCCTGCAAGGGGAGAGCACCCTCTACTAAGCCCCCACTCTAATTTTGCAGCACAGTTCCCCCTAGTGCATCAGAGTCTGTGCAGACAGAGCCCCACCCCTGTGCTCCCTACTAAGCCCCTCATCCTGCAGCACCCATCTTAGCCCTGGGAATCTCCCATCCAAGCACCAAGCAGGCCTGAGCTTGCTTAGCACAGGAGTGGGGCCCTGAGCTTCCTGGCTGGTTTGAACCCCCCCTGCCCCCTCCATCTCTCTGCCTAGTCATCGCCACCATGAGGAACCTGGACAAGAGGGAGGCCTTGGAGAAGCAGGCGGGGCCAGCACTGGACAAGACCCTGGAAATCCGCCAGATGGACGTGACCAGCGAGGAATCCATCCGGTGCTGCGTGGAGGGCATTCCCCAGCGGAGAGTGGACGTGCTCGGTAGGAGAGCCGGCCCAGCCTCTCTGGGCTGCATGGGCCACCTTCCTTGGAACGCATCCGGTGGGGGGAAGTTGGGGGACTGCTGCACTCTTCCCTCACCCCACAAAGGCACCGTGGGAGTAGGGGCTGGAGCAGCTGGGGGTTCCTCCAGAGGAGAGAGGCTAAGGAATGTCTTGTCTTAGGTACCTTAGACCCACCCACTTAGACACGCCCACTTAAGCCCCATCCCTTTAGGCCCCACCCACTTAGACTCCACCCAATTTCTAGCCTGTAATTTACACAGCCCCTTACAGGTAGCTTCTGCATTTGCCCCCCTGAGTCTCTACTCCACTCTGCCCCCGACTCCAGGGTGCATCAGTGAAGCGTCATGTGCTCACACACGTGTTCAGTGGTTTCCCCAGGAATTGAAATTAGGGTCGGTGTTTGAATTTACAAGGGGGGTGTCAAGACCAATGAGATATATAAAAGAGATATGAATAAAGTAAATGTTTTGTTAGGATTATGCAAATTTAACATAAGAATAATGCAATTTATACCAAAACACATAACAGGTCTAGATTTCTAAATAAATATACATTTTTAAAAAAAGTATCTAATTTAAATTGACTTTTGAAAAGTAAGCCATCTTGGGGTAAGAGGAGAGTCCTCTCATGGATCAGTAACTGGTTAAAAGATGGGAAACAAAGGGTAGGAATAAATTATCAGTTGTCAGAATGGAGAGAGATAAATAGTGGTATCCTTGAGGGGTCGGTACTGGGACTATTACTGTTCAACATACTCATAAATGATCTGGAAAAATGGGTTAACAGTGAGGTGGCAAAATTTGCAGATGATACAAAACTATTCAAGATAGTTAAGTCCCAGGCAGACTGCGAAGAGCTACAAAGGGAGCTCATAAAACTGGGTGACTGGGCAACAAAATGGCAAATCAAATGCAATGTTGATAAATGCAAAGTAATGCACATTGGAAAACAATCTCAACTATACATACAAAATGAAGGAGTCTGAATTAGCTGTTACCACTCAAGAAAGAGATCTTGGAGTCATTGTGGATAGTTCTCTGAAAACATCCACTCAGTGTGCAGCAGCAGTCACAAAAGCAAACAATGTTGGGAATCACTAAGAAAGGGATAGATAATAAGACAGAAAATACCATATTGCCTCTATATAAATCCATGGTATGTGTACACCTTGAATAGTGTGCAGATCTGGTCACCCATCCTAAAAAATATATATTGGAATTGGAAAAGGTACAGAGATGGGCAACTAAAATGATCAGGGGTATGAAACAGGAGGAGAGATTAAAGTGACTGGGACTTTTCAGCTTAGAAAAGAGATGACTAATGGAACCCTTTTAACCTGCCTGTCTGCATTTGAGACAGCACGTTGTACACTATTGAAACTTGCTTCTGGTGGGAAAGACACTTGTAATTATTTTTTCCTGGGCTCTGGGTGACTAAGAAACCTCCTCAGAAATGAGAGATGCAGTCCTGCCTGGCCTGGTTCCACGGATACAGAGCAGGACTGCATCAGGCACCATATCCCCATTAGTCCTGACTAACGGGGATATGATAGAGGTCTACAAAATCTTGACTGGTGCAAAGAAAGTGAATAAGGAAATTGTATTTAATCCTTCACATAACACAAGAACGAGCAGTCACCCAATGAAATTAATAGGCAGCAGGTTTTAAAAAAACAAAAGGAAGTACTTCTTCACACAATATAAAGTCAACCCAGGGAACTCTTTGCCAGGGGATGCTGTGAAGACCAAAACTAGAACAGGATTATAAAAAGAACTAGATAAATTCCTGGAGAACAGGTCCATCTGTGGCTATTAGCCAGGATGAGGAGGGGTGCAACACCGTGCTCTGAATGTCCCTAGCCTGTTTGCCAGAAGCTGGGAATGGGCAACAAGGGATGGTCACTTGATGATTACTTGTTCTGTTCATTCCCTCTGAAGCACCTGGCCTTGACCACTGTTGTAAGACAGGGTACTGGGCTATATGGACCATTGGTCTGACCCAGTATGACCATTCTTATGTAAAAAATTAATTATAATAATAAAAATGTTTAGTACAGAAACTCCCCAACATAATGACCTCTCAAGATAGCAACAATGTGAGATAACAACCTCGGCAAATAATGCATTTTAAAAATCTTGGCCTACTAGGAAACATATTTTTATAAGTTTCCATTCCCAGTCACAAATCTAGCATTCTGGAGCAAAGTGACTAAAATATAGTCCAACAAACAAATGTTTATTTAACGTGCCCCTCACTTTTCCCTCCACCGCACTCCACTCACCGGTGTTGTCCTTGGTCAGTGGAGACTCAGGCCATGGCTACACTAAAGACTTGCAGCGCCGGTGAGGGGGTTACAGCACTGCAACTTAGGATGTGGCCACACTTGCAAAGCACGGCCAGCGCCGCAACTCCCTGATTGCAGCGCTGGCTGTACACCCAGTCGAGCCTCGGGTGTAGCAATTCCAGCGCTGGTGATCCAGCGCTGGTCAGCAAGTGTGGACCCCACCAGTGCTTTTATTGACCTCCAGGGTATAAGGAGGTATCCCAGAATTCCTGTCCACAACAAACCGGAAGAAAGGGGGAGCTCGGAGTTCAGCCAAACTGCTTATTTAAAAAACAAACACAGCTCCTGTTTGCTGTGAGCGGAGGCAGGCAGGGGAATTATTTTGGAATGTTCACAGCTGTTTGCTTGAAGAGAGAAACAGCACGCTCACACGGCAGAGGGGGAGGGGGAAGTCCCTGTTGAGCAGATGCTTATCTGGTCTGATGGCTATTTAGGAGTGCATAATTTGCATTTAGTGAATGAGAGAGGGGTGGGGGAAGAGGTCAGAACTTTTAAAATGATTGAAGGTAGGCACAGTCCTTAGAACTTGCAAGGCAGGGAGCTGAGAACAGTGTCAGCTCCAAAAATCCAATCTCTCTGTCTCTCCCACGCTCCCTGTCACATTCCACCCCACCCCCCTCTTTTGAAAAGCACGTTGCAGCCACTTGAATGCTGGGATAGCTGCCCACAATGCACCACTCCCAACACCGCTGCAAATGTTGCAAATGTGGCCACACTGCAGCGCTGGCCCTACACAGCTGTACGAACACAGCTGTAACTACCAGCGCTGCAGAACTGTAAGTGTAGCCATGGCCTCAGAGTTCAGAGGTGCTTTCACATGAGTACACCTTCCAGGTGGGAGACAAGAAGGCACCTTGCTTGTTTCTCCAGCTGCTCACTGTTCGCTCTGGCCACGTCTTTTCATTGTGCCACTGTTCACTTCACCATGCCATTGCCAATGGCCCTGCGCCGTCACCTTCTGCTGCCACCTGCCACTATGAGCTCTGCGAGTTGGTCTTTTGAGGTTCCACCAGCTCTCAGTGTGGGAACCTCGCTTGCTGCTAGCGCAGTCTGGGCTGTCTCTTACACAAAAACGCTGTACCCACAGGAACACTGTCCCACAACAGGACTAAGCACTTAGACCTGATTGTCAGTGATTTCAGCTGCAGTGGTCACTTAACAGAGCAAAAGACTCTCTATGGAGCCTAATCAGCTCTGTCATTAAACAGTGGAGAGAGACAGGTCCCCACCCTCTCTCTTGATGTCTTCAAATCATCACAGGCTAAGTACAGTTCTCCTGCCCTTTACTCATACAACAAGAACAACATTTCATCCCTCATTCCCCCCACATTCAAGTGGTTTGTAACCCAACCCCAGGCAAAATCTATCACTTGGACAACACAGCTCTGTTTGCTGGATACCTAGGTAGATTAGGTGTGAATGTAAATACGATCTGGCCCTGAAGCCTTTCCCCGCAGCCCCAGCTCATCACTAGCTGTCAGGGAGAGCTCATTTAGACTTTGCTTACAAATCATCATTTGAAATTATTAGGTTGATCAACATCACTGAAATGAATGCACTGACATTGTCATAAAAAACAACAGCTGCATAAGGATGCAAGGAAGCTAGTCTATGTTCATACTTTTCATATCTATTATACTTTTTCAGTTACACATATTTTATCATACACTGTATAAGCTTTTAAAGTGTGCATTAATGTTTCAGTTTAAAGTCAGATTTCCAAACAGTCACTAAATTGGTATGTAACTAGCTCACAAAACTAGGGGGGGTGTTGGGGAAATTCGGGGGGGGGTAGGGAAATCACTGCATGTGTTGGTAAAGGGGTGTAGGGCTCAGAGGGGAGGCTGGTGTAAATGGAGGAGCTGGGTGGCTTCGCCCTGCCCATTTGCCCCCACTAAAAATCTGGCCACAAGTGTGAGGGCAGGTGCTGGCTCTTCGGCGCTAAGGTTGCTGTGTGGGGCAGGGGGCAGCTGACACAGGATCTCACGCACATGCGCCTGACTGGCCTTGCCGGGTGGTGACCCAGCAGAGGGTTTGGCTGAACAGGGAAGGGGTCACTCCGTAAAGCGGGGATCTCGATGCGTTCCCCAGCAGAGCTGAGCCCCTGCTCAGGGGGAGCGAAGGAAACGCCATATCAGATCAGACCCACAGACCCATCTAGCCGGGTGTCCTGCATGACCTTGGATGGGCCCATCTAGGGGTCGCCCCACCTGCAGGAAAGGATCCGGAGCCTCACGGGTGGGGCCAGCCAGAGAGCTGGCTGGGCCATTTGTGCCTCTGCTTTTGGTGATTGGAGTTGGAACGAAAAGGGGATCCTGGCTCCCCCCATCTCAGTGGGGCTCCCCACTCCCAGTCTGCGCTCACCCTCCCAGTGGAGGGGGGAGCTACAGCAGCTGCCATACCCTGGGGGGGGTTCCTGGGGCTCTCACGCCCCCCTCCGTTGCAGTGAACAACGCGGGGCTGGGCATGATCGGGCCGGTGGAGAGCCAGAGCGTCGCTGCCATGAAGGGTCTCTTTGACACCAACTTCTTCGGGCTGGTGCGGCTGGTGCGCGAAATCTTCCCCGACATGAAGCGCCAGCGCCAGGGTCACATCGTGGTGATGAGCAGCGTGCTGGGACTGCAAGGTGAGACCGGGGTGGGGTGGGGGGCTGTGGCCCCTGGGGACCGGCTGCATCTTGCTGATTTGGGGGTGGGGACGGGGGACGGGTCCAGGCTCCTGTGGGAGGTGATGGGCCCACGCTGTGTGGAAACCACCCAGAGCCCCAGCCTGCCCCCTTCCCCCAGCATGAGACCCTGCCTCGTTACTCTCCTGCTGGGACCCTGAGCCCTGGGCTCTCTCACCCTCCATGAGACACCGACCCCAGTGTGCTGGGTTCTGTATGGTACTTATTAAGTGTATTACGGTAGCCCCCAGGAGCCCCAGCCATGGCCCAGGGCCCTGCTGTGCTAGGTGCTGTACAAACGCAAAGCAAGAAGCTGGTCTCTGGCTCGATACATAAGCCAGGAGACAGATGGGGGAGCCCCAGGAGCTGGTGGGACAATTCTGGTCAGTACCACAGGCAGGTGTCTCCGCTCCCCGGTGGCCGACCACTCAGCAAGTTCTGGGCAGGCCCTCCCAGCAGAGCAGAGCCTCACCCTTGTCCAGCCCAGCTTCCTCCTCTCCCGCTGCTTCACTGCTCTTCTCTCTGCTCCCCAGGCCTCATCTTCAACGACATCTACTCCGCCTCCAAGTTTGCTGTGGAGGGTTTCTGTGAGAGCTTGGCCCTGCAGGCGCTAAAGTTCGGCGTGAAGTAAGTCCCGGGTGCAGGGCTGTGTAGGGGAGATGAGCCCCAGTGCTGCAGGGGGGCAATGGACATTCCCAGCCACTCCTTGTCTGAAGCTTGGAGGGGTTGCAGGCAGGTGGCTACAGGGAGCAGATGGGAGGTGCCTGGTTGCTCCATTGATCCATTACAATGACTGGGCAGCCCCCACCACTGCTGACTTTGCTGGTGCTCAGATAAGGGGGATGGACACACTGAGGCTATGAGGGGTGGGGTCCAGAGGGCCTCTCCCTCCCCTCCACCCCATGGGCATCCTAGCACTGTTGGCATAGTGCATCGTGTGTGCACGGAAAGGGAGGTATCAACCACAGTGCTGGGACCTTAGGCGCAGGTGTAAGGATATTGGATTGTATGGCCCAGCCATCTGAGGCCTGGTCCACACTACAGCGTTAAATCGATTTAAACAGCGTTAAATCGATTTAACGCTGTACCCGTCCACACTACAAGGCACTTAAAATCGATTTTAAGGGGTCTTAAAATCGATTTCTGTACTCCTGCTCAACGAGAGGAGAAACCCTAAAATTGATATTACTATATCGATTTAGGGTTAGTGTGGACGGAAATCGAAGTTATTGGTCCCATTCTTTTACTGAGCTACCCAGAGCGCACCGCTCCGGAAATCGATGGTAGCCTAGGACCATGGACGCACACCACCGAAGTAATGTGCCCTAGTGTGGACGCGTAAAATCGATTTTATAAAACCTGTTTTATAAAATCGATTTTATAAATTTCGATTTTACTCTGTAGTGTGGACGTGGCCTCAGATGGCAGTGCAGGGAGGTGGGACCCCAGAGTTGGTGGGAGGAAGGGATGGAGGTAGGCGGGTGGCAGGAGGAAGGGAGAAGTGGGTAGGTAGAGGGAGGAAGGGCTGGAAGGAGGAATGGGTGGAGCAGTGGGTAGATAAAAGGAGGAAAAGATGTGGGGGTGGAAGGAGGGAGCAGTGGATAGGTAGAAGGAGGAATGGATGGGTGGAGCAGTGGGTGGATGAAAGGTGGAAGGAGGAAGGGGTGGGTGGTCTGATATGGGAGGGGCAGCAGGTGGGGTGCTGGACTAGAAGGCCCACTGGTCTATGGAGGTGGTGCCCCAAGCTGTGCGACCCAGCGCTTTGTCCCTGCATGGCACCTCCTGTCTGCGTGTGCCCTAACGAGCCTGGAGCCAGGCCCTGGCTGGCTACATGAGCTGTGATGTGTTACTGTCTCCTGCTCCTCCCCAGCATCAGCCTGATCGAACCTGGACCGGTGGTGACCGAGTTCGAAAGGAAACTCTACGAAGAAGCCGCCTGCATGGACCTGTCTGCCGTTGATCAGGAGACACTGGATATATTCCAAGGCTTTTACATGGCCTATTCCAAGGAAGTCTTCACGGTGCTGGGGCAGTCGCCGGACGAGGTGGCTGAGGTAGGGAGCCATCTCCCCACCCTCCTGCATTCACACTGACCCGCTACCCCCTTCCTAGCCTTATAGTGCTTGGCTCTAACCACACTGACCACTGGGGACCTAGGGAGGATGGGTGGGTAGTTAGATCCTAGGGGCCTGCTTGCCAGAGGTTCTAAACACCCCTAAATCTAGTGGTGGCACCTGGAGCAGCCGGGGCTGCTAACATCATCTCTGGGCTCAACCTTGAGATGCTGCTCGGCCTCTGTCCTAGCCATCTGCCGCATGGGGTGGGGTGCGGGTCTGTGTAAGGGCGGGGCGACCAGCGGTGAAGCAAGTATGTTAGTGCTCAGCACTTCGAGATCCATAGATAAAAAGCATTTTTGTTGAGCTGGGCACAGCTATCCCTGTTTTACAGAGAGGGGAAACTGAGGCATTGAAAAGGGAAGGGAGTTGCAGAGCAGGGATTGAACCCAGGAGTCCTGGCTCCCAGCTCCCCTTCTCTAACCACTCTCCTCTCCTCCCCTCCCTGAGCTGGGAACAGAACCCAGGGGTCCTGGCTCCCAGCCACCCCCACCCCCCCCATCACCTAGGCAATACTGTAATACACCTAATAAATAACATATAGTGGCCAATGTAGTGGGGCTTGAGCCATGGCTGGGGCTCGTAGGCGCTACCAGTACCAACAATAAGTGGTAATCAGAGTGATGCTGATTTACACCAGTTTGTGATCTGGCCCATTGATTCCAATGGAGCCATGATTATTTATATTATTGCCGTGCCTAGGAGCCCCAGTCGTGGCCCAGGACCCCATTGTGTAGATGCTGCATGTTATTTACTAGGTGTATTACGGTAGCTCCGAGGCATCCCCATCATGGCCCAGCACCCCATTGTGTTAGGTGCTGTATGTTATTTACTAGGTGTATTACGGTAGCTCCGAGGCATCCCCATCATGGCCCAGCACCCCATTGTGTTAGGTGCTGTATGTTATTAGGTGTATTATGGTAGTGCCTAGACATCCCCATCATGGCCCAGCACCCCATTGTGTTAGGTGCTGTATGTTATTAGGTGTATTATGGTAGTGCCTAGACATCCCCATCATGGCCCAGCACCCCATTGTGTTAGGTGCTGTACATTAAATGCCAGGAGGGGATGTGGCCCATTGACCCTAATGGAGCTGTGCCCGATTTCATACCAACTGGGGATCTGCCCCGGTACGGGTTAAGCCTAGGATGTGTCGGTCAAGTGTCTAACAGGCAGGCCCGTCCTCTGCTCTCCCCAGCACACGGCCAAGGTGATCATGGCAGAGAAGCCGCCTTTTCGCTACCAGACCAACAGCCTCTACACGCCCATGACCACCCTGAAACACGCCGACCCCACCGGGAACCTGCCTCTGAATGCCTTCCACCAGATGATCTTCCAGCACGACCGGCTCTTCAAAGCCAGCCTCAGCCTCCTCAAGATGCTGCAGTGGAGGAAGAGGAGGGACGTGTCCTATAACAAGTCTCCTTGAGACGAAGGCACCAATCCCCTTCCTCCTCCCTGGACAACACAGGCAGCTCCAGCTATAGATCCCCCCACCCCGCCCTCGCCCTGCTCCCATGCTCTGTACCACGACCCTCGTTTCCAGTGTGGACAACCACTGTAAAAGCACAAAACCTTGGACCGAGGGGGAGGTGCCAGCGCAGTGGGCGATGTGGGGAGCGGGGAGGAGGCAGCGTGTTTAGGAGCGTGGATCTACAAGGGGACTAGCAACACCCCAGTCTTTGCCCTCTTTTTAACCAGCTGATTCTTTTGTATCTTTTTTTTAAGTACATTTGGGGTTTAAAGGATTTTTTTTTTTTTAAACATGCAAAAAGTTGAGGATTGAGGTCCTGCTGTAGTGTAGGCCCAGGAGTCCTGACTCCCACTCCCCTCCCAGAGCTGGGGATAGAAGCCAGGAGTCCCAACCTCTCCCAGAGCTGGGGATTGAACTCAGGAGTCTGGATGCCTGGCCCAATGCTCTAACCACTAAGCACCACTCCCCTCCCACAGCTGGGGCTAGATCCCTGGATGTATTGAGTTGTCTCCCTGCCCAAGACCCACTTGTGGGAGTGGGTCTGGCTGTGCTTCCACCGGGGGGGTGATAGACATCCTGCATGAAGCGGCAGCCCCGCTGGTGTGTGCCAGGGCTTGTGGCCCTGGTGAAGGGAGCCATGGGGCATCAGACTGTGTCCCCCTGACACTATCTGGGGGGCCTGTAGGAAGATGGCGGGGATGGCTCATCCAGGGAGGGAATGACTACCGTACTTGCTGGAGTTAGGGGCAGCATGTTTGCCAGCAGGCTACTAATGCAACCAGCCTTGGAAGACGCTCAACTAGGGTTTGATGCAGCTCATGGCCCCGGCTTCAAGTGGGTTTAGCGGCAGGGCAGAGGGCAGTGAAGCAGTTTAGCTGGCACCTCTTAGGCACGTTCCAGGGGACAGCAACAGCTCCCAGCAGGGGGTGAGCATTTAGTTTGCAGCATTTTCCTCAGGGTGCTGCACCCTCTTAAGGCCAGTTTCCTGATCTCCTCCTCTCCTCAATCTCCCCCTCGGGGGGCACCTGGCCCCCTGCCCAGCACCCTGTGGTAGCGCTGGGAACATGTGCCTGTGTTGTAGTCTGTGCAATGACTCACTCCCCCAGCGGCTGTTCAGGGCCAGGCCAGCCCATCTGACCAACCTGTAGTGGTGCAGGAGTCCCTCTCTCAATAAACAGAGGTGCCCGAGCATGGTGACTGGGCTCAGTGTTTTAAGTCCTGGGAACTTTCCAGCAGCAGCCGCCCGGCCGGAGGCAGGGTCCTGGGAAATCTCACAGCTGAGTCCATGGAGGGAAGGGCAGAGACAGGACAGCTGGGGGGAGGCTACATCTGCCCCATAAGTTATCCCCTCCCCCCCTCCATGGTACTAACAGCCCCCCTTGTGGTAGTAGTTGAGCCCCTCACATCTGCAAGTGTATTTATTCTCCCAATGCCTTGGGGCCAGCAGGGTAGGGCTGTTCTCCACTTTTCATATACAGGAAACTGAGGCACAGAGTGGCTAAGTGAGGTGCCTATGGCCATGCAGAAAGGCTGTGGCAGAGGCAGGATCAGGGTGGCTGTGCATGAACCCTTGCAATATCATGATAGCCTAGAGAAGCCCTCTTGTGCATAGGGCTCTACCCTCCTGAAGAGAGCACAATCCCTCCCCCCAGCAGCCACCCTCCACCCCACCCCTTGATCCTGCTGCCTTGCCTGGAGTGATACAGCTTGGAAGCCAGCAACTCACACTTAGCTGGTGGAATTGACACTGCCAACTGGGAACCTGTTGGAAGCTCCCTGGCCTAGATCAAGGGGCCGGGGGGCAGGAGAGAGCCTCAGGGCCATAACCCAACTGGGGGCTGTGCTGTTGTGACCTTGTAGATCATAGTGATCCTGGAGGGTTACAGTCATACGTATAATCAATTGCTTCCATGGCACCCCACAGCCACCTTCCTGTGGTGCAGCACCAGTGCAGACAGGGAGGCCTATTGCAGCCATGCAAGCATCAGCCAAGGCCAGCCTCAGCCCATTAAGTACCTGATGGTGGTGGTGGTCCCATCTTCTTCCTAGCATATACGCAACATGCTGCACACCCAGGATTCCTCACCGAATCTGATCCGAGCCGGGTACTGATGGGTACGAGGACCTGAACGATGATCCGATGCCTGGTGCCCACAGAGGCACCAGGGCTGATGGATCAGACTCAGGTCCTTCCACTGTAAAGCCCAGATCATAACTGGATACTATGTGCTTTAGGATGAACATGGCTTTAGGGTGAAGTCACGACACTCCGCCCAGCCCACCGTCACACGCTCCATGCTCCAAAAGCTGCAGTCCCAGAGCAGCTGTTTTACCCAAATGAATAAGCCAGAGCCGAGATACGGAAAGGGCCATTTATACACGAGCATGGAATGCACAGAGCCCACCCACCCCCCTAAGTCAAAGCTGGAGACCTCCCACGCCAGGCAGTGTAGCAAGTTACAACGAAGCCAAGGAACTCCTTTCACTGTGGGCATGTTGACCCGACCCTGCTGAGACAATGGGGGATCCACTGAGGCCCACTGTTCCCAGTAATGAGGAATTTAAATCAAAGGTGCATGTGTGTGTGTGGGGTGAGGTGTTGGGGGTTGAGCCCCCACTTATAGGGGCATCACAACCCAGAGCAGAGTTATTTGGTAGAGTAACAGGCAGCCAGAAAGAGGGTAGTGTCACCCACCCCCATCCCGGAAGTAAGATCTCCCTTGTGGGGAGGTCCCTCCCCCACATTGCAGCCACTGGGCAGGTTGTATAAATGCATTTAAGATCGGGACACTGGCTATTCTACCCCAGCCTGAACTCCGCTAGTGTCACAAGCGGGGGCCTGGTCCCAAAATCATTCCTGGCCTCGCACGGTTAGCGCCTGCCCCTGCCTTTAGACTGGCCCTGCTGTTCCAGGGGTGCTGAGCCCATCGCAGCAGGGATACAGCGGGTCCCACCTACCCTATGTCTAGGGTTAAAGAGGCTTGTTCCACTGGAGGAGCAGGGTGGTTGCCCCAGCTCACAGGGAGCTAAATTAAGCCGGGTTCTCTCCTCCATTAGCCCCAGCTCTGAGCCCCAGTTTCCACAGAGCTGCGCAGGTAACCAAGGGCAGGAGCCGAGCCTGCAGGATCTAGCGCTGGGCTCTGAGCAGGAACGAAGCCAGCTCCTGGGGAGATCGGCAACCAAGACACAAGCCCTGAGGTCCCAGTTGGTGCTACAATAACACCTGAACCCACCACCCGACAGGGTCTAGCAAGAAGCCAGGGGCAGCATGCCCCTGAAAAACTGCTTTTCCCAGGAAGGAGGCACCACTACTGCTAGAGTGAAAACCATGGCCCACAGCTACAGGGGGGCCACCGACATCCAGATGAGGGTGAGCCAAGCATCACTGCTCAGATGTTGTCTAGATCCTGGCCTGTTGCTCAGCACCACCAGCAACCCTCGGGCTGGTGAGCTTAGTCTCAGTTGAAGATTGTGACATTTCTCCTCTGCCTGGGAATGATCTATCAACTCACCCCACTGGTACAGGACCTCTTTGACCCCAGCCAGATGTTGGCATTTAATGCTAGCTCCACCTTTGCTAGGCAGGCTGGTTGGCCCCAGCTAGTCAATGGAGTGAAGGAGAAGGGGGTAGGAGAGCCGATGAGGGTGGGGGCTGCTGGTGGAGGATGCATCTAAGCCAACAGCAGGAATGCATGAATTGGGTCTGGAAACCACTCTTGAAGGAGAAGGGCCAAAGTCCCCACCCCCCGCCCTGTACAAGAGACAGCAGCCCTCAGCCATCCAGAGTTCGTCTGAACTTCCTGCAGTCCGGAGAACAGACCTGGTTCTGGGAACAGCTGCTGGAACTGCACAGGGACATGCAGTTCTTAGCACTGCCACAAGGTGGGGCAGGGGAGCAGAGAGGCAGGAATTCAACACAAAACCCCAGATTTCTCTGTCCTGCTTGGGAATCTTCAGCCAGGCCGCAGGCTTGGACCCGGCGGCCTCCCCACGGCCCGAGCGCTAGCAACAGTCTGGGTGGATAGGCCTCACACCGCCTCGCGGGCGGCCCTGCTCTTCTTCAGCTTGGAGAGACCCTCATGGATGCCGGCTTCTGTGACCCTGCAGAGAGAAAACGAGACACATGACCCCAGACTCTGAGGGGATGGATCAGATCTGGCTGCTTCCTCTACAGCTCCTGGAACTGCAGGGGTATCATGGCAGGTTGCTAAGATTCGCCCTCCCTTCTGGAAAGCACCTGGAACTTGCCCTGACACGGAACAGAGGGCACTGTGGAGCAGGAGCTAGACGACTCGGACTTTAAGGTCAGAAGGGACACTCAGGATCTAGTCGAGTGGTTTTCAAAGTTTGGATCATGGAATGCAAGGCACTGGGTCGCCTTGCTCAGCTGCCAGGGACCCTGGCGGCCGGCCAGTAAAAACGAATAGTCCCTACCTGTTCTGACACCACGCTGCACCTCGGAGGTGGCCAGCAACAGGTCCGGCTCATAGGCGGGGGGCCACAGGGCTCTGTGCGCTGTCCCTGCCCCCAACACAAGCTCCGCACTCTCACTGGCTGGTTCCCAGGCAATGAGAGTCGGGGTGGGAGCGGTGCCTGTGGGGGGGAACCGCTTGCGTGCCTTCACCTAGGAGCCAGACTTACTGTTGGCCACTTCTGGGGCGCAGCGCGGTCCACGGTGTCAGGACAGGCAGAAAGTCTGTTCCTGCACCCTGGCTGTGCTGCTGACTGGAAGCCACCAGAGGTAAGCCTGTGCCCCAACCCTGTGACCCAATCCCCCTGTCCCAACCCTTCCCCCCCCGAAACCCAGAGCCCCTTCCTGTACCCCAACTCCCTCATCCCTGACCCCACCCAAGAGCCTTCACCCCCAGCCCAGAGCCCTGATCTCCTCCTGCACCCCAACCCTGAGCCCCCCCCAAACCTGGAGCCCCCTCCTGCACCCTAAACCCCTCATTCTGAGCTCCACCCCACAGCCCTAACCCCCACACCCCAATCCTCTGCCCCAGCCCAGAGCCCTGACCCACTCCAGCACCCCAACCCCCTGCCCCAGCCCTGGGCCCCCTCCCACACCCCAAGCCCCTCATCCCCAGCTCCATTAGGTCGCACGCATTGATGGTTTTCTTCAACTCGATCACCAGGAAAAAACATCTGAAAACCACTGATCTAGTCTGATCTCCACAGGGGAGCTTGGAAGGATTCGATTTTTACTGGTAAAAGTCAAAGGTGGATTTCACCCAACATACCCCCCCAACACAAATATTTCCATCGATAACTGAGAGGCAAAGTAAGAAAAATGCAGCTCAAGACTTCAGAGTTTGATCGAAGGCTATTTACTCGGTATATTTTGCCACGGGACGTTGCCAATTGGCGTTTAAAACTTTAATGTCAATTTCAACGGCCACATCACTAGCTAATGATTGTCTGCCCCTCCTCGATTTTCCTTGTGAACATAAAAATGAGGGGAAAATACTTTAAAACAAACATTGCTATTATTCATCAAAACCATAAACATCGAATTCTTCCAAGCCTACTCACAGGGAGGAAAAACTGACCCAGAATAACTCAGTCCCAAATAGCTATTCTACGTAGGCAAACTGGTTGTAGCCCTGTTGGTCCCAGGATGTTTGAGAGACAAAGCGGGCAAGTTTCCCTGCTCACCGTCTCCCTCAGCCCCAGTACCACAGGGAATGAGCCTGACTTCCCTCTTCTCAGCCCCACCCAGAGATCTAGCTGCTTACACCTGATTCATCTGCAGTTCCTCCTCATCCTCCTCCTCATCCTCTTGGGGCAGCTGTAGATAAGGGTTGTTTGAAGCCGGGCGGAACTTGTATCCCGTTAGGATGAAGAAAACCAAGGTGGATACTTCAACCAGGAGCTGCAAGGAAGGAAAGAAGGGTCCTCAGGCCTAGCGAGCGGAGTCCAAGATCAGTGCAGCTGCTGCTGAAATGCAGCAGGCTCTGGGGTGGGACATAACAGCCCACAGCAACAGTTTAGGACAGGAAGGGAGGAATTATACAATGAGTGATAGAGAAAAAACTAGGCCTGAATGTGTATTGCCTACCCTGGAATTTGGGAAGGAAACTGACCTGGGAAAGGAAGGCTGTTGAAATGGCTGCAGCTATCTCAGACTCTTGGATTTACATGAAATCTGACCGAGTGCAGCACAGCCTGCTACAGTGACCAGCCGGAAGAGTGCCATGGCTGACAGCATTTCTCAAAAGCAGCTGGGTTCTCCCTGGTGGTTTCCTAGCCAAGTAGTGGCCCAGCAGTGGTTAGCACCAGCTCACAGTCCCAGCTGGGTGGGCTGCAGGGTAAGCAAAGCATTGCAGATCCCCAGTTGCCACTTCCAGTCCAGAGGCAAGAAAACCTGGCCTATACAATACAGCGCCTCACCGATGGCTCTCAAAGCACTTCACCACCACTCACGTCCAGAGCCCAGCTGGGAGGGAGGGAGGGAGGGAGATGTCCCCCGTCTTGCCAATAAGGATCTTAGAGTGGATCAGTGACACTGCTAGGAACAGAACACAGCAATCCTGCTCCCCTCCCCTCCTCTCTTCTCCTCACCTCGTAGAGCCACTGCCACTGGAAGGGGACAGTGAATTTGAGCAGGATGGCAATGACACGGGAGAAGTAAATGTAACACACCACCTGGAAGAGCGGGAGAGAGAGAAGAAAAAAGCGACTGAGGCCGCGGGCAGGATCCTGGTCCCATCACGCAGACAGCTCTGGCGCTGCCAACATCCCTGAGAGAGGAGCCAGGGCCGGGGGCACCTACCATGACGTAATAATGTCTGAAAAGCTTCAGTTTCGCCAGGTTTGTGGCAGCTGGAAATAAAACAAGGGGAGTTTGTCACACAGTGCTGGGAGCAGGTTCCAGATCAGGGGGACGGAGGGGGACAGAGCCCCCTCAGAGTGAGGGGGTGGGGGGAGCAGCTGGGCTTCTCGGGAGGAAGTCAAGACGGACTCACCTTTGCCATCTGTGCTGGAGGCCTCCTGAAGGTGGCGGATGGACCTGTGGATGGACAAACAGATGCTCAGCAGTTCCCGCCCTCGGCTCTGGAGCCGCGTTTCCTGGGGCAACTCCACTGGCCCGGAGCAGACAAGCCCGCTGGGCCCATGGCCCACAGGGGCAGGATGCAAAGATCACCACCATGGGGACATGGCCAAGCCAAAGCAATAACTCCCATGGGACTGTGGGAAGATTCGCCCCCCTGCCGCACCCCATGAAGCCTTCAATGGTCCCATCAATCCCCAACACTGTGTCAACCCCCAGGTTAGTGTGCACAGCTGGGACACCCCTCTGCACCGGACACTTCCCATGGGGGCCTATTGGGGGGAGTGACTGGCACCACCATGACCCCAGAGAGACAGACTTCCCTTTATAATTTATACCACCCTGGGCTTCTCCAGCATCTTCCACACATGCATCCGTGACGGTCCCCCATAGCACTGTGGGGTCAGCACTGATTCTGAGGGGAGATCACCCCCTACTAACCCCCCATCCTGCAATACAGCAGCATGGGGGTCACCGCTGACTTGGGAGAGCGCCCCCTACTGACACCTCCATCCCGCAGTTTTCCTCCATCTCCCATCCAAGCACTGACCCAGCTCAGCTTGTGAGACCTGGCGGGTTCCCAACCCAAGGCAGTACCACCGCCGAGGTGGGCCCAGCTCTTACCACACCACAGGGAAGAGGATGGCCCCACAGCAGAGCAGGTCCACCAGGAAGAGGATCTGCTTCCAGGAGGCATAGTCACTGCTGCCCTCCTCCGAGGACTCGATGATAATGTAAGCGATGTTTGCCAGCACCTGTGCAATGGGAAAGGCAGGTGATGAAGGGACTTCACAGCCCCAGGCGGGCATCCTGCAGGCGGGCACTAACCGTCGCTGCCCAAATACCTGCCACCCCAGCATGTGCCCTGTATCTTCCCCCGCTTGCCAAGACATGTGTTGCCCGGTGCAGGACATTGCCCGGAGGCCAGAGGAGAGCAGGGCGCTATCACCTGGCTCTTATTTAGCACTTTTCATCTGGAGATCTCCAAGCGCTTCTGTAGGGAAAGACAGGACCATCATCCCCATCTCGCACATGGGTAAACTGAGGCACAGATGAGGAGGGGAAGCAACTTGGCTGAAGTCAGCCAGCTGACAAGGGGCGGAGCGGAAAGCAGACCCCACATCTCCCAAGGTCCTGCCCAGGGCTCTGTCCATGAGCTGACGGTGCTTCACCAAGGGAATTGCTTCCCTGAATCATTCGCTTTCAGCGCCGGGAGCCTGAAAGGAACCGAGACAGAACCAGATCCAGCAGCCCCACCCCAGCCCAACATCCTCACCCAGCACTGCTCTGGCTTTGAAGGCAGAATGGCAAGGAGACGGCCGCCCGCAGAAGCGGCCGCTTCATAGCCAGCTCCTCCCAGCCGTCACACCCCTCACCTGCAGGGGGATGACAATCACGAAGAGCTTCTTCTCTTTGTCCGACAGGATGTACTTGATGAAGGCCCAGCCTGTCCCGATCAGCGCGATGGTGATGAAGAGCAGGGCGCCCTTCAGCCTGTAAGGCACCCAGAGGCAACTCAGGCGGGTGCCCTGTTCTGGGAGGCAGGGCTGGCCCAGGGCGAGTCACGGAGGGGCTGTGTTTCCTGAGCCACAACGTGCTGGGACTGAAGAAACTGGGACACTCTCCCTCCCCTGCACAACTGCCCCTGCCCCCCACAGTGCCCCCTGCTGGGAGAGGTTGGAACTGCAGTATCCAGGAGCTTCCAACACAGCCAGTGCTCCTGCCCCGCTCTATACAGCGCCCCCTACTGGGAAAGACTGGGATTGGAGCGGCTAAGAGCTCCGCCCAGAGCCAGCCCTCCTACACTATCCCCTGCAATTATCAGCTCCATGCAATCAATGTCCTATGACACTTTCCAGGGCACCTCCTGCTGGGAGGACTGTAGTAGCGAGACCTCCCCACAACCCTCCCAGTGGCACCACACCCCAGCCAGTGCCCCCTGGTGGGAGAAACTGGGACTACAGTACTTGCAAGCTCCCCCCTTATCCGTCGGTTCCTCCAGGGCCCCCATCCCGGAGCCAGCCATGATGCCGGGCTACAGAGTATCACAGAATATGTTCCCTCCGCGTAGGCCCCGTAACGAGATGCTCTGCACTTACAGGTGGGTCACGAAGTACATGACGGCTAAGCTCTCGATCGGGTGACCCTCGGTGTTAATGAAATAGTAGTTGATCTGAGAGAGAGGACAGAGAACGGGGTCTCAGTTGGAGCCTCCTGATTCTGGCTAGACAGGCTGGGAGAACACCTACCATAGCCACCCAAAATCCATCTGCCTGTTCAGGAGCTGGTGGCAAAGCCAGGGGGGCTCAGAGCCATTCACCTCTGTGCCAACAGCCCTGCCCGGCAGGGTAACTAACCGCCATCGCGAGATGGCGGTCGGGCAGCCAGTGCATGAGATGAATTTGACGGGTCTCAGCCCTGCATGCCAGAGACACCATTGTCTTCCTGGGGGTAGATCAGCCCTTCCCTGAGAAAGGTCAGAGATTCTTAGCAGGGGTGACACAGGCTTGTAGGGAGGGAGGGAGGGGGACACTGTCCCTGCCAGCACGCTGAGAACAGAGAGGACCCCAGAACCAGTCAGTCCAGCATGCTCAGTTTGCACTGATGCTTTTCAAGGGGCTCTGGATTCAGGTTAACACCTTACAAGCTAGCGTCTTCCCCAGCCATACCCAATCCCCCAAGCCAGCAGGCCCTGGGCACATTTCACCTCTTAGACAGAGACACGCCCGCTAAGCTGAGGACGAGGCTCACGGGGGTCAGTGGGAGCCCGACTGCAGTGAACCCAGGTACGGCCGCTGTCCAATAACACCAGGCTCTACCGGCTTTCGGTGTGCGTCCCGCACCTAGCGCAATGGGGCTTTGATCCATGGCTGGGGCTCCTAAGAGCGACCATATGACAAACACCTCGCTCAGAGCGCTTTTCATCTATGGATCTCAAAGCACTTGGCAGCATCATTCCCATTTCATAGATGGGGAAACTGAGGCAGGGAGGCACAGCTGGCCCAAGATCAGCCAGGAGGCCAATGGCTAGCGCCCAGGTTTCTCAAGCCCTTTGTCACTGGGCCCCCCTGCATCGGCATAGCTGGCTACTTACACTGTGAAAGAGAAGGGAAAGGGCCTTGGTATATGCTAAGGCAGCCATGAGCCAGTGGATTTTGAACACGCTGAACCTGCGGGTAGAGAGATGCGCAATCAGGCTGATGCCCATGGCGGTTCTGGGGGTGGAAAGGGGGCAGGGTGAGGTACAACAGACAGGAAGGCTGCCTGCCCTGGGGAAAGCAGTGTGGACACAGCCGATCACAGAGGCGGGGCTCACTTGTGCTGGCAGAGGAAGTAGACCCACACAGTGGCCGCGGCCAGGAAGCAGGCGGACATGACCAGATAGAGTTTGATGAGGGGGATCTCGGCAGCCGACAGGTACCCGTCCGGGTTCTTCTCTCGGATCATCACCTGCAAAGCAGAGGCAGAGCGGGAGCTATGGCTGGGGGAGATGCCGACTGAAAAAAAACATCCCACCGCACAGGGACGACAGGAGATCTGATCCAGGGTGGCAGGGGAGCACCGGGCTAAAGTGGCCCCTTGCGTTGGTCTGGAAAGGTGGGGGAACATTGGGTGGACCACTGAGCTGATCCAACATGGCAGGGGGGCTACCAGGCTAGAGGGGCTCGCTGGTTTGATATGCCACAGCAAGCGTGCAGAGGGAGGCTGATGGGACTGGGACCAACAAACACAGACTGAAGATGTATGACAAACTCCCCCCACATGCTGTGGCTTTGGAGATGCGTGGCAGACCCACAGTTTGCTCTAGATTAGCTGTGCCTGGTGGATAAAGCCCTGGACTGGAACACTGAAGACCTGGGTTTGAATCCCAGACACTTGTAGACCACAGCCCGGTAAGGATCCCTCATAACCCATTCATCCAGTCTATTGCAGCATGACAAGCATTTGAGGCTCTGTGTGGGGTATCTGAGCACCTGGGCTTCTACTTAGGTTGCCAGGTCTTTGGGGCAGGGGGACTGGCTTTGCGTTCTGTGTCTGTGCAGCGCCAAGCACAGGAGGGTCCTGGGCCATGACTAGGGCTCCTAGGCACTACAGCAATACAAATATCTAGCTCAAAGCACTTCGCAGAGGAGGTCAGTATCATTATCTCCATTTTACAGATGGGGAAACTGAGGCACGGAGCGGGGGAAAGTGGCTTATTCAGGGAATAGGACCCAGGTCTCCTGAGTCCCAGACCAGTGCTTTACTCTGCTTTCTAATCCGCCCAAAGGCAGAGAGGGGAAGTCTGTACCAGAGGATTAGAACTCTGCTGCCTCTGCTGGAGGGAGGGGGGGATGACCGTCTCCCGCATGCACACTTACGGTGATGTCGTACGGCATCTGGTTTGCCGGGGCTCTGTTATGGCAGTTGTGAAAGTTGAGGTTGTACAGCCCTTCCGCCTCCGAGCCGATCACTACGTGGAACTGCAAGGACAGAGCGGGAGACACCCCGGGAGACCCGTGTTACCAGTCAGGGCTCTGATCGGAGCTATCCAGGTTGACTCATTGCAGGAGACAGGCTGAGGAGCCCCCCCTGCTCAGTGGAGTTCCTATTACAGACATGTTAAGATTCCGGGGCTCTGCCCCTCCCTCCCTGGGCTGCAGCCCATTCTGGCCCTGGAAAAGCAGGGAGCAAGTCAACCCAGCAGCGATTCTAAGGAGCAGTGCGCAGCCCTCATTGGCCAGGATGGGCCAGCTGGGTCCAGGCCCATTGAGCAAGGAGGTAGGGATACCAGACTAGGCCAACCAATGGCCTCGCCCCACACAGCAGGAGGTGGGATGCCATTGGACCAGGCCACTTATTTGATCTGATGTGGCAGGGAGGGGTGGGGAATAGGCTACAGGGAAGCAGAGATACCAGGATAGTCAGGACAGGCTGACCTGTCTTGGAAGTGAGGGTGGGGAGATGCCAGGCCAGATGGGCCCCCAGGTCTGACTGGCGGGGGTGGGGAGATGCCAGGCCACATGGGCCCACAGGTCTGACTGGCAGGGGTGGGGAATGCCAGGCCAGATGGGCCCCCAGGTCTGATTGGCGGGGGTGGGGAATGCCAGGCCACATGGGCCCTCAGGTCTGATTGGCGGGGGTGGGGAACACCAGGCCATATGGGCCCACAGGTCTGACGGGGGGTGGGAGGAACGGGACAACGACACAGGGGAAGAACACGAGCTGTTGGCTTGTTCCAGGAAGGCCCTTCCTCCATCCAGCCGGGCGACGCTTACGCTGAAGTTGTAGGAGTCATTCACGCTGTCGAGATCTAGGAAGAGATTTTCCCCTCCATGGCTGGAATCCTGCTGCACGAGAAAGACCAATAAGGACTAATGCACATAGAGCTGGAGTCGCCTGCCACACGTGGGAGAGGAGGAAAGAGCAGGGCTTGCTCTGCCCGGGGATCACCCAGATCCAGGCTTACTGTGGCTCAGCCGTGCTACAGTTCCCAGCTGCTGGTCCGGGGGCTAGGGCTGCTTGTCATGCTGGCGTGAGCAACAACCGGGACTCTATCGCTGCCCGCTTCCCATCCAGCCACTGGCTCCCCAAAGCCCTCTGAAGTCTACCCCTCTCCCCAGCCTCTCTGCCCCACAACGGGCAGTTGGCTCCCTGGGCTCTGCAGAGAGGACAGCGCTGGAATGAGGTGGCGGCAGGCACCGGCTGGGTTGGCGGAAGCCCGGTGACCTGGCACAGCTGCCTGGGAACTGCCCTCGGCTCAGTCCCTGAAGGGCATTTACCTGCTTGCCTTCGGCCGCTGTCTTCTTCTGGGAGTCATCCGCGTCAGGCACTTTACCAGGCGCTTTCTGCTGTCCTTCTGTGCCTGGTAGAACGAACACAGCCCTTCGTCATGGACTAGATGCCATTAACTCCAGCTCCTGCTACAAGGCTCAGGCTGGGAGCCCCCCCTCCACCTCCTTTCAGGCCCTTGCATCCATTGCTCCCCACGAAAACAACACCCAACATGATAGGGCCTCCATCGCAGCTGTGGCTGGGATAGAACAACAATGACCTGCCTCCTTGAAATGAGGTAGCCTCAACGTCCTGTCCTAAACAGGAGTGCCAGTGCTGGGTGGCTATTAAATAGCTGCCACATTCCACCCCAGAGATGGCTGCATTTCAAGCAGTGGGGTCCCTCTACATCTGTAATCTGGCCATGTTCCCCCTAGCACTTTGAGAGCCTTGGAACAAAGGTACCCCAGAAGCACACCGAATTACATATTGAGAGCATGGGGCAATCCTAGTGAGATCAGATGCACCTGCCATGTTAAGCAATTAACTGCAGCACTCTCGTTAAGGAGAAAACGAGCCCCTTCTTAAGCAGCATGGAGAAGGCTGCTTCACTCCAGGCAAATAGGAAACAGCAAGACATGGGTGTCTAAGCCGCTTCCAGTCTCCCTCACCTTTATTGGCAGCAGCCTGGTCCTTGCTATCCGAGCCCCCATTCTGCACCTCAGGGAGCAGACCGGAATAAATCTGCAGCTTCTTCTGCTCGCCGAGCTGCCGCACTTGGACCCTGAAAGGACAGAACCGAGCGTCAGTACAGGGGGCATGACACAATGGAGTCAGAAGGGACGTGGAGAGGGGGCGAGATCAGTTATGCAAAGGGTTGTTTAGTCGGTCGCTGGGGGCCAGGACTCCTGGGTTCTGTTCCTAGCTCTCGGAGAGGAATGTGTGGTTATAACTGGCAGCCAAGACTCCTGGGTTCTACTCCCAGCTGGGAGAGGGCTGGGAGGGTGTAGTGCTCAGAGTAAAAGTAGCAGTTTGATTTATCTGCTGCCTTTTCCATTTCACTGTGTAACCTCCTGTTACACGCAGATACATAGGAGCACCTGACTGATCTTCTGTCTACCATTCACTCATTAATTTATACACCGTTATCACATCTCCTTAATTATTCCCTCTCTAATCCCAGTCATCTTTCACACGGTTCTCACATACCACCTGATATCAGGGGTGGTTGCAGCCAGTGCTGGTGACAACACAAGCTGTCTGTATATTTGCTAGGGGCTGCTCTGATCCCTGGACCCAGAAGAGTCTAGATACTAGGCTAATTTGCCATTAATGGCTCCAGTCAATTTAGCGGGAGGCCAGATGAGGAGTCCAACGAAATATATATAAGCACAGACAGAATTTCACTTGCTTTTTCTGTTTGACATCAACGAGGAAGAGGATTCGTGACTCCGTTCCGGTTTGTTCCAAGGTGCAGTTATGAGATTCCTTTCCCTGCAGAGAGGAAAACTGGCTCCCCGTCAGATCAGACAAAAAACACATGTACAAGCTATCTTAATTACCACCATCAGGATTTACATTAGGCCTCAAATCAGGGCCCTGCTGCATCAGATGCTGTACATAGTAAGAGACAGTCCCTGCCTCAGAGAGCTTACAATCTAAATAGCTGAGACACAGGGAGGGAGGGGATGTGACACTCAACAGGTCAGTGGCACAGCTGGGAATAGAACTGAGGTCCCATCAACTTCAAGTCCAGAGCGCTACCCACTAGGTCCTGCTGCCTCTCCAAGGGACTGATTCACATTCACTTCCCCTACAGCCAGTCTTTCCAGTGGCTCCCAGAGGTAACTGATGGCAGATTCCAGACATTCCCCCTTTCGGATTCCTTTACTACAGCCTAGCCCTAGAGAACCTGTCTAGGTTCCATGCAATGAAACCAGTCAGCAGTGCTCAGGGGATCGGCCAGAAGGGGTCACTCAAGAGAAACACATCACCCATTGAGCAGGACTTGCCCCCTGAAAACAGTCCCCCGCCAGAACAGCAGCGCTTCCCAAACAAACTCTGAAGAGTTCGTGCACACACAGAAAATGGCAACTCACTGGGTAGGAGAGGGCCTCGCGAATCCTCGTCCTGGACAAGCTGAAGCCAACCTGGAAATAAAAAGGATTAATCTGTTATAACCAAGCCCATCTCCACCAGCAAGGGGCAGAACCCTGAGCTTTCGGCAGATGGGAAAGGCTCAGGTGGGGCAGGCACAGAAGCTCTGCCAGGGGGGCAGCCAGCCACAGTGTCTCCCATACAAGGCATGAAGATGCCCCATGATACAGTTACGGCCCTCCAGGCCAGCTCGCTGATTAGCTCCAGAAAGCCCAAAGGTATTCGGCTACTTGGATTTCTTACCAGATGGACTGAGTGTTGGGGGCTGTCCACCATAAGTTATTTGATCAACCTCAAAAAACCTGTTAAGACCCACCCACCCTTGGAACACTGAAACCCACCAAATTAAGGGACCCACCCAGCCCCTAATGCATTACAGATTTAAGGGGGGGAGGGATAGCTCAGTGGTTTGAGCATTGGCCTACTAACCCCAGGGTTGTGAGTTCAATCCTTGAGGGGGCCACCTAGGGATCTCGGGCAAAAATCAGTACTTGGTCCTGCTAGTGAAGGCAGGGGGCTGGACTCAATGACCTTTCAAGGTCCCTTCCAGTTCTAGGAGATACGTATCTCTTCTTATTATTATTATGGACAGCCCCTTGGAGCGGGAGCCCTGCTGGCTGCTTCTACCAGCAGTCCCCAATATGGTGCCTGTGGGCACCATGGCACCCACCAGGGTATTAATGTGTGCCCACCTAGTGCCCAGCAGGGGAGACAAGCTACAACCCCGCACCTGCCGGGGACAGAGAACTCCAGGGCTGCAGGCACCAGTGTTCTCGGTCCCAGGCAGGCATGGGGCCACAGCTTAAGCTAGAGAGAAGCCGCGGCCCCACGCCTGAAGGGAACAGAGAACTCCGGGGCTGCAGGCACCAGTGTTCTCTGTCCTCGCAGCTTCTCTCTGGATTCATATATTATGTAACATTAAATATGATTTTTTGGTATTATTTAATGTACAAATACAAAATAAGCCTTGAAAAATTGTTGGCGTCCACCACACACTTCTGAAAACATGAATGTGCTACTGGCCACAAAAAGGTTGGGGACCACGGGTCTAGGGTAGGTCTTCACTGCAGTCACAGAGTTAACTCGGGCTCTAATTCGGGTGGCTGCCTCTATCCTCCCTCCCCCAGCTGGCTTAATGGAGGGTACAGGCCAGAGCCAGGGATCTGATCTGCCTTAGGTACTTAAACGACCCGCACACATACACGACCTCACAATATTTCCTGTATTTAACGTTCCAAGTGCTGTTAACATCGTTTTTTTTCCCCCCCTTAAGTACCTCTCTGGGCCTCTATTCTCCATCTAAATGACTTGCCCAAGGTCACACAGGAGGTCGGTGGCAGAGCACTGAACTGATCTCCCAGTTGTAGGCTAGGGACCTGGGTCATTCTTCCTCTGCCTGATTTGAACCCAGGACAGCAGGTGTCTCAGACCTGAAGTTTAGCTCAACCCAGCTCTCTCGGCTCCCATTGGTGAGAGTGCTAGATTCACTGCAGGAGCGCCCCGCAGGTGTGAAGCGCCCTGGCACGGTGCCATTCACACCCACAGTCTCCTTGGGAATCACAGGGGGGTGGAGGGTGATCGCTCCCTGGCGTGCACCACGAACTACTACACGACTGAGTGCTCCTGAGAAGAGCCGCGGTGTTTACCCAAGGCTTGTCCTGCTTGGCACTGCCAAGGCTGAGATGCAGCCGGCTCACATTCACCTCCAGGGAGCCATTCGCGTAGAAGCCGAAGGTGTTCAAATGGATATCAGCCCTCTTCTCGCCCTGAAATAGATGAGGCAGGAAGCCGTCACACGACCAAGCCTATTAGGCTGGCTGGCAACAGCAGCAAAACATGCCACTCCCCCGAATGGGAGACAAGGGGCAGCCCCACGCAGCAGCCTCCAGCCAGGGGGCCAAGCCTCGAGGTGGCCTTTTCAGTCATGCTCGTGCAGCCAGCCAGAGAGATGAGTGGGGCCCAGCACGCCTCTTCTACCCTTGGCTGGCCAGATTTATCTCACCTCGCAAGCTGCAGAGGCATCAGAATTGCTTCTCTTTCAGAAGAGGAAGCGACTCCAGAGGGGCAGGGTGAGCAGAGGCTGAAGCAGGAGCGAGATTAGCGGTTTCTGGATCCAGATCACGTGTCTGCATCAGCCAAGTTGCCATTTCGTCACACAGGGTCACCTGGGACGTGGCAACGTGGTGACCCATAGGGACGGGACTGCTCGAAATCTAACCCAGCTCACAAACTGCAGCGATGGGCTGCTCCCGTTGACATAGCTGCTTAAAGAAGACGAGTTCATTGCTCAGCCCCCAGACAGGCTCAGAGCGAGACTGAGCCCAGGATCTGAGCCATGTTTTTCTCCCAGAGAAGGGAGTCAGCTGTGACACTGCTTAAATCAAAGCCTGAGAACTGAGCACTCCTCCCAGCCCGTAGGGAAGCTCACACCTGGATCCAAGCTTCCTAGCCAGCTCCGATCTCTGTTAAGGGGGCAAATCCAACCCCAGACACCGGCACCCCCTCCGAGCGCACATGAATGTTAGACCTGAGCTCTGGTCTGTTTGTAATGAAAATAATAGCTCTCCTGCCCCCAGATCAGACTGGGATGTATCAGAGGAGACGGAGCAGTGGAGGGAGAAGAACAGGTTTGGGGGATGGGGGAGTTGGGTGAGGAGAATGGGGGTGCAGCCGGGGGAAATGAGGTGAGATCAGGACAGTGTCTTCATCCAGCAGATTTGGAAAGAAAGCAACCCCCCATGTAGCCAATGAGTTCACATGTTTATTTAGCAACTGAAACACAAATAACATCATCCACATACTGAAATAAAACAGAAAGCTTGGAAAACCTGGCTGACACCCTTCTCAGCTGCCTAGGCCTGAGGGGCCCAACCCCCTGTTCCTTATCTGGCCTTCCACACTCCAGAAACGTTGGGCTGCCCGCACACGTAACCACAGCCCAGGCGTTGGACAATCAGCCTGTTATGTCTTCATGTGACATTGTTTCAACACAATGCAAACTCAGATCTGCTCCGGACTTCCCCCAGGCCTCATCTGGTGTTCCCCCAAACACCAATGGCCTTGTCCACATAAGGTCCCCCAGCTACCCAGGCCCCCCTCTCACCCACCACTGCGTTGTCAGAGCATTTCCACCTGCAAGTCCAGGAACTGCTGTGTTAGGGGTCACCAAGGGAGAAGGTGGCCAGGGCCAAGCGCCATGGGAAGGAGTGGCAGAGGGCATGGGGGGGGGGGTGATGATGTGGAAGGGCCCAAGCAGATGATGGGGAAGGAGTAACTGAGGCAGGGATGGGAGAGATGGAGGCTGGGGGGGATCACAAGGTGCTGGGGAGAACTGGTGGGTCCCAGCCCTGGGCTGGGGAAGGTGAGGATGTGAGGGAGGAAGGACTCAGGGAGATTCCCAGGGGTGTTCCCAAGGGTAGTTCAAGCCCCAGCAAGGGTGAGGGGGGATTAGCAGGGGGTTTTAGGAGGATCATGCAGTGGACGCTCCAGATTGGGGAGAGGACAGCTGGGGGGGTGGGGGGGAGCACGGAAGCTCAAAGCCAGGGTGGTCGGTCTCATGCCAGCTGTTGTGGGGAGTGCCCAAAGCCCAGGCAGGTCAGTCCCATCCCAGGGTTGGAGGGGGTTGGTCAAGTCCTGAGGGTCAGGGAGTCCCATCCTGGCATTATGATGCCCCACCCGAGGGCGGTCCAGTCATGTCCCAGGGGAGGGCGTTCCCAGCTCAGGAGTTGGCCTCATCAGGGGGCGGGGGGATCAGTCCTTCCACAGGAGGTCAGAGGGGTCGGTGTTAGTACCCGGGGCAGGGTTCGATCCGATCCCTGGATGGGGGATGGTCAGGTCCGGTGCGATCTGATCCCTGGGTGGGGAGGGGTCCAGTCCGGTCCCTGGGAGAGGGAGGGTCCAGTCTCTGGGAGGGGGAAGGGTCCGGTCCAGTCTGGTCCCTGGGCAGGGGAGGGTCCGGTCCGGTCTCTGGGGAGGGGGAGGGCAGAGGGTCTGATCCGGTCAGATCCCTGGGAGGGGAAGGGTCCGGTCTGGTCCCCGGGCCGGGGGGGGTCCGGTCCAATCCTTGGGGAGGAGAAAGGTCCGGTCTCTGGGAGGGGGAAGGGTCTGGTCCAGTCCGGTCCCTGGGCAGGGGAGGGTCCGGTCCGGTCCCTGGGTGGGGGGGCGGGCGGGGTCCGGTCCGGTCTGATCCCTGGGGAGGGAAAGGGGGAGGGAGGGTCCAGTCCGGTCCCTGGGGAGGGAAACGGGGAGGGTCTAGTCTCTCGGGAGGGGGAAAGGTCTGGTCCAGTCTGGTCCCTGGGCAGGGGAGGGTCCGATCCGGTCTCTGGGAGGGGGAGGGTCCGGTCCAGTCCAGTCCAGTCCAGGCCCTGGGGGGGGAGGGACGGGGAGGGTCCGGTCCGATCCCAGGGGAGGGGGAAGGGGGGGTCCGGGCCAATCCTGGGGGAAGGAGTGGGGGAAGGGGAGCGTCTGATCCGATCCCCGGGGAAGGGGGGGGTCCAGTCCGGTCTCTGGGAAGGGGAGGGTCCGGTCCAATCCAGTCCCTGGGCAGGGGACCGGTCCGGTCCGATCCCGGGGGAGGGGGGAGGGGGGGTCCGGTCCGATCCGGGGGAAGGGGGGGTCCGGCCCGATCCCGGGGGGGAGGGGGAGTCCGGCCCGATCCCGGGGGGGGAGGGGGAGGGGGAGGGGGGGTCCGGCCCGATCCCGGGGGAAGGGGAGGGGGAGGGGGGGTCCGGCCCGATCCCGGGGGAAGGGGAGGGGGAGGGGGAGGGGGGGTCCGGCCCGATCCCGGGGGAAGGGGAGGGGGAGGGGGGTCCGGCCCGATCCCGGGGGAAGGGGAGGGGGAGGGGGGTCCGGCCCGATCCCGGGGAAAGGGGAGGGGGAGGGGGGTCCTGGCCGGTCCCGGGGAAGGGGAGGGGGAGGGGGGGGTCCGGGCCTGTCCCGGGGGAGGGGGAGGGGGAGGGGGGGTCCGGGCCGGTCCCGGGGGGAGGGGGGTCCGGGCCGGTCCGGTCCCGGGGGGAGGGGGAGGTCCGGTCCGATCCCGGGGAAGGGGGAGAGGAGGGGGAGGAGGGTTCCGGTCCGGTCTCGGGGAAGGGGGAGGGGGAGGGGGGGTCCGGGCCGGTCCTGGGGAAGGGGGAGGGGGGTCCGGTCCGGGCCGGACCCGGGGGGAGGGGGAGAGGAGGGGCAGGGGGGGTCCGGTCCGGTCCCGGGGGGAGGGGAGGGGGGGGTCCGGTCCGACCCGGGGAAGGGGGAGAGGAGGGGGAGGGGGGGTCCGGTCCGGTCCCGGGGAAGGGGGAGAGGAGGGGGAGGGGGGGTCCGGTCCGGTCCCGGGAAAGGGGAGGGGGGGTCCGGTCCGGTCCCGGGGGGAGGGGAGGGGAGGGGGGGTCCAGTCCGATCCCGGGGAAGGGGGAGGGGGGGTCCGGTCCGGTCCCGGGGGGAGGGGAGGGGAGGGGAGAGGGGGGTCCGGTCCGATCCCGGGGAAGGGGGAGAGGAGGGGGAGGGGGGGTCGGGTCCGGTCCGATCCCGGGGGGGGAGGGGGAGGGGGGGTCCGGTCCGGTCCCGGGGGGAAGGGGAGGGGAGGGGGGTCCGGTCCGATCCCGGGGGGAAGGGGAAGGGGAGGGGGGGTCCGGTCCGATCCCGGGGGGAAGGGGAAGGGGAGGGGGGGTCCGGTCCGATCCCGGGGGAAGGGGAAGGGGAGGGGGGGGTCCGGTCCGATCCCGGGGGAAGGGGAAGGGGAGGGGGGGTCCGGTCCGATCCCGGGGAAGGGGAGGGGGGGTCCGGGCCGGTCCCGGGGGGAAGGGGAAGGGGGAGGGGGGGTCCGGGCCGGTCCCGGGGGGGAGGGGAGGTCCGGGCCGGTCCCGGGGGGGAGGGGGAAGGGGAGGGGGGTCCGGTCCGGTCCCGGGGGAGGGGGGGTCCGGTCCCGGGGGAGGGGGAGGGGAGGGGGGGTCCGGTCCGGTCCGATCCCGGGGGGGGAGGGGGAAGGGGAGGGGGGGTCCGGTCCGGTCCCGGGGGAGGGGAGGGGAGGGGGGGTCCGGTCCGGTCCCGGGGGAGGGGGAGGGGGGTCCGGTCCGGTCCCGGGGGAAGGGAGGGGGAGGGGGGGTCCGGTCCGATCCCGGGGAAGGGGGAGGGGGGGTCCGGTCCGGTCCCGGGGGAAGGGGGATGGGAGGGGGAGGGGGGGTCCGGGCCGGTCCCGGGGGAGGGGGAGGGGGGGTCCGGTCCGGTCCGATCCCGGGGGGGGAGGGAGAGGGGAGGGGGGTCCGGTCCGGTCCGGTCCGATCCCGGGGGGGGAGGGAGAGGGGAGGGGGGTCCGGTCCGGTCCGGTCCGGGTCCCCAGGCCGCGCTCACCGTCAGCACCAGGCGGTGGATCCGGCCCGCGGCGCCTCCGAGCAGCAGCAGCAGCGGGAGGAGCCGCCCCAGCCCCCGCGAGGCCCCGGGCCGCCCCCGACTCCGGCCGAACATCCCTGGGCACCGGCTGGCCGCCCCGCCGCGCCTCGTCCCGTTCCGGCCACTCAGCCTCCGCCCCCCGCCCGCCTCCGGCTCCGCCAATCGGCGCGCCGCGACCCCGCCACGCCGCCAATCATCGCCCAACTCGTCGATTGCACCCGCCCCCTACCGGGAAGCTCAGCCAATACGAGCTCGATGTCAGTTATCCCGCCCACAGGCCTTGAGGCTGACAGGGAAGCGCACCAATGGTAGCGTTTCCCATGCTGCCTTGGGCTGGAACTACATTTCCTATGATGCCTAGCGCTAGAAACTACATTTCCCATCAGCCCGAGGGGCTAACCCTATTTTTCCCATGATGCCTAGCCATAGAGGCTTCCCCTTCCTGCTGGTCATTGGCTGGAACTACAATTCCCAGGGTGCTCTAGGACCTTTACCTTCCCCCACCTGTTGTGTGGGGCATAGCAGCTCTGTAGCAATGTGGGGCAGTGAATGGCAAAATCCCTAATTCTCAAACTCTGGGTCGTGACCCCATTCTAATGGGGTCGCCAGGGGCTGAAGCCTGAGCCCCACCACCTGGGGCTGAAGCCCTTGGGATTCCGTTTAACCCCCCTGCCTGGGGTGGTGGGGGCTCAGGCTTCCGTCCCCTCTCTGCGGTCGGTCGTGTAGTGATTTTTGTTGTCAGAAGGGGGTCAAGGTGCAACGAAGTTTGAGAACCCCCTGCCCTGAGACGATGGGAAGGGTGGACCTGGGAGCCAGGACGCCTGGGTTCTAGGCCCAGCCCTGGGAGGGGTGGTCTAGCAGTTGGAGCCAGGACCCCAGGTTCTAGGCTCAGCTTTGGGGGGGATTGGAGGGGGATGGTCTAACATGATCGGCAACCTTCGGCACATGGCTCGCCAGAATAAGCCCCCTGGTGGGCAGGGTTGGTTTGTTTACCTGCCGCGTCCGCAGGTTCGGCCGATCGCGGCTCCCACTGGCCGCTGTTTGCAGCTCCAGGCCAATGGGGGCTGTGGGAAGCCGTGGCCAGCATATCCTTTGGCCCGCGTCTCTTCCCGCAGCTCCTGTTGGCCTGGAGCAACAAACTGCGGCCAGTGGGAGCCGCGATCGGCCAAACCTACGGACATGGCAGGTAAACAGACTGTCCTGGCCGGCCAGGGGGCTTACCCTGGCGAGCCATGTGCCGAAGGTTGCTGATCCCTGGTCTAGCAGTTAGAGCTGGGAGCCAGGACCCTGGGTTCTATCCTGGCTCTAGGAGAAGGTGTAGTCTAGTGGTTAGAGCAGTGGAAAGCTGGGAGCCAGGACCCCTTGGTTCTATTCCCATTAGATTTTCCAAAGGACGGGTGGGGCTTCCCAGGGGGATTCTGAGGCTCAGTATGTGTGTGCCAGTAAAGATTTTTTAAGGTCCTGGCATAGACGCTGCTGGAGCCAGGTGAACTATGAACATGAATAATTCATCACAACTTGCCAAAACAGCAGGGGGGGTTTCATAACCACAACTGCTCGGCGCTGCAATTTTATGTCTCATCTACAAAGATGCATCTGCACCGCACCCTCCTCATACCACACTGGAACCTTGGCTTCCAGCTGAGTCATAGGAGAGAGCACCTCCCACTACAGCCCAACACCTCTGCCTAACCCTCGCTAATTAATTCATGATTATTAGATGTCTTGCAATAGCATTTGGAGGCCCCAACCATATAACAAGGAGACAGTCCCTGCTCCAAAGAACTTACAGACCAAGACAGTAGACAGCAGGTGATCAAATAAACAGCTGCCTGGTGAGGGGAGCAATAGGAAACAATAAGATGATACTGATTAGCATGAAAAACTAATCATTTCAAATCAGTAGCCTCATCCCATCAATTTTTTTATGAGCATCCCAGCAGAGAAGAATTTTAAGGAAGGCTTGGAAGGAGAAAATGCTTGGAGAATGCTCAAAGATGCTTGTGGGTGAAACAAAGTTTAAATGAACATTTAAGACTGCCCTCATTTCTGGAAAGAGGATGGACTTGGTGTGGATGTGATGCCTTGATACATTATAAGAGGTGATAGGTAGGGTGGGGATAGGCCATGAAAGGGGTTAAAATGAGGACTAGCAGCTTAGCTTTCTCACTTTGGCAACACTCCTCTTGCTTGTTATGGCAATAAAGCAATGCTGCGCTGAAAGCCAGTGGGATCACAACTAGAGCTGAGTGGGAAACTGTCGTGCAAGGGTTTGGTATTCTGAAATTTTTTCCACATCTTGATCTTGAATCAGGTTAGAAAGTCAAAGTATCAAAAATTCATGGAATAATCCAAAAAAATATTGAGCCATTGAGTCAATCAGAACATTTTGCTTTGATAATTTAGAAGCCTTGCATCTGAAGAAGTGTTTTTTTTACCCACGTAAGCTTATGCCCAAATAAATCTGTTAGTCTTTAAGGTGCCACCGGACTCCTTGTTGTTTTTGTGGATCCAGGCTAACACGGCTACCTCCGATACTTGATTCCAATTTTGACCTTTTAAAAATAAATTTTTACATTTTTTCTATAAATTCATGAACATTTCAAAATGAGACGTTGCTTGGAACTAAAAAAAAGAAACTTTTATTTTGAAAATGTGGAAACGTCATAGGTGCCAAGTTTTTAACCTGCCGGAGAATGCTCCACCTGGCTCCGCCCAGGCTCCACCCCCACCTCACCCCACCGCTTCCCCCAAGGCCCCACCGCACCCTGCATATGCCCCTTCATGACTTGGCCATCATTCCAGAGAACATGCTTTCATGCTGATGACGCTCGTTAAAAAAATGTGTTAATTACATTTGTGACTGAACAAATTGGGTGAGAATTGTATGTCTCCTGCTCTGTTTTACCCACATTCTGCCATCTATTTCATATTATAGCAGTCTCAGATGATGACTCAGCACATGTTCATTTTAAAAACACTAGTCACTGCAGATTTCACAAAACGCAAAGAAGGTACCAATGTGAGATTTCTAAAGATAGCTACAGCACTCGGCCCAAGATTTAAGAATGTGAAGTGCCTTCCAAAATCTGAGAGGGATGAGGTGCGGAGCATGCTTTCAGAAGTCTTAATAGAGCAACACTCCAGCGTGGAAACTACAGAACCTGAACTACCAAAAAAGAAAATCAGCCTTCCGCTGGTGGCATCTGACTCAGATGATGAAAATGAACATGTGTCGGTCTGCTCTGCTTTGGATTCTTATCAAGCAGAGCACGTCATCAGCATGGACGCATGTCCCCTGGAATGGTGGTTGAGCCATGAAGGGACATATGAATCTTTAGTGCATCTGGCACGTAAATATCTTGTGATTCCAGCTACAACAGTGCCATGAGAACGCCTGTTCTCACTGTCAGGTGACACTGCAAGCAAGAACTGGGTAGTATTATCTCCTGCAAATGTAAACAAACTTGTTTGTCTGAGCAATTGGCCTAACAAGAAGTAGGACTTGCAGGCTCTTTAATCTTACATGGTTTTATTTTTGAATGCAGGTTTTTTGTACATAATTCTACATTTGTAAGTTCAGCTTTCATGGTAAACAGATTGCACTACAGCACTTGTATTAGGTGAATTGAAAAATACTATTTCTGTTGTTTTTTTACAGTGCAAATAGTTGTAATCAAAAATAAATATAAAGTGAGCACTGCACACTTTGTATTCTGTGTTGTAACTGAAATCAAAATATTAGAAAATGTAGAAAACATCCACAAATATTTAAATAAATGGTATTTTATTATTAACAGTGCCATTAATCACGATATCAAATTTTAATTGCTTGACAGACCTATTATTTATTTATTTGTATTACCTTAGCAACTCAGAGACCTAGTTAATTTAACTTTGTCATGCTACCTAAAAAAACTCCTCTCCCTCTTTAACCCTTCCCATAAATAAGCCCATTGAAATATATTTAGAATCACAAGGGTAGGGGGACCATAATGACACAAGAATGGCCATACTGGGTCAGCCTAGTGGTCCATCTAGCCCAGAATCCTGTCTTCCAACAGTGGCTGGTGCAAGATGCTTCGGAGGGAATGAACAGAACAGGGCATTTTTGAGTGATGCCTCTCCTGTCATCCAGCCCCAGCTTCTGGCAGTCAGAGGTCTAGGGACACCCAGAGCATGAGGCTGGGTCCCTGACCATCTTGGCTAATAGCCATTGCTGGAACTGTCCTCCAGGAACTTAGCTCATTCTTTTCTGAACTCATTTATACGTTTGGCCTTCACAACATCCCCCGGCAATGAGTTCCACAGGTTGGCTGTGTGAAGAAGTACTTCCTTGTTTTGGTTTAAACCTTCTGCCTAATAATTTCATCAGCTGATCCTTAGTTCTTGTGTTACGTGATGGGGTGAATGCCACTTCCCTATTCACTCTCTCCACACTAGTTATGATTTTAGAAACCTCTACCATTTATATTGTGGCTTTATGACATTTTCTATCTTATTTTCTATGCCTTTCTTAGTGGTTCCTAACAGTCTGTTTGCTGTTTTGACTGAGGCTATACATTAAGCAGATTTTTTCAGACAACTATCCATGATGATACCAAGATCTCTTTCTTAAGAGGTCACAGCTAATTTAGATCCCATCATTTTATATATAGTTGGGATTTCATTTTCCAATGTGCATTACTTTTCACTTATCAAGGTTGAATTTAATCTGCTGTTTCCTTGCCCAGTCAGTGAGATCTCTTTGTAACACTTCAGTCAGCTTTGGACTTACCTAGCTTGAGTAATTTTGTGCTGTCTGCAAATTTTGCCACTTCACTGTTCATCCCCTTTTTCCAGATCATTTATGAATATGCTGAAGACTACAGGTCCCAGTACAGCTCCCTGGCCCACTACTTGCCTCTGTCCACAGTGAAAACTGACCATTTATTCCTTCCCTTTGTTTCCCATCTTTTAACCAGTCACTGATCCGCAGGACCTTCCCTCTTATCTCGTGTCTGTTTAGTTTGCTTAAGAGTGTTTGCTGAGGGATCTTTGTGACAATCAGGGTCCAAACACCCCAGGGGGACAATTAGGGGTCTGGTCCCCAAAGAATAAGCAATTGAGTCATATACACTATTACTGTACTAGAAAAATGTATTGAGGAAAGTCTTTTATGAAAGCTGGTGACACGCTGGTGATTAATATGACAGTGAAATGTCTGTATTAACACTCATGTGATAGATTATGTATATATACGGATATTAGGCTTTCAAGTTGGTGCCCAAACAAAGGGATACACAGGTTTTCTCCCAAACAGGAGGGAAGGCAGCTACCTATCTGTCTCCAACGTAAATGAAGCGTTGTGGAATCAAAACAGTGGTCACACCATTAAAGCAGCAGGGGGATGGGAAGGCAACAGGACGGTCATCCTGACTCGAGGGATAAAACAGTGAGGTTTGGGAAACTTGAACAGAAGCAAAGAGCCATTCTGGGATCCATCGGCTGGGAGAACAAAGAAGCCAGCACTTTGTATCTATGGAAGATGGAACCTCCTGCTAACAAAGATGGAGAACGCAGAGGTCCTGTTTAGCCAGAGGCTGCTGTGGGAGGAGAGATGGGAGGCTAGGTGTCAGAGTGAGCCGGCTGACCTGGAGCAATAGAAACTTGTTGACCAGGACAAATGTAGGCAGCTTGAACAGTAGAAGAGGGTCAAAGCAGGCCCATGGGACCCAGGAGGAGGAGGAGGGCCTAGGGATGTGCTGGATCAGGGGCTAGCCAGCAATCAGATGTGGGAATGCCGGACCCCATTGCTTTGCCCATAGCCCTGATCATTGTGGGCCCTAAAGGTTGTTCTGAGATTCGGAAAGTGGGAAGTGTTTTTTCTTGGTGTTTATTATTTTCTGTATTGATATAACCCGAGGGTGCTCAGGTACAAGCCTGCCATGGCCAGACTCAGCGAACCCTCACTGGGGAAACTGAGCTAAGAGATGCTGTGGGCCAAAATCTGCTGGGAGCGGTGAGTCACTAATACAGCTCTGGGCCAGTCCTTTGCTGAGAGCAGGGAAGACTGCAGAGTGTGGTGAGACTCTGGCACAGCCAGGAAAGCTGTGGGCTGGAACACCACTGACAACAGGGAAACTGAGGCATGGCTAAACAGTGCGATGGCTGAAAAACTGCTGGGTGCAGACAGCCATTAGTACAACTAGGTAAATAGCTGTGAAATAGTATGCCGCTGACAGCAGGGCAAACTGCTGGGAGCAGGGAAGACTCAGGGTGGTATGAGATCTGGATTCACACCTGTGGGGTGACATATGCCCAGCCAACATGAGGAAATCCCCTATTATTATTGTGTTTTCTGTCTTTATAGCCTCTCTAATCAACCTGAGCATTTCACAATCACCATCAACATCCTGGCAGGTGGTGGGTAGTATACCCCTACTGTTATACTCTTACTGCTCAAGGAGGGAGTTTCTGTCTATAGAGATTCTGTGACACGGCTTCATTTATTCAAGATTTCCACTTCTTTGACTCTATGCTTTCTTTCACATATAGTGCCACTCTCCCACTGGCATGACCACCTCTGTCATTCCTGTGTATTTTGTACCCTGGTCTTACCGTGACCCATTGATTATCCCCATTCCACTAAGTTTCCATGATGCCTATTATATCAATATCCTCATTTAATGCCGGGCACTCTAGTTCACCCATCTTAGTTAAAAAAGAAAGAGACAGATAATAAGACAGAAAATATAATGCCACTAATAAACCCTAGAAGCATTTCAGAGAATGCCACTGTGGAAGTCCTTGACTTAAATCTTTTATCTAGCAGCCTAAATTGGCCTCTAGGACCTCTGTCCTACCATTCTCTATATCACTGGTACCTACATGTGCCACCATCCCCATCACTGGTGTCTCATGTGGTCAGCAACTTTTTCACCCAGCAGACAATTTACCACGTGGTTCTCCTGGCCATCATAAACTCAACTATCTATCAAATCTCCCATTAGGATTACCTGGATCTTCCTAATAACTGGGGTTGCTTCTCCAGAGGGGTACGCTCAGTGCAAGGGGATACCACGACGTCATCTGGAAGAGGGTCCCCACTATGGAATTGTTTCCCTCTGGTCCAGCTTGATGTTCTCCATCCCTGAGACTTTCATTCTCTATAACAGAACAGAAGCTGTCAGACTAGGGGTGGGGCCACTCTATTGTGTCCCTGAAAGTCTCCTCTGGGTGTCTCTCTTTGTCTCCCTTAGAGCAGCCAGTTCAGCCCTGTGGATCTTCAAGCACACAGCAAGCTAACAGACAAACCACCCCAAGGATCACAATCTCCCTTCCTTCCCCCGGAGGACTCCCATGCCAAACCACTCTGCTGTTTGCCTGCTCCTGTGCCCTAGATCTCCCTCGAGCTGTACAGAGACCATTAACTCCCTGATCTTTGTGGTGATGCTTCTATGTTTCTCAGGCCAACCTCAGAATTTGAGCCCAGCACCTTTACCTCTAAACAGGTGAACTTGGAGCAGTTGAGCTACAGGGCTGGACACCATAGCAGACTCATAAACCTCTTAAAAGAACCGGCCACGAGAGGGGGCTATAGACACACACTGCAGGTTATATTATACAGCACCGATCACACTGGTCATTAAATTGCTGCTGTATCACAATGCAAACTCTTGTCTAATTTTGCCACCCATAGGTAATTTTACCCTTGGGGGGTGGGAGGGGCAGTTGGAAGGTGTCTGAGAGTAGGGATGGGGTATAGATCTAATTGCCTCTAGATCACTGTTAGGAATCGCAGTCCCAGGGAGTTGCGATAACAGAGGAAACCCATCGTCTGCCTGTTACCTGTTATTTGTGTTATAGTGACCAGCAGCCCCAGTCAGGGACCAGGACCCCACAGCGCTAGGTGCTGTAGAGACACAGACTGAAAACACAGTCCCTGCCCTAAAGAGCTCACAATCCCAAGCCACATCTACACTCTGGGCACTCGAGCAGCATAGTTATGGTGCCACAGCAATGCTGGCATAACTCCACGGTGTAGAGGCCGACTACTGCAACAGAAGGGGTTTTCCCATTGGGGCAGGGACCCCACGTCCCTGAGCGATGGTCATTAGGTCGACAGAAGCATTCTTCCGTCTACACCTGGGCTTGGGTCGGCCCAGCTACGGCGCTTGGATTTATCACCCCCTTAGTGCTGTAGCTATGAAGGGCACAGTGGGCCCAAGTATAAGAGAGGCGAGAACAGATGGACACAGACAAACGGGGCAGTACAAGGAAAGGGTGAGGCAAACCCAACCTGGTCAGCATGATAGGTGGGTGCTATCCCATGGCCAGACCCAGATGTGTGGGGCCGCTATACACTGAGGATGGAATGGAGGTAAAGGACAACCTAGGCATGGCCCAATATCTAAATAAGTACTTTGCCTCAGTTTTTAATAAGACTAGTGAGGAATCTAGCGATGATGGAGGGATGATAAACGGGAATGTGGATATGGAAGTGGATATTACCGCAACTGAGGTAGAGGCCAAACTTGAACAGCTTGATGGGACAAAATCGGAGGGCCTGGACAATCTCCATCCAAGGATATTAAAGGAACTGGTGCGTTAAATTGCTAACCCGTTAGCGATAATTTTTAAGCAGTCTATAAACTCGGGGGTTGTGCCGTACGACTGGAGGATTGCTAACATAATCCCTATTTTTAAGAAAGGGAATAAAAGTGATCCGGGTAATTATAGGCCTGTTAGCTTGACGTCTGTAGTATGTAAGGTCTTGGAAAAAATTTTAAGGGAGAAATTAGTCAAGGACATAGAGGTCAATGGTAATTGGGACGAATTGCAACATGGATTTACTAAAGGTAGATCGTGCCAAACCAATCTGATCTCCTTCTTTGAGAAGGTGACGGATTACTTAGATAAAGGAAATGCGGTAGATCTAATTTACCTCGATTTCAGTAAGGCGTTTGACACGGTTCTGCATGGGGAACTGTTAGTTAAATTGGAAAAGATGGGGATGAATATGAAAGTTGTAAGGTGGATAAGGAACTGGTTAAAGGGGAGACTCCAGCGGGTCGTATTGAAGGGTGAACTGTCAGGCTGGAAGGAGGTTACTAGTGGAGTCCCTCAAGGATCGGTTTTGGGACCGATCTTACTTAACATTTTTATTACTGACCTTGGCACAAAGAGCGGGAATGTGCTAATAAAGTTTGCGGATGACACAAAGTTGGGGGGTATTGCTAACACGGAGAAGGACAGGGATACTATTCAGGAAGATCTGGACCACCTTGTAAACTGGAGTAAGAGTAATAGGATGAAATACAATAGTGAAAAGTGCAAAGTCATGCACTTAGGGATTAATAATAAGAATTTTAGATATACGTTGGGGACGCATCAGTTGGAAGTGACGGAGGAGGAGAAGGACCTTGGGGTATTGGTCGATAGCAGGATGACTATGAGCCGCCAATGTGATACGGCTGTTAAAAAAGCAAATGTGATTTTAGGATGCATTAGGCGAGGTATTTCCAGCAGGGATAAGGAGGTGTTAGTACTGTTATATAAGGCGCTGGTGAGACCCCATCTGGAATATTGTGTGCAGTTCTGGTGTCCCATGTTCAAGAAGGATGAATTCAAACTGGAACAGGTCCAGAGACGGGCTACTAGGATGATCCGAGGAATGGAAAACCTGCCTTATGAAAGGAGACTCAAAGAGCTTGGCTTGTTTAGCCTGGCCAAAAGAAGGCTGCGGGAGGATATGCTTGTTCTATATAAATATATCAGGGGCGTTAACGTTAGGGAGGGAGAGGAATTATTTAAGTTTAGTTCTAATGTAGGCACGAGGACGAATGGGTACAAACTGGATATTAGGAAGTTTAGACTTGAAATTAGACGAAGGTTTTTAACCATTAGAGGAGTGAAGTTTTGGAACAGCCTTCCGAGGGAAGTAGTGGGGGCAAAAGACTTATCTGGCTTCAAGACTAAGCTTGATAAATATATGGAGGGGATGTTATGATAGGATAGTTTAATTTGGGCAATTGATCTTGGATTATCACCAGATAGGTCTGCTCAATTGTCTGCGGGGAGATGTTGGATGGGATGGGAACTGAGTTACTGCAGAGAATTCCTTCTTGGGTGCTGGCTGGTGAGTCTTGCCCAGATGCTCAGGGTTTAGCTGATCGCCATATTTGGGGTCGGGAAGGAATTTTCCTCCAGGGCGGATTGGCAGGGGCCCTGGAGGTTTTTCGCCTTCCTCTGCAGCGTGGGGCACGGGTCGCTTGCTGGTGGATTCTCTGCAGTTTGTGGTCTTCAAACCAGTTTTGAGGATTTCAATAACTCAGTCCTGGATTAGGGGTTGTATAAAAGTGGATGGGTAGGGTTCTGTGGCCTGCCTTGTGCAGGAGGTCAGACTAGATGATCATATTGGTCCCTTCTGACCTATGAGTCTATGAGTCTATGAGTCAGAGGAGGGTTTAGGAAATGCCCTTCCCTATAGGAGGTTGTGGGGGGGTCCTGTCTCTCTATAGGGGACAGTGGGGGGCGCTCTTCTCTTTAGGGGTAGTGTGTAGGGTTCCCAACTCTCTATAAGGGCCAGTGGAGGAAATGTCCTTCTTTATTGGGGACAGTGTATAGGTGTGGGGGACCCCCTCTCTCTATAGGAGCCAGTGAGGAAATTCCCATCGATATAGGGACAGTGTGTGGGGCCCCTGTCTCTCTATAAGGGGTAGTGTGTGAGGCTCCCATCTCTCCATAGGGCACAGTGGGGGAATGCCCTTCTCTGGAGGGGCTGTGGGGGGAGTCCCCCTCTCTCTATAGGAGTCAGTGTGCGGGATTCCCTTCTCTCTATGGGTGCCAATGAGGGAATGCCCTTCTCTATAGGGGTTGTGGGAGTGTGTGTTTCCCTATCTCTATAGGAGTCAGTGTGTGGGATTCCCCTCTCTCTATGGGTGCCAATGAGGGAATGCCCTTCTCTATAGGGGTTGTGGGGGTGTTTGTTTCCCTGTCTCTATAGGGGCCAGTGTGTGGGATTCCCCTCTCTATAGGTGCCAGTGAGGGAATGCCCTTCTCTATAGGGGCTGTGGGGGGGTTCCCCTTTTTCTCTATGGGCTGGGGGGTTCCTCTCTCTCTGTTGGTGCCAGTGAGGGAATGCCCTTCTCTATAGGGGCTGTGGGGGGTTCCCCTTTCTCTCTATAGGGGCTGTGGGGGGTTCCCCTCTCTCTATAGGTGCCAGTGAGGGAATACACTTCTCTATAGGGATTGTGGGGGTGTGTGTTTCCCTGTCTCTATAGGGACTCTGGGGGGGTTCCCCTCTCTCTATAGGTGCCAGTGAGGGAATACCCTTCTCTATAGGGGTTGTGTGGGTGTGTGTTTCCCTGTCTCTATAGGGACTCTGGGGGGGTTCCCCTCTCTCTATAGGTGCCAGTGAGGGAATACCCTTCTCTATAGGGATTGTGGGGGGGTGTGTTTCCCTGTCTCTATAGGGACTCTGGGGGGGGGGGTTTCCACTCTCTCTATAGGTGCCAGTGAGGGAATACCCTTCTCTATAGGGGTTGTGGGGCTGTGTGTTTCCCTGTCTCTATAGGGACTCTGGGGGGGTTCCCCTCTCTCTATAGGTGCCAGTGGGGGAATACCCTTCTCTATAGGGGTTGTGGGGGTGTGTGTTTCCCTGTCTCTATAGGGACTCTGGGGGGTTCCCCTCTCTCTATAGGTGCCAGTGAGGGAATACCCTTCTCTATAGGGATTGTGGGGGGGTGTTTCCCTGTCTCTATAGGGACTCTGGGGGGGTTCCCCTCTCTCTATAGGTGCCAGTGGGGGAATACCCTTCTCTATAGGGGTTGTGGGGGTGTGTGTTTCCCTGTCTCTATAGGGACTCTGGGGGGTTCCCCTCTCTCTATAGGTGCCAGTGAGGGAATACCCTTCTCTATAGGGGTTGTTGGGGGGGGCTGTTTCCCTGTCTCTATAGGGACTCTGGGGGGTTCCCCTCTCTCTATAGGTGCCAGTGAGGGAATACCCTTCTCTATAGGGGTTGTGGGGGGGCTGTTTCCCTGTCTCTATAGGGACTCTGGGGGGTTCCCCTCTCTCTATAGGTGCCAGTGGGGGAATGCCCTTCTCTATAGGGGCTGTGGGGGTGTGTGTTTCCCTCTCTCTATAGGGACTGTGGGGGGTTCCCCTCTCTCTATAGGTGCCAGTGGGGGAATGCCCTTCGCTTGGGCAGCGCGGGGTGTCCCGGGCCGGGGCTGGGCGGGGTCCCTGTCCCTTTAAGGAGCAGGGGCGGGGGCTGCCCGGCCCAGCGGCAGGAGGCAGCGCCGCGCTGGGATGTTGTGAGCCCGGAGCAGGCGGCGGCGGCGCAGGCGGATCCGGGCCCGGCCGCGCTCTGACCGCAGCGGGGGGAGCGGGCGCCGCCAGCATGGACTGGGGCATCGAGCTGTGGGTGAGTGGGGCGCCCCGGGGGCAGCCCCTCAGCCCCCCCTTCCTACCCCGGCCAGCCCCCCAACTCCCTCCTCTTCCCCTCGGGGTTAGCCCCCCAACTCCCTCCTTCCTCCCCGGGGCCAGCCCCCCAACTCCCTCCCCTTCCCCTCGGGGGTAGCCCCCCAACTCCCTCCTTCTTCTTCCTCCCCGGGGGTAGCCCCCCAACTCCCTCCTTCTTCCTCCCCGGGGCCAGCCCCCCCAACTCCCTCCCCTTCCCCTCGGGGCCAGCCCCCCAACTCCCTCCTTCTTCTTCCTCCCCGGGGCCAGCCCCCCAACTCCCTCTCCCTCCCCTTCCCCTCGAGGGTAGCCCCCCAACTCCCTCCTTCTTCCTCCCTGGGGCCAGCCCCCCAACTCCCTCTCCCTTCCCTGGCCAGCACCCCAACTCCCTCCCCTTCCCCTCTGGGGCCAGCCCCCCAACTCCTTGCCCTCCCCTTCCCCCCCGGGCTGGCTTTCTCCCTTCTCCTATGGGTGGGCTCCCCTTGCCTCAATTCCCTCCCTCTCCCCTGCTTCCTTAGGGCTGGGTTCCTTTCCCTCGATCTCCTGGGCGGCCCCCCAGTTTTATTCCCCCTGGGCTGGGCTTTCTCCCTGCTTCCCAGTCCCCCGTATCCCCTGGGATTGGCTTCCCCTTCCCCCATATCCTCGGTCTGGGCTCCCCATAATTTCCCTCTTCCTCCAGTTCCATCCCTTCCCCTGTTCCTGGGTGTCTGTTCCCTTTATCCTGGTTTTCTCTTCTCCATCTAAGCCCCATTTCCTTTTCCTTGTGATCATCCACCCCCAAACCTCTCTTCTTACCTCCCTGTTCCCCTCTCCCCTTTCCACTGGGGCCGTTTCTCTCTCCCCTGGCCCAGCTTAGCTCTGACTTTCTCCCAGCCTTGGGAGGAGGGAACCTTTATTTCCATCCAGTGCTCAGTGTGGGGGTGGCTGTTCCCCCCTCTTCCCCCAGAGGATGGACACGCTTCCTGGGTGTGGAATTCCCTAGCCTTGTAATGGGGCATGTGGGTTGGGGGTGTATATGTGATGTCATGTAATTTATCCCCCCAACCCAACCCCCTTTACCTTAGATCCTCTGGGATGGTGGAGTTGCAAGCTGCTGGGGTGCACTTTACCACCCCCCATGCCTCCTTTTGTCAGTGCCCCCCAGATCGCAAAAACGGAGACTCACCCTGATTTTAAAGCAACATACCTAAGTCTGTATCTTAAGTGTTCACACTGATACATTGCTGCAAGCACTTTATTTTGAGGGGGGAGTGTCTCAGTAGTGGGGGGGTTGTTATGCATTTTTGCACGGGGGGGGCACACTTTTGGTTTAACCCCATCCTTGTGATGAGTTTGTAATGGGGCTTCTGTGGAGAGTTGGCTTTGAATCTAACTCAGGGCAGAGTTCTTCCTGACCCAGGCCTGGGGTGTCAATTTATTTTCTGTATGGTCCTTTGGGCTAAGAGTTTGCATGTGTAACTCTACTGTGTAGTTTCCCCCCAGTAGCGTTTTTGTTGTTAAGCTCCAGAAGTTTCTCTGCTGTTTTGGGATGATGGCTTCCCTTAGGGAGGAGCGGGGGGCAGAGGTCTTGGAACTAGGGGTGCGATAGCTTGAAGTTTCTATCAATTATTTTCAGCGCCCCCACTATAAAAATTGTTCAAACGCCACACGGGCTGGGTGAGTGGGTCGAAAGTAGTTGAAAAACTGCCCTTGGCCCCTGAAAGTAGTTGGTCTGCCTCTAATCTGGTTAATCTCAAATTTTTCTGCAAGTGACAGATCTACTTTGAGCTGGGTCACCTGAGTAAAAAAAATCTCCTGTGTTGCTTTTTGGTGGAAGGGAGGAGTTCTCAGTGTTCGCCCCTGCCTGGGCAAAAGCAGATGTGGCTGGGAGCGCTTGCCCTGGGCGAGGGGGGGACTATGGAGACCCCAGATGTTTGTTGCTTTTATCTGTCTGTGGTACAGCTCTTGGCCTGCTCCTGCCTGCGTGAAATGGGGACTCATTTATATAATGCATGCCTGAGCAGTGCGGGAGTGGTTCGAACAGGACTCCTGGGTTCTATTTCCCAGCTCTGTGAGGTGACCTGCCTAGTGGTGAGCACAGGGGAAGGGATAGCGCTGACTCCTGGAGTCTACTGTAAACTCTAGGAGGAGTTGTCGCTAGGGCAGGGGACTAGCAGCCTGGACTCCTCCTGGCTTTCCGCCCCAGCTTTGGGAGGGCGTGTGCCTCTAGTGGCTAGCATGGTAGGGCTGCTAGCCAGGACTCCTGGGTTCTTTTCCTGACTCTGCCACTTGGCTTGGGGAAGGCAAGTCCTTTAACCTCTTTTTGCCTCAGTTTCCCTGTCTCTAATATGTGGCTAATACCTTGGGGAGGAGAGAGGGATGGTGAGGGTTAACTCCTAAAATTACTTTGATCCCTGTTTGAAAGAGGCAGTGGAACCTATATCTGCAAGTAATAATTGCTTCATCTCTGCAAAGCGCAGCGTGGTCTGTTCATCCATTGCTCAATTCTATCCAGCGTTTACGTAGGGCCTGCTGTATTCTGTTTGGGTTCTTAGTTGTGGGTCTGTGTGCTTTGGGTGGGGGAGGAGGAGAAGGGAGCCTATTTCAGCTAATGAGTTGAGCTGGATCCGTGTTTACAGCCTGGCCAGAACTTCTGGTGGAAGAATGTGTAATAAGCCAGGCTTTTCTGCCCCTGCCTCCTACCTGCAAATAGGCTTCGTGTTCTCATCTCTTCCCATAGGAAGCCCTGTAGGATGCTCTCCTGCCTGGGATGCCACTTGTAAACGGTGCATCTGCAGCATTGTTAACTCCGAAGGTTAACCAAAAAAAAGACTCTCTTAAAAATAACTTTTGGGGCCACTTTCTTTGTCTGCCGGTTTCTGAGCCTTTAGGGTGTGTGTGCTTCAAATTTCCAAATTTTATCTGCAGCTGGGGTCTAGAACCCCTTTTTTCCTCACCCATTAAAATACATTTAAAAAAAATATTCTCATGCGGTTTCTTGATTCCAGAAATTGGAGCTTTAAGGAAAGCCTCAGAGATCATGACGGTCTTGAGAAAACTCTGCAAGTTGGCGATGCTGCATCTGGGTTCACAAGCGTGTTATGTTTATCTTCTTGGAAAGCTGCTGCCCCGCGGGGTGTTCTCACGCATCTGTCCATCTTGGCAGTATGGAATCTTCTATATACAAGTTTGCACCCTCAAAGTGTAAGGCGAAGGGGTTAACAGAAGCATTGCCACCCCAGATCTGGGTAGGGATCCATTTAGTCCAGTGTCCTGATGGGAGCTAGCACCGGATGCTTCAGAGGATAGTCCTGGAATCATAGAATATCAGGGTTGGAAGGGACCTCAGGAGGTATCTTGTCCAAACCCCTGCTCAAAGCAGGACCAATCCCCAACTAAATCATCCCAGCCAGGGCTTTGTCAAGCCTGACCTTAAAAACCTCTAAGCAAGGAGATTCCACCACCTCCCTAGGTAACCCATTCCGGTGCTAAGAAACCCATTTCACCTGCTCCGAATGGAAAAGGTGACGCTTGACTGACGCACCTCTTGGAAATGGTGCACTGCCTCCCTTCCTCCCTAGTTCTTTGCTGAAGGAATCCCCCAACTTGCTTTTCTTATTTACTGCTTTTGTGAATACATTTGGGGAAATTCCACTCCCAAGTGGGTAAGTAAGTGGGAAATTCTTCTTGAGGAGGGTTTTTTTTTTTTTTGGAAGGGGCGGGGGGAAGGGAGAGGTGGAATGACCCTGTGCCATCAACTTTTGCAGAGTTGAGGAGTTTGATTAAAAAACGTTGTAGCCCAAGGAGATGTGGTGCTGGGTGGGGGGAGGGAGGGTGCCTCTGCCCATAGCAGCTGTATTGAAATTAACAAGACTGGTAAGTTTCTCAGCTGCTGTTGGGGAGCCCCTGTGGCCCTCATCCCCGAAAGGCAATAGTTTCCTCTGCTGGGAAAGAGGAGTCTCCCCACACCCCAAACAAACAGAGGCGGGAAGGAGAGGGTCGCATAGCAAACATACCATGCCTTGTAATGGGACAGCTCTGTGTTTGAAGGACATGAGAGCACCCATGTTTCCAGCAGGTGGGGGGGGGGGAATAGGACGGGGGGTGTTTCCTTTTACTAGGCACTTTTGCAGAGTTCGTCTTCTCAACAAGAGCCCCTTTCCAGCAGCGTGTGTGTCTTTTGCCAGGGCCCTGCCCCAGACCTTTGCTGGTGACAGTGGAGGAGTGCAAATGGTACATTGTTTTTGCAAGTCTCATGGTCTCGCCTGTGTGTGCAGCACCCACTGAGCTCCCTGCTCCCTTCCCGTTCAATCTGGCTTCTGCCAGGAGAAGCCTTGGCCCGAGTTACCATGGAGACTGACTCACACTTTATATACTCAAGCAGTGGGTGTGGATCAGAGGCTGTGACTGGGGGACAGGAAAACAACGCATGAGGGAGCGAAGGATGCAAGCCCCCAGCCTAGGAGACGATGTTTGGAGGACAGGCTGTGCATGGGGAAGATACTGTTGTAACCTGAGACTGTCCCTGGTGCCCTAGGAGCACAGATCCCTGGTTGAGTCTGTTGTCGCTTCCCTTTTATGAGAGAGTCTCTTGGCTAAGGAGCGAGCTAGCCTTGTGCATGACCACGAAAGGGTGGTTTTTGCTGAGGAGTAGTAATATCACCTTGCTGGTCGACAGCACTTCCCATCAGCTGACCTCAAAGTGCTTTCCAAAGGAAGGGCTGCAACACTAGCCTCATTTTACTGAGGGGGAAACTGAGGCACGGGGCAGGGACATGACTTGCCCAAGGTCACCCAGCAGGCCCGTCTCAGAGCTGGTAGCACCCAGGGCTCTGGAGACCTGGTCCAGTACTCTACCCACTAGACCCCACAGCTGGGTGGGATTCTGCAAGTTGTGTTTTGCGGGAAGTCAGACTGAAAACTTCTCATGGTGCCCCCAAAGTCTGTGGGTGGGGTGGGGAGGGGCTTCTGCCCTGTGACTGGGCAAATTGGTTCCATTCCTAGGCAGCAGGTGCTTCGTACAATCTCCTCCACCACTTTCCTATTTAACACCATCTCTTGTTGCCTGCCTCAGCTGAGTTTGAATGGCCCATGGGGACTGACCCCAGCTCTGCAGAGGGTCCCAACCCAGTGGGTGGGCTGTATGGAGCTAGCTCTGCTGCTGCGTCAGTTCTGGCGGGTGCTGGACTACTGCGTCCTAACATCCCTTGTTTGTTGTGCAACTTCACGGATGGATAGCATTGCTTGCTTCCTCTTCCCTGACTAAGCCCGAGTCCTTGGCCTCTGTTGTGTGGCATGTGGGTTGCATTTGACACCAGGGAGGGGCCTTCCCGGAAGGGATTGTATCAAAACACAACCTACTAACCGGCCCTGCTGAGTGAGGTTAGTACCAGTCTTACGGGGCTTGTGAGGATGGGGGAGGTGGGTGGTTAAGTCATTGTGCTGGGATGAGAGAGACCTGGGTTTGATTACTGGCTCTTCCGCAAACTTTGTGACCTTGGGCAAGTCATTTAATTGCTCCGTGCATCAGTTTCCCATCTGTAAAATAAAGATCCTTCCTTTGTGTCCTTTGAGAAGCATTTTGGGGCAGGAACTTTCTCACTAGGTGTCAAGTATCAGAGGGGTAGCTGTGTTAGTCTGGATCTGTAAAAGCAGCAAAGAGTCCTGCATCCGATGAAGTGGGGATTCACCCACAAAAGCTCATACTCTAATACATCTGTTAGTCTATGAGGTGCCACAGGACTCTGCTGCTTTCTCACTAGGGGCATTCATGGTGCCCGGCGCAGCGGGGCTTTGATCTGCTCTAAAACTCCTAGGTGCTACTGTAATCTGCTACTAACGGCTTGTCTACATGATGAAATTGACTGGAATAGCTAATCTGGATAAACTCCCCATGTGGACGCTCTTATTCCGAAATAGCCAGAGCACTGAAAATCCACACCCTACCTCATTCTGGAATAACTGCCCTGTGGGCCCTGTAAAACAGCATGGAGGTTTGTGCTGCAGGCTGTGGCTGTCCTGTGGAGTGTGTTGGTGCCAGTGTGGGGCTGGGTCACATTACCACACATGAATGGGGCTGGTTCTCCACCGCTGTCCCACAATACTCCTCGAACTCAGCCAGATAGGCCACTTGTGAAGCCGCTACTGGCCAGGGGTCCAGCTGGCTGTAAGCCACCTATCCTTCCAATGCAGCTGCACCCTCTCCAGAGCCTCAGGACAGAGTAAGAAGCCAAATGCTGAGGCTTGTGCCAGTGCTGACGAATCCTTGGTTTCAAGGTAGGGGGTCAGCACCTCCTGGGCTAATAGCAGTTTTGCCCTGGCAACACCAACCCAGCTAATTCCCGATGTGGCCAAAGCCCGGATTTGAAAACTAAAGAGAAATCTGGACGTGATTCTCATGCCAAGTTCTCTTAATGTTGATGCCAACTTCAAGGCTTCGTCTGGCTGCCTGAGGGGTGTAAAAGGGTGAAACTCTGGCCCTTTAACGTCTGTCCAAGCCCATGGAGCCACCAGGGGAGCATTGCAACACAATATACTTCTCCTCCCCGCCATGGGGATACTATTAGGTGGGTTACTTTCCCTAAATAATGCCGTGAGAAGGGATGAGACGAGCAAGTGGGGTCACTTCAGGTTGCTGCCATCTGAACTATCAATTAGAGCAACTCATGCAAGCTCTCAGCTTCCAGTAAAGCAGGATCAGTTTTCAGGGAACTTTTTTTATTTTTATTTTTGTGCTGTGTTGCTTTTGCATTGGCTTCTCCAAATCTCGGCCGGCCCAAGTTGTGCCTAGCAGTTCCAACCTCTCTCTGAGCGTTAGCGTGGTGATCCCCCTGGCTTTGAATTTTAAGTCCACTCGGAAACTTTTGATGTCAGAAATGTGTTGCAATGTGTCTCTCCCTCCCACACCTTTTTGGCCTCTTGCTTTCGGTTCTTAAATCTTCTGCATGCAAGATCGATCCTGTTCTGAAGCCTGGCTGTCTTATCTTTGATCCGAAATCTTGAAAGTCATTTGGAGGGAGTGGTAAAGGAACCTTCTCGGCTGGCTTTTTATAAGTATAGTGCAGGGGTTCTCAAACTGGGGGTTGGGCCCCTCAGGGGGTCACGAGGTCATTACATGGGGGGGTCACGAGCTGTCAACCTCCACCCAAAACTCCGCTTGCCTCCAGCATTTATAATGGTGTTAAATATATTAAACAGTGTGTTTAACTTATTAGGGGATTCACACTCAGAGGCTTGTGATGTGAAAGGGGTCACCAGTAAAAAAAAGTTTGAGACCTACTGGTATAGTGGAAATAGGCGATTCTGAAGGGAAGCAGAAATCTGTAGCAGTTGGAGGAGGGGGAAAAACTAGGAGTCAGGCTTATAGGCAAGTGTGGGTTTGTGCTCCGAGTCAGACTCCTGGGTTCTATCTTCAGCTCTGCTATAGTCTTGTTGCATGAACGCAGGCAAGTCATTTAATCTTCTCCACCCACCTGTAAAACAAAGTGTGCTAGAGACACCAGAGGTGATTAAACCTGAATCTCTTCCTTAAAATCCAATTTCTTACAGCGCTCGTTTACCTGAGTTCAGCTTGAAGATTGAAGTTGGGTTAGTCAGTTTCACTATTGTTTCTAGTGTGTTTCACTTCCTGGTTAACAGTGCTTGCTGGGATAGCTTGGTTGCGGACAATGCATGGGAAGATGCCCCCCCCCCCCACACTTCAAAACACACACAAACCGTCACGAAACTATTGATTTCTGCTAAATTGCCGTGAATATTTTTTTTAAGTAGTTATAAATGTTGGATCTAAACTACTTAGGAGCTTCCCTTTTAAGCGATGTCTTGAAAAGTGGCAGAGTTCAAGCCAATAAAAGGAAGTGCTTCTCTTCTTCCCCCCCCCATTACACACAGCTGGCGTGTGGAACTCATTGCCACAAGACACTGTTAGCTAAAACCTCAGCAGGATTTTAAAAAAGGCATTTATATGGATGAGAGCATCCTGGCTTGTAATAAAACAAAAAACTAAACCCCCAAAGTTTAGGTAGGGCCATGAATCCTCCTGCCTTAGGATGTCTGATACCTTCTTCTCTGCAGGGTTAACTTGGGTCTTACTTGGGTGTTACCCCCTCACTTTCTTATCCACACACAGTCATCTTGCTCGAGTGTGGTGATGCTTTCACCACAGGCTAGCTGGTCTGCCTTGTGATACCCCTTTCACCTGGGCTAGAACCCGTCCAGTATGCAGTGGGACATAGGCTAAAATTCACTCAAGTGCTGCTGGTCCTGCGGTGCCTGAACACAATTCCCTTGTGTGCCCAGGAGGACCGATGGGTTCTCCTACCATTTGCTGGGGGAAGAATCGTAGAGCGTACTGCAGCACAGGATACTGGGATGTGCCCCAGATGTCCCAGTGACCCAGCAGCTGGGATGACAGCAGGGCTGTGCAGAATGGCTGCTCACACCAAGCCTAGACTGCTCAGATCCAGGTGCTGATCATAGTAGTTAACTGCAGTAAAGACAACCCCTAGGGCCAGGCTCTTCCTGACCTCTTGCTTGGGTCTCCAGTAACTCTGGGGTTTCTTGCACCTTCCTCTAAGCATCTGGTGCTGCTGCAGAGACTCTTACTGAGCGAGGTGGGTTGTTCATTTTATCCAGTATGATGACTCCTATCCCCAGTTTGTAATCCAGGCAATGTTAAGTGTTAACCGATACCTCACCTCTTCAGGTGCTTGTAAACTCCTCCCTACTGTTTACTGTGGTTTTGCAATCCGTTTGATGTCTTCTTAAAAACAGGAATTTCTCTTCCCCTTGTTGCTGTGTAAAAGAGAGCTGCAGGGGAAGACGGGTGAAACTGACCAGATTCAAGTGCTCTCAATGCATGGAGTAGATTTGGGATGTGGAAGGGCTGTGGAGGTGTCATTTTCTACCTTTAAACTAATAACTCTTTGGTGTTACTTGTAACAATGGGAGGGTGGAATTCAGATGGAAATTACTCTGCTTTTAGATTGATGACAGCCCTTTAAGCAAGAAATCTGGTCACTTGTGTACCTGAGAGCCTGGTTTTCTTATATTTGATTAGTATTACTGTAGCACTTGTAGACACAGCCTTACCAGGGCTTCTGATCTCCACTATAGGCTTCTGCCGGCAAAGCTGTGTTGGTCTGGGCTGTGAAGAGGTGTGATCCCTGACCGACAGCTGGGCCAGCAGAAGCCCCAAGTGTGGACGCAGCTAGATCGGCAAAACTGGCATAGCTTGTTTCACTCAGGGGGGATTTAATATAGTGGTACCAGGTGCAGCTTGGCTGGTGCTGCATCTACGCTGGGAGGGCTTTGCTGGTGTAGTATGCCAGTTTCCTAGTGAAGATGCAGCCTAGTTTACAATCTAAACGGATAAGTCAAAAGGAGGGGGAACTGAGGGCTGGTAAGGGGATGCGACTTTCCCAAGGTCAGTGTCAGGGCTGGGAAAAAGAACCCAGGAGTCCAGACTCTTCTCTACTTGGCCATGTTGTTGGAACCAAACAACTTTCCTGCTCCATCTGTCCTCCCCAAGGGCAGACGGACCCTCTCTCTCTCCCCCGCCCCAGTCCAAGGGGCACTCCCTGCAGCAGCCCTGAACATTTCTGTGCCCCCTCCTGCCCCCACCATGAATCTCTTCATTGCTACAGGGCGTGTGCTCTCTGGCAATCAGTGCTAGGGAGGGCTGGGGCTGACATCTCTCCTGCAGCAGGGTGGACAGTTTTTGATAGCAGAGTGGGCTGCGGCTTGTTTCACCGGCTAGAACAGCTCTGCAGTGCTGACAACAGCGGGAAGTTAATTGTCACCACTCTAAGCCGCCAAAACTCTGGAGATGTGCGGAGCTGATACATAAGAGTACAAAGGGGCTGGGGCTTTCTGGAATTGATCCATCCTCGTTCCTTTGCTACGGGCTTTAAACGCCCTCCAGTCAGATAAATGGCGCTCTGATGAAACCCCCATCCATGTTAAAGGTTCTTTCCCACCCATGGCTGTGAGGAGAGGCCCATGGGGAATTCGCCACCCCACCCCAGCAGAGCTGAGCCATGGAGGCCTTATCTGCAGTGGGGATTTTCCCCACTTCTACAGCCTTCCTCACTTCTACAGCCTTCGGTGTCCAGTCCCTCGTGTAGATGCACCAGACAAGGGGTTGGTATTAAGATTCTCAGTTCTTTGGGTGCAGGGACTGTCTCTTGCTGTGTGTCTGGGCAGCACACAGCACAATGGGGCCCTGATCTCAGCTGGGGCAGGGCCTGTCTCTTGCTGTGTGTCTGTGCAGTACCTGGCACAACGGGGCCCTGATCTCAGTTGATCCTTAGGCACTACTGTAAGAAACATGATTAGTAATAGTAGTATGTCACACTTACAGACCCCAGCTGAAATCAAGGTCCCATCATACTAGAATCAGCAGAAACAGTCCCTGCCCCACAGGGAGCTCCCAATCAGATAGAGGGCGGGAGGGGAAACTGAGGCACAGAGAAGGGAAGTGAGTTGCCCATGGGCACCCAGCAAGTCAGTAGCTGAGTCTGGAATAGAACCTGTCTCCTGAGCTGACAGAAGATAACCACTAGGCCCTGCTGGTGGTAGACAGGGTAAGATGTTCTAAACCTGGCTCTGCAGCACTGCACTTTGCTGCCTCTGCTTTAGTCTCCTCTAGGTCAAAAATCTGCTTTGCCTGTTTGCACTGACGCTGTGTGTGTCTCTGCGGGTGTCCGGCTCCCAGTGCAGAAAAGGGCCTTTGGGGCTAAAACTTCTAGCACTCAAGTAGCGTCGTGCCTCCAGCTCCCACCCCGGCGATGCACTGAAAATGAAGCTGCCTGGCTTTGAGCTGGGGAAAAGATTTGGCCTGGGCACTGCCCTGTACCAGCAAAGGCAGCTCTGTCCCGTTAAACAGACGCTTTTCGTGCAGTAAATAGAGTGTGTGTGTTCGGTGCCCCTAATCTCATTATTGGTGCTTTAATCTTTGCTTAGCCTTGATGTGTGGTTTTTGTTTTTTAAATGGCAGCCTTAAGGTGCTGTCTGGTCTCCTGCTCTCCTGGGTAATGGTCATTAAAAGGGCTATGGAAGTTTGCGGTGTTGGGGGAGGAGGGGAGAAGAGGGAGGGCATCTTGACTGAAGCAGCATAAATAGCATCAAGTTTAGGGCTGCATCATTCTCCCGTGACGCCCCCTTGGACACTGTTCTTGACTGCCGGGGAGAGAAATAGCGAAAATACCAAGGTTGTTGATTGCATCGATTCTGAGATTAAAAATCCCTCGTCCAGATGATTTAAACCCATTGAATCCTTATTCCTTTTTCTGCAGAAGTGCTGGGGAATTTCCCTGCTTCCTTTAAAATCCCTTGTGCTGTGTTTTTTCTCCTAATGTGATTATCATCATCCCTGATTAGCACTTCCCCGGGGGACTGGGATAGCCAGATGGGGCAGAGGGGAGCCAGCAGCCCCCTTAAATCTCACCAGGATGGATTTCAGAGCTACAGCTCTGTATGTAGGAGCATGGATCTGCTGGCGCTTTGATCCCTTCTGCAAGGGGGCAAAATAATCCATAATTTCCCCCTCTCAAACAATCATAAAAAACAGTGCTTGAAAATTAGCATGTCTGGCTTGTGACTGTAAAAGGAACACTAACATTTATATCTATCCCCTGCTCTGGGTTGTCTTTGCCCACTCCAGATTTCTCTAGATTCCCAGGGTTTCTGCATGTTCCCTTACTTTCTCAGGAAAGGAAACAACACTCTTCCCCAACCAACTAGCCAGCAGAACTCATGGCCACAAGATTTCACGGAAGCCAGATGCGTGAGAATGGAGCAAATAACTAGGAGCTTTAGAAGGGCTAGGAAGCTTGCTGTGGTGCATAAATCTCTTGGGCTTAGGTGGAAATTTTCCCTGGGGGCAAGTTGTCCCCTCACGGCTTAGACTGCAAGCTCTTTGGGGCGGGGAATGTCTCTTTGTTCTGTGACTAGGACGGTGGGGTCCTGCTCCATGTCCGGGGCCTTTGAGGCACCACAGTAAGACAAATAATAACCGCAGGGTTTTTTCCTCTGAAGCATCTGGCAAAGGTGGCTTTTGAAATCAGAATGGATAGACTCACTGCTGAATTGATGGAGCCAGGGGTGAAAGTAACTTAAAGGACTTACCAGTGCCCTGGAGTCCTGAGCAGGGGTGTGGCCTTTTAAGATTTAAAGGCCCTGGGACTCTGGGCTGTGGTTGGGAGCCCCAGGGCCTTTAAATCAGACCGGAGCTACCAGCTCCAGAGGCCACTGGAAGCTCCGGGGCTCAGAGGCGAATTAAAGGGCCTGGGGCTTCGGCCACCACGGAGCTCCGGGCCCTTTAAATCATCTCAAGAGCCCTGCCACTGTTACCCCAGGGCGGCAGGGCTCCAACGGGGATTTAAAAGGCCCGAGGCTCCCCACAGTGGCAGGAGCACCAGGTCCTTTAAATCCCCGCCTGAACCTGGCTGCCAGAACTCCGGCAGTGATTTAAATGGCCCAGAGCTCCCGCTCCTGCGAGGAGCCCCAGGCCCTTTAAATCACTGCCGGAGAAGCCGGTCCAGTCCGGCACAGCACACCGGCTTACTTTCACCTCTGGAGGGAGCACAGACTCGCGTCCGTAAAGTGAGCCTCACGGATATCTGTGTGTCTCAGATGTGGCTCCCATCAGCATGGTTTCTGATCATCTCCCTTCTTAATGTATTTATCTGCACAACCCTCTTGTGAGGGAGGGACGTGGCGTTGTCACCACGTTATGGAGGCAACAGGCTAAGGTGGTGGCTACGCTGTGGTCGGAGGTTTGATTGCGGCGCGTATAGTTAGCTTTAATCCAGCTCTGCTACCAATCAGCAGTGAAGCTGCGACAGCACATGCTTAGCTGCACAAGTGCAAGCCGGCCCAGGATCTACCTGGGTATCGACTCGGGAAGAGGGAGCCCATGCTTAAAGCTAGCTCAGGTGAGCTTAGCAAGCCAGTCGATTGCCCATTATTTGCCAGTCAATGTCAGATATTCCAGCAAGAATGCCTACATGGTGGGGACATGCATACGCAGCGGCGGCGCCAGGCGCCAGTGCGTGCCGAGGGTGGCAAGCCGTTGGGGGCGCCCTGCTGGTCCTTGAGTGCGGCAGGCAGGCTGCCTTTGGCGGCTTGCCTGCGGGATGTCTCCGGTCCTGTGGATTCGGCGGCAATTCGGCAGTGGGTACGCCGAATCCGTGGGACCGGTGGACCTCCCCCAGGCAAGCTGCTGAAGGCAACCTGCCTGCCGCGCTTGAAGCGGCAAAAAGCTAGAGCCATCCCTGTGCATACTTTTTTTAAAGAATTTGTCTTTGTTTTGCCTTTTTCTGAGTTAAAATAGTTCAGTTGACTCTCTTTTGTAATTGGGAATAAGTATCTATCTAAAGCTATTGGAGATTAATCAAAAAGAAGTAAGACTTCCCGTTCTAATCAATTGGTGCTCTACAATATTTGACCTGCTATCTCTGGACCAGTCACATGGCCAAACCTAAGCTTGGGTATTGCTAAACATGCTGCAGGGGCATCTCTTGACTGCAGCCTAAACATATCCAATGTGTCACCCCAAAATCACACGGGTCATGCCCAGTGTCACACAGGGAGTCTGTGGCAGAGCCAGGGCTGAACCCAAGTCTTAGGTTGTGCCCCTAACCACTGGATCCATCCTTCCTTCCTTCCTGTGAAACAGACCAGCTCAACTGTAAGGCCTTGTTTGTGTTGGGATTTCAGCCACCCCTTAGTGTAGACGTGATTGACACCAGTGCACCATTTTGCACTTAAGACAAACGATGTGGTGGTGTGTGGGTCATAAATTCATCGATCATAACGGTCCCTTCTGGCCTTTGAATCCTCTAGTCTGACCTCCTGTAATACACAGGCCATAGACCTTCTCCAAGTTCTAGAGCAGAACTTTTAGATAATATCCCAGCTTGATGTAACAATGGTCAGTAATGGAGAATTCACCACGACCCTTGGTGATCGTAGCTGTGTCGGTCGCAGGACAGGAGAGACAAGGCGGGCGAGGTGATGTCTTTTTTTCACCACCAGAAGGTGGTCCAGTACAGGAGGCTTTCAAATGTCACAGAGCTCTTCTTCGGGTCTTGTAAGTCACGTCTGTGCTAAGGGGTTTGCACTGGTGCAAATTAAGTTGGTACCAAAAATCCCAGTCTGTGCATCCTCCTGGCCATGGCCCTGCTGATTTTCCTTGGTTAATCTCTGGGTTTCAACTTAATCTGGCCAGACATTGTGTTCCCTGTCGATAACCAACTCCCAACACAATGGCCTGAATTGTCCTGTCAATTGTGAGGCCTAATGATTTTTGCTGTGTAGCAAAGGCTTTATCTGGAAAGATAACAATGCCCGTAAGAGTTTGTGGGCCCCGGGCTGTGCAGAAACCATTGGTCCTCGGTGCAGTGCATTGGGGTGTGGGTGTGTTTGGGAGGGGAGCCGGTCAAGGGGAATGCAAGCAGTCACTTACTCAGCCTGACGGGGTCCCCAGTTTGCCATGAGTGAGCCTTAAAATTGATCCTAGGGGGAGAGATTTAAGAACTTTGTTGCTTGGAGGCCTCAGCTGGGATCAGGGGCCTATGGTGCTGGATGCTGCACAGACACCAAGTGAGGGACAGTCCCTGCCCCAAAGAGCTCAAAGTCTAAACAGTGGCGTAGCCAGGTGTTCAGCGTAGGGGGAGCAAAAAACATAAAAAAGCCCCCCTCCCCCTTGGCTCCCTCTCTGGCCGTGCCACCAGACCGGACCCTCCCACCCCCGGCTCACCTTCCCTCCTGCACTGCTGCCTGTCCCCGCCTCCTGGCCCAGTGTTCGGCCGTGTCTGCACCGGCCGACAGGCACGGCTTCCACACCAGCCTGCCGCCCCTGGCTCCTCTGGCCGTGTGGTGGGCAGCGCCGGCTGGGAGGCACCGCTTCCGCGCCTGCCAGCCTGAGGGAAAGCGGTTGCTTCCTCTGAATCCCGCCAGCTACACTGCTAGTAGACAAAGGATGGGAAAAGAAACTGAAGCACAGAACAGGGAGGTGACTTGTTTAACATTCCCATTTCGGCAGACTTACCTGTGTAACATAGAACCCAGAAGTCCTGACTCCTGCTGGATAGAATAGCAGGTCTGGGAGTCAAGACTGTTGGACTCTATTCCCATCTTTGTGGTCCAGTTGACTTACCTTGCTGTCAGGCCCCACTCCCCTCCCAGAGCTGGGAATAGAACCCTGGAGTCCTGGCTCCCAGCCCCCTGCTCTGACCACTAGACCCCACCCCTGCTGGAACCGGGGATAGAACCCAGGAGTCCTGGCTCCCAGCCCCCTGCTCTGACCACTAGACCCCGCCCCTGCTGGGGATAGAACCCCGGAGTCCTGGCTCCCAGCCCCCTGCTGTGACCGCTAGACCCCCACTGCGCTCCCAGAGTCAGGGAGAGAACTCTGTAGTTCTCTCCGCCCCTTCCACATGTTCTAATCCGCTAGACTCCTGCATGCTCTTCTCTCCCCTCCCCCCCAAAAGAGAAAAAGCCGAGAAGAGAACCCAGGAGTCCTGCTTCCCAGGCCCAAGCCTGAACCACAAAGCTGTCCCTATTAACTCCAAGGGTGTCTGGTCTGATATAGATCTACTATGCGTGGAGGGGTGGGTGGGAGGAACAGTGGCAGAATTGGGCCCCAACCATGGGAATAAATTATTTTGATACATTTGTGCCTCTGCTAGTGAGTTTGTCTGCGCTCAGGGTTCTGGTTCCCAGCCACATCAGGTGGGAGGAGATCGGGTCGTAGGACATAGGAGGGGTGGGACCAGAGACCTAGGTTTCCATTCTACAGGCATTTCCTCTAAAGAGCCCAGAAGCTGGATCTCTCGCCTTGGAAAACAGCAGAGAGCAGAGCATTGTCTGGCCTCTGTTTCATCGTCCACCACCTGTTTGCGCCAAGAAAGCGCCTGTTTTTTAGGAGTAAAGTGTGTGTCAACGAGGCGCTGCTCTGCAGAGGCCAGGAGAAGCCGACTCTGTCATGGGCTATTTTTAGGACACAAACAGGTCAGGCAGCTGAGAGGAATTGGGCAGGAATCCCAGTATAGTTTGCAAAGAGATGTTTTTGCTGTAGAAGCAGAGGGGCTATGGAAGGAAGGAACTATCAGGGCCTCTAGCTAGATTCTTATGCCCCTTCCCATTGCTGTTGCATCACCCAGCACACCTGCAGGGTAGGGAAATGAACAGTGCTAATAGTTGCCAATGGGGAAACTGAGGCACAGAGTGAGTGGCCTGCCTGAGGTCCCACAAAGCGTGGGAGAGCTAGGAATTGAACCTACATCTCCCAGGGCCCAGGCCGGTGACCTATTCATAGCAGCCAGAGTCCCTGGCTGAGACTAGTGGATTTTCAGGCTACAAGGGACTATTATGATGATCTTATCTGACCCCAGGATAATTTCACCCCAATGTGCTGGGTGCTGTACGTACATCTAGCAAGTGACAGTCCCTGCCCCAGAGAGCAGGAAGGATCACCCCTGCTTTTACAGTGGGGAAACTGAGGAACAGACTGAGGCAGTGACTTGCCCATGGTGGCGTTCGGAGCCAAGAACTGAAGCCAGGTCTCCTGAGACCCAGCCCGCTGCTTTAACCACCAGGCCACTCTTCCTGCCCCTGCTCAGAGCGAGACTGTTTGAATACTTGGTCTTGTTTCCATCACTGCGAAGTGCTTAGCTTCTGTCTCTCCCTGTCGCTTTCAGACCAGAGCTTCCCTGGACAAACGTTAATTAGCAAACCTCATAATTTCCCAAGGAGGGAAGATACTCCTCTCATCCTCTGGATGGGGGAGGGGTGGGAAACTGAGGCACAGAGCAGGGGAGGGACTTGTTCAAAGCCCGATTGACTGGGGCATGTAGGACCTGGTGCTGAAACTCCGTCTCCCCTGTCCCCTGTTTTAGCCACTAGGCCTGATCTGGTCCCTTCTCATCTGAACCAGCCTGAATCTGCTTCAGGAGCATGCCTTCAGTACCAGCTGACTCTCATCAGTCTCTCCTGATCATCCACCCCGGAGTTGTGACAATGATTATAAATCATGTTTCTAATCAGTGTGGCCTGGGGGCCGAAGTTCCTCTCCAAGCATCATTTGGGAGGGAGGCGGGAGACAGGACAATTCTGCTTCTCTCTCTCCCTCTTCCTCCCCGTTGGGGTGCTCTCTCCTCAGTCCAAGCTTTCCTGCCTCCCACCCTACCCAGCCCTGCGGGGGGGTGATTACAGAGAAAAGAACCGGGATGCAGCAGGCATTTCTGCGGGTCCCACATCTGGACTGTATTTCCACTTCCTGCCTGTGTTTATTCCTGCTCGGCCAGGGAAGAGAGACAGCAGGAAGTTGAGACCGGCCACCCCGGTCCTGGAAGGAGTGGGGGGTCCTCTTAAACCAAGCAGGGCAAGGGAAGGATGACACCTGGTGTGGAACCCGCAGCTTAGACTCGCGAGCTGGCTGGAGATTGCGGCTCGTAGGCGCCCTGCTGCTGTAGTGGAGATGGGCCTGTGCTCAGGAGTCAGGATGCCTGCGTTGTGCCCCCACCTCTGGGAGGGGGGTGAGGGTCTAGTGGGGATAGTGGGAGTCAGGCCGCACAGGCCTATTCCTGGCTCTGGGAAAGTAGTGAGGTCTGGTAGGTTGGGGGAGGGGGCTGGGTGTCAGGACTCCTGGGTTCTATTTGTGGCTCTGCAACTAACCTGCTGGGGGACCTCAGGCAAGTCACTTCTCTTCTGCGTCCCCCAGTTTTGGCATCATTAAAATGACACTCGCCCATTCCCCCTCCCAGCTTTGAATTAGTTTGTACTCGGTGTCCTTGGCTGGAAGGGGCGAAGCCTGGTGTGTATAAATAGGGGGTGCTGAAACTCGAGAGCAGCAGAGGGTTACTGATATGCTCGTCCTCTAGCTTATCACTCTCACAGCGGAGCATCCGGACGCCGACACATGCCACGGCCGGGGGCAAGTCGTGTAACCTCTTTACCTTCGTGTGTTCTCTACCCACTGCCTCCTGCTGCCCTCCCAGAAGTGCCAATTCCCAAACCTCATTGCTCTACCCCACTAGCTCTCGCTTGCCTCCCAGAGCTGGGAATGGAACCCAGGAGTCCTGACTGCCGACCTCCCTGCTCTCATCACTGAATTTTCCCAGAGAGCTCGGGATACAGACAGCACCTGGCTCAATAGGCCCCTGCTCTCGGGTAGGTGCTGCTGTGATAAGGTGCCAGACTGAGACCCCAATTCCCCACTCTGTGCGACTCGCTGAGTGATCTCCCCAGGCCGTCCGGCTGCTGTTTGTCAAACCAGGCGCTCGCGTCTCAGGGCTGGGGCAGACAGTCCAGAAACCAACCACGGGTTTGCTGAGCTGATTAGCTCAAACAATGCAGCTCTCTGGCTCTGAACAGGAGTGACTCACTCCTCCTGGCCTCATTAGAATTCCAGCTCTGTTTATCTGGACTGGGGTTCCTCCAGGCTCCCCTCTTGCTGATCGGGAGACTTGGGGGTGGGGGTCACTTGAGCCATGGATCTCCCTGGCCGGGCTGTTCTGCAGCTGTGCTTTTAGCAGCATGCACACACCCCTCCATGGCACTGGGATTTGGAGCTGGCTCTTGATTTTGCACTCTGGGCTTCCAGCTGGCACGCTACTGTACTGGTTGCATAAACCCTGGGAGTGACTCGTGGAAGTGCTGGGCTAGGGGGGCTGGCTGGCTTGGAAATTGGAGCTGGGAAGGGGCTGGTGATGGGGAGCTGGCTGTGTTATATGGGGGCAGGAGCTCACTAGTTTGGGGGTGGAGGTCAGAGATGAGCCATGAAGCCCATTCACTCTTCTCCCTAGCTCAGATCCAGCCCAGCTGATTGTCCAAGACTTGCTGCAATCACACCCCATTCGTGTGCACTGGGAACTGTGCTGAGACTTGACAACTCACTGCATGTGTGGGGTGCCTCCCCTCAACCCCCACTGCAGATCTCAGCAAGAACAGAATGATCCTTGGAGACAGAATTCCCCTTCCTCCACTCCTCCCCTTGTGTTGCACCCCAGGGCAGGGCACAGACACACTGGTGTGGGGATGGAGGGGGGAGTTGTACCTTATTACCTGATCTGTTATCAGGAGCACTCCAGCCTCCAAGTCTGACAGGTCAGCAGTAAATCAACTTGTAAAGAGGCCACCGCCCCTTGTACCCAGAGGACAGGGAGAAAAGTTGATCAACTGCTGTGAAAATCACTAGACTCTCCAGGAGTGATGGGTTTTTTTGCAGAGATCCTTGTCAGAAGGCTGAACACCACCTCAAAGAGAGGGGGCGGCCTTGTGGTTAGTGGGTGAGGCTTGGGAGGTCTCTGTTCAGTCCTCTCTCTGCCACTAACTCCTGTATGACCTTGGGCCCATCACGTCCTCTGGGGTGGCATTTCCCCAGCTCTAACATGGGGATCACAGTCCTTCCTTTGTCTTGTGCATTTAGATTATAAACCCGAGGGGAGGGAAGGAGAGGGGAGGGACTGCCTTGCACTGTGTCTGTGCACCCAGCATGATGGGAGCAGGGGTCCTGGGGGTGTGGCGGCATCCCCTTGGCTTGAAGTGGTTCCATCATATACAGGGTTGGCAGTTTGGTTCAGTGACTCTCAGCACCCCGCTATACACATTGTTTCAACGCCTCTGGACGGGGGCGGTGGAGACAAATCTCTGAGTTTGTCTGCGTGAGAAAGTTGCGCCGATTTTAACTGAGGTGAGACTCTAAACCGATTTAGTTAAAACCGGTGCAAACTCCCATGTTGGATGCTTTTATCGCCATTTAATTTAATCCTGTTCCCAGCTGAATTGTGTTCAACACCCCCCCCCCCCAATAAAGCCTGAATCTACTTGAGTAAAACCAAAGTTGGAGCATGCATGCTGGGGTTTGCACCAGTCAAAGGAGATCTGCTTAAGAACTGAATTAAGGTAAACTTGTGCAACTTCCGCATGTTGACAAGACCTCAGCTGGGGGCCTTTAGAGGCTGCCCTAGTAGGCCTGATAGCCTGCTGATGTGGAAACTTCTCTGCTCTCACTCAGGGTGGGTTGGGCAGTGGGGAGTTTGCCATGAAGCCCACATGTTTTGCTGATGGCTGATATGTTTTAAGGCCAGAAGGGACATTTATGGCCTGACATCTGCATAGCACAGGCTGGGAATTGATGGTTTCTGTATCAAGCCAGTAACTTCTGTTTGAGCTATTGCTACTTTTTAACCAAAATACTCCTCCTTGATTTAAAGATTTCAGGTGATGGAGAATCTACTCCGGCCATAGGCAGGCTGTTTCTGTGGCTTATCACCCTCGCTGCTTTAAAAAAACAAACACACGCTCACCCCCAGAAAAGCTTGCACCTAGTTTCTAAAAACTTGAGCTGTGCATTCCACTCCCAGAACCGCTAGTCCCTGGATCTGAGTGGAAGAGACTGCAGCAACATCTCAGATCTCTGCAGACTCCCCGTGAATTGCAAACTGATTTTGTGACCGGCAGTCCAAGGAGCCCAGTGCCAACGTCGGGAGTGCTGCCCATGTGCTAGGCTGTCTTCTCCTAGCGGGAATCCTGGGTAGCACTCTGTGCTGTGGCTGGAGCCGAGTGGGGGGCTGTGCTGCTGGATAATAACCCAAGCCTCTCGCCTCGGGGCGCTCTAGCTTGACTCGGATTCGGCAGCTAAGAACTGATACCTGCATGGGAGATTCTTGTGCCTAGGGGAGGTTGAAGGCAGCAGAATGGATCACCTGAGATGGAATTTGGCCAGAATTATCTGTCCGCTGGTGCTATTTAAACACCCACTGGGGCCGCGGTGAGTGCCACTAATATCCTTTCAGGTGTCGGTCATCCATCCGAGCATGGACTCGGCCTGACCCTCTTTAGCTTCTGTGATCAGCTGGGATCTTAGTCCAATGTGGTACCAATTTGCAGATTTCCTGCATTCTCTGGCCTACTCCCACCATGGCCTGCCATGGGACGGGAGGTCTCCCCACTCGCATGAAATGTTTCTGGCGTTGTATATTAACTCTGCATCCATTAGAGCTGGTCAAGAGGGCCGGAGAATTGTTTCCTCTAAGGGGAGAGGCCTCTCTTAAACATGCCCGCTCTGTAGCTCTCCATCTTGGCCTAATGGCAGTGCTGTCTAGTAGCTAAGCAGAGTGGAACAAGGAATCAGCACTTTAGGTTAGGGAGAGGAGTAGGTTTAGAGTGGAGGGGTGGGATTTCGGACCACTTGGATTCTAGTCTCAGCTGTGGTGGTAGTGGGTTAAACGGGGGGGGGGAGGGGCTGGTAGGCAGGACTCCTGGGTTCCATACCTGGGGATGGGAGGGCAGAGGTACCAGCTGCAGAGGGCGAGCTAGCGACTTTGTGCTGACTCTCTTGTGCTTTTGTGGCAGAGATGGTGAGAACTGCAGAGTCAAGTGGCTTTTTGTTCTGGCGTTGTGTGTGCAAATGGGGCGCTATTCCGGTCTGTTTCTCCATGTGGATAAGGCCTGAGGCCTTGGCTACACTGGCGCTTTACAGCACTGCAACTTTCTTGCTCAGGGGTGTGAAAAAACACCCCCCCTCAGCGCAGCAAGTTACAGCACTGCAAAGCGCCAGTGTAAACAGTGCCCCAGCTCTGGGAGCGTGGCTCCCAGCGCTGTAAACTAATCCCCACGGGGAGGTGGAGTAAGTGCAGCGCTGGGAGAGCTCTCTCCCAGGGCTGACGCCGCAACCACACTCACACTTCACAGCGCTGCCGTGGGAGTGCTTGCATGGCAGCGCTGTACACTTGCAAGTGTAGCCATCCCCTGAGAAGGGACTTCATCTATTTTATCCTGCTTAGGACACTGTGAGAGGTGCGTGTGTGTGCGCGTGGGGCGATTGCAGCTAAATCATGAAATGTACGTGGTCTCTTTCTGCTGGTGAAGAGCAGAGCTTGGAGGTGGTGGTGGGGGCGGGGGGGGATGGGACAAGATCCAAAGTCTGGATGTTGCAGCTCGACAAGCTCAGCCCATAGCGAAGGCATGTGTCTTTAACAGCGAGGGCCATTTACTGTTGGGCCTCCTCACTGGGAATTTGAAAATCAAGACTGGCTTGATTCTGAAGGATCTGCTCTAGTTCAAACAGGGATTGTCTGGGCAGGGGTCCCCAGTGTGGTGCCGGCGGGCGCCATGGCATCTATGGGTGCCCTCCTATTGGCCGCCGGAAAAGCAGCCGCTGAAATGCCGCCGAGAAGCGACAACGTCAAGAAACACTGCTGCCAAAATGCTGCTGGTTTTCAGCGGCAACGCCTCTTTATGATGCTGCTTGTTGGCGTTGTCGCTTCTCAGCGGCTAGTGGTCAGGCGCCCGCCACACTGAAAAGGGTTGGGGACCACTGGTCTGGGGGCAGGTCTCTGCCTGTGTTAGAGGAGATCAGCCCGGAGGATCTCAATGGCCTTGGAATCTATGAAAAATCAGCCATTCGTTTTCTCTCGCCCTAGTCCTCTAACTAGCTTTTTACACCTACCCCCACCCACCTCCTTTTAACAGCTTTAACCCCAGCCCTGCTGATCCTCCACCTGACCGGGCTGGCTCTACCCAGTCTCTGCCTGAGCTTCCACTCTACACCAAAGGCGTTGCCTAGGAATGAGGCTGCAGCTTCCTTTGAATAGGCAAATAGGCCGATGTGGGGTCTCCTGGTTTGAATAGTCAAATGATCCTCTTGTGGCTGAGTGTGGTGCAGTGAAGCAGCCATGGAGCAGGAGTATCGGCGGTGCTGGGCTGCTCTGGTGTTTGGGTTTGTGTGTGTATTGAGGGGAGTTATTAAAGTTTAATTGCGCTAATGAGTATCTTGGCCACTGCATTATCCTGCTCTGCTGCCTCTCACCGGAAGATCTCACAGAATGCCCCCCCACGCCCCACCCTTACATAGGAGTTTCCCCGAGGGGTGTGGAACAATTTTTATATTGCAAGTACTTAAAGCGTAAACCATGTGTTTGGTTGTTACTACTTCAAGTTGGGATGTTGCAGCACCCCAAGTTCCAGTGCCCCTGGTTTACCCCCACCCCCAGTCCCACAGAAAGTCATAGGAACAGAACCCAGGAGTCCTGATGAGCAGCCCCTGCTCTAACCACTACACTGTACTCCTCTCCCAGAGCTGGGAAGAGAACTAGGAGTCCGTCGTGCTGGCACTGCCATCTCCCTCCCCATTCGAACCTCCTAGGCCTCACTCCCCTCCTAGAGCTGGGTGTAGAATCCAAGAGTCCTAGCTCCCAGCCCGGCGCTCTCTCCCCCGACCCCACTCCTTTCCTAGAGCCAGGTGTAGAACCCAGGAGTCCTGGTTCCCAGCTCACCTCCCCTCTGACCTCCCTTCCCAGAGCCAGGTATAGAACCCAGGAGTCCTGGCTCCCAGCCCCCCCCTGCTCTAACTTCTAGACCGCAAGAGCAGAACCCAGGAGTCCTGAGTCCCATCCTTGCTGGTCTAACCACAAGGCAACATCCTTGGCTTGTGTTTCCAGTGATGGGAAGAGTGGGGTCTGGAGCAGCGTGTGTGTTGATCAGATTCTCCTCCTGGCTCTGGGAAGGCAGTGCGGTCCAGTGTGTAGAGCTGTGAGATTGTGTGTATGTGTAGGGGGTGTGTGTGCATGTAACTTGGGATTCCTTGGTTCTGTTCCCAGCCCCCTTTGCTCTAACCACTAGGCTAAACTCCTTCCCAGGTTCGCTAGTGGCTCTGTGCCATATGCTACCTGGGCCTAAAATAGAGGCAGGGCCTTGGTAGGAGGGAAGGTAAATCTCCTTTCCATGCCTCCCTTACTGACACCCCCCCACCCGCCCCATCGCCACCCGAACTCTCCAGACAGTGCTCTGCAGAACATAGAGACATTCTCCTGGTCCCTGCCTCTGCTCCTCTCCCCTTTGCCCTGAGCCAGGAAAAGCTGCAGTGTTCTGCCCGATTGTGAACCTCAGAAGCATTAGCTGAAGTTTAGGGAGGAATTAACCCTCCGTGAGCTAGCAAGCAGTCGCTCGGAGACTCCCTAGCACCCCTCCCCCCGACCCTGCTGTGGGAAGCTGACAGCCAGAAGGTCCCCAGGGAGTCTGTTGTGATGCTCCCTTCGGTCTGTTCCCCCAGCTGGTGAACTGGCTGCGGGAGTCTGGATCCAGCTGTGTGTGTGGAGGGGGGGGGAGCACTCTTTGCTTGACCCGATTAGCAGAGGAGGAGCTCTTGTCTTGGGACACTGCTTCTTAGACAATTGAAGCAGGTGATGTGGTGGTGGTGTTACACCACAGCTGTGCTCCACTCCAGAGCCAGCTGCATCTTGGCGCCAGTAGCTATGGATTTGATCACTGGGCAAGTGAAAAGGGAATCGTGAAGGCAGGGATTGCTCTGTACCTGCACTCTGCAGGTTGTTGGCACAGTAAACGTTGTGTAAGGTGTAATACGATCCAATGGCTGGAGGTTGAAGCTAGACAAATTCAGATTGGAAAAAAGGCGAATGTTTCTAATGGTGAGAGTAATTTGTAAGAGCAGTGGCAGATTAGCCACTTAGCCAACAGGGCCTGTGGGCACAGGCCCCTGCCAACTGGGGGGGCCCCCCAGAAAAATGGGAGCCCCCACACCCCAACCTGCTCTGCCTGCCCAGCACTCCTGGTGGGGAGCAGGGTTGGGGCACGGGGCCTTGCCCCACTCTGCCTGCCTGGTGTTACTAGCAGGGAGCGAGGGATGCCCTCGGGCCCTGACCACAGTCCACGTCAGGAGCGCTGGGGGGTGGGAAGGACTGCAGCCAGAAGGGGTGGGGAGGGGCACCCACTTGCTCTGGTGCAGGGCCCCACAGCCCCCTAATTCGCCTCTGTACTAGGGTCATGATGGATTTGAAGGGACCAAAGTGCTACACAGGAATCACTAAGGCCACCCCGAGAGGCTGCCTCCTCTGGGGTGGGGCGTGAGAATTGTGCATTTGCCCGGCACAGAGATGCAGCAGGCTCTGGGGTGGAGCAGGGGCTGTTCTCTATCTGATATGGCTCTCATTACCATAGGGCCTCACAATTTTGAAGGCACTGCCTAGGAATAGGGCATTTCTCACACACCTTTTGAGAGAAGGCAGTGGTATTAATTCCCCAGCCGTAAAATGGAGATAAGCAATATGCCCAAGGTCACACGAAGTCTGTGGCAGGTCTTTTGAGTCCCATATTAATGCCCGAACCACGGAACCGTCGTCTTCTTGCTCCCAGCATTGGGATGCAGTTGCCTCTGGGGTGGTGCATGGCAGCTGTTTGTACGGGGATCGTTCACCTGGCACTGAGATGTAGCTGGCTTTGGAGTGGGGCATGTGACTGTTTGGTATCAACTCCATTCGGGAACTGAAGAATGTCCTGGAGGGGAGTGATCTGAGCACAGGACTTGGGGGTCAGCGATGCTGCAGGTCAGATTCCAGTTCTGGAGGGGGATGTGCTCTCCCTCCCAGGCCTGAGGCCGGCTGCATTTCAAGCCAGATCTATAACTCATCATTAGCCAGCTGAGGCTGCTCCAGTAATGACACTCGACCCACCCTGGGATCTGGCCAAGATGTTTGGGTGAAAGCCCCTGCTCTGGAAAAGCTGCCCTGAGATCTTTGCTGAGTCAGCACTGACTGTGCGGGGAGGGCACCCCCTCCTGAGCCCCCTGCAGCACAGTGCCTCCTAGTGGAGCACTGGGGCCAGCATGGATTGCGAGGGGAGAGCTGCCCCTAGCGAGCACCCACCCTGCCCCCTAGCTCTGCACTGAGATCCTCTCTGAATGTGAAGGGAGAGCGCTCTGCTCCCTGCAGCTGAGCGCCCCAGGAAATCCCTGTCATCAGCATGTCTCCAGTGGTTCTCTAGAGCTGGCCGAGAGAACCTCGGTGTTTCCACTGCAAGGCGAGTGGGCCTTGTCTGATCGGCTCCATCACCCTCGACCTGCGGCCCTTCTCCATCCACCTTCTGGCCTTGTCTTCCTGCTGGTAGCTTTTCTTTTGGACTCTGGAAACGGCTTCTGCAACAAACCTCCCTGATTGCATTCCTCCCCCGTCTCCCTGAAAGACACCAAAGTCAGCGGGCGGATTGGCATTTCCTCCCATCACAACCCTCGGAGGGTCGGTGCTCTGGGAGGATTGCGGCTGGAGAGCAAGTCTCCCTCTCTTACAGCCAAACCTCGGCTGATCTGAGCGAGCCAGCCTCCGCTTTCCTGCCCCAGCTTCCTGGCTCAGGGAGGCCTCTGTCTATCCTCAGCAGCATATCTCACCTCGGAGCCTGTTTCAAAACTGGTGGCGTCAGTGTCACTCCGTAGCAAAGGCCAGGTGGGTTTGTAGTGTCCGGCTTTGGCATCTGATTGCTGAACTCGCTGAGGCTGTAAAGCAAGGAGCCTGCCTGCCTTTACGCGTCGTGTTTCCCACAGGGCGGCTGGGTCAGAACAGTCAACAGGGGCCATATAAGACACATTGATTCTGTTTCTCTGTCCTCTGCGATGGTGGGTGTCTCTTGCGCTCACATGGCTCCCATTCAGAGTGTGCTGTGTACCTTGAGGAACATCCCCCTCCAAACTGGGACCACCAGGCAGGAGAATGCTGTCTCTTGGTAAACCCATCCTGGCCCAGTGCCCACCGGGGACGAGTTTGGGACTGGATAGTTCTTGATGAAGCAACAGCTGAGCCCCTAACTCCGTCCTTTGTGAGGATGTCTTGGCCATTGATTGAAGGCGCTTCCAGGAGAGAAGGATCCATCATTCCTGTCCTGCAGGCCTGGTACTTAACTGTGAACCGCCCTTAAAATTCACACTCTGTCAGGGAAGCTGTGATGTGTCTCTATAGCATGGCTGTGTCCTGACTGCAGACCTAGCATTGCAACTAGGGACATGAGGCTGCATCCTATTGGATGCAGGGGATCAGAGGTTAAAAGAACTAACCAGCTTGGCTAAGCAAGGAGCAGTATGTCCTAGGGGACAGAGCACTGGACTAGGACTTGGGAGGTGTGAGTTCTCTTCCTGGTTCGGCCACTTGGGCAAGTCATTCCCCTTGTCGTGCCTCAGTTTCCCTACCTATAATGTAGGGGTAATGATACTTGCACCAGGTGTTTTGAGATCTGTGGATGAACCTGTGCTGTATATAAGAGTTAGGTGGTATTAATGCACCCACTCGTGTGTCCCTCTGATGGCCAGCCTACTGAAAGATAACAGCCTACTGCTGCTGCCTGCTAGTGGAGTTACTCCTTTAGCTCAAAGGGGTCTGTGCAGGGAGGGTCAGCTTCCTTCCACAGAGCTTAGGGTGGTCCAGGAGTAGGACACTAGACTGGTAATCAGGAGACCTCGCTCTGCCACCTGGTGTGACCTGAGGCAAGTTCTTCACCTCTCAGGACTTCCAGGGCAGGGACTGTCCATGTAGCACCGAGCACAATGGGGGCCCGATCTCACTGTAGCTGCTTTAGTAAAGGCCTTACCTTAGTGTGTAACCTGGAACTGAGTCTTGGCTGGGTACCAAGGGCCAGAGAAAAGTGAGAACAAGATCCTGGCCTCTTGCTGGAAATAAGTCACTTGGGACATTCCCCAGTTGGATTGGGGAAATGCACAGCAGAGGACGTCCTTTGCTCTGACCCTCTCACCTCCCCTTCCTCCCCTGGGAAGGATGGAGGCTTGTTCTATGTAAGTAGGTGTCACGAGTTGGATGAGGGTTCTTCATTAAAGGGAACTTGCCCTCTTTCGCCACCTGTTGCTGCCTCTCTCGTTGCCATTTGGTGGCTGCTTTTTTCTTAAAGCCAGAGGCTTCTGGAATCATGTGAATGTGACAATCTCTGCTAAGTTTCTTGGAAGCCAGGAAGTAAATGAAAAAGACACCCCCCCACCCCCCCAAGCGAACTTTAAAAGGAGTCTCAGAAGTTTTATAGGAGCCCCTTTGCACACACTTTATGGGCTGGTCATTTGGGTCAGTAACAAAACTGATCTTCTAGGGTCTTTCATCCATTAGTGTCTTTCGCCTTAGCTCCCAGCTGGGCTGCTCTGTTCTGATAAACATGCCAGGCCCCTGCCCCGAGCCAGATTTCCTGATGTGCTTTATGTTGCTCTTGGTTTGAGGCACGGATGCCTGAAAGCTGGGCCACTGGGAAGCCTCTCTCATCCAACCCAATCTGCTGCCATCTTTCTCTCATCGGATAACGGAGGGAGGGTGGAAATCTGGGCTGATCTCAGCGCATCTGCAGGGATCAGTGCCGCTGTCACGATGGGGTCTATCAAGGGGGACACGGCTCTGGCATTCAAGGAGTTAACTCTGCCTGTGGTCATTGTTTCCTGCGTGAGGCGGACTTGGCTGGAGTGAGAGTCCCTAGGATAAATAGTTGGGAGCTTAGATCCTAACCCTCCTGCCTGGGGAAAGGCTCAGCCAGAGCCATAGAGCCAGGCATCTGGAATGGCTGCAGGAGGTCATGTGAGGTCCGCTGCACTGGAAGGAGGCTCCAGTCCGGGAACTAGGCTTCAGGCCATGTCCTGCTGTGCCAGCGTAGATCCGGAGTGACTCCTCTCGCCTGCCATGGTGTTTTACAGTGGCGTAAATGAGAGCAGCGTCTGGCACGTTGTTTGTTTCACATTGCAGTTAAAAACCCAGGCTGGCCCCTGCCAGCTGACTTGGGCTCAGGCTAAGGGGCTGTTTAATTGCAGGGTAGATGTTTGCACCCCGGGCCAGAGCTCTGGGACCCTCCCTTCTCGCAGGATCCTAGAGCCTGTGCTCCGGCACGAGCCAGCTGGCGTCTAACTGCAGTGTAGACGTACCTTTAGTGGCTTGCATGTTAACTTGAGAGCTTCTCTTTCACACGTAGAAGTTGGTCCAGTAAAAGATATGACTGCACCCACATCTCAGTTGCTGGAGGGCTTATTGGAGGGTGAAGGGAGGACAGTCCTGGCACTCTGACATCATTCTCTGCCCTCCCATGCTAATAGAGCTGGGATCAGGCCCTGAACAACATGGAACGCTGTGCCATGCTTCTAGGTCTGGTCTGCAGATCGGGCACCATTCTGAGAGGCAGGTGACTTGGGTTCTGTTCCCGGCTCTGCTCTCTGTGTGAGACCTTGGGCTTGTGTCTCTGTCCCTCGGTTTCCCCATCTGTGAAATGGGAGGGAGGAAGGAAGGGAGAATGTAAACTGCTTTGAGGTTATGGATAGAAGGCACCATAGAAGAGCCACAGGTACAGTAGTGCTAGAAGCCCCAGGCATGGACCAGAACCCTGTTGCACTAGATTCTGTGCAAAGTCAACCTTCCTTGAGTATTTTTGCACCCAAGAGTTATAAAAGAGCTGGGCGAGGAGCTCCTTGAACCATTAGCATTGTCCCCTCTCAGTAACTCTTTGAACATTGTGGAAGATCTATAAGACTTGAAGAAAGGGTCTATCTTGAAGACTTAGATAAAGTATAGGCCTGTCAGCCTGACGTCGATCCCAGGTAAAATAATGGAATAGCTGATATGGGACTCAAAGAAATAGGACAGGTAACTAATGCTAATCAAATGAGTTTATGTCAAATAGATCTGTCAGACTAACGTGATGGGAAACTAACTAGGAACAAAGGATGTTGGCCATACTTACAGGGTGGGGGACTTGCTCCTGAGAAACAGTAACTGAAAAAGATTAGCGGGTTATGGTGGATAATCAGCTGATCCTGTGGTGCAGTGGCCAAAATGGGTAATGCGATCCTGGGATGTGTAATTGGGAATCTGGTGCAGAGAGGTTATATTACCTCTGAATTTGGCAGTGGCGCGACTGCTGCTGAAATACTGTGTCCAGTTCTGGTGCTCACTGTTCAAGAAGGATGTCAAGAAATTGGAGAGGGGTCAGAGAAGAGTCATGAGAATGAATGAAGGATTGGCAAATAGGGCCTCGGGGAGCTCCATTTATTTAGATTAACAAAGAGAAGGTTAAGGGGTGACTTGATCTATAAGTACCTACAAGAGGAACAGAAACTTGATGATAGAGGGCCCCTCAGTCTAGCAGGGAAAGGTCTAACGTGACCCAATGGCTGGAAGTTGAAGCTGGACAAATTCAGGGTAGAAATATGACAAACTTCTGTCCATGAGTGTAATTAACTATGGGAGCAACTTGCCAACAGCTGTGGAGAATTCTCCATTGCTGATGAGCTTTTTAAATCCGGATTGGATGCATTTCTAAGAGATCCTACTGTAGCTCAAAGAGGAAGGAATCCAGGAAAGTCTCACGGCCTGTGTTGTACCAAGTCAGACTTGAGGAGGGTGGCCTTAGAATCTGAGTTCTTTGGACTTCTTCACGACCCTGCGTAACACAAGGAAATTGAATCCTAGCTGCTCTGCCAGCCCCAGCCTGAAATGTAATAGCTTGTGCTGCTGTGGATGTAGGGTGGCCAGATAGAAAGTGTGAAGAATCAGGACAGGGATTGGGGGTGTAGTAGGTGCCTATGTAAGAAAAAGCCCTGAATATCAGGACTGTCCCTGTAAAATCGGGACATCTGGTCACCCTACATGGATGGGACCTGGAGCAAAGGCCACGGCCAGTGGGAGCAGAGAATAGGCACCGTGTAGTGCCCAGTACATAGCGCGCTGACTGAGCCCAGGTGCCAGCTCCACTTTGCTGCAGGTGCCCCTTGCATGGGGAAGATTTGCTGCCTTAACTAAGGCCTTTTTATGGTGCAGAGGGACAGTCCGTTAAGGTCAAGGTAACTGAGAACCAGGGTCCTGTGGGTTTTTATGCTGGGTGATAAAGCTGCCTTTGCCGTCACACTCAAGTGCCTCCACCCCCAGGCTGATCTAACCTGGCATGTAGCTTGTTGGCATCTAATTACAATCAACTGCGACGCGCGGCAGGAATGCAGGGGAGCTGGTGAGTTGCGGTTGGCGCCGGCTGGGGAAGCCTGTGAGCGGTGCTGAGAGAGAGCTTCAGGGCCCTGGTGTCAAGGCCCCAATCCGATGGCAAACAGGCCGAGTCCACTCGAAAGTGGGCTAGCTGTCACTGGGGAAAGGGGAGGGGTAGTAGGGTGACCAGATGTCCTGATTTTATAGGGACAATCCCGATATTCAGGGCTTTTTTCTTATATAGGCACCAATTGCCCCCCACCCCCTGTCTCGATTTTTCACACTTGCTGGTCACCCTAGAGGGGTGCCTGGCTGATTCCTTCGGGAAGGACAGCCTATGAGAAGGCGGTGTGGGGGTCTGGGACTCCTGGGTTCTGTTCTCAGCTTTAGGAGTGGGGAATGTGCTCTGAGTAGAGCAGTGAAGATGGGGAGCTGATACCTGGATTGTATTCAGAAAGTGGGGAGTGAGATCAAGGTGTGGCTGGGAGCCAGTACTCCTGGGTTCTATACCTGGTTCTGGGAAGGGAGTAGGGTCTAGTGGTTCGAGCAGTGGAGGGGCTGGGAGCCAGGACTCCTGGGTTCTGACAATCCTGTGCCAAATGTCTATTTAAAAAAAAGTTTTTTTTTCTGTGCTCACTACAGGAGAAACTAAGGGCTTGTCTACACTGGCACTTTCCAGCGCTGCAACTTTCTTGCTCGGGGTGTGAGAAAACACGCCCCTGAGTGCAGCAAGGGTCAGTGCTGTAAAGCATCAGTATAGACAGTGCCCCAGCGCTGGGAGCTTCTCCCCTCGTGGAGGTAGGTTGTTTTTTTTCTCTCTCCCAGTGCTCTGCTGCAAGCGACACAAGCCACATTCGTGGCAGAGCTTTAACATGGCCTGTGTAGACTGGCCCTAATATAACAACTTTATCTTGGGTAAATCTTCTCCTTCAACTTCCCATGTAATGCTGATTGCGAATGCTTCCCCTTAGCTGTTAACCATCTGTAACAGATCATGCCCCTCAGCGCTGCATAACAATTACCACCAGAGATGGAGTGGGGTTGAATGACTAGTGCAAGGCAGGCTAGGAGTCGGGACTCTTGGGTTCTATTCCTGGCTCTGAGAGGGGAGTGGGCATCTGAACTTTGTTCTGTTTCCATCTGTGGGATGGACTTTGGTGTAATGGTTAGAACAGGGTCTTAGGTGCCTGGACTCCTGGGTTCTATCCCTAGCATTGGGGAGTGAGTGGAGTCCAGTGGCTAGAGCGTGGGGTGGAGTCTAGTGGAAAATCAGGACTCCTGGGTTCTTTTTCTGTCTCTCCCAGTAACTTGCTATATGATCACGTGGCAGTCCCTTCTGTGCCTCAGTTTCCTCACTTCTACAGACTTTTTAAAATCCCTCCCAGGGATGCTTTGCATAACCTCCAGCAGCATTTGAGATCCTTCAGGTGCCAGGCGTGTTGTCCTGTTATCTGAGTGGCCCCATTCCCAGCCTGCTCTGAGCTATGCAAGGTGAGGCCCCTAAAATCACACCCCATTCTGTCGCAGGCAGTCCTGCTTTCCCATCTGCTGCTGGCTCTGCTCTCTTTGCTGCATTTAGGGGGAGGGGAGTTACAGAGGTGATTAGATTACTGAAGTTTCTTTTTATGGGGGCCTTAAATTCTTTAAGCAACGTGAGTCACCTTTTCCCCTGCTCTGAACAGCGTGGTGGCGCATGTCCTTATGGTTCCCCAGGCAGTGTTAGAATGTAATCTCAAAGTCATGTTAGTTAACATGACTCTAAAACACTCCTGTGTGGATGGGCGCAAGCTGGGTTTAACATCTCGTCAGCTGGTTGGAGTTAGCTCTCCTGTTCCATCCTGACCAGCTGACTGGATGTTAAATCCGGCTTGCCCCTGTCTACATGATCTGCAAAATAGTGGTTTAACATTGTGCTTGTTAAGGTGACTCTAAGATCGTGTTCCTGATGCTGCCTTGTTTTCTAGTGAAGATGTGCCCTGAACTTCAGGAATTGACTATTCTAGTCCCAGCCTGTCAGGACTCTGCAAACTGAACCATCTATAAAAACGACGAGGAGTCCGTGTGGCACCTTTAAAGACTAATACATTTATTTGGGCATAAGCTTTTGTGGGCTAGAACCCACTTCATCAGATGCATGGAGTGAAAAATGCCGGAGCAGGTATCTCATTAGACTGATCACACACTGGGTAAAGCAACCCCCGTCCTTTCATGTATTTGTACTTGCTCCTGTATTTTTCGCTTCATGAATCTGATGAAGTGGGTTCTAGCCCACGAAAGCTTATGCCCAAATAAATGTGTTAGTCTCTAAGGTGGCACAAGGACTCCTGATACAGACTAACATGGATACCCCTCTGAAACCTGGAACCATCTATGGCACATCTCTGGCCCCCATCATCGCTACTAGCTGGGCACCTCACAATGTCTATCCTCCCATTAGTGATGTGCTGCCTCATGAGGGTATCTCCTTTTTAGAGACCTGAGGCACAGAGGAGCTAAGTGACTCTCCCAAGGTCTCTGTGGAAGAGCAGGATCTTGCACCTGGATCTCCCAAGAGCTACACTAGTGCCCTAACCACTGTGCAAGCCTTCCTCTGTGACAACTCAGCTAGGGAGAATGCTCCATTATTTAAGCTTCAAAGGGTACAGGCATGAAATCTCAGCCTTGTCTCTCATTAATCCTCATTTAATCGGGGGCTGGGAGAATGATGATTTTGGGGTGGAAGTGCAGGACTCCTGAGTTATTTCCACCCCCACAGCTCTGCCACTTCCGCTCTCTGGGCCCTCACTAACTATAGATTCATAGACACCAAGGTCAGAAGGGAACATTGTGATCATCTAGTCTGACCTCTTGTATAACAGGCAACAGAACTTCCCCTAAGGCAAGTTCACTTCCTTCTTCTGGGTCAGCCTCCTCAATCTTACACATGGATCTCTCCCTACTGAACAAATTGTTGGGACACTTATGGCAAAGTTTCCAAGGAGCTTTGATGGAAGGAGCTTGTTAAGTGCTTTGCAAAGTATTTCAAATATCTCTTAGTACTGATCTTTCTCCTTCATGCAAGGTGGATTGGATTTAGTCTGCCAGAGACAGCAGCCAAATGTAGGATGTGGGTTTAAAAAGTGGCTTCGTTTTCTCTAAATATCCTCTTGCTTTGCACTCCCGTAGCCCCTATCGATCTAGTTGCACCAGAGCAAATCTTCTTGAGAGAGATCCGGGCCTAAAATGAGTCCGTTTCACTTTATTTCTAGTCAATGTCATGACTTTTCCTTCCTCCCTGCTCCTACCTGTTTGCTGAGCTCTCCTCGCTGATGGGCTGGGTCTTAAATGTCTCTTCTCCACCTTTATTTTTGCTTGGAAGCTTGCACCTAATATTTTGAATAAAATCTTTCCGTGTTATTTGTTAGAGTTGCACCAAGACAACTGGATGCTGCACAAACACGCACAGAGAGACACGGTCAATCAGGCTGACCAATATTTCTGTTTCCTTGTGCTAAGGAGGGATGAGTATGGTCTGTCCATATCCATAGCCATATCTTTTGTTTTCTGTGTGGATTGTAAGATCCTTGGGGATGAGGCCATCTTTTGTATTCTGTTTGTGCAGCGCCTGGCACAATGGAGCCCTGGTCTGTGACTGGAGTTTTGAGACGCTATGGCAATAATGAAATAGACAAAGAGTTTCTTGATGTCATGTGGAGTGTGACAGAACTGGGAATTGAGCTAAGGTCTCCTGAGTCCCGGTCTGGTCTCTTTATTTGTGTAACACTGGGAGCAGTGGAGAGCTGTCCTGCTGAGTGTTGGGACAGCAGGGTAAGTGTGCTCTTCTCTGTGGGAGAGGGATATGACTCCCAGTGCTAGCTCCTGTGGGGGAGCGAGGCACCTAGCCTCATGGGATGACTTCGGCAGCCCAAAAGCACAATGTGTTGTAAGCTGTGCGTCCGAGGCTGGCTTTATGCCAAGAACCCAGCAGTGAACCTTTGCCGTGGAAACGTTTGATGTTGAGTAAGGAGCTGCCAGGCTGAAAGGACTGAGAAACACTCGCTGAACCCAACCTCCTTTATAACCCAGAGCTTCCTGCCTCCAGCCCATGTCTGGTAGTTGAGCTAGAGAACGTACCTTGAAATCAAGCCTGGGTTTCTCTTTCTAAAAGGCTTCCAGTGATTGGAGAAGCCACCAAGTGCATGATCTGAGGCTCCTTAAAGAGACGTGGGTCAGAATTCTGAGCACTTGCCTTCCTGGGATCGGGGTCCCCAGAACTGCGCCCAAGCCAACGCAGAGTTAAGGTGGGGCCCCAGCTGGGACTCAAATCACTAATTGTTTCTGAAAATCAGTGCCCCAGATGCTATGTTCCTCTCCCACACTTTCTGGGTCTATTTCATCCTGGTCTGCGCTACGCAGAAGGTTATGCTCTTTAGATCATAGTGGTTCCTTCTGGCCTTAGAGTGTGCAATGTTAGCTCACACCCATGGGTCTCCTAATTCAAGCTCCTGTAAAGGTCTTGTGCTAATTCCTAACAGCGATTGCTTTAAGCCTGAGGTTTTATATCCTTCCAGATACTCCTTTTATAATAGTTAATACGCAACGCCGGCAGTTCTCGTTCTGCCTGTGTCTTCAGGGCAGGGACTGTCTCTGCAGCACCTGGCTCAGTGGTTTGAGCCTCTAGGCACTGCCATCATATCACAGAGCAATGGAGAGAGACATGAAGAGGCGTAAGCCGGGGAATGTAGCTTCGTATGAATTGCCACACTGAATCAGAGCAGGGAGCCCGTCTAGTCCGGTATCCCACTTCTGACGGGGCCAGCATCCAGTGCTTCAGAGGATGGTGTAAGAAACTCTGTGGGTGGCAGTTAGGGGCAGGTTCCCCTGCCCCCCCCATGGGGATGTTTTCCTCCTGACCCTGCTCTGGAGCATGAGGGTTTTGTCCTTTTCATACTGATGGGTATCTGGGTTGAGTTAACTTTGTCTTATTACTAATATAATTCTGATGCCTCAACTGAGGCCGAAACCGGGTCCTTGTCCGCCCTGGGATTTTGAAATGAGGGTTAGCAACAGTGCAGCCTTTTGCACCAGGTTGGGGTGGGCGAGGAGGGGTGTACCTGTTTGCACAGGGGCACCTGTGGCTTAAATTCCATTGCAGACAATGCCTGTGAGGCTGTGCCAACCTGCAGGAGCTGCAGCGGGGAGGGTTTCACCCGGGGTGCCAAGGTTGCATGGAGAAGGGGAAGAGGAGGCTGGGATTGGATGACTGGCATTGTGACAGGGTCTGGAGGCCAGGCGGGGAGTGAGGATGCATTTTGACTGGGCTGCAGCCAGGTTGGTGGGTGACTCTGGGATGGGAAAGGCGCTTGTCCAGTGCCAGGGATTTCCCCTTGCCCAGATGAGCCATTGCGCAGAGGAATCTGGTCTCCATGTGAAACCTGCCTGAGCCCTGGAAAAAGCTTTTGTCATAAACAAGGTCGCATTGTGTGTCTGGGTTTATAAACGCCCCCCGGCCCTGGCGTCTTTCTCCTCCGAGCTCTGAATGGGCCTGGCTGCTGGCCAGCGGGGTGAGCCTGGGTGGGGAGGGGGGGCCCACAGGAACACAGGCGCTTCCTCCACTGCCTGCAGCAGGCGAGCTGCTGCACTTGGGCTCCTTTCCCAGCCTCTGAGTGTGGGCCGGGGATCAGGGAGGGCAGAAATCTGGATTGGGGATCCTGGGGTGGGGGGGCAGTTGGGGATTAGAGATAACGAGGATTTGGAGTGAAAGGTGTGGGGATGTAGGGGAGCTGGGGTCAATGGGGATCTGGGAGGAGGAGGGGGTGGGGTGTGGGCTGGTGATCTGGGGAAGCATGGGGATCTGCGGGAGAGGGTGTGGGGATATGGCAGAGATGTAGAGAGGCGTGGGAGTGGGGGGAGGATGTATGGGGGGGAAGCACCAGGGACTCCTACCATTGTGTCTTCCTGGTGCCCTATCTGTAGGGGGCTTGCTTGCAGGAGAGACCGTAGGGGTGAGTGCCTGTAATATAAATAATATGTACTGAGGAGATGGGCGATGGTCTGAGATTAGTGGACGGGGCTGGGGGCATTTGTGGGACAAGAGGAGATCGAGCTTCATGTTTGGGGGGTCGCCAAGGGTGCAGGTTGGCTCAGCTGGGGATTGAACCCAGGGTTCTGCGAGGGGTGGGTGGGAACGCTGGGATTTGAGCCCACAGCTGTCGGGGGCGTGAGCAGAGTGAGTGGTTGGGCACGTAGGAAGGATGCTGTATTGTTTCCAGCTGTGCCGGTGACACCTCCCACCTCTTTACCCCCTTTTTCCCCCAGGACCAGTTTGACGAAATAGAGCGTCACACCCAGTGGGGGCTGGATCTGATGGAGAAGTACGTGAAGTTTGTGAAGGAGCGGACGGAAATCGAGCAGGCCTACGCCAAGCAGCTCAGGTAGGAGGGCAGGAGACAAAGGCCAGAATGGCTGCTTAAGGCACAGGATTCCTGGGTCTCATTCCCTTCATTTGGAGGAGAATGGGGTCTAATGGTTAGAGCTGGGAGCTGGGTCCCAGGAATCCTGGGTTCTATTCCCAGCTGTGGGAGAGGAGTGGGGTCCAGTGGTTAGAGGCAGGAGCCAGGTTTCAGTAATCCTGGGTTCTTTCTCTTTAGCTCCTCCCTCAGTACCTTTTGGAGGAAACAGTTTCCTCTCTCTGGGCATGTCTACACTACAGTAAAACTCCCACGGTCGGCTGACTCGAGATGTGGGGCTAAATATTTTCAGCGTCAATGCTTGGGTTGGAGCCTGGCCTCCAGCCTGAGCCTAAACGTCTGTGCTGTGCTCTTATAGCCCTGCGGCCTGAGCCCTGGGTCAGCTGCCACGGGCCTGCCACGGGGGTTCATTGCCATATAGACAGACCCTCTGTGCCTCCATTTCCCCATTGGTGAAATGGAAATCGAGGCAAAGGCAACAGAAGGGATTTGCCCAAAGTCGTGCAGGGGACTGGCTGGCAGGATGGCCTGATCCCATGCTTCACCCACAGCTCTGTCCTTCCCTGGTCTCTCCCTCCTCCCTGACCTGTCTGTGCCTTGTGGCAGAGACCACTCATACCTGCTGATAGTGGGGGGCAGAGTGAGGGCACCTGGCATCAGAGGTGTTACTGAGCATGCTCAATACAAGCCAAAGAGCAGATGGGGGGGGAAGAGGCACATGACCCTGCATCCCCCGACTCCCATGCATCATGTCTGCCATATTATCTGCATTGTGCTCCAAGATCCCTGTTTGGCCTGGCCTAGCAGGGAGCAAAGGGTTAACGAGGTGCCACTCAATGTTTCCTAGTTAAATTCCCTCCTCCTCGCCCCCACAAAGGCTGCTGCTCTCCAAGCAAGGCAGCCAGCCCCTTGGCGCTTCCAGCCTGGAATACAGCTGAACCAAGAGCGGGGGGAGCTGTGGGAGCTGCCGTCCAAGTCTGTTTGACTCCTCTTGCTCTGTGCCGGGTTGTTGGCTGGATTTTACCAATGACTCCTCACTTTGTGCCCTGGCCCTTGGCTGGGGGGAGTGGGTTGTGAATCCAGCTCTTCATTGCCCCAGAGACCATCTTCTGCCTAGCTACAGAGCAGACACGCATGTCTGCTCACTGCCTCCCAGATACCCTGGTGATGAGCACCAGGAGAAACAAGTGCATGGCATAGGCAGTGGCAGAGTAAGGCCGCCCCGCGCCCCGCCCCGCGCCCCGCCCCCCGCCGTTTATAGATTCCCAGGCCGGACGGGACCATTGTGATCATCTAGTCTGACCTCCTGGATAACTGCCCCAAAATCATTCCTAGAGCAGAGCTTTTAGAAAAAGATCCAACCTTGATTTTAAAAACTCAGTGACGGAGAATCCACCATGATCCTTGACAGGTTGTTCCAGTGGTCAGTTACTCTCACTGTTAAAAAATGTGTACCTTATTTCCGGTCGGAATTGGTCTAGCTTCAGCTCCCAGTCAGATTTTGTTAGACCTTTCGCTGCTAGATTGAAGGGGCCCTTACAAAAGATTTGTCCCTCATGTAGGTACGTGTAGAGAGAGACTGATCAAGTCACCCCTTAACCTTCTCTTGGTTACGCAAAGAAGTTTGAGTTCTTGGAATCTCTCGCTGTCAGGCAGGTTTTCTAACCCTTTCATCATTCTCATGGATCTCCTTTGACCTCTCTCCGACTTGAATTTGGGCACCAGAACTGGACGCAGGATTCCAGCAGCAGTCGCACCAGTGCCAGATACAGAGGTGAAAGAACCTCTCTGCCTTTACTCGAGATTCCCCTGTTTACACATCCCACTGCTGCACTGGGCAGCACAGTGTGGGGAGGAGGTGAGCAGCGGTCAGTGGTAAAAGAACAGATTAAGGACTATTTAGAAAAGCTGGATGTGGACAAGTCCCTGGGTCCAGATCTAATACATCGAGGGTGCTGAGGGAATTGGCTGATATGGTTGCAGAGCCGTTGGCCATTATCTTTGAAAATTCGTGGTGATCGGGGAGGTCCCGGATGACTGGAAAAAGGCAAATGTAGCGCCCATCTTTAAAAATGAGAAGGAGAACCCAGGGAACTACAGGCCAGTCATCCTCATCCCAGTCCCTGGAAAAATCATGGAGCAGGTCCTCAAGGAATCATTTTGGAGCACTTGAAGGAGAGGAAGTTGATCAGGAACAGTCAGCATGATTCACCAAGGGTAACTCATGTCTGACCAAGCTGATTGCCTTCTGTGATGAGAGAACTGGCTCTGTGGATATGGGGAAAGCCGTAGACGTGATATATCTTGAGTTTAGCAGAGCTTTCGATATGGTCTTCCACAGTATTTTTGCGAGCAAGTTAAAAACATATATGGATTGGATGAATGAACTATAAGGTGGATAGTAAGCTGGCTAGGTTGTTGGGCTCAACAGGTAGTGGTCAATGGCAGCCGGTATCTAGCAGAGTGCTCCAGGGGTCGGTCCTATGGCCAGTTTTGTTCAACATCTTTATTAATGATCTGGATGATGGGATGGATTGCACCCTCACCAAGTTTGCAGATGGCGCTAAGCTGGAGGGAGATGTAGGTATGCTGGAGGATAGAGAGGGAGTCCAGAGTGACCTAGTCAAATTGGAGGATTGGACCAAAAGAAATCTGTTGAGGTTCAACAATTACAAGTACAGAGTCCTGCACTTCGGATGGAAGAATCCCATGCACTGCTACAGGCTGGGGACTCACTGGCTAAGCAGCAGTCCTTCGGAAAAGGACCTGGGGATTACAGTGGATGAGAAGCTGGATATGAGTCAGCAGTGTGCCGTTGTTGCCAAGAAGGCTAATGGCATATTGGGCTGCATTAGTAGGAGAATTGCCAGCAGATTGAGGGAGGTGATTATTCCCCTCTATTTGGCACTGGTGAGACCACATCTGGAGTATTGTGTCCAGTTTTGGGCCTTCCATTACAGAAAGGATGTGGACAAATTGGAGAGAGTCCAGCAGATGGCAACGAAAACAATCAGGGAGCTGGGGCACATGACTTATGAGGAGAGGCTGAGGGAATTGGGCTTGTTTAGTCTGCAGAATAGAAGAGTGAGGGGAGATTTGATAGCAGCCGTCCACTACCCGAAGGGGGGTTCCAAAGGGGATGGAGCTTGGCTGTTCTCAGTGGCAGATGACAGAATGAGGAGCAATGGTCTCAAGTTGCAGTGGGGGAGGTTTAGGTTGGATATGAGGAAACACTATTTCACTAGGAGGTGGTGAAGGGGGACTAGACTGCTCAGAGGATGGGAGGGGAATGCTTCCAAGCTGGCAAAGGGGTGTGGATGCCCCCTTCCTGTTAGAATTTAAGAGGAATCAGGTGTTCAGATCCCAGGGCAGGGAGGCTGGCGATACCAATCAGGGATCCTGGCAGCCTCCAAGGGAGAGAACCAAAAGCTGCGGGGGGAGCCTAGCTGGAAAGCACCTAACGCTCCTCTGCAATGCCAGCAGCAGCAACCTGTCCAGCAGGTGAGTGGCAGAACCAGGAACAGAATCCAGGTCACCTGAGTCCCAGCCCTGTGCTCTAACTGCTGTCTGCTGGGTCCCTCTGCCCCATTGAGCTGACCCAGCGTGGAAATGCAAGGTGCTTTCTTGACTTGGCTGCCTGGTAACGTGTTTCTGTCTAGCATGCGGGGGGAGGGTTGGATGCTGGCTAAATGCGGCTGCTTCTGGGGTGGAAGAGAGCAACTTGCTGCTGCACAGCACAGTGGGTGGGGAGACTCAGGCTCACCCCTGCATCCTCACTGAGTTAGGGGCTCTTTGATTCCCACGTATGCTGTGCGACTGCCCCTATGTGGCACAGCACGGCCGGTGGGCATTTCATCCCGAGGAAGACTGGACAGTGCGGTTGCTACGGCTCTAGCATGGGCCTGGGTGGCCGTGTGGTTCAGTGGGCAAGGGACTGGCTGTTCAGGTGTAAAAGACCTGGGTTCTAGACCCAGCTCTGCCCCAAACACCTGTAAGATGTGGGCAAGTCACTTAGGGTCAGATTTTTCAAGGTATTTAGGATGCCTAATTCCTATTGAAATAAACAGGAATTAGGTACTTTAATACGTTGAAAAATGTGGCCCTTATCTTCTCCTGGCCTCTATTCCCCACCTGTAAAGTGGGGATAATAGCGTTGTCCTGCCCTGAAAGGTATCCCATAATGTGTGGTGTGTGACAGGGGTGTTAGATAAATTCCTCAGCTAGACAGATCAGAGCAGCTGGGGTAGACCCCACATTTCTACATACATCCAGCTCCTTGGCCCACCCAGAAGAGTTCGCTGTTAGCAGTACAGGGGCCTATGACACAGAATCAAGTCATTCTGATTCCATCTAGCAGAGAGCAGTGGTAGACACAGGACACACTTCCTCCACCTCTCCCCCAACCCCACATCACCATCCTATTATTGCAGGGATGCTGACAAGACAATAAATTCATATAGTGTTAAAAATAAAACTAAGTCTTCTCTTCTCCCACCCCACCCCGCCCAGCAGTTGTGGTGCACTGGGATGACTAATTATACAAACCTCAAAGGCTGCTCTCTGGCCGGTTCCCTATTTTCGTGCTTTCTTCACCAGGGAAACTTAGGTCACTTTCCCTCTGATGTGTCACTTTCATGCTTGGGTCCTCCTGTGCTAGCCGTAGGGGGCTGTTTGGGGGTTTCCAGCTGGCCTAGGAAGATTGCTTTGAAATGGTCACTGGCCCTTTAAAGGTTTCATTGTCTCACTGGCTTTAAAAAAAAAACAACAAACCTCCTGTGGAAGATCTAGGAGTAGTAGGGATACAAAGTCTTGTTCCTCTGCTGGTGCACCTCACCCCCTCCACTAGAGGGGTCTGTCTAGGCCTCTTTCTCCAGCCTGGCCCAGTCCTTGGTTTCTTACCAACAAACTTTTGCAGGCAAGTTTCAGGTCAGTTTCAAGCTTTTTTTCCTGCAGTTACAAGTGCTAGAAATTTACATTTTAAAACCATCTTGTAAGCAGAGGTGTTTGCGCAGACACTTGCCTGTAGGAACTGAAGCTTTCAGAGAGTTGCTGCAAGTCATGAGACTCACGATAAAGTAACACTGAGCCGATCTAGTCGTGTTACGTCTGCTTCAGCAGCCCGTGGTTAGTGGCTACTTCTGATCCCAATTGCTGTGGGCAAGTTTGGAGTTGGGACACCGATGAGTCAATAATACCATGTACAATGCAGCGGAGGAGCGACTGTTCATGTCTGCCGCTCACCTGTCTAAATGAGGCCAAGCGCTGATGATGATTGTTGGCCTTGGCCATGGTGGATGAGATTGGGTGTGGGGGGGATGCGATAGGTCAATGGGCTTTAAATACACACGTGCAGAGCTGGGCGGTGCTGATCTACCCTGCCAGCAGGGGGCAGCGTTGTGCCTGGGCGGCCACGCACAGAAGGCGTAATTCGAGTAGGGCGCAGCTAACTCTTGTCACTTTATCGTGAGGCTCGTGGCTTGCAGCAACTCTCTGAAAGCTTCCGCTCCTGCAGGCAGGTCTCTGCGCGAGCACCTCTGCTTACAAAATGGTTTTAAAATGTAAATTTCTAGCCCTTGTGGCTGCAGGAAAAAAGCTTGAAACTGACCTGAGAAGTAAAAAAAACAAAACACAACAACAACAAAACAGCAAAAAGCCTCCTCCCCCCCCGCCCCACACCAGGAGGTGAATTTTAAAAAACTTAATTTAAAAAAATGTGAAACTCTGGGCGTGGGGACAAAATTTTGATATGGAGCAGCCCTGCCTCCAGATCCGGACTAAAGAGGTGGCAGACAAACCCGGGGGAGGCAGCGGCTGGCGATATCGTGAGCTCACGGCCAGTCCTGCCACGCTTTGTCTGTCAGTGAATTGAGCGAGCTGGGTCTTGTCAGCTCAGCAGCCTGGTGTGAATTTGTTTGCAAGGTGCTTCCTGGATGTCCAGCGGGTGGTTTTTTTGTTGTGTTTTTTTTTCTTTCTCATCTCATAGGCTCCATCTCCTTTCTAACCAGGAAAGAAACTCCCGGCTCTTGGGAGGGGTTGTGCCTGAACTTGCAAGTGAAACCGTGGGCTGCCTGGCTCTCTCCATGGCTCTGGTTTCTAGGAAGGCCACATCATGTAAGAGAGGAGGGGAGTTTCCTGCCAGGGCTAGGAAATTCTGTTTGAGGCAGAGAGGATCAGGCCATTTAAGTCTGTCCTGAACAAACCAGCCAACAGAAGCAGTATGGCCTAATGGGTAGAGCCCTGAGCTGGGAGACCTGGGTTCTGTTCTGAGCTCTGCCCCTTCCCTGTTCTGTGACCTTGGGTGAGTCCTGGCCTCACTCCCTGCCTCAGTTTCCCCTCTGACACACTGTCTTGTCTAGCCTTTTTGGAGCAGGGCCTGTATCTGGGCAGCACCCAGCACAAGGCAGACCCCGATCTCAGCTGGGGCCCTGTAGCTGTGACTGACAAACGCTGGTTGGTTCCGTGCTAGCAGGGTGGGCTGTATGTATCTGGGAATGGATGTGCCAGGGCTTAGGCCTCTGTTTCTGCCTGCAGCCAGAGCTGGGTATCCTGGGTCAAGTATCCTGTGGCCTCTTGTGCCTCAGTTTCCCCACCACAAAAGCATCACAACCCTCATTGTAGAGAAGTGCTTGAAGATTTGCGACTGAAATGTGCTTTATTATTGATGAGGAGGCTTGGGCCTGATGGGTGAGTGGAAAGGGGGTGGCCTTTTCCTTTAAAACCTCTCCCCCACCTCCTGCTGACACTGTGCTCTTCCCCACCTCCAGCCCCTTCCAGAGTGCCCTGTGAGCCGCTCCCCCTTAGCGCTGAGCCTGTCCCCACAGAAAGCAGTGGGGTGGAAAGGAGTGTCAGGAGAGGAGCTCATCCGCAGCCAAGAGTGGAGAGTGCAGTCTGGGATGCACCCAGAGGCCCCAGCTGCAATCGGGAGGTGGATCAGAGAGTCCTTGCCCTGAAGAGCTCAGTGTAAACAGACTAGGGGTTGAAGGGAAACTGAGGCACAGAGCAGGGATGTGAGACCAAGGTCACAGCAGAGCTGGGAATAGAACCCAGGTGTCCTGACTCCCAGCTCAGTGCTTTACTCAATTGGCCATGCTTCCTCTCCACGTAAGCTCTTCCAGGAGGGGTCCCAGAGGCTCTGGGGATCCTGGCTCTCAGATCACAGGAGCGTGGCTGGTGGGAAAGGAAATGCCTCTTCTGGCCTCCATAAGGAGCGGGGCTGAACAGCGCACGGTCGTTGAGGCTCGGCCCAAGCCTCTGTGTGCTATGGGTCCTGCTGGTGCCCAGGGGGGCAGTGGACGTGGATCCTGGCTGCTTTCTGTGCTGTATGTGAATCTTGGCGCTGGTGCTCCCCAAGGCTGGGGTGGCGGCTGTGAATCCTCCCCCCGCCCCGTGTGGATCCCACCACGCTCCAAGCTTGGGAGCTCCTTTTTCCTTTGAGGTGGGATGGGGATTACCCTGCAGCAGCTGTCCCCCCTCTCCCCCCAGAGCAGAAGCGAACATGGTGGTGAAGGCAGCCACCTCGTCCTGCCCCTTTAAGGGGCAGCAGCCTCCGTTCGTTCACGCTGCGAGCAAGTGCCAGGCCAGACTGGCCTTCCTGCTAAGCAGATCTCTGCCACAGGCCAATCCAAAGCCACTGGCCTATATTTAGCAGGAGGAAGGAAGAGCCCCCTCCAGGCTGGCTCAGCCCCGGGGTAGCTGACAGGAAGAGCAGGCATGTGGCAGAGAAGTCTGTACCCAGCATTTTTCTTGCAAACTACGTTACAAGGAGCTTCCCTCTCCTTGAGCCCATTTCAGACCAGGCTGCTTGTCTGTGCCTCGGCTCTGGGGGGTTTTCCAAGCTCCTAGCAGAGGAGTTTTTTGGTTTCTCTTCTTTTTGCCCAGCTTTTTCAGAGGCCGCTTGCTTCGTGCCTTGGGGTGAAATCCCACCAAAAAGCACCGTCCCGTCAACGTCTGCATGTAGAAAAGGGTGTTTTTGGTTCCTGTGACACCCTCTTTTTTTCCACTGTCCCAGGGGAGATCTGGTTTTTCTTCTTGGCTCTGGGGAGTGGGGTCTAATGGCTGGAGTAGTGGGAAATTGGGTGTCAGGACTTCTGGGTTTTAATCCTGGTTTAGTGCTACAGCAGAGGGGAAACGGGAGGTAAAGAATCTTCTCTTCTGAGCTGGGCATAGGACCCAGGAGTCGTGACTCCTCGCCCCACCTGCTCAAACCACTACATACCACTCCCCTCCAAGAGCCAGGGAGGGAACCCAGGAGTCTGGACTCCCAGCCCCTGCTGCTCAGACCACTAGACACTACTCCTGTCCCAGAGCTGAGAATGGAACCCAGGAGTCCTGACTCCTTGTGCCCTGCTCTGGCTAGTAGACTACACTCCTGGGATCTATTCTCAGCTCTGGGAGTAGGTGCAGTGGTTAAGCAGAGAGGACCTGGAAACCAGGACTCCTGGGTTCTTCTAAACTCTGCCACTGGGTCACTATAGGGACATGATCGAGTCTCTTTCTCCCCTTCTTTCTTTCTCAGTGCATCAGTTTCCCCATCTGTGAAATGGTGATAACAGCCCTGCCTGATGAGGCTGTGTGGAGAAGTATATTTAAGTTTGAGGGGCACTCAGACGTTATGGTACCAGATAAGTACAACAGACAGACAGGGATTCCAAGGACTTCACAGCATACTTCCTGCCGGGTCCAGCTGGGCTGAGGCTCGGCAGAGCTGATTCTGTTCCCAGTTTTGCCGGTGACTCTGGGCAAGTCTCTTCCTCTCTCCCTGTCTCAGCTGCCCCTGGCACTGCTGGCCTGGATTAGCTCACGAACAGTTTGGGGCAGGGCTGTGCTCTCACAAAAAATCTGCAGCTTTTCCATTGGCCTCAGGGTGGGGCAGGTAGATTTCTGGTGCTGGGACTTGGGGTTTTCTGACGACTTCTTACGATGATTTCTATCTATCCGGGGAAACCGAGGGAGGGGCCTTCTAGCCTGATAGCCTCTCTCTGGCTGGTAACATCTTGCAATCTTCCCTATGCAGGGAACCCCCTGCCCTTGTTTCCCAGGAAGCCTCCACTCTCCTATGGGTTTTTTTTTCTTTCTCATTTGCAGGAATCTGGTGAAAAAGTATCTTCCGAAACGGAACACACGAGAAGATCCAGAATCCAAGTAAGTGCCTGTGTCTGATCTCGGCGCATGTCATTCTCTTTAAGCTAGTTGAGAGAGGCAGAATGAGAAGCCAAGACTGGGTGTTTTTAAGGACACAAAAGCCTGTCTAGGTATAAATGGTCCTGCCTCAGTGTGGCAGGGGACGGACTAGATGACCTATTGAGGTTCCTGCCAACCCTACATTTCTATGATGCTGAGTTTAAAGCCAGACAACTTTTAAGTTAGAAATGAGGCACAATGCTTTAATGGTAGGACGATAAACCATTGGACCAACATCCCCAAGGAAGTGGTGGATTCTCCATCCCTTGATCTTCAAATCCAGGCCGGCTGCCTTTCTGGCACAAGTTATCAGACTCGGCACAGGAGTAATTGTGTTAAATTCTCTGGCCTGTGCCCGCCAGGAGGTCAGAGGAGATAACAGAATAGCCCCTTCTGGCCTTAAGCTCTATGAATTGCAATGGTTCAAGTTACTGTAATAGATCTAAAGGCCAGAAGGGAGCATTGTCCTCTAGCCTGACATACATAAAAGGCAAGAGAATGTCAGCCTTTGGAACTGCTTGCCACAGGAAGTGGTTGAAATCAGGAATTTAGTACATTTCAAAAAGGGATTGGACGCTTGTGTGAGGAGCAGGAATATCCAGAGTAATCATAATTAGAGGTAACGACTATTCTGGAAGGGTTATTAAACCTCAGGCATTGGGATTTAATCTGCTGCGTGTGGGGGGGATTATCCTAAATCGGACATGGTGGGGTTCTTACACCTTCTGTCTAGTGCTGGCGCTGACCGACTTGATGGAGTAGACTGCCTGTCTGATGCAGTCTGGTGAATTTCAGTATTCTGTATTCCTGCCCCAGGCCCAGGACTTCTGATTGGTGCAGAGCACTGGAAAGGCTTCTGTGTGGGGGCAGAGATGGGCTGGAACCTCTCAGTTGAACCCCAGAAACGTCAGGAATGTCGGGCCATTGGATTAGATCTTGTTGTTTGCCCCCCAGTTTTGGTCTGGGCTGTGCCCTTGGATGGTGGGGAAATTGACCGAGATCGGATGTTCTCATGAGATCTGTCAGAAGTGGCAGAACGCTTAGCTTGCCAGGCAGCCCACTGGAGCGGGTGACCCTGGCTGATCCAAATCTTCAGGCTGGGTTAGCCTCTGACTCTGGTCCTAATCCAGCCCATCAGACACCCTCCTTTAACCCTCGGCTCTGCTGTCAATACCAAGACTGACCACTTCCTTCAGAATTTCCAGCCCAGAACTTTGCACCCAAACTATCTTCCCCTTGCTATGCCTGCATGAAACAGGTGACCGTTTCCATTTACGGAGAAATGTGATACAAAACATAAATGCTGTGGCTGGGGAAAACCCCTGTGACTTTTCTCGTTCTGTCCATGGCTTTTTTCCGTGTCCGTGACTCACCCCGCAGCAGCGGTTCCTGTGATCCTGCGGGGCTGGACCCAGCTCCCCGCTGCAGGTGTTGCGGGTCTCAGTGCTGCTCAGGTCTGGCCAGGCCAAGCCCAAGCAGTACACTGATCCTGGACACCAGGTTGCCATGCATGGAACTGAGTGCTGGGCCCAGCTCCCTGGGACACTGGGGCTGCCCGAGGTGAGTGCAGGCTGGGGGCTTGTTTTCCAGGCCCCCCCCCTCCCCCAGACTTGCTTCTGCATTGGACCAGGATTACCATTGTGGTGCTGGGGGTGCTAATAGAGCTGCCAGGTGATCTGTCAATAATAGGGTGCTCCCTTATGGCCAGTTGGAGAACTGCACCAGAGTGTTTTCAATAGGCCAGCGAAGAATCCTGTGGCACCTTATAGACTGACAGACGTCTTGGAGCATGAGTTTTCCTGGGTGAATACCCACTTTGTCAGATGCATCAGACGAAGTGGGTATTCACCCATGAAAGCTCATGCTCCAAAACATCTGTTAGTCTATAAGGTGCCACAGGATTCTTTGCTGCTTTTACAGATCTAGACTAACACGGCTACCCCTCTGATATTCAGTAGGCCAGGAGTAGGCAACCTATGTCATGGGTGCCGAAGGCAGCATGCGAGCTGATTTTCAGTAGCACTCCCACTGCCCAGGTCCTGGCCACCAGTCTGGGGGGCTCTGCATTTTAATTTAATTTTAAATGAAGCTTCTTAAACATTTTTTAAAAACCTTATTTACTTTACATACAACAATAGTTTAGTTATATTATAGACTTATAGAAAGAGACCTTCTGAAAATGTTAACATGTATTACTGGCACATGAAACTTTAAATTAGAGTGATTAAATGAAGACTTGGCACAGCACTTCTGAAGGGTTGCCGACCCCTGCAATAGGCTATATTGAGAGAAGAGGATGTCACTATTTTGGACGAAGTAAGCTGGGCTCTGGGTTTGCAAAATCTCCAGTCTTGGTGGCTTTGGATCTAAATTCTATTTCATCTAAAGTTAAACCATCTCAAAGCTCAGATAAGGTGCCGGTTTTGGTAACGGGGATTTCTCTTTTCCCTGCCTCATGATCCAAGGACAAAGGGGTTTTTTGTTCAATGAAACTTCAAGGCAGCCCATTTAAAACAGACTGCAGGAATAACTTTTACTGTGCAGTCAGTGGAACTCATTGCCACAAGGTTTCATTGGGGTGTAGAGAGTTTAGTGGGCTTAAAAGGAGAAGTGGGCACTTACTTAAATAATAAAAAAAAATCCAGATTTAGAATAATAACTTTAAAAAAAAAAAACAACCAACCAACCAATTTTTAGGAAGGGATATAAAGCCTTGTACTTCAAGGCATATGCCCCAGCCTTTGACTGCTAGGGGGTGGGGGAGGACGGACACATCTTTCCATGGCAGCAGGTTATCCTGTCATGCCCTAATTGAGAGTTACAGGTTTGTGCCATCTCACGGAGGGATGTGGTGAATCCTCCATCGCTCGAAGTCTTTGACTTTAAATCCGTGACCTTCTGCGTACTGCAGACAGGAGGTTTCCCTGCAGAGGTGGTTGCACTGAACCTCTCCTTACAGCAGAGCAGCCTTGTGTGTCTTTGAGATTCCAGCCTGGGCTTAGCAGAGGTGGGATCCTGGCCTCGACTGACACCTGTTCTGATCCAGGCTGAGATGCCTGGGGCAGATGAGTTGAGGGGGTGGGGGCGTATGCATTGAGCCTCTGCACCTGTGACCTTAGCATGACCTTGTCGCTCGCCTCATACCTCTGTCCCTGCTCCAGGTTCTGCCAGTACCAGGCCTTCCTGCAGGTGGTGAAGGAGCTCAATGACTTTGCCGGTCAGAGGGAGGTAGTGGCGGAGAACCTGACGACGCGGATCTGCGTGGAGCTCTCTAAGCATGCCCAGGAGCTCAAGCAGGAGAGGAAATCGGTAACGCTTTCTCCCTCCCTGTCTACCAGTGCAACTGTCCGGGGCCTAGTAATATCGGGCTGGGGGATGTGGATCCAGCTAAGCCCTGAGCATCCTTTGTGGCCAGGTGACATACGTGGGGTCCCCACTGAACCTGGAGAGCTTGGGTAACGTACCAGCCATGTGTGCCTCTGTGCAGGACCCAGCCACTAGGGGGAGACAGCCTGCTACTGCCTCGAAGTAATGTCCCAGGGCCTGTGGCTCAGGGGGCAGAGGGGGCGCTTTTTAGATCCAACGGGACCCAGGTTCAGTCCCTGCAGACGCTGTGTCCCTTGGGTGCGAATTTCGGCCAGCTCACTGTACTGACTGACTCTCACTCCCTCCGGGAGTGGAGCCACCCCTGCCTTCTTGGAGGGTTTGGACATGGGATCTGTGGGAGCATCGTGGGTGCAATAGCCATGCTGTTTTGGGGGAGCTTTTTTAGAACTACCAAAATTGGCGTCTCCCTGGAGAGGAGAAGGGACATGTACGTGCCCCGTGGTGCTGCCGTAATACAGCTTGTAGAAGTTCAAGAGCATCCCTGGACTGGGGCTGCCTAAGCGTTACCGTAATACACCCAATAAATAGCCGGCAGCAGAACGTTCTTCATCACAGTCTGAATTTTTAGAAGTGCCTAGTGATTTGAGACCCTGAGACTTCTTAAAGGGACCCCAACTTTTTCATCTTGGCAGGGTGCTTGGTGCTGTCTGAAAATCAGGCTCAATTTAAGGAGTCTCAAACTTCTGCAAATTCTGGCTGTGAAGAAGAATGTTCTGGTGTTGGCTAATTTATTAATAGTGCTAGGCACTGTGTTATTCATTGGTAGTGCCTCGCTGCGCTAGGTGCGGTACAAACACAGAATGGCGAGACGGCTGAAAAATCATGAGGTTCCGCTGATGTTGCTCCTCTTTGCAGCACTTCCAGGAGGGCCGGCGAGCCCAGCAGCAGCTAGAAAACTGCTTCAAGCAACTCGAAAACGTGAGTCCTGGGGAACAGGGCCAGCTGTTTACGCTCTGCTCATGCTCGTGTTGGGCCTGATCCAAGCGCTTTGGAGCTGCTGGGAACCTTTCCACTGACTGCAAAGGAAGCTTTGGATGGCGCTTGCCGAGACCCAGCTGCATGGGTCAGCTTGTGCTCCGCAAAGAGCACAGCTGGTGGAAGGAAATGCCTTCAGGAGAATGAAAGGGGCTTTATTCAGAGGAAGTCCAGAACGCGTGCGGCAAAACTGTTCTGTGGTTCTAGTGGCTAGAGTAGCGGGGAAGGCTGGGAGTCAGGACTCCTGGGTTCTGTTGCTAGCTCAGGGAAGGCAGTGGGCTCTGATGCATTAGACCAGGGGTTCTCAAACGTCATTGCCCCATGACCCCTGTCTGACAACAAAACTTACTACATGACCCCAGGAGGGGGACTGAAGCCTAAGCTCCTCCAGCCCCCTGGGCTTTGGGCCCCAGCACATCTAACACCAGCCCGAGCAACCACATTAAAGTGGGGTCGCGACCCACAGCTTGAGAACTGTGGCATTAGACCAATGGCAGGTGCTGGGAGTCAGGACTCCTGGATTCTGTTTCTAGCTCTGGGAGGGAAGTGGGATCTAGTGGGTAGTGGAGGGTTGTGTGGGGGACAGCTGGGAGTCAGGACTGCTGGGTTCCATTCCCACCTCTGCCACACACTCACTCCATGCTTTAGGGCAAGTTCCTTAACCTCCTGCCTTCCTCCTCTGTAACAGGGGAGAGTCCCTGAGCCCCCTCCCCAGTGGTTACCCTGAATTCTGTGGGTGGGAAGCAGCTGTGCGCTCCAGCAAAGTAATGCTGGCTTGTATTCCTGCCCCCAGAGCAAACGCAAATTCGAGCGGGACTGCAGGGAGGCAGAGAAAGCCATGCTAGTGGCCGAGAAGCTCGACCAAGACCTCAATGCCACCAAGGCGGACGTGGAGAAGGTCAGAACGCTGCTGTCCCCTTGGCTTGAATCCCTCTAGCGTGGGTCTGTTGGGGATGGGGGAACCATCGGGCGGCATGGGAGGGGGCCCAGCAGGATGGAAGGGAGCGGGGACCTATTGGGTGAGGTAGAATCCATGGGTTTTGCTTGCTGCTTTACAGACTGGTATGAAGACCAGGTTTCTGCCCCAAAGAGCTGACCATCCATAACCGACCACATTCAAAGAGGCTGCATTAGAGGAAGAGGATGGTGCCGGGGTTCAGGCTTGGGGAGATCTCAGTTCAGTTTCCGGCACTGCCACAGACCCGCCAGGGGTGACCTTGGGCCAGTCACTTCATCTCTGTGCCTCAGTTTCCCTGTCTCTGTGATGGAGCTAATGAGTCTTCCTGAGGCTGTTCAGGCTAACCTCTCAGGAGATGTGTCTGCAGCATCTGGCACGATGCAGGCCCACTCCCACCCCCAACGGGGGCTGCAATGATGCATGGGGGGAGTTAGCTGTGTGGTGCAGAGGAGAAGATCAGATGGGAGGGAGACCCTCCCGGGAGCTTGCTGTTGCGGATGGGGAGTTGGCCACCGGCCTAGGGCTTTGACTAGAAGGGATTTCCTGGGCCGGTATCCGGGCCTGTCCGTCTGCCCGCAGGGACAGAGCTGGGCCTGTTGTGACGATTGCACTGACCCCGGCAGGCGAAGCAGCAGGCCAATCTGCGCAGTCACATGGCGGAGGAGAGCAAGAACGAATACGCCTCCTTCCTGCAGAAATTCAACCGGGACCAGAGCCAGTTCTACTTCCTGGAGATGCCGCAGATCTTCAACGTAAGCCCCTCCCCTTCACTATAAGCTCCTCCCCATCAATATAAGCCCTTCCTACTTAACCTTAGCCCTGCTTCCTCCTTTCTGTCCTTCCCTTCTTTTTCTTTCCCTCTCTGACAGTTATACCAGTATAATAATAATGATGATTCCCAGCTCTTCTCCATAGATTTCAAAGTCCTTCACAAAAGGTATCATTATCCCTGTTTTACAGATGGGGAAACTGAGGCATGGAGTGGGAAAGTGAATTTTCCCAAGGTCACCCAGCAGGCCAAGCGAAGAATAGAACCTAGGTCTCTGAGGCCCCATTCAGTGCTCTAACCACTAGGCCATGTTTTGTTTAGTGTTGACATTGGAGTCCGAGCCATGGGCCAGGACTCTGCGGTGCTCAGTGCTGTCTAAACAGAGAACAAGTTGTCGTTGCTGCCCCAGACAGCTTCCAGTCTAAGTAAGAGAATAGCTAGATGGGAATAGAACAGCCTGTGCAGTATGGGGAGTTGTGCTGCTTTCACTACACACTTTTTGTGTGTGAATCTTGGGAAGGTCCTGGTCTCCTAGCCTGCGGAACTCACTGCTACAGGATGGCAAAATACACATGGATTTCTTCCTCATCTACTAAAACTGAAAGATGGAAAATTCAAAACAAACATCTCCTTGCTCTTACATTGTGGGAACAGACCTACCTGATCTCCCTTCAGTCCCACCCATTATTGTGTGGATTTCTAAGGTGTCTCATCCCCAAGGTAAACAACCCCAGCCTTTTTCAAACAAACCGCCTGTCCAGCATGAAGGACACCTGGATCCTTATCTGGCTCTTCCGCTGGCCTGGTGTGTGACTTTAGGCATGTCATGTCCCCTCTCTCTGCCTCAGTTTCCCCATATGTAAAATGAGGATAATGGCACTGACCTCCTTTGGAACGCGCTGGGAGATCTATGGATAAAGCACTATATAAGAGCTGCGTAATTAATAACTAATTAATAATATTTGTAGAGTCTTTTCCAGGTCTTTTATCATTCTCACTGTTTTCTGCACCCTGTCCCTTGCAGAAGCTGCAGGAGATGGACGAAAGGCGGACAGTGCAGCTGAAGGAAGGCTACGGCATCTTCTCAGAGACCGAGCAGCAGGTCATGCCCATCATCGGCAAGTGCCTAGACGGCATGAAGGCAGCAGCCGACTCAGTAAACGAGAAGAATGTGGGTCCTGCTGTCTCTTTAAACTTAATCCCTCGGGGTGGAAAGCCCATTGGAGTTGCTATAGCATCTGCCCTCCAATAGGGAAGCAGACCCCCCCAAAGCAGGCGGGGCTAACTGGGTGGGAGCCAGCTGTCATAACCTCCCCCCTCCACTAGGGGCCCCAGACCAGCATGGGGCAGTTTTTTGCTTTTACTTCACCAGGAGGAGTTAAGTCAATCCAGCCCCAGATCTCAAACCTGGAGGGATTTGAGGGTATTTGTGTCCTAGGGAATGGAAATAAGACCCAGGTGTCCTGACTCCTGCTCTAACCATTACACCTGCTCCTCTTGCGGACCCAGGAAGTCAGGACCCTCCGAGGGGAGTGGGGTCGAGGGGGAGGGGGTGGAAGGGGAGGGCTGAGAGTCAGGACGCCTGAATCCTATTTGGACTCGTGCCCATGATAGAATAGGGATTGGCGTCTGGTCTGTAGTGATCAAGGCGGAGATCAATGACCCGCCTTGCTGGCGACACGTGGTTTGTGCATGCAAGTGTTTCTGGGGAGATGGGAACACTGCAGCGAGGTGGAACGGGCACTGGCAGGGGGATAGCAGCAGTTCTTCCGGCGGTGACGCCCTCCCCCTCGCCCTACCGCCGGCAGGACTCCCAGGTGCTGATTGAGTTACACAAGTCCGGCTTCGAGAGGCCGGGAGACGTGGATTTTGAAGACTTCAGCCAGCCTATCAACCGCACCTCTTCGGACAGCAGCCTGGGGACGCCCCGGGGCACCCTGGATGGCCGGCTGGACCCCCGCCTGCTGGGCAAGAACAAAGGAAAGCGTTGGCTTTTCAGCAAGAAGAATAAGGTAGAACTGGCAGTGAGGCCCTGAGGCCCTGGCTCTGGGTGCTGCCTGGGCTGGGGCAGCTCAGCCTGGCTGGAACTTGGAGCAGGATCTTGCGGTCGAAGCACAGAATTGGGAGTCAAGATTCCTGGATCCTAGTCCCATCTCGGGGGTGGGGTTCAGGACTCCTGGGTTCTATTCCCAGCTCTGGCAGGGAAGTCAGAGGGGTGAGTCTAGTGGCATAGGGGCTGGGAGTCAGGACTCTTGGGTTCTGTTCACAGCTCCGGGAGTCCTGACTCCTAGCCCCACTCCCCTCCCAGAGCTGTGAATAGCACCCATGAGTCCTGACTCCCAGCCCCTGCCCTAACCACTAGACTCCCCCCCCACTACTGGTTGGCATGAATCCATCCATATCTCCTTCCACCCCTTTGCCCACCCTACTAGCTATGCAGAGGGGCAGGTGGTACCAAGTGCTGGTCCTGGGCTGCATCATTTATCAACTGTAGATGAACAGCTGCCAAATGCTGTTCTGGGGGCTCTGGGCCTCAGCAGCTGCCCCCTTGCCCTGAGCACTGCGAAGATCCCTGGGTGGTTAGCAGCCTCCAGCCTCCTCTGCGGTGCTGCCTGTTGCTCGCTGCAGGCTACACCGCCCTTTGACCCTGGTCTGCGATCATTCTCCCTGGCTGCATCTCGCTGCCTGTGCATGATGCCGTAAAAGAGCCTTAAGCCCCTGTCTCTCTTGAGTGCTGGACGGGCGTGAGCCAGCGAGGCTGAGAAGACACTAATAATTAACCAGTTCAGGAGCGCGCGCTGCAAATCAGCCGGCATGAGCCTCTCTCTCTTTCTGTCTCCTCCCGCCCCCAGCCCTGCCCGATCCTCTTGTCCTCCATGAGTCACATCCCTCCCTCCCGCGCCCCAGGAGAGCTGCCTTGGGAACATGCTGTTCCGACAAGGAATCTTGACCTGGCTTTTACGCCAGGTTAGAGCTCTTGGGGCAGGGAGGGGCTGGGTGTGTTGTTTTTTTTTGTCTTGGTTCTGGGATCCCTGAGTAACTGTGAGGCTGTTTATTAATAACCTGCCCCCCCCCACGCTCCCTGTGGAGTGGGGCAGGATCAGTGATGGCCGTGCTCTGGGCCAGCACTCTCCTGCGTGGGATCCTTCTCAAACAAAAACAAACCTCAGGCTCCCAACGTGCCCGGTTTAGTGAGAGGCTTGTTAGCAAAAGCAGGCCACAGCTGCATGCATCTGAGCCCTTTGAAACCCCTCCCAGGGTCACATCTGTGTTGTAGGATTTCTCTTCCGTCGTCCTCCCCCATGTTTACCTGTGTCCTAACCCCCATGTCCCGTCTGTACTGTGTGGAACAAAGATCACACCTAGATCATTACACTGCTCAGAATGGCCACGGCCTTGGGGTTTTTTCACCTTCCTCTGTAGCGTGGGGTGTGGATCGGTTATCTCACTTAATCATTCCTTGCTCATGCAGGACCCCAGGCAGGGGCCCCTCCGATTCTCTGCCCACGACATGTGTTAGTTTTGTCTCCGATGGGCTGTAATATCTGGGCTGCATTTGGGCTGTTGGCTTTAGTGGGCAGGTGCTGGGTGAGTGACACAGGAGGTCCCGATCCTAACCGCTGACACGGCTGTGCTCTGAGCTCTGCTTTCCCAACTCACATCGGTGCTCTGCATGCTCCATCTTCCTCTGCTCCCTCCAGGGTCCACGTCCTGGCTGCATTCACCCCTTTCCCCTGGCACATCCCGGCCTGCGTGGGAGGCTAGTGCAGGCTGCTGTTCTGAGGAAGGGACACGTTTCTGGAGGAGAAATCCTTGTTGTGGTCAGCTCCCTTTGGCTTTTCTCCTCCCGAAGCTCGTCACAATTTGGGGTAACTGCAGCAGTCTACCCCGACCTCCACCCCCGTGGTTCCATTCTTGGGTAGGTCCAGCTCCCTGGCTCTCACCTTTCCGCGGGCAGCCCCCACGTCTTCCTGCCGGGGGACATTCCAGGCTGCACGTTCCCTGCCTTTGCTGTGCACTTCCCAGCAAGGACAGCCTTGCTGAGAATGGAGGGGTTGCTTCAGATCTGTTACACCCCTTCATGCTTAAAATAAAGAGCATTACAGAGAGAACCTCTACGACCAGTGAGAACCCACACGCCCGCTAGCAAGCTCCCTGGCATCCCCCTGCCCTATGGGTTCCTTTGTGGGTCCTCCACCCTTCGGCTCTGAACACGCCCTCCCCCCACGCGCGCACACACCCCTGCCTTAGGAGGCCTCTGTCAGCCAAGTCCTTCCAAGGCTCCCTGAGGATCGGGCCCCTCCGTGGACTGGTCCGTTGGCTAGATCAGAAGGAAGGCCTTGAGCTAGCTAAAACCCCAGCTTTCGTCCAGATTGTCTCTTGCTGGTCTGTGGGGCTCTGGAGAATCTGCTTTGAACAGGGACATGGATGCCTCCCCAGGTAGCCAAGCGAGTTAATTAGCATTCACCCCTCCCTCTTAGAGAAGGTGCACCCCATGCACACCCAGCCCCATGGCATTTTCCTACAGCCCTCCCCCAGGGTACACCCCATGCACACCTGTCCTGGTGCATTTTCCTACAGCCCTCCCACAGGATACACCCCCCCGCGCACACACAGCCCGGTGCATTTTCCTACAACCCTCCCCCCACATGGTATGAATTGTAATGCAGGGAGGTCCAACTTCCCTCAAGAAAGTTTCTCTTCCTTCCGTCCAGCTTGTCCAGGATATTAGGAGTTACTGTCCATCTGTCACAGGGCTGCCCTGTCTCTCTGATGCTGGGGAGCCTTGGGCTGCTATCAAGTGGAAGATGGTTTGGAGGCCCCATTTGGTCACGCGGTGCATAAAGGGGACTTAATGTGGGTGGAAAAGACCCTGTTCAGCGACCTCCCAGGCCAGCATGGAGCTGGCATAAGGGCCTAGCCCCCAGCGTATTAGGGACAGGGCCAGTGTGATCTGCACTATGGCCTTTCTTGGGACCTATGGGAAGCAGAGCATAAGTTAGAGCAGCCCTCAGGAAGGACGCTGGGCAGGATAAGGGGGTGGGGAAGGGCTGAGTGAAGCCCTATTGGGTTAGTAGGCCATGTTCCCCCACCCTCCTCCAGTTCCAGTAGGCCAGTCAGAGATGTCGCGACGAAGGGACTTGCAGCTCATGGCAGCCCATAGAAAATGAACTGGGCTCTAGCGCTCTGCACGCTGAGCCCTTGCTATGCCCCAGCCTCAGCGGGTCCAGGACGAGCACGGCTGGTGGGACTGCAGCACCCTCCCTGGCTGTGCTGTGCCCATTTCACAGGCACTGCCAAATGGCGGAATTTCTTGCTCTAATTGTCTCGTGCCTGTTTCATATCCAAGCTGCTTGCTGCTTCACTTGGTGCATGCGCTGAAAACTCCTACTACTCGGCAACTCGCAAACTTCGATGCCCGGCGTCCTTCGTCCACTGGGGGCGGGGGGAAAACCCGAGCCATCTCCCCTGTAGGAAGGAGCCCAGCGGTGGGGAACCCAAGTTGTGGAGTTCAGACCGAAATGAGGTTTGGATCTGAGGTTTCTGGCTTGGGGTTTCTGCCAGCAGGAATATAAAAATAGCATTTTGCCTCTTCTCGCCCCCCGAGCTGGAGCAGCATCGGGGGTAGGGCACTTTGGGCCAGGCACCTTGTAGGGGTGGGTAAGGAGGGTGACTGGGTAAGGAGGCCCAGGGAACGTATGTCCAAGGCAGAGACTTTTAGGGCATCAATCCCCACCCCCTGATTAGCCATGTGTTCCCTATGAATGTTTCCTGCAGACCCTCACCTTTGTATCCTGCCTTCAGATTTCCCCCCTCCCGCCCCACTCCAGCTGAGGTAGGTGACACCTGGGGTGATGGTGCATCAGTTACCCCCACCCCCGATAGGGGGAGCTGTTGGGTATGTCACGGGGTGTAGGGTACTCAAGGGGGGGTGGGAAGTTGTCACATGGAAGCATCCCTATGGAGGGACTAAGAGCTTGTTGTAAGGGGTTGGGTAGGGGATGGATATTTCCCCCACCCTGGCAAGGACTTACTAAAGGGGATAAGACCAACTGTCCACAATGAAACTGGCAGGAATTCAGGCTTCAAGCATGGGCTTTGCTTCTAAGCCTGGAAGCAGGGTCCTGGGTAGGGTCACCAGTTTTAGATGGACAAATTCCTGGAGGTGTCATCACATGCCATAATCTTTAATGAAAGATTCATATTTAATTCCTAGAGACTCCCAGACAATCCTGGAGGGCTGGCAACCTGGAGGGTTGGCAAGAACTGTGAGCTCTTTGAGGCAGGGACCATGTCTTTGCCCTGTGGCTGTACAGCACCTAGCGCAATGGGGTCCTAATTGAGGACGGGCTCACGTATTGCACCTAATATTGAAGCCAGTGTACTTGTTCTCTTGCCTGAAGTGCTTTGCCAGATTGGGGCTTCAGTTGAGCGGAGGAAGGGGTCACGCGGAAAGATTGCACCCTGAGGAGCTAACACCAGGCACAGACGCTCAGAATGAGAACCAGAAGCAGGCAGACCTGGGTGGGGAGGAGATTGGGAACTGGGAGGGCAATGCAATGGCTGAGGGGGGACAGTTCAGGACTGGAGATGGAAGTGTCTAAAATCACAACATTGTGGTGGAAAGCTGAAATGTTTCTATTTGGAAATGCCTCCCATGGTGCCTTATAGCAGTTGTTCAGATGCCTCCCATTCTCTTCTATGGGCCAAGCTCCTCAGTCAGACTACATCTCCCATGATGAACCTGGATCTCGATGAAGAGAGGCCGTGCATCATGGGAGATGTAGTCTGGCTGAGGCGCTGGGCCCACAGAAGCAAATGTGTGGTATGAAGCGCTCAAACTAAAACTCCCATGAGGCATCGCGGTGGCACTTCAGAATGGAAATATTTCAGTTTTCAACAAAAAACTGAAATTTCCCGCAGGAAGCACCAAAACCAATTTTTTTTTTAAAAAAAAAAAGCTTAATTGAAATTCCAGTTTTCCACCTTCCCTAACTGAGGGGCCTGTGGACAGGAAGGAATGAAGGCTGGTCTTGGGGAGGAGGGCTGTGAGAATGAGATGGGGATGGATGGGGGTGAATAACTGGGCCTGTGGGAGCAAAGCAGCCTCTGGTCTAGCTGTCAAGTGAGCTTCATGTTACTTGCCTCCTGCTGTAACATGTCCCCCCACCCTAAGTCTTCTTACCATCTCCCATGATGCATTATGGTCTCCCCTCTGGGCAGGTGGTGCATCAAGGGAGACATGAACAAAGTTCACTTTTCCCACCAAAGTGCCTCTCTCTCAAGAGAGGAAGGCGGGTGCCGAAAGCCAGGTCCTCTTCTCGGTGTCAAGCTTCCCAGTCACATGGGTGCCAGGAAAGGCCAAGGGTGCAGGGTGGGGCCCGATCTGTGGCAGGTAGGGTTCTGATCCATGGTGCCAGTCACACCCCTGGTGCAGGGTGGGACTCTAAGCATTTAAAGTAGACAGATTTCCTTAGGAGTCTTAGGGGAATTAGGCACCCAAATTCCTTTGACTTCCCTTGGGACTCAGGTTCCTTTAGGATCGTTTGAACAATCCTGGCCTTGAAAGTGTTCTGAGCCTATTCCCTTTCCCTTCACTGCTGGGATCCCCTACACTTGGGAGATGGACAAAACGGTTGGTGGGCCTTCCCTCCCCTCGCTGCCTCCGGCTGGTGCATTGTGATGGTGCAGCTTGTCCTTACCCCTCTCCCCTTTATTCCCTGTGCCGTGTTGGGTTGCGGTGGTTTTTTTTGTGTGTGTGTGCGTGCTGTTTATTTTCTTACAGAGTTCTCTCCGTTGTGTGTCCCTATGTGTTCTGTTGTCCCTTTGTCTGTCCCTAGCTCCCGCCCCCTCCCCTCTCCCCAGTGATTTCTGCCCCACCTCCTTCCTCGTCTGCCACCAACGGACCTCCATCCCCCAAATTCACCCAGGACCCTCTGTCTTACTGTCTGAATGAGATCAATAAGACAGTCAAACCCCGCATCGCCTCCTTCCGCAGCCTCAAACGGGGGGTAAGTTTGTGTCTTGTATTCTGCTTTGTACCAAGCCAGGGGAAGTTGCTGCTGTTATGAAGGGCACCTGCAAAGAGAGAAACGCAGTGGGGCTGTGCAGGAAGGAGGCTTAAAGTATCTTTATTTTTAAGGCCTTTGTGCATCTACTTCGGCTTTCTGGCAAAACCCCTCTGAAAATAGAACTATTCAGAAATGCTACTGTAGTGCATCCTGGGAGTTGTAGTTCAGGTGCTTCGTGAGCCCATTGTCCTCTGTGGGCCAGGCTCCCTGGTTGAACATCATCTCCCATAATGCACCATGGTATGCCCTTTTTGTAAGGAGAGTTGGTGCATCATGGAGGATGTTGCTAGGCTCCTGATGGGACCTCATCTCCCATGATGCACCACCTCCCCTTACAAAGGAGAAGGCAGACCATGGTGCATTATGGGAGATGTCCAACTAGGGAGCCTGGTCCATAGAGGACAATGGGCTCATGAAGCACCTGAACTACAACTCCCAGGAGGCACTACAGTAGTATAATCAAATCTAAGTGAGTTTGGGTTTCAGGTCTTTGTTTTGTTCAATGAGAACATCAAATCTTTCCGACTGAAGCAGATGCATTTCCCCCCAAATCCAGGCTTTCCATAAAAATGCAGTTTCTGTGGGAATTTTCTCTCAGCCCCAGCATGCACCAAATTATTTCTTCTTTTACTGGTCACTTCTTAAAGCCCCGGGTTCTCCCTCTTTTCCATGTAGCTCCAGCCTCCCTCGCATGGTACAGCAGTCAGTGCTTCCGCCCATTTCAAAAACATCGGCTCCCCAGACACGCGCCTTCCTTCCAAACTTCCTAGCCCAGCCCTTCGCCTGCTCCCCACAGCACGACGTTCCACCGTGTGCTGTTCGTCTGAACCAGGAGCTTCCCCATTCCCCATGGCTGGAGGATGCAAGCCTCCACACCTGCTCCATATAAAACCCCAAGCAATCCCTTGCTTTCCAGGTTTCCCTTCTGTTGGCTTCTCCTTTTTGGAAGCCACTGTGCTGCATTTGCTGCTTGGGGTACAGACTCTGTGGGAGTGAGGTCAAGCCCCAGTCAACATCAAACTGCTTCCTGTTCTAAATAAAGCATCGCAAGCCAGGAGACCAAAGACCTAAGCCAGCAGCCGATTTCTGATCTCTCCCTCTATCCCCATCATGTCCAGTATTCCCAGGAAGTAGGAGCACTTCTGCAAACCAAGGCTTGCCCACATGGCTTTCACCCTCCATGCTGGGGGGCTGACTCTGTCAGGTTGAGGGCCTGCGGTTATTGTGCCAGGATCCCAGCTTTAAAAAAAAACCACGGGTATGCTCGCTTGGTGTTGCCTCGGCATGGGGTGGAAATCAGTTGCTGGCCAATTAAGGCCGGACCCACGGTCCAGCTAGTGGCATCACGGGCGCCTGACGCTTCCAAGGACCTGGCCTCGATGGGATGATCTTTCCTCGGCGTGGGCATGGTTACGTGGAGCTGTAGCTTTGCACACCACTGTCTGAGGCCCGTCCACCCAGTGACTTGCTGGAGGCCACATGGGTCTCCTGAGTCCCAGCTCAGTGCTAGCTTCCCCCTTAGCTGCTCCTGCTGTAACGGTTGGGGTGGATGCTGTGAGCTGTTCCCTCCATGGGCTGAGGGTTCTGCAGCTGGAGAGAACCAGGATCTTAACCCTCCGTGCTGCTGGTGGAGGCAGAGATCCGGCCCATGTCGGTTTAAAGCTGCAGGGCCGTGGCTGGTGTCTCCCCGACAGCTAGGTGCCGAGCTCTCTCCGCTGCACAACCAGAGATCTTCGGATCCTGGCCACTGCTGCAGAAAGGCATCATGCAACGTCTTGCCCCAGGAGGGGCCCACCTCCGAGCGCTGTCCCTATCCTGCGAGGTACCGTGCTCTTCCAATGACCAGTGAAGGCTGACGAGGCTCAGCGAGATCAGGCCCTTAGAGTGGGGCACATGTTCCCCTGGCGCTGGCCAGTGTCTTGCAAGTTAGGGGCAGTGGCTGTCGGCAGCCCCTGCAACCCATAGTGTGAAGGAGTTGGGGGCGCACAGGGGACTGGATTTTGTGGCTGGGGAAGAGGGTCCATGTTACGACATGAAGGGAACTGATGTATCCTTTTCTTCCTCTCACCACTTCCTGCCGCCAGCCTGTGATCACGGAAGATTTCAGCCACTTGCCGCCAGAGCAGAGAAGGAAAAAGCTGCAGCAGAAGATCGAGGAGAGGAACCGGGAGCTGCAGAAGGAAATCGACCAGAGGTACAAGCGCGTGATGCCCTGTAGGCGGTGCCTTTTGAATGCCTCCTGTCTTTGCTCTCCTCCTCTGGTGGTGGCCCACCTGCAGGACTACATCTCCCATGATGCTCCATGGACTAGGACTCCCACAATGCATCATACCTCCTTTCTCCAGGCTTTTAAACCCTGAGGGTTCAGCCATAGTCTGTAACTCTGGCCTCCTGCTGCAGTGAGTCCTGTAGACTGCACACAATAGGGAAATGCTATTTCCACAAAGTGTGTGTGCTTGATCTGTAATCACTCCTTCAAAAATCATTGTACAGCGAGCCCAACCAAGATGGGTGGCCCAGTTGTGCCAGGTGCTGGATGTGCTTCGTGAGAGCCAGTCCCTGCCCCAGTTTGTCTACAGTCTAAATAGACCAGGGTAGGAAGGGAAAACAGGAGGAAGAGAAATGATTTCCCCCAAGTCTGGGGCAAAGTAATGGAAAAGAGACAACTAAGGGGGAGTGTGATAGAAGTCTATAAAATGATGAGTAGTCCAGAGAAAGTGAATGTGTTGTTTACCCCTCCTCATAACAAGAACTAGGGATTACCGGATGAAATGAATAAGCAGCAGGTTTAAAACAAACAAAAAGGAGTACTTCTTCACACACCGTCAACCTGTGGAACTCCTTGCTAGAGGATGTTGTGAAGGCCAGAACTAAACGGGGTTCAAAAAAGAACTAGATAAGTTCCTGAAGGATAGATCCATCAATGGCTATTAGCCAAGATGATCAGGGATACAACCCCATGCTCTGGGCATCCCTAGCCTCTGCTTTCTGGAAGCTGGGAGTGGATGATGGCCTGTTCTGTTCATTCACTCTGAAGCACCTGGTATTGGCCACTGTCAGAAGTCGGGATACCGGGCTAGATGGACCTTTGGTCTGACCCAGTGTGGCCATTCGGATGTTCTTATGTAACTCCTAGTCCGGTGCTCTGTCTGTTAGGAATTACTCCTTCCCCTTGTTCTCTTTATATCCAGGAGGATATAAAGGGAGGGAACCAATCAATTTGTATCCTACAATTTGCATTCAAATCTCTTTGCCAGAAGGCAGAAATTTTGTGTGCTGTCCTTTAAATCCCTTCCCCCACACTTCCCCGCAGAGATGCCTTAAACAAGATGAAGGACGTGTACCAGAAGACGCCCCAGATGGGCGACCCCGCTAGCCTGGAGCCAAAGATCTCCGAGACCCTCAGCAACATCGAGAAGTTACGCCTAGAAATCCAGAAGTACGAGGTAAGGGGGAGGTGAGGGAGGGTCACGGGATGGGGCTACCTCTAACATGCTTCCCAGGACCCTTTGGGAATCCACGCGTCCGGCTCTGCTCTCCAGCCATCTGTGGCTCCAAACACACGCGATGCCCCGTATGTCCGGCCAGTCCTTCCTTTGAACCAGTTCAAAGTGCGGTAAATTTATAAGGGGGGGGGTCTTTATCTCCCTCTAGTGGCTGAACCATGTAACAGCGCTTTGCTCTTCTCCAGCACTTTTCATCCTTGGAGCTCCGTGTTTTACGGACGAGGACAGTGCCATTATCCCCATTTCACAGTGGGGGAAACTGAGGCAAAACACGGGGGAAGTGTCTTGCCCCAGCTAACCCAGCAGGCCAGTGTCAGAGCTGGGAATAAAAGCTAGATCTCCTGAGTCCCTGGCTAAGTGTTCTATCCACTAGGCCACGCTGCACTTGTTAAGGCCTCCCCTACGCTAGAAAGTGGACGCTAGAAAGCCTACTCTTGGTATAGACACAGTAGATGCAGCTTGTAGTGGCAGAAGAGTGCTTTCAATGGGGTAGCGTATATTGGTTCTCCAAGTGAAATAAGTGACATTGGCAAAAGCATTTGTATATTGCAATAAGAATGTGTAAAAAAATAAAATAAAATAAAATAAAATAAAATAAAATAAAAAAATCACACTCCTAACCGACGTTAATATATGGTCAAAATTATCTGGCCCATCTAGCACAACGATCTCCACGTCCACACGGTGTCTCTTGTCTTACTGATAGATTCTAAGTATTTTAGATCCTTATGTGGCCCCTGTCGCGTCTGAGCAGCGCACCACCTTTAGTGTATTTATCCTCCTAGGGCAAAGCTGTTATCTCCATTGTACAGATGAGGAGACAGAGGCACAGAGAAGCTAAGTGACATACCCAGGGTCACACAGGAAGTCTGTGGCAGAGCAGGGACTCGAACCTGGGACTTAAGTCATAGGCTAGTGCCCTACCCGCTGCACCATCCTGCTTCTCTAAGGCATATTGGGGTGTCACTCAGATTAGAAGCTATTTGGGGCAAGAACCAGCATCTTGTTCTGTGTTCATACAGCACCTAGCACAATAGAAACATAGGCCATGACTAGGGGGGGCCTAGGCACTACTGTAATACACCTAATAATGTACAGCGCCTAGCACAGTGGAGACCTGGGTCATGACTGAGGGTCCTAGGCACTACCACAATATGAATAATATCAAAAGATGAGAGAATATTTTAACCAGGCAGTGACCCTACAGATAATGGTGTCACGACCGCATTGGTTCTCAGGTTAGGTGTCCTTATGATTCAAAGGCTGTTGGTTTGATTTATGAGCGGTTGAGTCATGCCTAAATTATTCTGGGGTGAATCATGTGTGTAACTCAGCGTCCAGTATCGTTTCATTCATAGAAACAGCCTGGGCCTTCGGTCGCTTTCTGTTTCTCAAGCGACAAACTTTACAGCAGACAATCCTGTTAAATGGCTCTGCCCAGTTTCCTTACTCGCTAAGGAAGTTACTCTTGGCCACAGGTCTATTTTATGAATGAGTCGGCTGAATGTGCATAGCCTGATCAAAGCACAGGTCACGGCACCTTCCCCCGCCCCATTCCTCCAGTGATTCAGACCCTCTTGGGTGTTCCCTGTTCCTACAGTTCATAGCTCACATCTCTGATACTGGAGTGGGCAGGAATGGGATTGTAGCTAACTGGCTGGGAGGCAGGACTCCTGGGTTCTATTCACAGCTCTGGAAGAAGTGGCAGAGGCAGTGCTAACGTTAACCCTAAACAGGAGTATTTTTTGGGGCCTACCCATCCCCCTCACTCACCTCTTAAAAATAGTAATGATATTTCCATAACAAATATACCACCAGGCCATGGACTGACACACTTGTTAAATATGGTGAATGGTATTTTGGGGCTATTACTGAAGTGGGTCCACCTTGGCCGTTTGAGGCCCTAAGCAGTTGCTTAGCCTCCTTACGTCTAGCACCACCATGGAGGAATGGGGTCTAGTGGTTAAAGCAGGGAGCCAAGACTCCTAGGTTCTGAACACTGATTTTCTCTAACTTACACTGGGAGCGGGCCGGGCAAGACAAAATATGGGGAGCCCAAAGACTGTGTGAAGCCTGGAGCAGAACTGAGAATTGGGGGTACTTTCAGCTGCTCTGGAAAAGCACCTCAGTGCCTGGGTCTGTAGATATTCTGAGGGCACGGATGGCAGGGCCGCCCAGAGGATTCAGAGGGCCTGGGGTCTTTGGCGGCAGGTCTTGGGGCGGAAGGCCCCGCTGCTGCCAAATTGCCACCAAAGACCCAGAGTGGAAGATGCTCCGGGTGCCTGGGCCCTGCGAGAGTTTTCCGGGGCCCCCAGAGCAAGTGAGGGACCCTGCTCCAGGGTCCCCAAAAAACTCTCGTGGGGACCCCTGCGGGGCCCGGGGCAAATTGCCCCCCCCGCCCCACAGCCCTGGGGGATGGGGCCAAGACCTCATAGAGGGACAGCTGCTACGGAGAAGAGAAGGAAGCCCCATGTGACCGAAGATACTTGCCCCCCTGTGCGATCTGTCTCTACTGGCGGGAGGCAGGAATGAAATGCTTGAACCTCTCTCTCTCTTGCACCTCGCAGTCGTGGCTGGCCGAAGCCGAGAGCAGAATGCTGAGTAACCGGCCGGACAACACCCTGAGATACAGCCGCCACCTGGACCACGCCACCACCCTGAACAACAACGGCTCCCACGAGAAGGGCAGGTGAGGAGGTGAAATGTCCCCCTAGCTCCTGGGGACAGACCAGGTGGCCGTAATACCCAGGTGGGGGTGCTGTTGAATCCTCACCTGCGTGTGTGGTTTGGGATCTCTGGGCCAGGTGCCGTCTGTTTGTCTTGCCAGAGGAGGATTTTTGTCATTGACGAGTCTGACTAGAACCCAGGAGTCCTGGCTCCTTAGCCCCCCTGTTCTTATCACTAGATCCTGCACCCCTCCCAGAGTGGGGATTAGAACCCAGGAGTCCTGGCTCTCAGGTCCTCTGCTCTAACCACTAGACCACACTCCTGCTTCTGAACAGCCACATTGGACTCCCTGTGGCTGGAGTTATACCCTGAAACAGCTGCTTACCCTGTCTCCTCATTGGTCCCTCAGCCCTGACGCCACCCACTCCGACGACAGCCAGGATGCCCTGAACCAGCCGATCTACACGGAGTTTGATGAGGACTTCGAGGAGGACCTGGCATCGCCCATCGGCACCTGTGTGGCCATGTACCAGTTTGAAGGTACTCGCCCAAGACACTTCTGAGCCAGGTTCCCTTGTTGGACTACATCTCCCATGATTCACCAGGGTCTTGCCCCTCTTTGGCTGAGAAAGCAGTGCATTATGGGAGTCATTGGGCCATGATGCATCATGGGAAATGAAGTCCAGCTTCGGAGCTGGGCCCAGAGAGGAGAATGCACCTGAACCCTGACTCCCATAAGGCATCATGGCAGCATTTCTTTATCAAAATATTCTGCTTTTTGGGTAGTTTTTCTAGAGAAAATTGACATTTCCATTGGAAGCAGATGCTTTACCTGAAAAATCTCATTTAGTCAAAAAAATTTTCTGCTGGAAATTTTTCAGCCATCCTTAGCTTCTTCCCCCTCCCACTGCACCCTAGTGACTGTCACACAATGAGGATAACAGTCTTACTACTGCTGGCTGCTAACTGAGCTCCTCCTTTAGGTCAAACAGTAGGAACCAGTTTAAATACTGAAGGTCTTGAGTTCAAATCCTGCTTAGAGGTTGGAGACTTCACCACCAAGCAGGCTACATCTCCAAACCCCTGTTCAGTCCACCCCACCTCCAGGCAGGAGTTTGGCGTAAGTTCCCCTTTAACAGCTGCCCACTGGGATATTTCCTGGCTAATGGGGGACATTTAAGGTCTGCACTGTTCACCCATGTCTTCTAGGGGAAACTTCCAGCCCCTAATGGCCAATTGCTGCAGCCAGCTATGTGGATTTGAGAAAGGGGCACAGAGGGTGTGATCCCCCAGGGGTCGTAGGAGCTCTAACATAGAAGTCCTCCCATCACAGGGATTAGGGGGGAACCTGGAACTGAGCTCTGAAACGAGCGAGTCTTCTAACCCACTTGCCTTGATTTCCCCCACCCTGTTCCTCCCTCCCCATCACCCCAGGTTCCAGTGAAGGCACCATCTCCATGACGGAGGGGGAGGAGCTGAGCCTGATGGAGGAGGACAAAGGCGATGGCTGGACCCGGGTACGGAGGAGCAAAGGCGGCGAGGGCTACGTGCCAACATCCTACCTGCGGGTCACCCTGAACTGAGCTTGGGTTTCCCCGCCCGCCTGGAGAGTGGCAGCTGGCTCATGGAGCTGCAGAGGGGTGGCGGGGATTGGAGCAACGCTGCTGGCACCTGGGTGTTAGGACTCAGGGGTACAGGCATGGAAGTGGCCTGTGGCCCTCGTGGGCAAGCAACAGTACCCGCTTGCAAAGCAGATCGCATGTAAGGGGAAGGAGAACCCCCCGACTCCCTTCTGCCCAAGCTCCAGCTCTGTGGAATTTCACATTTCAGCATGGCCTCTCAGCTTGTGGGAGAGGTTGCAGTGGGTGCTAGTAAGAGGGATGGACTGGGTTTCTGGCTGCTGCCCCTGAATACTCTATACTGTGCCCCCTCAGTCAGATCCCCTGTGAGTGAGTGAGTAACTCAACCTCCTCCTAAAAGCTAGCTTAGGGCAAGGGATGCAGGCTCCAAGGTGTGCTGAGCAGAGCCCATGTGGGGGCTTATGGAATAGAAAGTGTCCTCTGCATCTATTCTTCCATATTTGTCACCCTGGCTTCTGGGCACCGTCCAGGTGCATGTTAAGCAGTATGATAAACCTCAGTCCTGGGTTGGTTGTTTCCCTCCTGGGATTCCAACCCAGGACCTGTGGCTCTCTACGTTGGCTGGCGCCAGCCTGGATCTTAATGGAACAGAGGTGCCAGCCAGCCAGGAGCCCCAGGCCCTGAACCTCCTTGTGTTCTCTGCCAGGGCCTGCGGCTCTGAATTCACCAGTCCCTGGGTGAGAGTGAGTGCCCATTACAGCTGATGCCACCAGCTCAATCATTGGCCGAGCTCCAGCCCACTTCCCCCTCTGCCACGACATGCACTTTATTCCCCAGACTCCAGAACGCGCCCAGCCAAGGAAAAAAAGAGCAAAAAGTGCCTGCTGCATCAATGAATCTGTCTCCTGGAGGGCGGGGGACGCTGATTGCGCTGGTGGGAGCCCAGGGGGCCGAGCTGCAGCCAACCCCTTCCGTGTAATAATTATTATTTTTTAGAGGACTCTAATATATCAGCCTTTTATACAGTGACCAATTACTGCTCATTTTAGCCTGTGCCTCAGTTAACCTGTAACATAAGTGTAAATGTCCCAGTTCTCTTGGCTTCTGCTCACCCTATGGGGGAGGGAGGGGGCAGATCCTGTCTCCCCTCTGGTTCTGAGAAGTGGGTCTGGAGGTCGCTGTGCCGGAGCCCATAGAATGTATTTCCACTGCAGCCTGGTGCCTTTTACACTTTATGTAAATAGTTGATCCCCCATCCCGTGCAGTTTTTAAGTTTATAAAAACGATACAGACTCTGGCACTGAGGCCTCCGTTTGTTTCGGATGTGGGAGGGGAGCAGAGCAGTTGGTCTGTGTTCTGGTAACACTTAGCCCACCCTGCTCTTAGGGAGAGGGGTGCGGTTGGTTGTGTATATTACTGTCATGTCTAGAAGTGCACCCAGCTGAGAGCAGGACTCCCACAGTGGTGGCCTGACATCCAGGCCTTGTCTTCACTAAGACGAGATCTACACCAAAGCCCTATGTCAATAGTGGGTTTGAAAATTCCACCCCCTGAGCAATGCAGTTGTACCGACTTATCCCCCTGCGTACACAGCATGATGCTGATGGGAGAAACTCTCCCATCAACGTGGCCACCGCCTCTGGGGACGGAGGATTAACTACGCTGCCAAGAGCAGCTCTCCTGCTGGTGAAGTAGCGTTTTCGCTCTAGTATGACAGTGGGGCGGCTGTACTGTGAAGACACGCCCTGAGGGTTCGAATACACATGAAGACGCTCTAGGGTAGCTGGGGAAGGGTGTAGTTTTTACACGCGCTAGCAGGTCGAGCTACAAACTGTGGAGGGGCTTAAGGTCTCCTTGAGGCTACGTCCAGTCTTCACCGGAACTTTGCCTTGTGGCAATGCGTTGGCTAATGCGAGTTAAGGGCACTTTTTTCCTAATGTGCTGGAGGGCCTGGCTGGGGATGTGGCCTGGGACACTTTTAAATGGTCTGTAGTTAGTTGAGGCCAGCCCCAGCTTTGGAGGGGGTGGTATGGGGGGGTTCTAGACTACCTCTGTCAAGGTACGTTACCTATGCCCCTGCTTGTCATGTACAACCCTTGTGGGGCTACCCAGCAGTAGCAATGCATCCTGGTTTTGCAGTGAGGACAGAGCTAAGGAATGCTCATCCCTGTTTTTCATGTGGGGAAACTGAGGCACAGGCAGTGACCATCCCCCAGCTGCACAGTGGCAGACCTGGAACACAGGGTGCTAGTGGTTTAGGGCAGGGGGACTTGGCCACCAGGACTCTGTTAGCAGGAGGGGGACTGAGAGTCAGGACTTCTGGGTTCTAGTCTCAGCTGTGGGAGGGGAGTGGGCTCAGAGTCTTATCTTTGCCTTCCAGTGAGGGGAAGGATAGCTCAGTGGTTTGAGCATTGGCCTGCTCAACCCAGCGTTGAGTTCAATCCTTGAGGGGGCCACTTAAGGATCTGGGGCAAAAATCTACCTGGGGATTGGATTAGATGACCTCCTGAGGTCCCTTCCCCCCCTGATATTCTATGATTTTACTATGTGAGCATAGGCCTGTCTCAGTTTCCCCATAAGGGAACATGGTGCTTTTACTTCCATGCTGAAGTTCAAGGGTTTGTTAGAGGCAACATTTAAACTGCTTTTTTCTGCTAGAGTAGAGCCGGGGCCTAGTCATGCTTGTGCTGTCTCCAACCACCCCCCTTCTTCCACCATGGATGTGGGGAAGAGAGGGGGCCCCACAAATGGAACTGCAGTTTGCATTGGCTTATTCAGAACAGGGGCCTTAAATTCCCACCCTCGCTGAGAGTGGTTTGGCTTCCCCCATAGAAAAGGGCTTAGCCTGAGCTCAGAGCATCCACCCAGGGCTGAACTTGGCTGTAACTACCCTCGTTTAAATCCCCACCTTAAGCTCTCATAGGCATAACCCTGCTGGCCAGCTGCTCCTTGGGGCATTGGACAGGCACTGACTCAAGCTGGTTCCCCTCATGTGAGCAGAGACTCGGGGGGGCAGGAAACACGACAGCCTGGCTCGGACTGTTCCCCTTGATGGTGCATTGTCTGGTTTCGCTTCCCCACTGCCCTCTGCTGAGGAGAGCGCTGGGCTGAGGTCAGGGGGATGACAGTAGGATGCTTTAGTTAAACAGCAGCTGCCAGCAGAAGCTGAGCGTCCTAGTCTAACCCCTGGCCGGCCTCTCCTAGCCTTCACTCCATCTGCTGCAGCCTGCTTCCTGCCCAAACTGCCTGCCAAACCCAGGTGACTCCTTCTGTAACCATTAGGCAATTCTTCATCCCTGGGCCAGAGGTGACAGTCCCCTGCCACCCAGGCGCAGGGGAGCTCCCCTAATGCACTGAGGGCAACCCAAAACCTGCTCATTTCAGGGGAGAAGGGGACAGGGGCAGACAGACTTTTCACTTCCTGTAAGTCTCCAATAGTCATTCTAAGGGGGCAGGGCATGCATCCCCCTTTGGGCTAGGGCCCCCCCCCCCCCGAATGGGGGTGAAGGGCCCAGTAGGTGTCTACCACCTGGTCCTCTCCTGAGAAAGGCAACAGCGCTCTAGCCCCAGGCTGAGTTCTAGCCCTGCTCCTGCTGCAGTGGGGGCCCCCAGCCGCCTCCCCGGCATCCCTCCACACACCCCAGTGACAGGAGCAACCCTTTGCAGCAGTTATCCAAGCCAGCTGGAAGTCTTTAGTTTATTGCTCCAGCCACTGCTCCTCTGCTGGGAGGGGGAATCCCCCCTGCTCCTCCGTTCCCTTTAACCAGCTCACACCTTCCCACGCTGGCAAAGAGGCGGGGGAAGCTAAACCTGCAGTGGCATTTTGCATTTAAAAAGCCGTAGGCTTGCGGGTGCAATGTGTCCACCAATCTGTCCCACTCCACCAAGCTTCTGTACACAGAGCAGCCGCCTCCAGCAGCAAGGCAGGAGGGGGCTGGTAGAATACTGCCCTGGCATAAGCCGCTGAAATCTCTGTATCCACCGTCCTCTGCGGCGGTGGGGCCTGGAAGGCTTTTGGTCTCAGGCTAGTTCCCTTGTCCCCATCCTGCTACCGGCACTGGGGGCCAAGCTCATGGAGAAATCTCCAGGCACTGGGGCGTGGTCGCTCCTCCATCCTGTGCCGACTTGGCTCTGCAAGCCATTGTTCGTGGTCCGTGCCACGGTGGTGGAGGAAACTCAGGGCTCCGTTTTCCCCGATGGTTCCAGTTTCTGGGACAGCACCGTGAGGATGGCGTTGAATTTCCTGTAGCGCTCAGCCCGGTCCGCGGCCGCTCCTTTGCTGCCCCAGAATAAGCGGAGCGCAAACTCGGTTTGGAAAGCTTCGAGGAGCTCCGGCGTGGCTTGGAACCCTAGGGAGAGGAGAGACTATACCAGGGAACGGCTGAGGCTGTCGCTCATTCCTTCCTATGCTGTTTGTGTTATTGCAGGCTGAGGTCCTAAGAACTGGCTTTACTGAAGGCAAGGCCCAGCTCCACATAGACTGGAGCTACTCAAACCGTTTCCATCAAAGCTGGATCTGAGAATACTACTGTTTGGAACTGCCTCGGCTGTGCCTTGTGGGAGTTGTAGTGCAATGGCTGCATAGCCACCACCACCTCTGGGGCAGAGCTCCCTTGTTGGACTACATTTCCCATCATGCACCACAGCACCACTTCATGGTGCAGTGACACAATGGCAGCATGGGAGATGTAGTCCAGCTGCGGAACACAGCCCAGAGAAAATAGGGAGCATGACGAGGCAACTGAACTACAACTCCTATGAGCCTCTGGAAACCCTTCCACCAGCCCCTGACGCGCACAGCTCCTTGCAACCCTACCTTGCAGCTTAGCCTCTGCGGTGGCTTTGTAGGCCCCGGCGCTGGTGGCGATGGAGCGGGCGGACTCCAGCGTGCGTAGCAGGAGGTCGCAGCTCTCCTCATGGTCGTCCCAGAGCTGCTCCCCTTCCATGAGGCTGATGAGAGGCAGGAGGTGAGGGACGGCGACCTCTCCTGGGGAGGAGTTCCCTGCAGCGCGGGGACAAGACATCAGAGCCACCTCCAAGCAGGGGCCTGTACCCACTGTGCCTTGTAGGCCAGGCACTACTGCCCAGACAAATCCGTCCCGCCCGGATCTGCCTGCAACCCAGATCCTTCGAGCAGCAAACAGGCAGACCGTGGCCGCTGGAGGTGGAAGAAGACTCCAGCAGCAGCAGTAGGTCTTTTATCTCAGGCCTCGGTCTCTACAAGCCTAGCCACGGGGGATGATGCGTCAGGCAAACAGGCCCAGAAGGGGTCTGCCCTGAAACTGCAGTGGAAGCTGCTTGGATAAAAGGGCACCAGACCCACCCCCGCGCCCTCCCCCATGATTGTAGATGCTTCCGACCATCCCATGTCACACCTAGCTGTAGTCCAGTTGCAATGGACACTGTTGGGGTTTGGATGTCTTGGGGAGGGACTAATTCTCTCCCTCCTACTTGAATGATGCTTTGCTGGGCCTAGAGTAACAAAATGAAGAGGACTGACCATAGAGGGTGAAATATAGCCCTGGTGTAAAGGGTGCATTTACAGACAGCCCAGTGGCTTAGTGCAAAGGATGCTGGGAGAAGAGGATCAGACCCTATTTGAGACAGGAATCCTCTCCCCTGCATAGACAGAAAGGCGTCCGCTCCATCTTAGGTACTGGTCTGGCACCCACCCCCTGAGCACCTCACTGTCATTAATGCATTTATCCTCACAATCTCTATTGTACAGAGGGGGAAACCGAGGCACAGAGGGACTATGTGAGTTGTCCACGGGGACACTGGGGCAGAACAGGGAATTGAAGCTGGTTTTCCCAAGTCTCAGGCCAGCATGCTAACCACTAGGCCAGCCATTCTCCTGGAGTGGGCTTGGGCTCTGGCACAGGGGCATAAAAGGATATTTGTGGGAACGGGGGGAATAGCAGCACATTTAGGGGACCTGTACCATTTGGCAACAGAGGCGGGGGAGGGGGTCTGGCTGTGATCCGGCCCAGGCTGGTGGGACACAAGCTCAGGTGAGGCCATCCATCCATAGCCCCCAGCCTAATCCCCACCTCTTCAGGTGTCAGCCACCTCCTGCAGCCCTCTCTTCCTGGGGCAAGATTCACCCTCATGATGCTCTCCCCACATCCCCTCCTCCTCAGCTCGTTCCATCCCCTCTCAGGTCCATGGCCAGGGCACCTGGCGGGCCCCGTCTCACCTTCCCCCTGGTTGAGGCGTTTCACAAGGGGCTTGAGGTCCTTCTCGAAGGCGATGGCGCTCTCGGTGTGGCTCTGCCGCAGCTTCTGCCACGTCTGATCCAGCCGCGCAATCTGCGGGGTGGTGGTGGGGACACAGGGACAGGAGTGAGAGGTTGGGGGGGTGCGGGGGGCAGGCTACGGCAGGTGCCATGCCTTGGGACAAGTACCACTGACCAGACCCTGGCAACTTGCTAGATGGATGGGAGTCCCGTTCCTCAGGGATAGATAGAGGCCTTTTGGGTCCCATTATGCTGTAGCAACTCAAGACTCCTGACTGCGTCGGGCGATGTGCAGACCAACTGACCAAGATGGGGGCCCGCAGTGGGCTGGGTGCTGCATAGGTCCTGGCCGAGATCAGGGGCTCTCCCCTGTGCTGGGTGCTGCACAGACCCATAGACAGTCCTTGCCCTGAACAGCTCACTGTATACACACACAGGGCGAGCAGGGGAAACTGAGGCCCAGAGAGAAGAAGTGACCTGTCCAAGGTCACAGGTCTCCTAGGCCATTAGAACACGTTACCTCCCCGCAGTCTCTTCCCCAGGGCTCCATCCAGCAGCCCACACTCCAGGGCTCACAGCCCGTTCCCTGACGAGACAATTCCATATGCCCCTCTCTATGGGCCAGCCTGAACCATCCCTCTAGGTGGGCCTCATGAAGGCTGCCTTCCAGGCTGGGGCTGGGGCCAGGGCCGGCCTCCATGGGGAACAGGAGCTAGTCCCCCTCCACCACCCGGTCCTGGCCCGCCGCTCACCTGGGGCAGCTGCAGGCCCTTCATCACAGCCGACAGAGCGAACAGGTCCCCAGCCGAGCCCTTTAGCTCCACGGCCAGCTGGACGATCTTGTGCAGGGTGGCGGCTCTCTCCGCCACGGCCCCCGTGCAGCCCAGGATGTCCACAGCGATGCCCAGGGCAATGAGATGGTGCCTGGAAGGGACAGAGACACCACAGGGGCGGAGCCCTCCCCTTCGCTAACAGGGCATGCAGTGGGGCTGATGTTACCTGGGGCAAGCTAAGCAGGTCCAGGCTTGGCTGTGTGTTAAATGGGAGACCTGCAAGGGAACCTCCCCCGTGTGTAACACAGGGAGGGGCTCAGGATGGGGAGCGCTCCCTGCTGAGGTCTGCTCTCCACTTAAAACATAGGTCAACCTAGCTATGGTGCTCAGGGGTGTGAGAAATTCACTTCCCCGCCCTTCCCCCAAACGACATAGATAAGCTGAGCTAAGCCCCAGTGTAGACACCCCTAGGGTGAGAGAGGAATTCTTCCGTTGCCCTTGTTACTGCCATGGGAAGGGGTGGCTTTACTACAGCGCTGGGAAAAACCTCTTCTGCCGTGACGAGGGTCCGCAGTGTGGGTGGAATGCACACGTGCCCTGAGTCAGTGCAGACGCCAGTGGCCCAGCATGGTGTTCTGGGGATCTGTGCTGCAGGGAGTGGGGGTTTCAGGAGGGGGCAGTGAGTGCAGATCGCAAGACTGCACCACAGTGCTAGGAGGCGCTTTGCCATCTTTCACGAGGCCCTGAGCTTGTCTACACAAACATTTAGTTCGCAGCACGCTGGGGGTGAGAACTTACCCCAGCCAGCCACGCTCTAAGATCTGGTCTGCACTACACACCGGTAACAGTGTAACCATGGCACTCGGGTGTGAACCACTCCCTCTGCCCCCCGAGTGACACAGCTATGCCGGCATAGACAGCGCTGTGTGGACGGCAGGGATGCTACCGCCTCTCATGGAAGTGGATTAACTATGCTGATGGGAGAAACTCTCTCCCGTCAGCATAGAGCAATTTCATTACAGCGCCAGCCACCGTGTTCTGAGCGTAGACCAGCCCGCCCCATCCCTGCTGGTGCCCACTAGACATTGGTTAGTGCGCGTTGATCCAGTCGTGTTTCAAAGAGCACTAGAGCAAAGCGCATTCATGAGCTGGTACTGCACATCACCTGGGTGCACAGGGACAGAGCGCACAGGCAGGCTGGGGGTTTGTGGGGGAGGGAGGCTCCCATCCTAGCTTGCTGCAAACTAAATGTTCATGTAGGCAAGACCTTAAGTCTTACCCTGTTCTGTGGTCTGTAAAGGCTTTACCCAGCCATGCCCCGGCCGTGTTTTATTCTAATTTTCCCCTGCGGCTTTAGACTCCAGCTCCTCCTCCTGCCAGTGCAAATCCTGCTGTGCAGCTGTTTAGCCATGCCCTCCCCCAGAGGCAGCCGCATTTCAACACTGCTACGCCTCATCCCGCAGCCTTTGTCCCCACACCCTGCTCTCCCAGGCCGGTACCTTTCCAACAGGTCCAGGCGCAGCTGGTGCCCATGAGGCAGGGTGATCAGCTCCAGACCCGAGCTCACCCCCATCGCCCGCTCCTGCTCCCTGGTCACCCCGGTGATCCTGCCAGCCTGGTGCAAGCAACAAACCAATGCAGGCGTGAGGATCCGAGACCTGCCGGGACAAAGGGACCCTCCTGCCGGTGGAGGGGAGCCAGATCACTGGGTCCCCCAAGGGGCCTGGGGTTTTTCTCATTACGCTAACGAGCCCCTGGATTCTCCGATCCCCCCATTCCACATTCACTGGGGAGCGAGCAGTGCCCCCAGCCAGGCTCAAGCAGGGCCATCCAAAGACGAGGGAGGGTAGCTAACCATCAGTCCATAAGTCACCCCCGACCCATCTCCAGGATCACTGTGCTGCAGGGAGTGGGGATCAATAGGGGGCGCTCTCCCCACCCAGTTACTTCTGACCCCAATGCCCCAGCAAAGCACTAGGGGGCGCTGTGCTACAAAGGAGCAGGGTGGGGGGCTCAGGAGGGGGCACTTGCCCCTCACAGACAGTGCCGACCCCAACCTGCTATAACTACCCGGAGCACTGGCCTGCTAAACCCAGGGTTGTGAGCTCAATCCTTGAGGGGGGCATGTAGGGATCTGGGGCAAAAAAATCAGTACTTGGTCCTGCTAGTGAAGGCAGGGGGCTGGACTCAATGACCTTTCGGGGTCCCTTCCAGCTCTGAGATCGGTATATCTCCGTGTATTATCTCCTGCTTCCTGTTCTCCAGGGCTGCTTCCCATCAGAGCTATGGGGCTCCTACCCATTCCCCTTAGGGTGGGAGTGGGGACAGTTCCACAGCTCCCGAGATTCCCTACACCCCTAAACAATTTCCCCCCCCCCAATATTTAACCCCTTCTGCCCACAGGCTGCAGCTTAGCTAAGCTGGCGTGTCTCAGACTCTGGGAAGGGCCAGTCCAATGGGCCCTCTTGGAGGAGGAGAGCCTGAGGACCATGGGTGGGGCTGGGGCATGAGAGGAGAGGAGCTCTCCTATTAATTGGGCTGGAGAGGCATGAGATGAGGCCACCAGCACAGGATAACAAGCCCCCCCCGGGGGACAGCGGAGGAGCCGCCATGCCTGGCTGAGGTACAAGTGCACACACCCCAGTGGCCAGTTTTTACCCCGAGGGTCCCATTGCATCCCCAGGGGGTCCTGGGGTCCAGGGCCATTAGAGGCAGGGGGTAATGCCACCCACCCATCCATGCTGATCGGGTTTAGTGTCTGGTTGCTGGGAGCCTGTGATATCCAGGTCAATGATCCTGTCTGGCCATAAATTCTATGGCTCTGTGGGATTTTCCACTAAAAGGATCTCAAAGCACTTTACAAAGATGCTGTGGTGCCTCACAACCAGCTCACCTCCCCACACCCCACTGCCCTGGAGGGCACTATCATTCCCCCCACTATACAGATGGGAAACTGAGGCACGGGGAAAGGAAGTGACTGGTCCATAGTTGCACAGTGAGTTAGCAACAGAGCTGGGATTGGAACCCAGGAGTCCTGGCACCCTGCCCCCCACCAACTATTAGACTCCAGTCCCCTCCCAGAGCTGGGGATAGAACCCAGGAGCCCTAGCTCCCAGTGTCTGCCCCTGCTCTAACCTCTACACCCCACTCCCCTCCCAGAGCGAGGGATAGAACCCAGGAACCCTAGCTCCCAGCTCCCCCTTACCAGACAGTCTATGTAGAGGATGTGCAGGGCCATGGTCCGGCAGTCATGTCGGTCGAAAAGGTCCTTGAGCCGTTTGAGGGCGCCGGGCTCCAAGGGTTTGTTGTCGTGGGGCAGGAGGAGCGAGTGGAAGCTGTGGGGCTGGAAGGAGGAGGCTGTCTCCAGTAGGGGGCGCACAAAGCCCTCCATCTCCTCCTCATAGTGGCGTGGCCGGGGGAGCGGCACCACCTCATCCTCGAGGAAGCCGAAGGCCGTGTCCGTGGCCCGGGCCCGGCCACGCCACTTCTCCTCGGTGTGCAGCCGAGCCACGTGGCTCCGCAGGCCGGCCGGGGCTTTGGGCACCAGCTCACAGTAGGTGCTGAGCTGCTCCTGGGAGGCGTCGCCCACCAGCATGGAGGGGGCCCGCAGGGGCTTGGGGGGAGCCTTGGAGTGCAGCTGCCCCTCCGAGCCGCTCAGCGCTGCACCCCCCTCGGGGTCCAGGCACCGGGGGGCGGTGGGTCGCAGCACGGGGTCGCTGCCAGTGCGGAAGACGGGCGAGGGGGGCGGGAGCTCACTCCGTTCCTGGGTGCCGACTGGAGCTTCCGGGCTGCCTGCAGAGGGAGATGGGACCATGTCAGAGGGGGGAGCGGAGCAGCCAGACACATGGACCCCACAGAGCCTGGTTCTGATCTCAGCCAGGACTGCTGGGAATCCGGAGTCGCTCCCCTAGGGACAGGGGAGTTACACCAGCGTGAAAACAGCGGGGTGGCAATCGGAGCTGTGGTGTTATGCAGCAGGGCCAGATCCCCCGGCTATAGCTCCACTGGAGTCAATGGAGAGATGCAAATTTACACCAGCTTGAGGATTATTTGGTGTATTATGGTAACGCCTGAGAACCCCTGTCATGGTCCAGAACCCTGTTGTGCTAGGTGCTGTACATTATCTATTAGATGTATTATGGTAGCACCTATGCGCCCTGCTCATGGACCAGGAGTGTGCTAGGCAGTACATTACACATAAGAACGGCCAGACTGGGTCAGACCAAAGGTCCATCTAGCCCAGTATCCTGTTCTCTGACAGTGGCCAATGCCAGGTGCCCCAGAGGGAACGAACAGCACAGGTAATCATCGAGTGATCCATGTCCTGTTGCCCATTGCTAACTTCTGGCAAACAGAGGCTAGGGACACCATTCCTGCCCATCCTGGCTAATAGCCATTGATGGATCTATCCTCCATTAACTTATCTAGCCCTTTTTTGAACCCTGTTATAGTCGTGGCCTTCACAACATCCTCTGGCAAGGAGTTCCACAAGTTGACTGTGTGCTGTGTGAAAAAATACTGCCTTTTGTTTGTTTTAAACCTGCTGCCTATTAAGGTGTCTATTAGATGTATTACAGTAGCACCTAGGAGCCCCGCTCGACGCACGTGCTAGGCACTGTACATTATCTATTAGGTATATTATGGTACCACCTGGGAGCATTGCACTTGGGAGCTGCACAAATCCTGTTACACCAGCGTCAATCCAGAGGAACTGCATTGAAGGTGGCAGCCAAACCAACCCCTGCCCTGTACCCCCCCCATGTCAGAAAGGGTTAATACCCCCCCAGCAGAGGTAGCCTTTGCCCTCCAGCCCCGGCTCCCACGCACCTGTCCGTAGGTTACTGTCTGACTGCGCTGTGTAGAGGGAGGGTCTCTGGCCCAGCTGATCCAGCCCGGTGGGGTGGCTCCCACTCCTGTCTTTCACTCTGCAGGGAGAAGCGGTGACACCGTGAGCCCCAGGCCGCTGCAGACCCCGAAGCTGCAAAGGGCCCACGCCCAGAATGAAGGGGATGCCGGAGTAATGGGCCTGGCTGGCAGATCTGGGATCCTGCCCTCTGCGCAGGGGCTGGGCTGCTCCACGGAACGTGATCATTTGTGGGGAAGCCAGTTTGGAGCCCGATTCGCTGGTGTGAATCAGACACAGCACCAGGGACCAGCGTTTCAGACCCAACCCACAGTGCGGGGGCAGTTTGGCAGACACGGGGTTAATAACCAGGGCAGCCCCTTTCCCCCTGGCTTCGGAACCCGCTTAGCAAGGAATTGAGCATCACAACCCATCCCCAGATGAGAGGATCAGAAGACCCACTTCACTGATGGTGAAACTGAGGCACAGAAAGGGGAATGGGCTTCCCCCGAGGTCACATTGTGACTCTATGGTACAGCGGGAACAGAACCACAGGAGTCTTGACGCTGAGTCCTCCCTGCTCAAACCCACCAGACCCCCAACTCCCCTCCCAGGGGCTGGGAACCAAACCCAGGCATCCTGACTCCCAGCCTGTCCCCCGCTCTAACCACTAGACCCCACTTCCTTCCCAGAATTGGGCAGAGAACCCAGGAGTCCAGACACCCAGCCCCAGCTCTAATCAGGGCCATTTCCCATCCCAGCGCTCACCGGAGCAGGTTCCCGTCTGTCACCCTCTCCCCAGCGGTGAGTCTGCGGAGGCTGAGTCTGCGGGGAGCCGCGTCCCCCTTGGCCGGCTCATGCCTGTCCAGACAGAGCCGGCCAGTGGCCCCGTAGCGCTCCTGCAGCCAGCGCAGCGGCACGTCCCGGTTGATGGGCTGGGAGATCACAGCGCCCGAGGTCTCTGAGACAGGTGTGCGGTTGCCCACGTAGAAGCGCACCAGGGCTGGCACGTTGTCAAACTGGTCCTGCTCGAACTGGAAGAGGGTGCGGGAGTAGCCCAGGCGAGGGCGCAGCACCACCCGGATGATCTTGAAGTGCAGGGTCTGGCCCTGCCAGCGGCATGACAGCACGTAGTCCCCCTGGCTGGAGCCTGAGTCCCGGATCAGGAAATCCCCGTCCTCCCCTAGCAGGGACTCGGCCTCCTGGGGAGACAAGGGCTGTTCATGAGTAGAGATGGCAGGCAGCAGGACTAGTGGTTAGAGCAGGGAGGGGGAGTCAGGACTCCTGGGTTCCATTTCCACCTCTGGGAGGGGAGTGGGGTCTAGTGGTTAGAGCAGGGAGGGGGCTGGGAGTCAGGACTCCTGGGCTCCATTTCCACCTCTGGGAGGGGAGTGGTGTCTAGTGGTTAGAGCAGGGAGGGGGCTGAGAGTCAGGCTCTGTCACTGACTTTCTGTGTGGCCTTGGCCAAGTCACTTCTCTTCCCTGCACCTCTGGCTTCCTCTCCGTAAAACAGGGACACCGAGCCTCCCAGGTAGCGGGACTGAGCTCCATGGGGCAGGGCCTCTCTCTGGATCTATGCAGCATCCAGGGCAATGAGGCGTGACCTCAGCTGGGGCCTCTGGGCACTACCATAATACACCTAATAGACTGGAATCATGGGTACCTCCCGTGGCAGGCAGCCGTGGTACCACGCATGGCTCCGCAGCTCGTCTGTGCTGAGCTTCAGCTCCTCCTCCAGCTCCTTCCTGAGCGTCTCCTTGGCCAAGTCCATGGTCACCTCGGCTTAGGCCTCCTGGGTGGCGAAAGGTCAAAAGTCAGCAGCAACATCTTCCTCCCAGCAACTGGTTTCGTGCCCCCACCCTCCCGGACTCTGATCACCCAGCCTATACCCCCTAGACCCACGCAGCCTGACCTGTCTCCGGCCTCTGACCTCAGGACAGGGCAGTTTCCTACCAGGGTCAGAGAGCAGAGAAGGATCCTCCTCCCCTCCCCCTGCCCTCAGGACTTTGCCCCCCACTCCTGCTGGTCATCCACTAACCCCTTCTCTGCCTGATCCTTTAGCACAACAGGCGCTAGTCATTCCATAGGGCTGAATCAGCATGGCCCGGTGCCAATGGGAACCCCAAAGCGCAGGCCTGCCGGGTCGCCGCCGGTGCCAGCGCCACTTTCACATCCCCAGTATGCATTACAACAGCACCCAGAGCCTTCAGCCGAGATCGGGAGCCACCGTGCCAGGCGCTGCACAGACACACAGCGAGAGACAGGCCCTGGCCCCAGCTGAGATCCGGGCCCGTTGTGCCAGGCGCTGCACAGACACACAGCGAGAGACAGGTCCTGCCCCAGCTGAGATCCGGGCCCCATTGTGCTGGGAACTGCACGGTCACGCACAGAGAGAGACAGCTCCTGCCCCAGCTGAGATCAGGCCCCGTTGTGCCGGGCGCTGCACGGTCACACACAGAGAGACAGCCCCCGCCCCAGCTGACATCTGGGCCCCATTGTGCCAGGCGCTGCAGACAATGAGAAATAGACAAAATGGTGAAATACAGGCTAACAATCCTTCCTCTCACTTTCTCTCCTTAGACTGTGAGCTCTTCAGGGCAGAGATGGTCTCCCTCTGCCTGAGCAGCACCCAGCATGGGAGGGGCACCCCCAATCTCAACTGGGGCCTGTGCAGCACCCAGCCCAATGGCCAGGGGGCAGGAGGAGTCGATCCCAGTTGGGGCCTCGAGACCAGGAGTTCTCAATCCTTTTCTTTCTGCAGCCTCCCCAACACGCTACAGAAACACCATGGCTCTGCTGTGCCACAACAACTGATGTTCAGCATCTAAAAGCGAGGCCGGCGTTATGGGGCAGCAAGCAGGTGGCAGGGCTTGGGGCCCTGAGCTGCAGTCCTGTGCGGCAGGGCTTTGGCTTTCTGCCCTGGGCCCTAGCAAGTCTTGGCAGACCCCCTGAAGCCTGCATGCAGCCCCCCTAAGGGGCCCCAGACCCCAGGGTGAGAACAACTGCTCCAGACTCGACTGTAATGTTAGTGCCAGTGGCTTTGTGGGTGACGCTGTGCAAGGAGGCTGAGGAAGAGGGGAAGGCGATACGAAGAGGGAGCGGAAAGAGCAAAGTGCCAAAAGCAGCCGTGGCATGTAACCCTCTCGGATCCCGTTACCCTGCGAGGAGCCTGCCTGTTCACCTGGCTCCAAAGGAGTCTAGTCCTCGGGATCAGATCCTCCTGTCCCAACGGTGGCTCCTCCGGACTGTCTGCTTGGGGCGGGTTCCTTCCGGTTCACACAGCTCCTTGCCTAGGCAGGTTATCAGACACCGAGCACACCTTGGGATGCCTGGGTGCTGAGTCAGCGGCACTGGGAGCTCGCCAGCAGCCTGTGACCCCGGCAGGGCGGAAGAGTTCCAGCCCAGCGAGCAGGCCCTGTGGAGCAGCTCCAGCTGGCTGGCATGCAAGAGCCCTCAGCACAGGGGACAGGGCCATTCGATACGAGTCTGCACTCCTGCTTATGGAGGAGAGCGCACTGCAGGAGCTGGGGGGTTGCCCTGCAGCCAGCGTGCACCTCACAAGGTCGCTGCACCCTGGTTGTGTATGTGCCTCAGTTTCCCCTCCTCTTGCACCCTGGTGGCACTCAGCGACCACGCAGCTGGGAAGAGAATGTAGGAATCCTGCTCTCCAGGAATGCAGGAGTGCCTTGCCTGGCACTCTCCTTCCAGAGCTAGGACTCCTGGGTTCTAATCTAGTCTCCCCACCACACCAACCACTAGATCCCACTCCCCTCAGAGAGCCTTGTTGATTCACCTTACTGACCAGAAAGCGTTCACCTTCAGCCTTGGATCCAGGATCCCCATGGTCCTCTAGTCCTTTCCCAGGGCTTCGGTTACCCTCAGATCAGGATCCCCTGCTAGCCTTGCTCCTGGGCTCCTGCCCCAGCCCCCACAAGCAGCTACCCTGTGCAGAGCCCCCCTTCTCCTCCACCCATCCCAGACTGCCCCAGCCTCTTCTCAACCGACACGGACTGCAAGCTATTACTTACGGAGACCCCCAATAAGTCACATGTTTCTTCACAATTGTGGTTCCCAAAGTCAGAGGCTGCGCCTTGGGGCTCTCAGTCACACGATCTCTACACCACCTCCCCACAGCCAGCGCTCCTGCCCCACTCCCCACAGCACCCCCTGCTGGGAGAGGCCAGGGCTGGGGTAGCTGGGAGCTCCCCCGACAGCCAGCGCTCCTGCCCCACTCCCCACAGCGCCCCCTGCTGGAAGAGGCCAGGGCTGGGGTAGCTGGGAGCTCCCCCCACAGCTAGTGCTCCTGTCCCACTCCCCACAGCACCCCCTGCTGGAAGAGGCCAAGGTTGGGGTAGCTGGGAGCTCCCCCCACAGCCAATGCTCCTGCCCCACTCCCCACAGCGCCCCCTGCTGGAAGAGGCCAAGGCTGGGGTAGCTGGGAGCTCCCCCCACAGCCAGTGCTCCTGCCCCACTCCCCACAGCGCCCCCTGCTGGGAGAGGCCAGGACTGGGGTAGCCTACATTTCCTACAGTGGTACTTCTACAACAGAGGCGGCAGAGGGATCCCAAATTCCGTGGGTCACAAACTGAGACTCTGAGCTCCCTGTGCTGCTGCCATGTGGCTCACCCAGCCCCCTTGGCCCCAAACACCGTCCTTCCCTGTGGCCTGGGTGTGTCTCTGTATTCCGGCACCGCACTGCCCAACCAGCTGCTTTGCTGCGATGGGAACCCTAGAGCAGTGGTTCCCAACTGGGGGGCCATGAGCAGGTTTCGGGGGGGCCGCCAAAACGAACCAGAGAGTGACCAGCGTTAGACTTGCTGGGGCCCAGGGCAGGAAGCTGAAGCCTGACCCCCACCACCTGGGGCTGAAGTCGAAGCCCAAGCAACTTAGCTTCATGGGGGCCCCCTGTGGGGTTTCTGGCGCCCTAGGCAGAATTCAGGGAGCGGCATTTTGTGTGCTCCCCATGGGGCACGCGGGAGCTTCCGGTACCACTCCCATCGCGCTGCCGAAGAAGGACCCTCCGCCGAAATGCCGCAGGCAAGAGCAGCAGCCATTGAGCTGCTCAATTGCCTGCCGCTGTTTTCCGCGGCACGTCGGCAGAAGGTCCTTCTTTGGCGATGCGACGGGAGCAGAACCGGAAGCTCCCGTGCGCCCCGTGGGGAGCGCACAAAATGCTGCCCCCCGAATCCTGGCGCCCTAGGCGACTGCCTAGGGTCACCTAATGGAAGCGCCGGCCCTGTGTGGGGCCCTGGGCAATTACCCTGCTTGCTACCCCCTAACGCCGGCCCTGGCTTTTAATCTACTGGATATGCAGAAAAACAGATGTTGTGACACAGGGGGGCCATGGAATTTGGGCCATGGGGGTGGGGAGGGGGCTCAGAAAGATAAAGATTGAGAAGCCCTGCCTAAGCTTGGAGCATCGATGCACCCGCGGGTGCCACCCCAAGCTGGACAGGCCCTCTGCCCCCATTAGATGACATGATCCAGCCGTCACTTCCCAGGTCCCTGCCAATCTGGGCCGGGGGGAGATTCCTGCCCGACCCCAGATCTGCCGATCAGTTTGACCCTGAACAGGTGAGCAAGACCCACCAGCCGGACATCCAGAAAGAGGGTTTTCTGGACCTTCTCAGAGCACTTGGCCCCATGGTGTCTCATCTCCAGCTATGGGGTGCTGCAGCATGGGCCACCCGCCCAGCTCTGGTATCAGCCAAACTCTGCCTCCAGCCCTGAGCCCACTCAGCGGGGTTTTTGCAGCCGATGTCAACAGGTCTAGGATCAGGCCCTGAGAGTGGGCAGTGGTCTGTTCTCATGACTCCCAGCCCCATGCGTTAGCTACCCGACCATCCACACCACTCACATGTGGGACTGGGAGGGAGCATTTGCCCACCTGGGCACAAACATGGGGCACAGTGGACTGCAATTTAGGACCCCATGGTGCTTATTTGGACCCCAGGCTGTCCCTGCAGACCTAAAGGACAGTGACTCACCCCCTGGGCCATCATCCTGCAGATGCCAGGGTGCTCTGCCCCCCTGAATCTTGTCACTGGGTTCCCACAGGAGGGACACATGCCCATATGGACCGGGGCTCAGACCCACCCGTTCATTCAACACAGGTGCTGCTGAGCTGCCAAGGGTGGGCACCAGCTGCCCCAGACCTGTGCTGGAATCAGGGAGGCAAAGACCCCAAGAGGAATGATGTTCCAATGATCTGGGCCCTAGCCTAGGACTTAGGAAACCCAGGTTCTAATCCTTGCTCTGCCACAGACTCCCGGGGTGACCTTCAGCAAGTCTCGTAGCCTCTCCGAGCCTCAGTTTCCCCATTTGTACAATGGGGATACCAGCAGTGCCCTGCCTCAGATGGGAGGTTGGGAGGATAAATAAGACCGCAAAGGGCTTTGAGATCCGCTTATGAAAAGCACCGTGTAAGAGCGCTGATTATATCCCCTGCTCAGCCAGCCAGCCCTCTCCTTCCTTTGATCCTTGCGGCAGAGCTGCCAAGACAAAATTCCTGCCAAGGTCAGGGCCAGGCCCCCGTCTACAGAAAGGGCTGAGCCCTCTACACCACAGCCTGCCAGCGCAACTTCCCAGCTCTGTAGATCACAAGCCCAGATCAGAGGTGACCTCCCCCGTGGCTAATTCCCCTCTCTGTTAAAAATGTGATTCTTATTTGCAGCGTGAATTTGTCTGGCTTCGGCTTCCAGCCGCTGCATCTCTTCCTGCTAAATGTAACAGCTGCCTAGGATAGGTGCTTCTAGGCTGTGATCAAGTCACCTCTTAACCTTCTCTTGGATAAGTTAAACACATCAAGCTGCTTAATTCTCTCAGCGTCAGGCCAGTTTGAATCACTCACATCCAGGGATATAAGAATCTATGACTTACAGGCAACTCCGGGGTATCACGTGAGGGGATGCCCAGTCTGACGGGACATCCAGCCCTCTAGGACCGTTCACCACCAGGTTCGATAGCTCTCCACCCTCTAGAGCTCATGCCAAGCCCTCCACAGAGATGCTTCCTCCTAAAAGGAAATGAGATTCAGATCAGAAGTCTCCTGGGAAGAAACTGATTGGCAAGACAAGTGAGATGAAAGGCCCGGGCGGCTCCCAAGCTCTTCGGGCCCCCGGTGTCTTCATCAGCAAAGAATGAAAGAGACAGATAAAAAGTCACAGGGAGACACGGTACATGCTGGACCCCGATTGTTATCAGCTAAGCCAGGTGAGTGCACCAGCCATGCTCCACAGAGAATGGGGAGACACGGGGCCAGCGTCTGACCTCGGCTAGGGTGGTGCAAATCCAGAGTCACTCCAGTGACATCCATGGATTGATGCCATTGTCTGGATCGAATGCAACAGGGACTTTGGAGCAGGGTAGGGGATACTAGGCTTGCTGTGACAGATCAGACCAATGGGCCCATCAAGGGTGAGGCAATATGGAGCTGGATGGGTCCATTGAGCTGATCCAGGGTGGGGTGGGCAGGATACCGGGCTAGATGGGCCCATTGGCCTGACCTGGCACTATGGTGTGGGCGGGGAGGGAGGAGGCAGGATACTGGGTTAGATGGGCCCATTGGCCTGACCTGGCACCATGGTGTGGGCGGAGAGGGAGGAGGTGGGATACCGGGCTTGATGGGCCCATTGGTCTGATCCTGCAGGACAGTCCCTATGTCCCAGCCCCTGAACTCCATGTCACTAGGTGAGCGGCAATGCAGGGGCCTTGTGATGCTGTAATTTTCCTGGCTCTCACCACCCTGCTAATCCCCCGGCGCAGCTCCATTGGACGGGAGCTGCAGGCCCGGCTCAGGACATGGCCCTGGCCCTGTGGCTCCATCCCTGGGAACAATAGAATCATAGACTATCAGGGTTGGAAGGGACCTCAGGAGGTCATCTAGTCCAACCCCCTGCTCAAAGCAGGACCAATCCCCAACTAAACCAGACACAAAGGGCTGGGCGGCCGCACAATGGGGAGGAAATCCTCCGCCCTGGCGTGCTTCCCCCCAGCCATCACAGGCCCAGTTTGTTGGAACAACACCAATCCTGAGGCAGGCGCAGGGATTGGATCCTCCTCCCACACTCTCCGGGAATCTCAGCTGGTGTAAATCAGCCACGACTCCAAAGGAGCAGAGCCAGCTTACACCAGCCAGGGATCTGGCCCCATTAACTCCAGCAGAGCAACACCCATTTACATGGGGGCAAACGGAAAACTGGCAAAGGGAATGGACACCAACAACTGGACAACGAAGCCAGTGCGACCGCAGGGGAAGGAAGCCCGTCACCCAAAATTAGTGACGCAACACATGTGTTCATTCTGATCAGCCACAGCCCACTGGGCGCAGGCTGGGTCAGGGCTCTGTGGGCACCGCATGCCCCTGACCACAGCATAGGCTGGCCACGTGCTGATTTCAGATATTCCAGGGTAAATCCAGGGTCCCCCTCCGACTGCCACAGGGTCAAGGCTGAACCAGGCCCTAGACCCCTCGCAGACAGATCATCGCACAACCAAAGCCCCTCTTCCAAGGGCTAGATTAGGGGGGTTGTGCTTTTAACCCAGCTGTAAGGTGTGTGTGTGTGTGTTGGGGGTTACCAGCAAACCAAGGGGGCTGGGGTGGGGGCAGGGTATGCAGGGGATTTAGGGAGAGCTCCAGTCTCTCTCTGGGGAAAGAATCTGAAAAATGGCGTGGGGAACAGAGATAAGATTCCCTGTAGGCTGGGGGGGGGGGATGCCTTTGCTAACATGCTTCCCCAAAACAAAGCTCCCCCGTCCCTGTAACTGGGTACCCCATCAGGGCAGAAGCCAGTGGGAACGTCTCCCATCTCACTGCCAGGGCAGGGGTCCCCAGAATAGATCCCCTCCACATCCTGTCCACCTCCTATAGGGCAGGACTCCCCCACCCTCAGATCTCAGCTCCCAGGCAGTCCCCCACCCCGATCTGGCTCATTTCCTTTCCTATAGGGCAGGGTCCCCACCCAGATCTCACCTCCAGAAACCCCCCTCATCTGGATCTCCTATGGGCAGGGTCACCCCCCTAAGTCTCACCTCCCGGGCAGTCCCGCACCCCGATCTGGCTCATTTCCTTTCCTATAGCGCAGGGTCCCCACCCTGATCTCACCTCCAGGATACCCCGCCCCCGGATTCTAGCTGGTCCCCAAGACAGAAGCAACCCCGCTGGAGATCCCCCCCCGCAGGGCTCCCCCTTCCCGCCCCCCACCCCCAGACAGGGCAGGCGCAGGGGTGAGCGTCTCCCCCGTACCTGAGCTGCTGGGGCGCAGCGCTGCGTTTCGGGGTCCCGTGCGCTGCTCCGGCTCCCTCCAGCCCCGGCAGGTCCCCGGCAGCCCCGGGCTCTCCGCTCTCCCCATTCCGCACATTCCAGCGCCCGGCAGCGGCTCCGCCCAGGCCCCGGACCCACCCCCGGGAGCAGAGCCCGGGACCAGGCAGGGGTTGCGAGCAATGGTGAGGGGCTGGGGGGTGACGATGTGAAGTGGTGAACGCTTGTGAGTCTGGGTGTGAAGCGGAGTGTATCCCTGTGGCTGTGAGTTGGGTTGTGTGCTCTGGGGGTGAGTTTGAGGGTATCACTGTGAGATTGTGTTGCTGAGTTTGGTGCATTCTGGGTGTGAGTTTGAATGTATCTGTGTGACTGTGAGTTGGATTGGGAGTGATAGTAAGCGATGTATTTGTGTGACTGTGAGTTGGGTTGTGTGTTCTGGAGTGAGTTTCAGTGTATCACTGTGAGATTGTGTTGCTGAGTTTCGTGTATTCTGGGTATGTTAGTGGGTGTGAGTTTGTATCTGTGTGACTGAAGTTGGTGAGTCGGGTTGTGTATTCTGGGTGTGATAGTGGATGTAAGTTTGAGTGTGAAAGTTTGAGTGTGAGAAGGTGAGTCCGCTTGTGTGTTTTGGGTGTGAGCTGGAGTTTATATGACTGAGTTTGTGCGTTGCTGAGTCGGGTTGTGTATTCTAGGTGTGTTAGTGAGTGTGAGTTTGAATGTTTCTGTGTGTAAGTTGGGTTGTGTGCTCTGGGTGTGATAGTGGGTGTGAGTTTGAGTGTATCTCTGTGACTGAGATGGTGAGTCTGGTTGTGTGTTTTGGGTGTGAGTTTGAAGTGTATGAGTGTGAGCTAGTATGTTTGTGAGTCTGATTTCTGGATGTAAATTGGTGTAATGGCACGTTAGTGTCTTTGGGTAGGCTTATGGGTGTCACCTGAGTCGTCTTTGTGAGTCTGTGTTTCGAGTGTGCCTGGCTGCGAGTGTGTTTGTGTAGCCTTGAAGGTGTGAGAAGTGTGTTTGAGAGCCTGTGTGATTGAGGTATTGTGAGTCCGACTGTGGAGGGGCAGCTGGTATGTTGTGTGTAAATAAGTGTGCGGGGGTGAGGTGTAAGCACAGCCGTGGTGAGGGTTGCTGTTTGTGCAGCAGATGTGACCACTCCTCTAAGATTGTTGCTGTGAATGTGACTGTGGGTTGGTGTCAGCTTGAGTGTGAATGTGCGTGCTGGTGTACGAAACACCTCCCGTCACCAGGGCCTTGTGCACAGTCCCCCTCGGCTCCATCCCAAGCTGCCTGTTGCCGTGTGTCAGCCAGAACTGCTTCCCATCCTCTGCTTCAATGGGCTCCTTGTATCAACCCCTCTCATCTATTGCGCCCCCTGCCACCATGCTGCAGCACAGCGCCCCCTACTGAGAGCGCCCCCTACTGAGCCGTCACCCTGCAGCACAGCGCCCCCTACTGAGAGTGCCCCCTACTGAGCCGTCACCCTGCAGCACAGCACCCCCTGCCACCTGGCTATGGAGTGGGATCAGAACTGATTCGGAGGGGAGAACCCCCTTGAATGAACCAGCCACCCACTTTACTCCCTGCAGCACAGCACCCCCTAGTGCCACTCTAGGGTAGCGGGGTCAGCATTGATTCAGAAGGGAGAGCGCCCCCTACTGTACCACTCTCACCACTCTCTTTAGTGCAAGGCTCCCTGTCCAAGGTCGGACCTGGCCCGACCTTGCTTGGGGGATCAGATCATGGCCTTATAAAGGGGGTTTTCCTTTATAAAAGACTCTGGAAGTAGGGGCCCAGCAAGGATCGAAGCAGGAACAACGCGCCAGATGGCTGGTGGCAGCTGGGGACGGAAGGAGTGGGTTGACTTTTCCAGCAAGTTTCTTGGACAGGTGGGGGGTGCTTGCTGACAGATTTCCCTGCTGTTACCATGACTGTGTCAGCCTGGAACAAAGCTGAGGCAGAGAGAGGCTGGCTGAATCAGGCTGAATCTCATCTCAGCAGCACCGGGCCTGGTTCCTTGTTTGGGGCCATGAGTAATGTCTGTGTCGGGAAGGATGACGCTGTCACTATTAGATCACCTGGGGGCTGCAATCTCCAGCCTTGACCTGGGGACCAACTCCCTAGCTGGTGTAAATTAGCTGAACTCCAATTCAATGCTGCACATACACCCAGTCCCTGCCCCAAAGGGTTCCCCTTCCAAACAGACAAAGGGAGGGGAAACTGAGGCACAGAGAGGGGCGTGACTTGCTCAAGGCCACCTAGCAGGGCAGCAGGAGAGGCAGGATTAGAACCCAGGGGTTCTCAGTCCCTAGACCATGCCCTAGCCACTGGACCCCACTGCCTCTCACATGCCAGAGAATGTTGTTATTTATTAAATAGTAGCAGACAGTACGAACACAGAAAATGTTGGGTCCACTCTGAAGGGCTTCTGATTCAAGTAGACAAAACAGAAAAGAAAGAGGAAGTGTGGTCCAGTGGTTAGAGCACTAACCTGGGGTATAAGGTAGACTGGCTTCAATTTCTTGCTCTGTTACAGGCTTTGTCTGCAGCTTTGGCAAAGCTGTTTCTGCCCACCCCTTTTTCTATCGTGAGCGTGTATGTGCAACTGTGCCTCAGTTTCCCCAACTGTGAAACTGACACAAAAGTCCTTTCCTGCCTCATGTATGGTGAGGTATATGGTAATAGAGTGGGTGAGCCAAATGAGATGGGTGGGGGCAGGGAAGTTGGTTTTACAGGAATACATGGATGGGCCCGATCCTTGACCAATCAGGAGCAGTGGTTGCAGCGTGCCTGGCTTGTTATCAGGTTCAGCATGGCAGATGTGAGCTATGAGGAGTTTCACGGATTTTGAGCTGGAGCTTAGGAATTGAAGGTCTCCACTGCGGCTACTGGTTTTATGTGGGAAGTGCTCAGGCATTATGGTGATGGAAGGCAGAAGAGATCCCTAAGCTCGCAAGATTGCTTTCCCCACTCCTAAGGGGTAAGAGAAAGAAGCAGGGACATACTTGTTGGAGAAGCAGAGATAAATAACTGCCCTGCGGGATAGTTCATTTGCCAATTAATCCAGTATTTAACATTTATTTCCCCTTGTTTTCTCCAGGCTCTGGAGTTGCTGAGTGAGAAGTTGACCCCATCAGGCTGGGACATTCTCCAGTGATGACTCATCAACCTACCAACCGAGCAGGTGCTCTGATGGGGAACTCTGAGCTGGGTGACTGGACAGGAAATGACCTGGCATTGAGATTGGTTTAACATCAGCTCCAAACCCACGACCACAAATGTGGTGACTTGATCACGCTGGGTAAGTTCCCTCACAGGCAGCACAGAAACTGATGGCTAGACGGGACTTCTGGACATGTTTCAATTAGAAAATAGGGCATGTATTTTAACAGTGATGTGAATACCCATTGGAACAGACTCCCAAGGGAAGGGGCAGTTTCTCCAGCTCTGATGTCTTCGGATCCAGACTGGATGCCTTTCTAGAAAACATGCTTTAGCCAAACACGGATGCTGCACACACCTCGACAGAGATCAGGGTCATTGTTGTGCCAGGCGTTGCATGGACCCCGACCGAGATCAGGGCCCCCATTGTGCCAGGTGCTGCGCAGACACATAGTGAGAGACAATTCCTGCCCTCACAACTAAAGAACTAAAACTTTTTTGGGTCAAAAAATTGGAATTTTTGTGGGTTTTTGAAAAAATTTGAGAAAATGAGCTTTAAAAAAAATGGTGAAACATAGCATCAGTTTCCAAACAGTTCACATGGCTATAGATCAGCGGCTTTTAACTTCTTTTAAATTTGTGGACCCATAAAATTTTCAAAAGCTGGTTCTGGACCCTTTTTGAAATCTTACACGTAGTCCATGGATCTGCAGGGGTCCAAGGACCACAAGTTGAAAACCACAGCTATAAAGCAGTGGCTCTCAACCTTTCCAGGCTACTGTACCCCTTCCAGGAGTCTGATTTATCTTGTGTACCCCAAGTTTCACCTCACTTAAACACTTGCTTACAAAATCAGACATAAAAATACAAAATGGTCTCAAGTTGCAGTGGGGGAGGTTTAGGTTGGATATTAGGAAAAAAAAATTCACTAGGAGAGCAGAGCACTGGAATGGGTTACCTAGGGAGGTGGTGGAATCTCCTTCCTTAGAGGTTTTTAAGGTCAGGCTTGACAAAGCCCTGGCTGGGATGATTTATTGAGGGAGTGGTCCCGCCTTGAGCAGGGGGTTGGACCAGATGATCTCCTGAGGTCCCTTCCAACCCTGATATTCTCTGATTCTAGAAGTGTCCCAGCACAGTATTACAATACTGACAAATTGCTGCCTCTCTCATTTTTACCATACAATTATAAAATAAATCAATTGGAATATAAATATTGTACTTACATTTCAGTGTTTAGTACATGGAGCAGTATAAACAAGTCATTGTATGAAATCGTGGTTTGTCCGGACTTCGCTAGTGCTTTTATGTAGCCTGTTGATGTACTCCCTGGAAGACCCCTGTGTACCCTCAGGGGTACACGTACCTCTGGTTGAGAACCACTGCTATAGACAACCAGAGTCTGGGTTGTTAATGGGAATAGATGAATCGGTGAATATGGGGATAGATTGATACTGTCCCTCTCTCCCCATACTCCACCCCGAGGATACAATCTGGATACAATCCTTTAGTCTAGGTAGAGGGTTAGATCCCAGCTGTGTGGGTGTGAAAGGCCAGGCACCCCTAGGGTTATGTCTACACTGACTCAGGTTTGAAACCAAATCCGCCTACGGACCACCAGCAAATCTGTCTGCAAGCGCTGCCTCCTCTGCTGCAAAATGTGGAGAAGAGTGACCCCTAGTGGAAACGTCGGGCAAACAGGTGGCAGCACAGGAATTTAAAGGAAGAAGGTGGGAGGAGGAGATAGGATTGGAAGAGCTGCTAGGAATTTTCAGGTGGGGGGGATTAGTGGATGGAGACTGCTCTAGGCTCGGTACAGAGGCTGACCCACCCAGGGCATCTCACTGTAGATACCAGCTCCCTGACCTGCCCCCTCCCATGATCTCCCCAGAAAAGCACACTCACCTGTTGCTTATACTGCTCAGATTGCTGGCTGTGTCTCTGCTTCTTGTCGCTCCCTCCAGCTGTGCTCGATGGGAACTGATTTGCCTTCTGAGGGGGAAACATGCCACAGAGAACGGCTCCTGCCCTTCTTATGACAGAAACAGGGAGTTGCTTCTATTAAGTCTGCTGGTGACTTCCTGGCTGATCTTTGGCATATCACGCCCTTGCTCTGTGCCTTGGTTTCCCCACCCTGTGAAACAGGGATCATACTGACCTGCCTGCCACATGATGCATGTGTGTCAAAGAGACAGCAAGAGCACACTGCCTCGTCCTATAGAGAAGATAAAGTGTCTACTACTAGCCCAAGCAGAGGAGGTTTTCCCTTAGCCGAGGGGACAAAAGTCTTTGGGAGCAGAGCAGTGCGCACATAGCTCCCCAAGCTATGTGTGCACAGGAACTAACTATGTCTTTTTTCCCCAGGAGGTGCTTTTAAAAGGGGCCTGTCTCCTCTGCCAGCTCTTATCCTGCTCACCAGAGCAGCTTTCTCTGATGCCCCTGGAGGGAGGGGCACCCTTCCCTTGCAGCTCCTCGCCTGCTCCACCCCAGCCCCCACATGGGCTCCCTTGCTCTGTGGTTTGGTGTTGTCAGTTGCAAAAGAGGAAGCTGTCGCTCTCAGGCATCGGTTTCCCAGACACGAGGAGGAGGCGGAGGCAGCAGAAGCAGCCAGCAGCCGGCCAGCGAGGACGCTCAGTCAGGGAGATGGAGCTGTGGAAGCAATGCGCCAGCTGGCTGATCCAATGCCGGGTGCTGCCCCCCAACCACCGGGTGACCTGGCCCAGTGCCCAGGTGTGCGAACTGGCTCAGGCCCTGCGTGACGGCGTCCTGCTCTGCCAGCTTCTCAACAACCTAATGCCCCATGCCGTCAACCTGCGGGAGATCAACCTGCGGCCCCAGATGTCCCAGGTGGGTGAGCGGGAGAATTGGGGGCGGAATGGGGCTGGGCATCCTCCAGCCTCCCGGCAGCTAAGGTGTTAATCTGGGAGCTGAGCTGGAGACTTATGGGATCCAGCTGGCAGTGAAGAGGTTAATGTCCATGAGGAGGGGGAGTTTATGGCATCAAACTGGTAACTAAGGAGTAAATGTCAAAGGGGAGGGCAAGGCTTATGGGGGCTCACTGGCAGCTTGGGGGTTAATATCCACCAAAAAAAGGGGAGGGATTGAGACCCAGTTGGCAATTAAAGGGTTAATAGTAGTGTGTGTGTGTGTGTGTGTGTGTGTGTGTGTCTGGGGGTGGGGAGTTGCTGGGCCAGCTGGCAGCCAAATGGTTAACAGCAGAGTGGTGGGTGGTTATGGGCCCCAGTTGACAGCTAAGAGGTTAACACGGAACTGGGGAGTCTTACAGGCTTCCTCACCTGGCAGCTAAGCGGTTAACAGGAAGGTGGGTGGTGGGGTAGGAGGGAGCTTGCAGGCGTTTCTGTCTTGGGGGTGGAGAGGAAATGGGATCCAGTGGGGGGGGAGCAGGTACCAGCAATGAACCCTTCATCCGCTAAGGGGTTAACAGTGGGGCTGGCTTTGGCGGGGCTGAGATGGGCCCTGGGGTGGCACGCAGGAATGCAGCCCCTGGAGCAGGGCCAGGGCACCGGGGCAGCTCCCCTGGGGTTGGGGCGCAGGCAGGAGGGTGAACACTGGTGGGGTGGGGGCTGACAAGCCCTGTTGAGCAGGAGGGTGGGAGTCACAGCCACAAAGCCCCTGGTGGGGAGACTGAGCAGGCCCCGGCTCTGTAGAGGACAGACAGTCGCAGGAAGGGACCAAGAGAGGGATGCCCAGCTGTGGAGCTGTTCCTGGAATTGGGGGGTGCCAGGCTTGGTGGGCCCTAAGCTGGGGCAATGGATAGGCCCTTATTTTTGGGGCTTGGTGTGAGACTCAACATGGGCAGAATTGGAGCCTTTCATAACACGCCAATGGCAGCAAGGAAAAGAACCCAGGAGTCCGGACTCCCAGCCTTCCCGGTCCAGTCCACTAGACCTCACTACTTTCCCAGCACTGGGTGTAGGACCCAGGAGTCCTGACTCCGAGCCCCCCCTCCTCATTCTAACCCCTAGACCCTGCTCCCCTCCTAGAACTGGAGACAGGGCCCAGGAGTCCTGACACTCAGACTTGTGCTTTAATAAGACTATGTCTCAAAGTGCATTTGAGCTTTAGAGCTGTATTAACCACCGTCCGGGTGAGTGCGTGCAGCGTGCATTTGGGGGTGGGGAACTGACGACAGGCCTGGGGAGCCCCGACCCCTGGATCCTCTTCCTGGCTCTGGGAAGGGAGTGGGGTCTAGTAGTTAGATCAGGGGAGGCTGGAAGTCGAGATTTCTGGGTTCCTTTCCCAGATCTCTCATTGTCCTGCTATTAGAGAGGCAAGGTGGGTGGGGTAATATTGGACCTACTTTTACAACAATTGTCCTGCTATGAAAGATGCTGGTGCAAATGGATCTTCAAGCTATGTCTACACTCCAGTTTTCCCGGCATAGTCCTCCCAGTGTGGACTCTAAAGTCTGGTTTATACTGGGATAACTGCACCGGCAAACCCTCCGAGTATAAAAACAACAAGGAGTCCAGTGACACCTTAAAGACTAACAAACAGTTAGTATTGACACAGCCTATGGCAAAGCGTCCTTCCATCAGTATCACTTCTACTGTACAACCAAATAAGTGATATCGGCACAGGCACTTCTAGGCCGCTATAATAGCAGTTACAATAACTTTTGCTGGAATGGGGATGTCACATCCCTAAGCAACTTTATTATACTGGCAACATTTTTAACAAGGGCTTTTGCTGGCCTAGCTGATGTTGGTTCCCTGGCCCTCTTCTCCTGGTATAGCCACGTCCCTACGAACTAGAGCGTAGCTGGGCCGGTAAAAACCCACACCCCTAAATGATGTAGCTAGGCCCAAGTGTGTGAGATCCGGAAAGCGTAGCCAGGAGGTGAATTAAACCTCCATGAAGTCTGATCTAGGCCCAAGGGAAATCTGATCTAGGAAAGCCTGAATCGGGTGTATTGAGATAAGGCAAAAGTCAGGCTTGGTTTCCACCCTGACACATGCTCTGGGTCTGGTGGCGGCAGGGGGGGGGGCACTGATCGGTGCTGGCAGTGGCCTGGGTTTAGGATGGCAGGGCAGAATGGGCCAGCGTTTCTCTCACTGGTAAGACAGTGACTGTCTCTGGAAACGAGTCCTCGGGTGTCTCAGTCATTCTCATGTGACTGCGCGGGGAGACAAGAGAAGCAAATTGCTCTTCGTCTCTTACTCCTCGGAGACTCGAGGAAATAGGGAGGCTAGGGCAGGATCTGACTTACCCTGGTGTAAATCCAGCATGTCAAGGCACTTAACTCCAGATTTACACCAGATCAATAGGAAATGTGGGGGCTTGTGTTAGGTGAGCCTTTGCCTTTGTTAACTGAACTCTTCCTCTGGGCACCATATCTAGGGTGACAATCATATTGGAATCCTGCTTGGCAAGAAAGGCCTCGTGTCGTGCGTGGGAATAGGGGAGTCTCCCTTTAAATGGTCTGTGAATCCTTGAGTGGTGCTCACTGTGTTTGAGAAGCTGCCAGAAACCAGTCAGAGCAGGAGCGGGTATGTGGCCCACCCTGGCATGACTGTACGTTGCTGAGTCCCAATCGCAGTGTTTACTACCTGGGTTCTATGTGGGGCTGGGACCCAGGACTTCTGAGTTCTATTCCCAGCTCTTGGAGGAAGTCTGGGGAAGTGATCAGAGAAGCAGGACTAGGAATCAGGACTTCTGGGTTCTGGGAGGGAAGCAGGGGCTAGGGGTTGGAGCAGGCTGGCTGGGCGTTCTCCTGCATTCCCTCCCCTAGCTGGGACTAGAGAGAAGTGCGGGTGAGTGGCGCGAGGGGTGGGGAGGCTGGGACTTCTGTGTTCCATTTTGGACTCTACCACTGCTTCCGTCTGTGAAGCTGCTTCCCCTCCTGCCCCTCCGTTTCCCTATTTGCACAAATGGCAGATGGCGACATGGAACAGCTTTGGAAAGGCGCTATGTGGCAATGCCATCACCAGGTTTCAGGGTTGGCGACCGACTGGGGTCCGCAAGAACCACCTATTCCCTGGTTCTAGTGGACAGGATACCAGATTGGGAGGACGCTTGGGTGACCGTTCTCTCTCTGTGCCTCAGTTTCCTCCCTCTGGGGACGAGGATAAAGCTCTTTGAGATTTGCGGATAAGGAGTGCTGTGTGGTCACATCATTAGAAGCAGCCTGTAGGCTTCCCTTGCCTCAGGCATATCGGAGCAGGAATTTTCCCCAGGGCCGCCCAGAGGATTCAGGGGGCCTGGGGCAAAGCAATTTCAGGGGGCCCTTCCATAAACAAAAAGTTGCAATCCTACAGAATACTATATTCTTGTGGAGACCCCTACAGGGCCCGGGGCATGGGGCAAATTGCCCCACTTGCCCCCCACCCCTGGGGCAGCCCTGATTTTCCCCTGGGTCAAACTGGCTGGGATGTTGGCAGTTTTATGCCGTTCTGGCGGATCACCTGGGCATGTCTCACCTGCTCTGCCATCACAGGGGCCTCAGTTTCTCCTGGTCTCTCCGTGTGGTACAAAACAATTTCGTCTCTTGAGGGCTGAAACGCTTTGGTCTAACTAGAGTCGCCAGGCTCAGTATAGGGGTGTCTGGGTGGGATATAGTGGCCTGTACTCCCCAGGAGAGCAAACTAGGTGATCTAATGATGCCGTCTAGCCTTAAACTCTGTGAAACTGGGCTCAAGGGAGTGCTAGTCGATAGGAATTTGGCAGTCCATATATTCCCTGCCTGTCTCCCAATAGGAGTTCGGTCCTGAATAATACTCATCCCTAGCTCTCCCTTTTCATCGGTAGATCTCAAAGGAGGGTAAGCACCAGTATCCCTATTTTACAGGTAGGGAAACTGAGGCACAGAGCTGCCTGAGGTCACTTAGCCGTAGATCTGAGACTAGAACGCAGGTCTGTTGAGTCCCAGTCTACTGCTCCACCTACTGGGATCTACTGCCCCTAGGAACTGGCCCTGAAAAGATGTAATCTTGGCCCGGTGTTTAAAAACGACTTCCCCGTTGATTGGAGAACATGCTATAAACATCTCCCACGGTGTTTAGATAGTCAAATCCCGGATGAGGTTGCCATGTTACAGGGCTGTTCCTAGGGTGACCACAGACTGAACAATGGAACTAGGATGCCCCAGGCTCTCTCCCAAGGAGAGGAGCTTTAAGGAAGCTGGCAAGCAAATTATCTTGGTTGACACAGGTCATTGAGCTGGATGCCCCAGAGCTCAATGTGACAGTGGCTTGAACTGAAGAGCCAGCGTTCCCTAGCTGCCTCTCGAAATCCTCCTCCCCCTGCGGTTTTAATGCTCCCTCACTTCCCATCCTGGACTGTTGTGCACTGTGGCTCTGCCACCTGCTTCATCCCACTCCAGAGGTGGCTGCATTTCAGTGGTGGTGCGGGGGGGGGGGTGAGCCCCGTGCTCTGGGGCTGTAACAAGCTCGTGTTCTCTGTGGCTAAGGGCTGCCAGGAGATGGGTGCTGGGTTATACTGTGATTTCTGTAAGCGAAGCATGGCCAGGCCTTGGCCCTTGGATGGGAACTCCCAAGCGCTGTTGTGGGCAGGTTGCCACCTGACTTCAGGACTGACCCCCAGTGCACCGTCACTGGGGTGTTACACTTTTGGAGACCATCCAGAGTGTCCCTGGTGGTCGGAACAACCGAGGACTCAGCCATGATGACTATAAAGAGGATTCTGTATGGAGGCTGCTGGACACAGACCAACCCTGTGGTTCTTTCTTGGCCGCTGGTGTCATGTAATCCTGGTCTCGCAGCAGTGGAACGCCTGGCTGGCTCTGCTGTGTCCTTCCACCTGTTCTGAGGCTCTCACCGCTGCTATATGTCGGAGGTGCCTGTCACTGGGGGATTTTGGTCACTAAAGAGCCTAGGGTGATTTGCTCAAGGGTGTGAACCCTGGTGCTCTACCTGATTTCTAATCTCAGTTATTCCCTTCTGCCTCTCTAAATTACCTCCTTCATTTTCTGTCCGAGGCAGTGTTGCGCATTGCGGCTGTGCAGCTATTAAGCAGCTGTTGCATCCCACCCCAGAGGTGGCTGTGTTTCCGTAGTGGGTGAGCGATCCCTTGCGCGGTGTTGCTGCGTGCCATTGATCAGCTGCCACATCCCACCTCAGCGGCAGCTGCATTGCAGTGCCGGGTGAGCAATCAATGTGTACTATTGCTATTCAGCTATTAAGCAGCTGCTGCATCCCACCCCAGAAGTGGCTGCATTTCAACGCTGGCAGAGCGATCCCTTGCACAGTGTTGCTGTGTCCCACACCAGAGGGAGCTGCATTTCAGTGCTGGGTGAGCGATGCCTGCTCAGCATCCCCACGTGCCGTTGATCAGCTGCCATGTCCTACCCTAGAGGTGGCTGCATTTTAGTGGTGGCAAAGTGATCCTTGTCTAGTTTATAAAGTTCTCTGAGGTCTCATGGGATGGATGATGAGCTGTGTAAATTAGAGGTGGACCTGGACTTCAATGCAGTCCATGAACCGATATTCAGAGGGTGTTTGGCTCCAGCTCCAGGCGGGCTAGCTGCTCCATCGATGAGTGAACGCAGGCTTGGTTGAGAGTCTCTGGCCCCTTGGTTGCAGGGGAAGACGGGTGAGGGGGCAGCCAATCAGAGCTTTCTCAGGAGACATGAAACGTACCAGCCTCCCTGCACGTGTGTGTGACTGGGGCAGATGCAGAGAGAGCAAAGCTGTTTGTTTCACTGAAACCCTTCATTCTGCTGGGCTTGCACTCAAGTTCCTTCCTCAGTTCCGCTTGCGGGAGCTGCTCACTCTCACTGCTTCTCCCCAGAGCTGCCTTCCACGTTGCTCCCAGGTTGCCTTGGTGCAATTTTCAAAGGCGCCTACAGGACTTAGGTGCCTAAAGTCCCATTTTCAGAAGTAAACTGGGGTCTCAGGAGCCTAAGTATCATTGAAAGTCAATGGGACTTTGGCAACTAAATAGACCTGGGTGAAAAATATCGGCTGGGGCCTGTGCAGTACCCGGCACAATGGAGGCCCTGATCTCGGTCCGGGTCTGTGCAGTACCCGGCACAATGGGGCCCTGAACTCGGCCCGGGTCTGTGCAGTGCCTGGCACAATGGGGCCCTGAACTCGGCCCGGGTCTGTGCAGCGCCTGGCACAACGGGGCCCTGATCTCGGCCGGGGTCTGTGCAGCGCCTGGCACAACGGGGCCCTGATCTCGGCCGGGGTTTGTGCAGCGCCTGGCACAACGGGGCCCTGATCTCGGCCGGGGTTTGTGCAGCGCCTGGCACAACGGGGCCCTGATCTCGGCCGGGGTTTGTGCAGCGCCTGGCACAACGGGGCCCTGATCTCGGCCGGGGTTTGTGCAGCGCCTGGCACAACTGGGCCCTGATCTCGGCCGGGGTCTGTGCAGCACCTGGCACAACAGGGCCCTGATCTCAGCCGGGGTCTGTGCAGCTCCTGGCACAACGGGGCCCTGATCTCGGCCAGGGTCTGTGCAGCACATGGCACAATGGAGGCCCTGATCTTAGTCAGGGTCTGTGCAGTGCCTGGCACAATGGGGGACCCCAGTCTAGGTTGGGGCCTCTGGCTGCTACCATAATACACATAATATCCAGAATTGTAATAATTACTGGTGGTCACATAGTGAAAGGAGATTAAACTTCAGGATCTGAGACTATTTCTGAGACCAGGAGGAGCCCTAATGTGAGGGGCAGATTATTCCTCCTTGTCCCAGCCGGTGGAACTATCTGCCACAAGAACTAGAGACCATCTCCAAACCTCCCCACGTTCTCTGAACCATCTGGCACTGACCACTGTCAGGGAAAAGATCCTGCACTGCAAGTACCTCGGGTCTGACCCTATCCAGCAATCCCTATGTTCTAGTAATCTAGTCTGGCATCTCGTCCCCTGCTGCACTGAATCAGAGCAACGATCTAGCTAGTCTGGTGTGCTACCCACTGCCATATTATGTATTAGGTGCATTATGGTATTGCCTAGCAGCCCCTCTTGTGGATCAAGACCCCATGGTGCTAGGTGCTGTACGAACAGAACAAAAAGACAGTCCCTGCCCCAACCAGATCTGACCAATGGCCCATCTACTCCGGCACGGGGTCCAGAGAATGCACCAAAATAGTTTAAGTCCTTCCTGGAGGGATGTGACTGACAAGAAGTGATGGGGAACCGCCCCTCGTCCACTGGACCCCTCCCTGGTGGAGTCCACAAAAATCCATTCTCCCGCTGATCCTATTCAACATCTACATGTGGACCCGGTCAGACAACATGGACTTAAGTGCCAGCACTACGCAGATGTTGCCTATCCATCACCATGCACCGCCCACCCCCAAGTGACCCAGGGGCGGGACGAGGTCAGCTCATGGCTGAGGAACAGCTGAAGAGAAGCTGAACCTGAGCAAGACAGAGGTGATGCTAGAGGACGGAGGGAAGCCCGCTGAGGAGCGTGCAGCCAGCTGGCTAAGGGACTCCATCCCATCCCGCTGGACAAAGACGTGGCCTCAGTGACTCAGGTTTTCGTCACTGAACCACAGCCATGCGATAGACCTGGCATGAAGCCTTCAGTGCATGGGAAACTGCAGCTCACACAGTACTCTGCAGCATGCCTCCTCAGCAAGGCGGGCTCCCACGAGCTGATCACCCTGTCCGCTGCTCTCAGCACCAACTCCCGTAGAATAAAGAGTCAAGTTCAAGGGCTTGGTCTTTCTCTTCAAGCTTCTAAAGCTCTGGGATGAGGCCTGTGGGCAACATTTCTGCTGCTCAGGCCCCAAGGAACCAGCCACGGTCAGGGTAAAGCTGGTCTGTGCAGGAGACAGAGCCTCCTAATCCCAGCCGGTGGAACTACCTGCCACAAGAACTAGGGACCATTCCCAAACCTCCCCTTCCAAGCACCAGCCACACTTCTCTGATCTGCCTTCTCCAGTACAAACGCAGTGCGGTCCAAGCATATACAGCCAACCCCAGATGGGGCTTCACTGCAGAGCTAGCCCCTTGCGGGCACATGGGGGAAAGGGTGGGAGGGCCTTGGAGGACTAGAGAGGTTTTAACCTGCATCCACACTGCAAAGTGCAAGTGGCACTGGGCTTTAACCCGCCAGGCCAGCTGGGCAGGGTTTGTGTGTGGATGGAACCAGAAGGGGGATTGGGGGTCCAGGCTGCAAAGGCTGCCTCTGCAGTGAAGACCGGCCCTTCACCTGGGAACTTGCCTTGTACTCTGATTCCCTTTGGGGAGCATGCTCAGAGCCCTGCGGGGGCGTGGAGACCTCAGAGCTCTGGAGTTTTTGAAAGGGCAGCTACAGTCAGAGCAGGTGGTTTCCAGCTAGCACAAGGCCCCCGAGCCCCAGAGAAGCCTATCTCCAGAGCAGCCGCAGAGAGAGGAGATGGGTCTCTGCAGCTCAGACCCAGCCTGGCTAAGGTCAGACTTCGTGAGGAGAGCGGGACTCTGCACCGAGCACTTGAATCGCTAATGGCGAGGGAGGCAGCATCATGGTGCTGCTGGGACTTACCCCAAGGTTCAACTTGGCCCTGCTGCAACTCCATTAGCATCCTGCATCCGGGCTGCTCGTAGCCCACTGGTCGTCCCAGTGAGGCAGCTGGAGGCCCCGAGGGCTTGATTCTTGGTGATGCTAGGGGCCCTTTAGGCTGCTTTGGGAGTGTACAGCCCCCTCCCCCTGAGCATCCCCTCCACCCATGTTGGGGCCTCTCCACCCGGTGGATTTGGTGGAAGGGGAAGGCTCTGCTTCCGCAGGAGGTGGAGCAGTGGCATGGCTAGAGTGCTCCGTGCTGCAGCTGTTCTTTGCTTCCCAGGGGCCATTAAGGTAGAGCAGCCCTGAGGCTGCTCTAACTTGGATCAGAAGCCAGGCAGGGCCCAGAATATGGGGAGCACAAAGGTAGTTTAAGGACGCCCCCACCATTTCTACCCAAGGGAGGGGAGTGGGGCAACTGAGAATCAAGCGTGAGGGGTGGGGTCTAAGCTGGTGTAACTGACACCAATGATATAATGAACACTGGTGAGCCACTGGCTCAGACTCTGTCTGGATTCACTTACTGCTAAGCATGCACTCCAGGTAGCACAGCACCGACTGGATAGGTTTGATATGGGACATCCCCAGCCCAGGCTGCGCAGAGGCAGTCAGAGGCAAACACCAGCCCTGTTGTGCTCATTGGTTGCTCTCTGCGGCAGCCAATTTCCCCAGCGTGGGGTCGGGGGAGGAGGAAGCCGTTCTGATGGCTCTGCAGAGCTTCCTGTTTCCGGCCCAGCCCTCCCAGTCGTAAAGAGATGTGGCTGGCGCAAGGGAGCATGGCCCCTCAGTGGATCTTGCACCACCCAACCGGGCATCGCCAGTCCTGGTGCAGCCTCACCAGCCCCCATGCGGCCTCGCTCTGTCAGCCCCTAGGCAGCGTCCTCAGCCCCAGCATGGCATTGCCGGTCCGCATGCAGCGTTGTCGGCCTGGCTGTGACATTACCACGTCCCACGCAATGTTGCTGGCCCCATGTCTTCCAAAAAATACAGTGCAGCCCCATCCAAAAAAAATATCATGAGATTGGCTTTAAAATCCTGAGTTTTTAAATAATAAAAAAGGTGGAGGTTCTGTTTATGTGCCTTTTAGTGTTTGTGCCCTTTAGGTTTCATAGTTTCAAGCTTCAGATTGTGAGGTCTTTGGGGCCAGGGACCGTGTTTTCGCTCTGTGTATGTACAGCGCCAAGCACAATGAGGTCCTGGGTGATAGCTAAGTAAGGTACTTCGCTGGCCCCCATCACTGTCAGATATGAGCACCTCCCAGTCTTCAGTGCATTTATTCCAACATCCCATGAGACAGGGCAGTGCTATTATCTTTCGGATATAGATGGGGAAACTGAGGCGCAGAGAGATTGCGTGACCTGCCCATGGTCACCCAGGGAGTCTGGAGTGGAGCTAGGAATTGACCCTGTGTCTTCCAAATTGAACGTTAATTCCTTTGCCCCTGGATGAGCCTTCCTGTCTGGGATACACTGCTGGTGTTTACTGAATTAAGGTTTGCTTCTTCTCTCCTTGAACTGTCCCACGGATGTGAACTTTCCCAGGCTACAATCCCTCTCGACACCTCTGTCCATTAGTGCTCTGTTGAGTTCAGTGGAGTCAAACCAGAGATGAGTTTTGACCCACTGGATTCTTGCTTATGCTAAGATCATTCTGATTGCTCTGGCCCCTGAGAATCCTTCCAGTGCAGGGAGCCTCCAGTCCCTGGTGTTGGGAGTGGATTGGACTGTGGCTGTTCCCTATTTCCCTTGGGCCCGAATGGGGCAGAGCATGAGTTAGAGCAGCCCCGAGGTTGCTCTCACTGATGCCAGGAGCCCCAGTGTCCAGAGAATGCAAGGGAGTGCATGAAGCCGCTTAACCACTCCCACCTGGGCATTCCCCAAGCAGCAGAGCTGGTTCCTGTCACCCCAGGGTTGGGAGTGACATCTTGTTGCTCCGTTGAGTTGGGCCCGGTTACACTGATTTCAGCTTTGGAATCTTTGGTCTGTTCTAGCACCAGGGCCCCAGGTTTCCCCCAGAGCTGGGCGCATTCCAATCCGGGGTTCTGGGTCTGACATGCCCCCTCCCCCAGTTTCTCTTTTGAACTCGGGGTCCTTGAAATTTAGCAAGGAGATGAAAGCGAAACCAGGGAGTCGGGGGTATATTTGTGGCTGATGAGCTCAGCTTGTGGCTGGCTCTGTGGGTTTAGCTGGCCCAGTGACTCCGGGCTGTGAATGAACTAGCTGACGGGGCCTGTGAAGCTTCCAGTTACTGTAAATGGGGAGAGAAGGAGGGGGGAAGGAGGAAGTTTAGAGGAGATGAGGCAGGCAGGGGAAGGGGGAGCCGAAGGGGTGAGGAAAAGGAAGTAGGGGGAGGGGAGGGTAGAGGAAGAGGAAGGAGCGGGGGAGGGAATCCAGGGGTGGATGAGAGAACACAAGTGATTTTAAAGAGCAGAAGTGGCTCAGCTTCTGTGCCCCCCACCCCCGCCGGCCCGTGGAGTGGGGGGCCTGCAGCCAGGCATCCCTGTGAGAGACGGGGTGGAGCTAGGCCTTGCTTCTTGGCCCGAGTGTCCCCATCTCCTCAAACTGGAGACCCCCGCAAATGTGAGCGCCCACAAACCTCCTGGGTGTTTAAAATCAGAATTCCCCCACAGGCCAGGCCAAACACACGCCCCTTCTGTGATCCAGAGCCTGTGGGCACATCTTCACCAAAGATATCACAGGGCTTTCCCTTGCTCCGGCCCTCAGCCTGGGTCAGGCCCCAGAGGGCTAGGACATGGTTCCCTGCAAAAGTTTCCTCCCCCAGATTGGGTTGAAATCTTGAAAAACTTCACAAACTGATAATCCAGGTCTCCCTACCCTCCCCAGTTCAGGTCAATGGAAATATTTCAGTTTCAATCATTTTGAAATGTTTCATTTTGATTTAATCCCTTATTTGATTGAAAAGCAATTTTTTTTACTCTAATTTGTGTACATTTTTGAAGAAGAAACCAGAATTTTCCTTGAGAATTTTTTCATGTCGACACAGAACCTTTTGACAACTTCAGAACTTTTTTCAACATTTTTTTTTAAAGTCAAATACCTCTTTTGCTTGTTTTTCTTAGCAGAGATCATTGTCAAAACCAACCCTTTTCTGTGAAAAGTTTTGGTTTTGACTACGATGTATTTTGTCAGCGAAAAAACGTTCTCCTGAAAAGTTCCCGACCAGCTCTTGTCTCAAGCGATGTTAATATCATGGCCAACATTTTGACTGACACATTGAAGATAGACCTGGAAAGCTCCAGAGTGCAAAAAATCAGCTGCTGTAGCCTGAGCTAGCTCGTGCTATAATAGACTGTCATTCTCTGTGGATTAGGGACAGATTAGGATCTGTAATAACACACTGACAAGGGGGATTATCAGGAGCGGCGCCTGGGTTTTTGGTGCCCTAGGCAGGGGTCCTTCCGCGCTCCCGGTCTTCGGAGCAGTTCGGTGCCGGGTCCCAGAGCGAGTGAAGGACCCGCCGCAGAATTGCCGCTGAAAACCTGGAGAGCAGAAGGACCTCCCGCCACCGAATTGCCGCCCCCCAAATCCTGGTGCCCTAGGCGACCGCCTAGGTCGCCTAAATGGAAGTGCCAGCCCTGGGGATTATGCTATGATTTTTGGAAGCTAAGCATGACCAGATCTGGTTGGTCCTTGTGATGAGAGACTAGCGGGAGTACATTAAAGTATTTCCTCCCTGTAGCCTCTTCAGAACCAACACACAATCAGGGCTTCTCTCAGTGCTTGTTCCTTTCCTCATCTGAACAACATCAAAATATAAACTTCACCCTAAGCTTTCTCTTGAGCTTGACTGTTTGTTTCTTTTTATAAAACCTCCTCCGTTCCTAACCTTAATTCTCTCTGGGATGCACATGCCTTTTCATATTCCCATGTTGGAATTAATAGGGCCCATCTGGTCTGGCAGCAAGAGTGAATCAGCAGAAATAGTGCTGCATTTCTGAGCATGAGCTGTGAGGATGGTGCAAAAGTGATAAAATAGTTCCAACTCTCTGTGCAGGGACATGGCATTGGGGTGACTCAGCAAAAGTAGCTCCACCTCTTGGCATTGGGGTGAATTGGGAGAGATATTTCTCAGCATGGTCCTGGCATCAGGGTGTGTCAGCAGAAGTAGCCCTGCATCTCTGCGAAGGGTCTTGGTACTTGATAGCAGGACATTCAAACCTTTCAATACTCCTGAGCTGGTAATAAAAGGACCCACTTGTTTTGGCTGCCAGGGTGAATCAGGAGAAATAGCTCTACCTTCCACACACGGTTCCAACCCTTGATGCCCCTGGGCTATCCAGCTTTCCTTGTGTGCTTTGAAACATAATGCATATTTTTTTCACTTTTAACAATGCCACACACACACACACACACACACACAATTTGTTATGCAAACCTTAAACCTGGATCATTTGCCTAGAACAGCAAAAAGGCTGTTTTATGAATCTGTATTGCCAGGATCATTTCTGGAGGCTTTTATATCTTTGGGGTGAAGGCCATTCAAGGAGCAGCCATAGCAGTGGAGCTGATGTGATGAAGCACTGCAGCTGGATAGCTGCAAAGACAGTCCACCAGTAGATCTTCTCTCCTGATCTGCTGACCCTGACAACTTCCTGCCTGGGCTGCAGGGAGGTTGGATGGAGACCCTGTCAAAATTCCCAGCCTGGTCTCATGGCAGCCGTGCTGAGGCTTTAAAAAGCCTGTTGCATCATGGCTGAAATGTAAGATCTGTCCAAGTATGTGTCATAGGTCCCATTCTGCAACAGCCAGTGTGTGACCCTCCGCCTCAGTGGGGATGAACAGCAGAGGCAGGTATTTGGAGGAGCTGTTAGCCTTGGTGGTCTGGAATCTTTATATCTAGGTCTCTAATTCACTGGCGGAGGGTGAAGGAATGAAATTCATCACCATAGATTTTCAGATGAGGGTGGACCATTAGATCATCTAGTCTGCTCTCCTTCATAACACCCGGCCATCCACTGGTGACCTGTGTTGAGCTCCTAGTCAAACTGGAGCCAGATTTCCAAAGAGCTGGGCTCCCACTTAGGCACTGGACTCGGTGGCCAGGTTTTCAGCAGAGCTCAGCTCAAATCTCCGCTGAATCTCGGAGGATAAGCTCCTAGGCCACGTGTTGTGCCTTCTGCTCTTTACACAAAACAGACTGTGAAGGAACCGTGTGGGCATAACCAAATAACCTATTGTGTTCACTGCATACATACAAACACGTAAGGCCCAGCTTCGGCCACACTGCTTGCTCTGGCTGGTTTCTGGTGTCTTCTAAAACACGGAACATAGTGTGCACCATCAGAGGGCTCCCTCAGTATTTAAAGGGATACCACCCTATTCCTTTACACCACAGGAAAATGGGCTGCTTCTGGCAAACTTTTGAAGGGGACAGCAATGCAAGGAGACACGGAAGGTTAAGGATGACTCCCAAGATTATAAGATGGGAAAGCAGTTTCATGAAGCTACTGAGTATTACAGTAACAGCTAGAGATGTTGCCCAAGATCTCAGGGCTTCACTGTGGGAGTGTTGTACACACATGAGGCAGCACCTGGCCCAAAGAGTTTATAGTCTAAAGGTGGGAGGGGAAACTGAGGCACGACAAGGCGAAGCGATTTGCCTGGCATCACTTGGTAAGCTAGTGGAAGAGCTGGGAATGGAATGCATGTTGGCTAAGCCTTAGCCTGGTGCCCTATCCAGTAGCCCAGACTGCCACTCGAGGTAAGATGGAGCCAGCGTGAGAGAGAAAGTTGGCAGGAAGGGGACAATTGTGGTTAAAGTGTGAAATGGCCTAACCGCTATGGGAGAGGGCGTGGCCAGGAGAGGGAGATAGGAAGTCCTGTGTGGGGCTAGTGAGACACATGTTGTGTAGGGGGTTGAGGACACCAGGATAATGGGGTAAATGATCAAGGAAATTGGAGTGGCAAAGACTGAGGTCAAAGTGGAGGGTCTCCTGAGGGATCTGAGGTTGGCAAATGGAAGAGGATATGTCCCTTTGCCTCTGTCCATTCTTCAAGTGGTGGTGCCCTGTTCTGCATGGTGGTGTCCACGTGGGAAGGTACAGGGTAGAGCTGGCTAGGAATTTTCAGTTAAGCTTTGGGTTTTTTTGGTTGGAAAATGCCAGTCGTAACTTTCCACAGGAAAGGATCAATGCTGACAAATTTCTCGGCTGGAAAAAATGTTAGGGGGAAAAAATGGTTTTGAAATTCTCAAAATGCTTCGAAATGGAAAATTCCATTTTTTTTCCAGCTCAAAATGGCTTTTGGTTTCAAAATTTAAGATGATTAGAATTTAAAAAAATTAAATGGAAATGAAACATTTTGAAATCATCACAAGAAACTGTTCCGATTGCCCCGTATGGATTTTTGTATTCAGATTTTTCAGGAGTTTTTGGATGAGACTTTTTTGTCAAAATGCCAATTCCTCGAAAGTTTTTGCGGGAAAGGGTCGGCTTCAACAAATTCCTTGATTCGACGAAATGTTTGAAAAATGTTGTTTACATTCTCCAGATGCTTCATTTTGGCATTTCTAGATGATTCTGGTTTCCTGGCTCAAAACATCTTTTTGTTTTGAAATTTACGAGATAGGAGAAGTTGAAATGAAACATTTCGATCAGCCCGAAGAGAGAAAAGATTTGGAAATTCATTCCATAACATTTCCAAGATTTTTGACTTTTCACCCAATTCGGGACATGCAAATGGTTTGGAATCTCAGGGTTTTTTTCACAAGACGGGAAAACCTGTATCTAGTCCAGCTTCGGTTCAGCCTTCAGGCCTTCCAAGAGCAGATCCCCTGGGAGAGTTGGTAGCTCCGACTGGCTACAATGAAGGGCCGAAGCTTAGCTGTTTCAGCAGCAGCACGTGGGTTTTGCATTCAGAGCACACGCAGACCAGGAGTTTAAGCCATCTCTTCGGGGAGCAACTAGTAGACACAAATCTCAGGCCAGCTTTGAATGTCTCATGGGTTGCATCTAACCACTGAGACCTCACAGTGCTTTGGAGACACCTCTCAGTCTATTTCAGGACTCAGACTTGGGCCTTATCTGTGGTGGGATTTTAAGCCACTGGTGCAGCATAGAGGGGCCTTAAAGCAGGTGGAAACAGCCCCCCCCCCCGAGAATCTCCCCATGGGGGGACCAGTGTGGAACTAGTAAGAGTCCTACAGCTACCGTGTTCCCAGCCTCATGGCCAGAACATACTGCACTACAGCTATTTTCAGCTTCCTAGTGGAGCAGAGGAAGAATTAGAGCAGCCTTGAGGCTGCTCTAAATGATGCCAGTGGCCAGGCAGGGCCTCAGAATGCAGGGATTGGGAAGGGTTTGATAGCCCCCTGAGGCTTTTTGCTGCCCCCAGGCAGTCCCTGAGGCACAGCTCCTGGAAGGTATTTCGGCACCCAATTCCTATTGATTTCAGTGGAAGTTAGGAGCTCAAATGCCTCTGATGGTCTGGGCCCAAGTCTCTGGGAATGAGGATGTTTCTCCTAGAAGATCTGCTCTAGGAATTACTCTGGGGAAGTTTTATGGCCTGTTTTATACAGGAGGTCAGATGAATTCTTCCATGGGTAGGGTTCTGTGGCCTATTTTGTGCAGGGAGTCGGACTAGATGATCACATTGGTCCCTTCTGACCCTAAAATCTATGAATCTATTAATCAACCTAATGCTGTCTACATTAGGATTAGGTCAGCTTAACTACGCTGTTCAGGGGAGTGGATTTTTCACACGTCTGTGCTACGTAGGTGGGTTGACCTAAGTGTTTAGTGTAGACTAGACCATAGGCTTGCAGATAGTGAAAATAAAGCATCATATTTATTACACTAAGAACAAATTTAATCCAACATGGAGCTGGAAGCATTAAAGAAACAAATTTATGCACAGAAACTGCTCATCTCGCCCTATCTGTGTCTCTCTGTCTTAAGAGTCTTCTTCATTTGCAAATATTGTGTCATGACCTGGCTGTGTCCGATGTCATCTCCCAGCACCAACCTTTGCTGCTTGGGTGACTGGAATGGCTTTTGGTGTCCCGCACCTTTTCTGAGGAATTCCCCCCCACCCACCGGAGCCCATCACCCTCTGTCTATGTGGGAAGTTGCTGGGACTCGAGAAGCCAAGCTGAACTCTCTTCAGCCTCGTAGGTTTCCTACCTCAGAGCTCCACTAACCCTTCTGAAGCCAGGCAAATCTAGCCAGACCTTCTGTCTGACCCTCCGACTTCCTGTCTCCTGGGACTGCTCTGTCACCATTCCCAGATCCCCCTCTCTCGAGATCTGCTCTCCCCTTGACAAACCCCTCACAGAGGCTGCCAAGACAGGGACTGAGCTGAGGGCTCAAGCAGATGAGCTGGCCCATAGCAGGCTCATGTCCTGGGGATTGAATGGGGGGATACGATGCTGCTGTTCTGGTGGCCACCAGAACCAGCACAGAGGAGGGACTGGGGAGGAGAAGACCTGCCGCCCCTAATTTATTACCATGCATGTGTAATGCAGCAGCCCCTGAGCCCCCCCGTCAGGGATCAGGGCCCTATGGGGCTGCCACAGACATGCAGCCATAAAAGGGAAGCCCCTGCCCCAATGAGCTTGCAGATTAAGCATCGACTCCTGTTTCCTTTTCAGTTCCTGTGTCTCAAGAACATCCGCACCTTCCTCTCCACGTGCTGCGATAAGTTCGGCCTGCGCAAGAACGAGCTCTTTGAAGTCTTCGATCTCTTCGACGTGCGGGATTTTGGGAAGGTCAGCCTTTGATTGGTTGGATCATTGATCAGTTTCTGTTTGGTGCCCGTCATTGTGGCATCTGGGCGACTCACAGTCTTTAATGCATTTTTTTCCTCGCAACCCCATTGCATGGCAGGGAAGTGCTAATGTCCTCGTGTTAAGGTGGGGAAACTGAGGCACAGAGCAGCTAAATGACTTGCCCATGGTTCCCCAGGGAGTCGGTGGCAGAGCAGGGAAGGAATCCCCAGTCTTGTTCTCAACTCTGAGATGGCATGTGGGGAAATCGAGGCTCAAAGAGGGGAAGTGGCTTGACGAAGGGCCGCACAGAGCATCAGCCGTAAAGCCAAGAATCTTTGCGTCTAGTGTCCCTCTCTAACCACTAAACCACACTCGCTCTCAGAGCTGGTGATGAACCCACAGGACCTGGCTTCCAGTGCCACTCCCCCTCTGAATAACCACTAGACACCACTCCCCTCCCAGGGCTGGCAATAGAACCCAAGAGTCCTGACTCCGCTTCCCTGCTCTAACCACTAGACATCACTGCCCTCCCCTCCCAGAGCTGGAGAAAGAACTCAAGAGCCCTGGCTCCCTGGTGCCCCCTTGCTCCAAACACTAGTCCCCACCCCTCTCCCAGAGTTATGGATAGAACCCAGGAGTCCTGACTTCCATCCACTCCACGCCTTGTTCTAACGTACCCCCACTGCTGTTTAGACTGTACAGTATAACCATTGTCCATAGCCAAATAAATGGACACTTTGTGTGTTTAGTGTTCCATAGTGAGACCCAGTGCCCCATTCTTGCCTCTCCCCTATCCACCCACACGACAGAAGTGGAACCTGTTTTTGGTTTTTTTCAGTTTCTTTTTACACTTGAGGTTTCTCAAATAGTTTCAGAAAGAGTCAGACTCCTCCCAAATCCTGCTCCCCTGCCCCCTAACCCTAGCCTCAATGAGTCACTGCTATCACTTAGCAGGTGCCATAATGAGTGGTTAAATAGCGCGGCTTGAGAAGCCGTGAACCAATTTGCTGAAAAATATCACCATGGATCGAAACAGACCCATTTGCACAAAAAATATTTGTGATTTTTTTGGGGGTGACTTTTTGTGTGTGAAAATGTCAGTGGACACTTTAGTGACCAATTGTGTGATAATGCTGAAAATTGTCATGAAAATATTAGTGAAGATTTTTTTGAAAACTTTAGTGGGTTTTGTGTATGAAAACCTTAGTGAACTTTTGGCTGGTGATACTGGTGGAAAATTGTGTGGCGATATTACTGAAAATATTCAGGACACTTTTTTTTAGTGATTTGGGAGAAATTTGGGAAAATGCACAAAGATTTTGGGGGAAAATATTAATAAAAATCTTCAAGAAATACTTGTGAGTTAGCGGGACAATATTTGCAAAAACCAAAAAAGGTGAAAATATTGATGAATTTGGGGGTGAAAATTTTAGTGACATTTTTACCAAAATTGTTATTGACCTTTTTTTAAATAATTGTCCAACTTTTTATTGAATTTTTCCCTTTTCTGAACAAAAGATCTGGAAAAAAAACCCAAATGGAGTATTATTGCTTGTTTTGGAGCCTGGCTCCTGATTTTTGAAAGTTTGGGGCTGGCCATACTGAATTTATCAGTGCAGCCAAGGCCATTGCAAGGCTGGGACATAGAATCATAGAATATCAGGGTTGGAAGGGACCTCAGGAGGTATCTAGTCCAACCCCCTGCTCAGAGTAGTACCGATTCCCAACTAAATCATCACAGCCAGAGCTTTGTCAAGCCTGATCACATTCAAGGAGTCTTCAAGGAAAGCCACTTGCCTCCCAGAGCAGTACGGTCTAGTGGCTAGAGCAGTGGACGAACCCTCATGAGCTGTGGGTTCTATTCCTGACTTTGTCATTGTGAGACCTTAAAGATGCTACACTTGCTCTGTGCCTCAGTTTCCCCAATTAAAAAATGGAGTAAATGGCTCACAGTTGTAAAGTGCTTTGAGTACGTATTTGTTGGATGATAAATCTGCTCCCTTTAGGGTAGGGTTTCTCACAGCAATTGTTTGGTGGCGTCAGAGTGCGGCCACCAACTCTCACTGGTGGCTGCACTGACAATTTTTCCCTAAAATACTTAATTAACTTTAGGAAAAAGAATTAAATATGCACAGAGTCCCATCCAGATCACTGTCATTTGTATTTGTAGGGGTTTTTGGCAGACTCAGTAACAAAGATAATGCTGCCTCCCACTTTGGCCCCTCCTCCAGGGCTTAATGAGTCCTGGGGCTTGCTGTGAAAAATGATCTTTGTATGTTTGTTAACGTCACAGCGCACTTAGTAACTACCTGGGAGGCTAGGAAAAGTGGTAAGTGATATTAACAAACACACAAGTGTCACTTTTCACAGATGCTAGTAAGTCTGCTGAGAAAAGTGATACTTGCATATTTGTTAATATCACTTTCCCCAGCAAGTCCCAGGACCCATTAAGCTCTGGATGGGGCCTGGGAGGATGGAAAGGGGAGGCAGCGTGGGCCCACAATGCAGGGGATGGATGGGAGGCCAGGAAGGCAGCTGGGTCCGGGGGGCGGGAGAGGAAGGATGATGAGCCCCACTGTCGTGTGGCCAGAGCCAGGGCGTGGTGTCTGCTGCCAAGTGGCCAGGGCCGGGGCTTAGGACCCACAGCTAGAACCTGGAGCTGGGGACAGGAACTGCGTGGCCGGAGCCAGGGATCGGAGCCCGCTGCTGTGAAGCCGGAGCTGTGGGTCAGCGCCCGAGGCCAGTGGCTGCTGCTGCAGGGCCAGAGCCTGGAGCTGGAGCCCAGGGGTGTGTAGCTGAAGTCAGGAGTCAGCGCCCGCCACTGCGTGGCTGGAGTCTGGGACTGGAGCCGGAGGCCAGCGCTTGCTGCCACCCAGCTGGAACCAGGTGCAAGAGGCTGGAGCCCTGCAGCTGGAGGTCAGGGCCACGTGGCCAGAGCCAGGGGCGGGAGTCAGTACCCGCTGCCCCACGGTCGGAGCCCGGGCCACATTGCCGGGTTCCTGGAGTCCCACCGCTGGAGCCTGCCGCCCAACCCCTGCCCCGCAACGTGGATAAGAACTCACATTGCTCCTGCACTGTTGTACTCCACCTCTCTCCAGAGGTGTGCAGGGCAGCGCATCCAGGAGCAACAAAGGGGGGGCGCGTGATGCTTTGTCCCAGCACCGCCCAGGAGACTGTCGTGGCCACATGTAAAGCCACTGATGGCCACACGCGGCCACGGTGGCTGCCTTTGAGAAATGTTTCTTTAGGGAGTGTCCACCTTTCCCCAAGAAGAGCTGGCTCGCTAGCCCTCCTGACCCCACTTGGTATGTCTGCACTGCACACGAAGGCCAGGTCTGTGGGACCCAGGTTTGTGGACTAAGTGTTTCCCAGCCCGAGCTTGACTGTCCACACTGCATTGTGAGCCAGTTGCTGGACCCAGCTTGCACTGCACAACTAGGAACTGTGGCTTGAGCTGTGTCCACATTACAAAATGACAGGGCTTGGACCCAAGTCACCACAGGACTTGGGCTCTGACCCAGCCCCCTAAAAGGGGTCTAGGTGCGGAGTGCTTGCTGACCTGAGTCAGACTGATCTGTGTGTAGACAAAAGGGGGGCTTGGGCTCAAACCTGAATCAGAGCCCAGGCTTGGGGTACATCTACACTGCAATTATAAAACCTAGGGCGGCAAGGCTCAGAGCCTGGCCCAGCTGACTCGGGCTTGTGGGGCTAGAAATAGCAGTGTAGACATTCAAGCTGGACCCTGGGCTCCAAGACCCACCCCTAACCCGAGCTCAAACATCTACACTGCAATTTCAACGCCCTACAATCCCGAATCAACTGACCTGGGCCAGCCACGGTCGTGCCATGGGTCTTTGACTGCAATGTAGACATACCAGAACGTACAGTGTAGTCAGCATACCCACAGATGCAGAAGAAAAATACCGTCTATTAAAGGGCTCTTTAATCAACTGAAGAAAGGATCAGCAAGAACCAGCAGCTGGAAGGGAAAAGCCAGACTCATTCAAATTAGAAACAAGGCACCAATTTTAAACAATGTGTGGGGAGGTAATCACTGCCAGAAACTCCCCAGTTCAGTGGTGGATTCTCCATCTCTTAAGGTTTTCAGATACAGCCTTTCTGGAAGATGTTTTAGACAAACGCAAATGGTTGGTCTCAAGCTTCGATCTGTTGCTCGAATGGTCTCGTCTGGTCCCAAAATCTGTGGATCTGCAAAGGCCGCGTTCTAACTGCACGCGAGATGCGCTTGCTGTGTCTCTGCGGCTCTGGTGCTGCAGCTCGTGTGTGGTTTTTCTTTTAGATCTTGCATCCTGTCGAGGTTGGGCCGCTCGCTAAGTTTCTGTTCTGCTGGGGCGTGGAAGAGGAGCTGGGGCTAGCAGCTTTCTCTGGCTTTCACAGAGCTGAATGGTTGGGTGCGTGTGTCACGTACTGTGATGCTGCTGCGCGTCATGGGGGACGAGGGCTTCCCGGTGACAGGGGTGAAGGCTCAAAGTTAGACCCCTGGTGCTTCAGATCTGAGACTCGGGGATGGGATGGTGCAATGGTTAGAGCACTCACTGCCCAGCTGCGTGCAAGGCCCTGCTTTGCTATAGGCTTCCTGAGTGGCCTTGAGCAGATCTCCCTGTGCCTCTGCTTCTCTAGCTATCAGATGGGGATCACAGCACTGCCTTATCTCCCAGGATTGTGTGAGGATAAATACAGATTAAAGAGGGTCAGATGCTCAGACATTGTGATATTTGGGGCCATAAAAGTCTAATAGTATGAGGCAGTATGGTCTGGTGGTTAGATCACTGACCTGGGAGATCTGTGTTCTAGTGCTAGCTTTGCCAGTGACTGTAAGCAAATCATGTTGCCTCCCCGTGACTCAGTTTTCCCCTCTGTAAAATGGGGGCGGGGGGGTAACAAACCTAGCTTCCTTTGCAAAGTGCTTTGAGATGAAAAGCGCTAGATGATACTATTATTGCTATAGGTCATCCTCTGACACCTGCGCAGTGGCAGAAATGCCATTTGCTGTTGGCAGTATAGGGCCTGTGTGACACACATACAGTCGACCCAGTTCTGATTCCATCCAGGAGGGGGTTCGGGTGCTCAGTGTGTTACGTGTCCCCAGTTCTGTGCCTGAGCCACAGAGATGGTGGGTTGGTTAGAGCTGCAATGAAGCTGCTTCTGCAGCGGAAGCTGGAGAGACTCATGCTGAAAGCTCTGGAGATCCCCTGGTTCAGTGTCCCCTGGGCTGTCCACTCAGCAAGCTGCCTCCTATTTGCCTGGCATTTCCAACTATGGATCGATGGTCTCCTTACCTATGTGCCGCGTTCTAGCATTTGTTAGTTAGTTTTGACTAATAGCTGCTTCTGGGTTCTCTCCCCAGCTTTGAGAGGGGAGTGCAGGGTTTAGAACAGGGCGGGCTAGGAGTCAGGACTCCTGGGTTCTAAATCCAGTTCTGGGAGGGGAGTGGCCTCATGTGGTTAGAGCAGGGGGCCTGGGAGTTTGGATTCTATTCCCATTTTTGCCACTGACTCACCACATGACTTCAAGCACATTGTTTCCCTGCCCCCACCTCCTGTGCCTCAGTTTCCCCATTTAGACTATGGAGAATTGCCTCTTTGGGATGGAGGTTGCCCAGGTCAGTGTGTGAGAAATGGCCATTTGCAGTCCTATGCTTGATGTTTGAACTGTCCTGTAATTTCCTGTTTCCAGGGATCTCACCTCTGCCTCTGGTCTGCTGGATGAATTTAGGCAAGTCACTGCCTCACCTCCGTGCCTCAATTTCCCCACCTGTACAGCAGGGATAGTGATATGGATTCCTTTGAAAAGGGCTTTGAGAACTACAGATGAAAAGTGCTCCAGGAGAACTAGCTGTTACTATTATAGGCCCGGGCTCAGTTTGCTCCATTTTGAGACCTCAGCGACAGTGGAGCTGGCTGCGGATCTGTAAGGATACGTGTAGAGAGGAGATTAGAACCTGGTGCGAGTGAGTTTGCTGGGCCTCAGCCCAGATCCTAGCAGGCCGCATCCCAAACCCTCGCAATTGGCACTGATCTTGCCCCAGCCCATGCTGGCAGCCTCAGAAGAGAGGTTGAAGCCTGACCTGGGGTCTGTCTCCCATGCACGCTGAGAACAGCTGATGCTCCACATTCCCTTACTACAATGATGCTGAGGACAGAGCAGTGCTGAGAAAACCCGGGTTAGATTCCTTGCTCTGCCACAGCATCTCTTTGTGACCTTGAGTAAATCTCTGTGCCTCAGTTCCTATCTGTATAATGGGCATAACAGCCCTGCTCTGCCATCCAGGGGGTGTTGTGGGAGTAAATGTGGTAAAGATTGTGAGGCACTCAGATATGACACTGGTGGGGGTCAGATAAACACCTAGGGAAGAGAGCTACTAGTTTACTGGGCTTTGGGGAAATGAAATAGGAACTGCCAGATTGAAAAAGTTCTTTGGGGCAGGGACTGTCTTTTTGTTGTATGTTTGTACAGCACCTAGCACACTTGGCACCTGATCTGTGACTGGGACTTCTAACACTACCGTAATACATCGAATAAATAATGTACAGTGCCTAGCACAATGAGGTCCTAGGCCAAGATTGGGGCTCCTAGGAGCTACCATAATATTCCTAATAAATAACAATAACAGTCAGACTCAGAGTCCATCTAGTCCCATATTCTGCCTCAGACAGTGGCCAGCACCACACGCTGCAGAGGCTCATGTGGGATAATCTCCCCTCGGGAAAATCTTCTTAATCCCCAATAGTGAGGGGTTGTTTTATCCCTGATGAATTTCTCTCTCTTCCAAAACATTTAACATTTGCTGGTCTAACTCCCCCTCTGTTTTCTCTAGCTGTCACACTTGATCTCAATGTCCCTTCTGGCTTTATAATCTGTGAATCCCTTATTCTGTATCCGCATATTTGCCTCCTGTTCGCTTCAATCTCTCTTCATAGGAGAGTTCTTCCAGGCTCCTGATCATTGCTGTTGCCTGTCCCTGAAGCCCCCCATCCATGCACTTGGCTTCATGATCACTGCTAGTAAATCAACCTCCCTGCTCCCTCTCTGTGACTTGTGTGACAGTGACACCCTCCCCGGAGCTGCCTCCCATGAACTCTGCTGAAAAGGGAAAAGCTCCCCCGCATGCCCGAGAATGTGTCAAATAGTCTTGGCCAAGAAGGAAGTGGAGAGTTTTGTGCTTCCTCCCAGAGAGGCCGGTCTGAGGAGACATAACCTGCACCACAGATCAAATGTCCCAAGATATCACATAGAGCTTATCTCTGATTGTCCCTTTCTCCTCCCTGCCCTGCCCCCTTTAAGAGGCGTTAAGATGTCTGTGGACCATTGATTGCCCAATCACGCCCCGTCCCCTTGCTCCTGGCCCCCTTTTGGCGTTAATTGGAGTAGGGTGCCACCTTTTTAATGGCTGGTAACTGGACCCCCCAAGGCCTCGCCTCTTTCCGCAAAGCCCCTGCTCCACCTTCCCCCCACCCACGATCAAAAAGCAGGACCTCAGGGCTTGCCAAATGGCACCTGGACACACAAGGGTGAAACCTGGACTGTCTGGTTGGCAACCCTAGATTGGAGTCACTTGGGGCTTTGGTTCATGAGGCAGCCATCTTAGAGAGTCATCCGGAGCCACAGTGCAAGTTAGGTCCCACCATACGCACCCCAAATACTCATTTCCCTTGCTCCCCAACCAGCCCCGATGCTCCAGCTCTGTCTTAGGGAAGAAGGCAGGTGGTCAGTGCTGCAACATTTCCTTTGCAGGATCAGCACGCTGGGCAACGTGTGCAGAGCTCCCATGTTGCACTACAGCACAGCAACATCCTTCTGGGTCTGGAATAGTCAGTTTAGCTGCCCTAGCATGTCCCTTAGGGTCACCTCTGTGTTGCGGGGTCGAGCCTAGAATTATTATTATTTATCATGATTATGGCCCTGCCTGGGAGCCCCAGTCACTGACCAAGACCTGCTGTGCCAGGTGCTGCACAAACACAGAGCAAAGAGAAGTTTCTTGTTCCACAGAGCTCACAATTCAAGTAACCCTCAATAGAACTCTGCCGCTGCGCGTCTGGGCCTGGTGAACTGCCCCAGAGTTCGGGGGCAAGGGTGGGAGCATTTCCTGCCACTGAACTGCTAGGTGACCTTGGGCAAGTCGCTTCCCCTCTCGGGTCTCTATTTCCCCACTCACCCTTTGTCTATTTAGATTATAAACTCTTCAGGGCAGGGACTGTCTCTTACTGTGACTCTGCAGTGCCCAGCACAACGAGGCCCTGATCTTGGTGGGGGTCTGTGCAGTGCCTGGAACAATGGTGTGGGGCGGGGGGGAGGGCTGATCTCGCGCAGGGATCTGTAGGTGCTACTATAACACAAATAAATCATAACAATAATAAATAGTGGTTCCTGAGAAGTGAGTGGGTATCCCCAGCTGGCCTTTAAGGAGCTCCAGTTTTGGTTTTGTGGTGCTTTCCCCATCACAGCAGCAGGGGGCACGCTGAAAGCAGGAGTTCAATATAGATTTATATTGCCCCTTTCAATCCAAGGGTCACAAAGTCCTTTAAACCACATGTAGAGAAGAAGCACCCAAAGCCCCCAGATAATTGGTGTGCTGTTTGTATGATATATGGTGCCTTAAAGAAGATCTGTGTCCAGGAGGGTTCTCCTTATCTATCTGCAGAGACAGCTGCTGGGTGGCTATTGTTCTGTGTTGCAGTCCAGATGCAGGGTGTTACAAAGGGGCTTTGTGTGTGAGAGACCTTGTGTCTCTGAGTACATGTTCGTTTCGCTTTCATGGAGAGTTTACATTGGTTCTTTCTTGTTCTCTGGAATAAAAGCTCCCTGGACAGAGACATTTCTGTTTTTTTCTTTTTGTACTTTGGGAAAGCCACACATTTGGGGATTGAGGTCAGCTGGCCCAGCAGGTTTTGGGGCTGGGAAAATCCTGGGAAGATCCCCAGCCTGCTGCTCTTTTTAACCCAGGGCACGGAAACCCCTGGGGTTTAGCACCAAGGGGCCATATTTGCAATCGTGCTGAGCATTCAGCAGCTCCCCTGGGAGCGGGAGTCTCCATTGCGCTTAGTGGGTAGGGGATCACTCTCCATTGCTCTCAGTTTAACATTCTCACGGGGCAACGCTGCATTCCCAGAGCCCTGGGGAGTTCCAATCCGGGTTCGGTGGGTCCAATCCACCCTTGCTACGATTCTCTTGCCACCCTTGCAATTGTCCATCTTGTCCACTGATGTAACATGCCCCTCTCTCCCCTCCTAGGTGATCGAGACCTTGTCGATTCTCTCATGGACTCAGATAGCTCAGTCCAAGGGGATCATGTAAGTAAGGTTGGCAACACACCCTGATTGAGTGCTACAGCAGGGAATTTGAATATGCATATGTGAGGTGGCTTTATTTCTCTTTGGAATGTGCTGGTGAATGGGATAATAAGCCTGGTAGTTCATTAATATCACCTGGCCTCTCTTTGCTGAGAAGGATCCTAGTTTATGGCCCTAATCAGGCAGCCTTCACGGGTCTAGAATCCACGACCCAGGGATCCAGAATCCCACACTGGGTGATATCGAGGGTAGGAATTTTCCAATAAATCATTTTTTCATCGGAAAATGCTGATTCATTGACACCAAAACTGGCTGTGAAAGTTGGCCCAATTCTTCCTGACTTGGAAGAAAGTTTTGAGATGGTCAGAATGTGTCATTTGGACATTTTCAAAATGGAGAAATCCCAGTTCTTCAGTTGGAAACAACTTTTCGTTGGGAGATTGAAGCTAATTAGACAGATTTTTAAAAAACGGATTTTATTAAAAAAGGAAATAAATTGGCTGGTCTAAACAAAACGTTTGAAATGATTGAAATGAAACATTCCAATGCACCTGAAAAGAAAAAAAAATTACTTTTCTCAGTGCAGATCTAGTTTCAAGATTGCAGCTTTTCGCCCCCAATTCAATATGGGAAAATTTTTGAACTCTTATATTTACAGAACAGGAAAACTGTTCCCCATCAAACCATATCGGAGAGCTTAGTTCTGCCTCCCAGCCCTTCTCCTCAATTAGGCTATGTCCAGACTACCCGCCGTATCGGCGGGTTAAAATCGATTGCTTGGGGATCGATATATCGCATCTCATCTAGACGCGATATATCGATCCCCGAGCGCGCTTATATCGATTCCGGAACTCCATCAACCCCAACGGAGTTGCGGAATTGACAGGGAGAGCCACGAACATCGATCCCGCACGGTGAGGACGGGTGAGTAATCCGATCTTAGATATTCGACTTCAGCTACCTTATTCACGTAGCTGAAGTTGTGTATCTAAGATCGATTTCCCCCCGTAGTGTGGACCAGCCCTTAGAAGTTATCAGCTGTGGTGGTGATGTGGTTAGTAGATGGCTATCTTGGTTGACCATGACATCTGTCGATGTTTGCCCATGGACGGCCTCTGGAGTGACCCCATCTGGCTGATCACCTCCATGATAGGGGCAGGGATGCAGGCAGCCCTGTGCCGCTGGGACATGGGGCAGCAAGGGTAAAACAGGCCAGAGAGATGAGCCCTCCTGGAGAGGAGATGTTCGCGAATGAGGCTTGTCCACGTTATAACCTGATCATGAGCCATCTCTGTCCTCTTTCAGGCCCTTCCCCACCGAGGACAGCGTCGCGGACAACGACATTTATGGTGACCTTTCGGATCAGATTGAGTAAGTGCCCTCTGTGTCTCCGCCAAAAGCCATAGGGGGTGACCTGGAGAGAGCACTGGCTTGGCACTCAAATGAGTCCTGTTCCCTGCTTTTCCACTGGGCAACTCTGCCTCTCTAAAATGGAGACTACGCTCTTGGCTTTGTCTTGCCTGTTTATATTGCAAACTCTTCGGGGCGGGGACTCTCTCGTTATGAGTCTGTGCAGTGTGCAACACGGTGCTTAGTTTGTCATGAAAAAGGTGCTGCGGCTCAAGCCATTTTTTTACATTCATAACTGATGTGGCAAGTCTGGCTCTGAATGGCCAGGCGGGGCTCTGAACGGCCAGGCCCGGAGGCGCGGGGGCTCTGAACGGCCAGGCCCGGAGACGCCGGGGCTCTGAACGGCCAGGCCCGGAGGCGCGGGGGCTCTGAACGGCCAGGCCTGGAGACGCCGGGGCTCTGAACGGCCAGGTGGGGCTCTGAACGGCCAGGCCCGGAGACGCGGGGGCTCTGAACGGCCAGGCCCGGAGGCGCGGGGGCTCTGAACGGCCAGGCCCGGAGGCGCGGGGGCTCTGAACAGCCAGGCCCGGAGACGCCGGGGCTCTGAACGGCCAGGCCCGGAGACGCGGAGGCTCTGAACGGCCAGGCCCCGAGGCGCGGGGGCTCTGAACAGCCAGGCCCAGAGGCGCAGGGGCTGTAAACAGCCAGGCCCGGAGACGCGGGGGCTCTGAACGGCCAGGCCCGGAGGCGCCGGGGCTCTGAACGGCCAGGCCCGGAGGCGCCGGGGCTCTGAACGGCCAGGCCCGGAGGCGCGGGGGCTCTGAACGGCCAGGCCTGGAGACGCGGGGGCTCTGAACGGCCAGGCCCGGAGGCGCCGGGGCTCTGAACGGCCAGGCCCGGAGGCGCCGGGGCTCTGAACTGCCAGGCCCAGACGTCCTGGGGCTCAGCCCTGGCACAAATTAAACACTGGCCTAGCACAAGGGGGACCCCAGTCTTGGTTGGAGACTGTGCAGTGCCTGGAATAATGAGGGCCCTGATCTCACTTGAAGTCTGTGAGGTGCCCAGCACAATGAGGGCTCCCATCTTTTGGGGGGGTCTGTGCAGTGCCCAAGACGACAGGCCCTGATCTCAGTCGGGGTCTGTGCAGCGCCTGGCACAATGGGGGGTGTGATCTCAGTGAGGGGCTATGCAGAGGGTTGCCAACTTTCTAATCATGCAAAACCGAACACCCTTGCCCTGCCCCTTCCCCAAGGCCCTGCCCCTTCTCTGAGGTCCCGCCCCCACTCACACATTCCCCCCTCCCTCTGATGCTTGCTCTCCCCCACCTGCACTCACTCACATTCATCTTCACTGGGCTGGGGCAGGGGGTTGGGGTGTGGGAGGGGGTGAGGGCTCCAGCTGGGGGTACAGCCGAGGACGAGGGCTTCAGAGTGTGGGATGGGACTCCTGGTTGGGTTGGGGGAGGGGGTACGGGCTGTAGGCTGGGGATGTGGGATCCAGGGTGAGGCCAGAAATGAGGGGTTCAGGGTGCAGGAGGGGGTTCTGGGTTGGGGAGTGGGGTGCAGGAGAGTGTGTGGAGTCTGGCTAGGAGTGTGGGCTCTGGGGTGGGGCTGGGGTTGAGAGGTTTGGTGTGCAGGAGGGAGCTCAGGGCTGGGGCAGGGGATTGGAGTACAGGAGGGAGTGAGGGGTACAGGATCCAGGAGGCGCTCACCTCAGGCAACTCCCGGAAGCGGCAATATGTCCCTCGGCTCCTAGGCAGAGATGTGGCCAGGCAGCTCTGCACACTATCCCTGTCTGCAGATGCTGCTCCCGCAGTTCCCGTTGGTCACGGTTCTTGGCCAATGGGAGCTGCAGAGCCAGCGCTTGGGGTGGGGGACACTGCATGGACCCCTCCAGCCAACTCTACCTCTAGGGGCCAGGGAGCAAGGTAAGGAGCCTGCCAGTCCTGCCAACCGGACTTTTAATGGCTCGGTCAGTGGTGCTGACCGGAGTTGCCAGAGTCCCTTTTGGACCAGGTGCTCCTGTCAAAATCCAGACACATGGCAACCCTAGCAACATCTGGCACAATGGGAGCCCTGTTCTTAGTCCAGGTCTGTGCAGTGCCTGGCACAGTGCGGGCCCTGATCTCAGTCCAGGTCTGTGCAGAATCTGGCACAATGGGGCCCTGATCTCAGTCGGGGTCTGTGCAGATATTAATCAGAAAGTGTTGAGGAACCCTTGGGGGAACTTATCACTTCTGAGAATCAGACCACTTATTTAGGTGCCTAAATATTGAATTTTGGCCCTTGAGTTTGAACATCTGGACTGTTCTGCAAGATAAGGTGTTATACCAGGTCCAGGGCACTGAGCTTCCTTCTTGCTCTCAACTCCCCAGTGACACGGTGGAGGAAGATGATGACCTGTACGACTGCGTGGAGAATGAGGAGGCGGAAGGAGATGAAATCTATGAAGACCTGATGAGGTCGGAGCCAGTTGTCATGCCAGTAAGTAACAGGAAGGATGCATCGCTGAGTCCCTGCTGCTGGAGTGGGCTGTACTGCGAAGGTGGCTTGAGGTATTCAGCATGTGGAGATATCCTAGGACTCCTGGGTTCCATTCTCGGGGGAGGGGAGTGTGAGCCAATGGTCAAAGCCAGGGGCTGGGAGTCAGGACTCCTGGGTTCTGTTCCCAGCTCTGATAGAGGAGTAGGATGTAGAGGTTAGAGGAGGGGATAGCAGTCAAGACTCCTGGAAGGGGAGAGGGGTCCAGGGGGTAGAGCAGAGAGGAGACGGAGTCAGCGCTCCTGGGTTTTGTTCCCAGCTTGGGAAGAGAGCTGGACTCTAGTGGTTAGAGTAGGGGGGTTTGAGTCTGGGTCCCTGGGTTCGATTACTAGCTTGGGGAGGGTTGTGGGGTCTCCAGCTGGGCATCTGGCCCCCAGAGTTAAGGTTACTGAATGTCAAGAATCTGCACTGTGTCTTCCTGCAGCAGAAGATGACAGAGCTGGATAAGCGGAACTGCTGCCTTCAAGAAATCAGACAGACGGAGGAGAAATACACAGACACACTAGAATCCATCTACCAGGTACGAAAGGTGGGCGGCCCACCGGTCCTGCCATCTCTGCTGGCCACTCGGCCAGCTGCGGGTGCGGACCTTTGACATAGGTAGAGGTATGACATGGTGAACAAGGGGCTCATCTCAGTGTGGCTTCCCCTGCCCCCTTAATGGGAGGGCTGCGTGGGTGGCAGGAGCTGGGAGGACACCCTTGAAAAGGCCAGGTTGGCATGAAAGAGGGTCAGAGCCAATGGTGGCATGAGGCCAAAGGTTGCGGTGGTGTTACTTGGGGTGGAGGCAGTGACTACAGATTCAGTCCACACAGACACCCGCCCCACCATGGGGGATGAGTCCGGTAGTTCTCACCATACCTAAGGAGAAGAGGAACTTTCCCCCAGAGCTGGTAGAAAAATGCCGGGGGTTCTGCAAAACATTTAATTGAGAACACAATTTTCAGTGACCATTTTTGATTTTTCATCAAAAACCTGACATGTTTTTGATGAAAAAGTGAAAAGAAAAGAAATCACCTCAAAGAGTTTTGGTCCAAAGCTGGACGTTTTTCAGTTTTCTGACCCAAAAAAGAAAAATCGAAAATGATGGAGGAAGGCAGATGCTTTCCGTGAAAATGTCAACGCTCCAATTTTCTATACAAAAAAATGTCAACCGAAAAATTTGGACCAACCTTTAACTCCTGAATCACTTTAACCTTCAAGCGTAGAGACATAGAATGATATGTTCCAAGCCTACAAAGGCCCATGGTGATCATCTAGTCTGACCTCCTTGATGTCGCAGGCCAAAGAGATCTACCTAAAGTAGATCTTTTACAAAAACATCCAATTTTGATTTGAAAAGTGATGGGAGAATCCACCACAACCCTTGGTCAATTGTTTCAATGGTTAATTACTCTCCCTGTTAAAAATTTACGCCTTATTTCCAGTCTGAATTTGTTTAGCTTCAACTTCCAGCCATTGGATCACGTTAGACTTTTCTCTGCTATACAGAAGAGACCGTTCTCTAATATTTGTTTCCCATGTCAGTACTTATTGGCCATAATCACATCACCCCTTAACTTTCTCTTTGTTGAGCTAAATAGATTGAACTCACTTTAACTTTGGATTGAACGAAGCTTTAACTCCTGGACCACTTTAACCTTCAACCTTTAGCGTACACATTTGACCTTGAACCCCTGAATCACAGAGGCACATGTTTTACCCTCTCCAGGAAGGTGGCCCCTTTAAATGACAATTCTGTTTCCTTGCCCACTACCCCATCTGCAGTCCCAGCAACCCCTGCTCCCTTAGGTCTGTTCCATGAAAATCCAGCCAGGGTTTGTCTGTGGAATCTGGCCCCTGAGCTGTGTGATTCAGACAGGTCTGCCCTGCGTGATGACTCTCCGTTGTGTGTTTGCAGCACTTTATGAAGCCCCTGCAGAGATTTCTAAAGCCCGAGGACATGGAGAACATTTTCATCAACATTGAGGTAAGTTGCTCTCTTCTTCATATAGCTCTCCTGACTTGAACTAAGCTCCATCCTCAAACCCAGGCTAAATACCACCCATTAATGCGCCTTCCCTGTTTAGAGGACTGTGTGACTCAGAAGTTCAGTGTGTGCTACATATCCCCCCATTCCAGTGGCTATTCCACAAAGTGGATAACAACCTGCTATTGCTAGCAGCAGACAGAGTTGCTCCTTTATCTCAAAAGGCAGCAGCCTGTGTTGAAGGCCCTGGATCCAAATTTCACTGGCAATTCATGCAGGGGTAGTTATGAATGTCACCCTATCTCCTGCAGTAGGTCATGGGTAGGTTCCTAGAACTGAAAGGCTCTGGTAGGTGAGTGTGGCCTGCTGGTTAGGACGAGCTAGCTTAGTAGTCAGAACTCCTGGGTTCTGTTCCTGGCTCTAGAAAGGAGTCTGGTCTAGGGGTTAGATCAAGATGGATTGTTAGTCAGGACTCCTGGGTTCTATTTCTGGATAGGAGTGAGACCTGGTTGTTAGAACAAGCGGATCTCATTAACACCAGCTGAAGAGTCTGGCCCATTGACTCCAGTGGGGCCGCACTCACTGGCGATCTGGCCCCACTGATATTTTTGTTCTGTACAGAGTGTACAGCACCCAGTACAATGGAATCCTGCTCCATCAGTGGGGACTGGGCAAATTTCACATCAGGTGTTAGCCCAGGGAGACTTTAACTTCTCAGATATAGACTGGAGGACAAGTGCTAGTAGTAATAATAGGAATCAGATTTTTCTGGATGTGATAGCTGATGGATTTCTTCATCAAGTCGTTAGAGGGGAAACCATTTTAGATTTGGTTTTGGTGAATAGCGAGGACCTCACAGAAGAAATTGTTGTAGGGGACAACCCTGGTTCAAGTGATCATGAGCTAATTCAGTTCAAACTAGATGGAAGGATAAACAAAAATAGATCTGGGACTAGGGTTTTTGATTTCAAAAGGGCTAACTTTAAAGAATTAAGGAAATTAGTTAGGGAAGTAGATTGGATTGAAGAACTTGTGGATCTAAAGGCGGAGGAGGCCTGGAATTACTTAAAAGTCAAAGTTGCAGAAACTGTCAGAAGCCTGCATCCCAAGAAAGGGGGGAAAAAATCATAGGCAGGAGTTGTAGACCAAGCGGGATGAGCAAGCATCTCAGGGAGGTGATTAAGAAAAAGCAGAAAGCCTACAAGGAGTGGAAGATGGGAGGGATCAGCAAGGAAAGCTACCTTATTGAGGTCAGAACAGGTAGTGATAAAATGAGAAAGGCCAAAAGCCAAGTAGAGTTGGACCTTGCAAAGGGAATTAAAACCAATAGTAAAAGGTTCTATAACCATATAAACAAGAAGAAAACAAAGAAAGAAGTGTGACTGCTAAACACTGAGGATGGAATGGAGGTTAAGGATAATCTAGGCATGGCCCAATATCTAAATAAATACTTTGCCTCAGTCTTTAATGAGGATAATGAGGAGCTTAGGGATAATGGTAGGATACAAATGGGAATGAGGATAAGAAGGTAGATATTACCACATCAGAGGTAGAAGCCAAACTCAAACAGCTTAATGGGACTAAATCAGAGGGCCCAGATAATCTTCACCCAAGAATATTAAAGGAACTGGCACATGAAATTACAAGCCCATTAGCAAGAATTTTTAATGAATCAGTAAACTCAGGGGTTGTACCATATGATTGGAGAATTGCTAACATAGTTCCTATTTTTAAGAAAGGGGAAAAAAGCGATCCTAGTAACTATAGGCCTGTTAGTTTGACATCTGTAGTATGTAAGGTCTTGGAAAAAATTTTGAAGGAGAAAGTAGTTAAGGACATTGAGGTCAATGGTAATTGGGACAAGTTACAACATGGTTTTACAAAAGGTAGATCGTGCCAAACCAACCTGATCTCCTTCTTTGAGAAGGTAACAGATTTTTTAGACAAAGGGAACGCAGTGGATCTAATTTACCTTGATTTCAGTAAGGCATTTGATACGGTTCCACATGGGGAATTACTAGCTAAACTGGAAAAGATGGGGATCAATATGAAAATTGAAAAGTGGATAAGGAACTGGTTAAAGGGGAGACTACAACATGTTGTACTGAAAGATGAACTGTCAGGTTGGAAGGAGGTAACTAGTGGAGTTCCTCAGGGGTCAGTTTTGGGACCAATCTTATTTAATCTCTTTATTACTGACCTTGGCACAAAAAACGGGAATGTGCTAATAAAGTTTGCGGATGACACCAAGATGGGAGGTATTGCTAACACAGAGAAGGACTGGGATATCATACAGGAAGATCTGGATGACCTTGTAAATTGGAGTAATAGTAATAGGATGAAATTTAATAGTGAAAAGTGCAAGGTCATGCATTTAGAAATTAATAAACAAGAATTTTAGTTATAAATTGGGGTCACATCAGTTAGAAGTAACAGAGGAGGAGAAGGACCTCAGAATATTGGTTGATCACAGGATGACTATGAGCCACCAATGTGATATGGCCGTTAAAAAAGCTAATGCGGTTTTAGGATGCATCAGGCGAGGTATTTCCTGCAAAGATAAGGAGGTGTTAGTACCGTTATACAAGGCACTGGTGAGGCCTCATCTGGAATACTGTGTGCAGTTCTGGTCTCCCATGTTTAAGAAGGATGAATCCAAACTGGAACAGGTACAGAGAAGGGCTACTAGGATGATCCGAGGAATGGAAAACCTGTCTTATGAAAGGAGACTCAAAGAGCTTGGCTTGTTTAGCCTAACCAAAAGAAGGCTGAGGAGGGATATGATTGTTTTTTATAAATATATCAGAGGGATAAATATTAGGGAGGGAGAGGAATCATTTAAGCTTAGTACCAATGTGGACACAAGAACAAATGGATATAAACTGGACACTAGGAAGTTTAGACTTGAAATTAGATGAAGGTTTCTAACCATTAGAGAAGTGAAGTTCTAGAACAGCCTTCCAAGGGGAGTAGTGGAGGCAAAAGACATATCTGGCTTTAAGACTAAGCTTGATAAGTTTATGGAGGGCATGGTATGATGGGAGAGCCTAATTTTGGCAACTGATCTTTGATTATCAGCAGGCAAGTATGCCCAGTGGCCTGCGATGGGATGTTAGATGGGGTGGGATCTGAGTTACTACAGAGAATTCTTTCCTGGGTGCTGGTTGGTGAGTCTTGCCCACATGCTCAGGGTTTAACTGATTGCCATATTTGGGGTTGGGAAGGAATTTTCCTCCAGGGCAGATTGGCAGAGGCCTTGGAGGTTTTTCGCCTTTCTCTGCAGCATGGGGCATGGGTCACTTGCTGGAGGATTCTCTGCAGCTTGAGATCTTCAAACTACAATTTGAGGACTTCAGTAACTCAGACATAGGCTAAGGGTTTGCTACAGGAGTGGATGGGTGAGATTGTGTGGTCTGTGTTGTGCAGGAGGTCAGACTAGATGATCATAATGGTCCCTTCTGACCTTAAAGTCTATGAATCTATGTCCCGGTGGATTCCATAGTCTAATCCTGGGGTCTAGATCTAAGTCTGCCTCCCCTGGGACTCCAGCATGGGACTTGTGGTGCATGTGATGTTTCTGTACAGCCCATAGCTGGTGACTGAGCTAGTTGTGGCAGGCTGAGTTGCTCTGAGCTGATTTCCCCCCATCTCTCCCCCAACACGCTCCTAGGACCTCGTGAAGGTGCATCGATTCTTCTTGGATGACCTGAAGAACGTCCTGTCCTTCAGCAATGCCCAGAACCTCTACCAGGTCTTTATCAAGTACAAGGAAAGGTGAGGCTTGTCCGGAAAGGTGACGGTGGGGAGAACTCCTGGGCAGGGGTGAAGGAGCTTCCCCTAGTGGGGTCACTTGGGCATGCTCTGAAGCCACATGTTCTTCCGCGTGCCCCGCGACCCAGACCGTCTTGCTGGGGCAAGGGTCGGTTCCCCTTTCTCTTTCCTGCCCCGAGAGCTCAGTGTCTAGAAGAATCTGTGGAGATGCCCCCTTCTCACCACTGCCCCCACCCTACTTCTGTATTCCCTGCCCGTATGGTTCCCCCTGCTGAGCAAGAAAGCTAAGCCCACCTCGTGGGAGCTCTCTTTGCACTCAGAGAGCAGAGGTGGGACCAGGGAGTCAGCGCACAGCTGGTCCCTGTGTCCCCCACTCTCCGTTCCCAGGATACGGGACTCCCAGCATCTCCTTTCTGAGTTCCCACCTTTCTTTCTTTCTTTCTTTCTCCCTCCCTCCCCTTGGCTGTGAGTGGAGACAGGAGGAAGACAAGTGAAGGGTTCTTTCCAGACTTGGCTAGGGCCACATTCCAGCTCTCTCTCCCCTCTCCCAGCTCATGGCCATACTCCCCTTTGCCCTCCCAGGTTCCTGCTCTATGGCAGATACTGCAGTCAGGTGGAAGCCGCCAGCCGGTGTCTGGACCAAGTGGCTGGTGCCAGCATGGACGTGAGGATGAAGCTGGAGGTCAGGGCCATGGTTCTGTATCATCCTAGCCACTCCCCATCCATCCTCTAACTATAGCCCCACCGTCTACGTCCCTCCGTGCTAACGGGAACCCCCTATGCTGGAATAGGTTGGGGATATCAGAGGGCATGACAGATGTGCCAGGGTCAGGGGGGTTCAGAGGTCTGGCGAGAGGTGCCATGGGACCAGGGGGCTCAGAGGACACGGCAGGAGGTGCCATGGAGTCAGGGGGTTCAGAGGGCACAGCAGGAGGTGTCATGGAGTTGGGGGTTCAGAGGGCACAGCAGGAGGTGTCATGGGGTTGATGGCTCAGAGGGCACGGCAGGAGATGCAGGGTCGGGGGGCTCAGAGGGCACGGCAGGAGGTGTCATGGGGTTAGGGGTTCAGAGAGCACGGCAGCAGGTGCAGGATCGGGGGGCTCAGAGGACACAGCAGGAGGTGCAGGGTCAATGGGCTCAGAGGGCACAGCAGCAGGTGCAGGGCTGGGGTGCTCGGAGGGCACCGCAGGAGGTGCAGGGTCGGGGGGCTCAGAGGACACGGCAGCAGGTGCAGGGTCTGGGGGCTCAGAGGGCACCGCAGCAGGTGCAGGGTCGGGGGGCTCAGAGGGCACGGCAGGAGGTGCAGGGTCGGGGGGCTCAGAGGGCACGGCAGGAGGTGCAGGGTTGGGGGGTTCAAAGGGCACGGCAGCAGGTGCAGGGTCGGGGGGCTCAGAGGGCACGGCAGGAGGTGCAGGGCCGGGGGGCTCAGAGGGCACGGCAGGAGGTGCAGGACCGGGGGGCTCAGAGGGCACGGCAGCAGGTGCAGGGTCGGGAGGCTCAGAGGGCACGGCAGGAGGTGCAGGGTCGGATGGCTCAGAGGGCACCGCAGCAGGTGCAGGGTCGGGGGGCTCAGAGGGCACGGCCGGAGGTGCAGGGTCGGAGGGTCAAGAGGGCACAGCAGGAGGTTCCATGGGATCATGAGGTGGATGGGTTCCAGAGTCCTGGCTCATGCAAGAGCTAGCTGGGGCTCTGTGGGGGTCCCATCACATAGGACTGGCCCTAGTCTTTGTGGGTCCTTTTGGCCAGGCCCTCAGCACATTGGGCATCTCCCCCTGCCAACGCTGTCCTGTCCTGCAATCCTGTTGTGTAGGAATGCTCCCAGCGAGCCAACAATGGGCGCTTCACCCTGCGTGACCTGCTAATGGTGCCCATGCAACGGGTGCTGAAATACCATCTGCTCCTGCAGGTATGGACCCTCAGGTGTAAGCTGGGAGTGGGCATGAAGGACCCTGGTCAATGAGGGGTGGGCTATGCAGAAGGGTCATGGATTGGGAATCAGGACACCTGGGTTCTATTTTCAGCTCAGGGAGGGGAGTGGGGTCTTGTGGGCTAAAGGAGGGAGTAGGCTGGGGATCAAGACTCCTGGGTTCTATTCCTGTCTGTGCCATTGGCCTGCTGTGTGACCATGGGCAAGTCCTTTCCCCTCTCTGTGCCTCAGTTTCCCTCTATAAAATACGCAGAACAATGACCACCATCGGAAAAAAACAAAACTTATAGGTGTTTGGCATGATATAATCCCCCTCAGTACCAACTGGGTCTGGCCAGCTCTTCCATCGAAGCCTGGGATCAGCTTCAGACTAGAAAGTCTGCTCTTCGGGGCAGGAACCGTCTTTATGTTCTCTTTGTTTGTACAGGACGTGTGTCCTGGGCCATAACTGGAACACCTAGGTGCTATCGTAATATACCTAATAAATAACGTACAGCACCCAGCACTACATGGGCTCCTGGCTCTGTCCCATGATGCTTCACTCTGGGGAGCTGGGGAACCCTGGCACCCTCTGCTGGAGGAGCCAGAAATGGCTTTGAGTCGGTCAAATCCGTCCCGGTTTCTTTCCTCTCTCCAGGAGCTGGTGAAACATACGGTGGAGCCGACAGAAAAGGAGAACTTGCGGCTGGCGCTGGATGCCATGCGGGTGAGGCCGGCTCTGCGTCTCCCGGATGCTGTCAACTTTCAGGATAGTCATGAGGGTCTTTCAGTGTTTTGGTTGCCAGACTTGGGCTGGTGCAGAATGCTCCGGGGCCTGGCGGGTGGTTGTGTGCATCAGAGGGACTTATGCTTGGGAGGTGAGGGTAGGAAAGTTCCTGTTTAAGGCTGGGTGGAAGAGGGACTTTCCTCCCCGGGGGAAATTCTGATATTGCGAGGGACGGGGAGGGGAAGGGGGACGGGGACCATTGTCTTGAGGCTGAAATTTTCTTCAGAATGGAAATTCTGAAAAATGTTGATTCCGAAACATCTTAGTGACTCGAGGGCTTGTGGAGACATGGAAATGGACCGAAATAGCTATTCCGGAATAATTACCTAATAACAAAGCCAAGTCTGGGATAATTATTTTAAAATGAATAGTAATAATAAAATCTATCCCAGAATAATTATAACAATAAAATAACCATAGTAATGAAAATAATAATTATAAGTAGCTACTCTGGAATAATTATTAAATAAATGACATTATAGTAATACCTCTTCTGGAATAATTATAAAATATAATAATTAATAATTAATAACAAAAGTAATAGTTATTAATAATAATTTCACTATTCCAAAATAGTTCTTTTTGTATAAGTCCCAGTGTGCACACCCTTATTCTGGAAGACAAATGCCTTTTCCAGTTTAGCTTAATGCCCTTTGGAAGTGGATTTATTCTGGAATAGCTACTTCAGAAAATGTTTAAGTGTAGACACAATATAATATAATATAACATACAGGGGCACCGGAACAGGTGGGACCAGGGGGTTGTGGCACCCCTACTTTTCACTGGCCGTAAGGGACGGGGTGGAGAGGAAGAGTGGAGGCAAGGTCATTTGGGGGAGGAGGTGGTACGGAAGCAGGGGCTCTGGGGAAGAGGCATCATGGGGGCTTGGGGAGAAGGGGAAGTGAGGGCAGGGCTTGCGGGGGGTAAGAGCTGATTAGAGTCAAAATCCAGTGACTTAGACAAGTGGACCGGGGCAGCGGTTCTCAACCTCTCTTTTTCTGAGCCCCACCCCTCAACATGCTAGAAAAACTCCGGGGCCCGGCAGGGGGGCCTCTGGGCCTGGGGTGGGACCCTGGGGGCATAGGGATAGTTTGACTTCTATGAGGGCAGGGGACAAGGGCTGGCAGGGCTCGGCCCAGCTCTGCACAGCGGGATCCAGGGAGGGAGCGCCACCTCCACCCCCAACTCACCTCATCAGATCACCCACCTGTCTGGGGCTGGAGCTGGTGGCTGCTCCCCGAGGGCTCTCGGAGCAGTCAAAGGAGGCTGGGAGCTGAGGAGCAGACGCAACCCCAAGCACCAGGGGTGGATGGGAGAATGCCGCAGCTGCCCTCTCCATGGCACCACCAGCCAGAGGAGCAGCTGCCCCGCGCTGCCTGGCTCTGCCTTCCTGCCTAGCATCTGGCCAGAGGGTGGGGCCTGAGGGGGGCTGAGGGAGAGAAGGAGGTGGGGGGGGGTGGAGCACCCCCAGAACTGCCCCACTCTGGGTAAGGTACTGCAGTTTGGGAGGCAACACCCTTGTGTCCCCTCAGTGCTTCAGCCCCGTGGGAGCTGATGGGGCTTGGGGCACTGGGTTTCAGTGGCGGGGCTCTGCGGCCACCCTGAAAGGGCTTGTGACCCCCAGGGGGCTGTGGACCCCCAGTTGAGAACCACTGGACTAGCGAATGGCTAGTGAAAACAGGGCTGATTTGTTGATTGGAAGGTATTTACTTTGTGTATGCAACGTGTGATGTTCACAGGTTTTGAATCCACTGTCAATACCTCATTTTCTGAGCACCTCATAATTATCCCTAAGTGTGAACATTTAAACCAATAAAATAGGGAAAAAATGCTTAAAACCCAGAAGTTCACGCAACGGCGAAAATTTAAAGCTACAAAAATTAAATAAACATTGATATTCTCAGCTAAAATTCAAAAAAAAAATCTGCTAAGCCTAAATAAATACACTAGAATAAACATAATATAACAAATATATGTTGCTTTTGGCGCAGTGAGCTGGGGGGTAGAGGAGCTAGTGCTGGTGCTGAAAGGTTGGGTCTTGTCGGGTGGGAGGCTGGTGCTGAGGGGAGTGGTGGGGGGTTTGTGAGCTGGGGGCTGCGGAGTTTGGGGGCATGTAGGGTGGGGAAGCTTGGGCCTGGAGAGGACAGTCAGAATGGGTTCTACTGGGATGCTGGACTGGGGCTATTCAGTATACCCCATTGGGTGGCGGTGGAGCAGAGCAGTAATGGAGGGGTCTGGCGCCCCCTTTGCCAGCAAGGGATGTCACTCTGCCCCATGGAAAGCCCCCTTTTTAATGGTCAGACATCAGATGGTCGTGCCCCCAGCAGAGAATGCCCTGGGGACCCTGAAGGGAAAACCCAGCCATGGATCGCACCCCCAGGCACGGCTGGTACTGACCAAGGGCTCGTTGTGTTCCCCCACCCTCCATCCCTTAGGACCTGGCACAGTGTGTGAACGAGATCAAGAGAGACAATGAGACCCTGAAACAGATCACCAACTTTCAGCTCTCCATAGAGAAACTGGTGAGTCCCTGGGCCACAGCTACTGCCTTTGCTGCTTCCGTCGGTCTCTTCCTTTCTTTTTCCCTTCGTCCTTGTCTGTTTATTCCTTCCTTCATTCCTTCGTTCATTTTTCCTCTTTCATTTGTTTATTCCTCCATTTATTTCTTCCTGCATTAATTAATTAATTAATTCTTCCTCCACCATGGTTCATGTTCGCTCCTTTACCCATTTGTTCCTTTATTTGTTCATTCTTCCTCTTTCATTCATTCCTTTATTCAGGGCTTTGGAGCGGAGCCCGCAGCTGGAGCGCGGAGCAGCTCCCGAGCGATGGAGCTGCAGGTTTTGCCTGGAGCTGGAGCGGAGCCAGAGCACAGCTCCAAAGCCCTACCTTTATTCATTCTTCCTCTTTCAATCTTACGTTTGTTCGCTCCTGTATTTATTCATTCCTTTACTTGTTCGTTCCTTTTTCCTCTTTCTCTTCCTTTTGTTCGGTCCTTTGTTTGTTCCTTCAATCATTCTTCCTCTTTCTTTTTTTGTTCATTTTCTTTTATTCATTTGTTCTTTTTTTTCATTCGTTCACCTGTTGTTGGTTGGTTCTTTCATTCATTCGTTCCTTTTTCCTCTTTCATTCATTTTATTTGTTCTTTCATTCTTTTTCATTGTTTTACTTTTCCTTTCATTTTTTTTGTTCATTTCTTTTCATTTGTGCGTTCTCTTTAATGAACTAATTATATCAAATGAGTGAAATTATTTTTTGAAATTATTTTTTCCCAGTCGACTGTATCACTTTTCTCCTCTCCCCTGGAATATGTACACCTCTACCCCAATATAACACGACCTGATATAACACGAATTCGGATATAACACGGTAGAGCAGTGCTCAAGGGGGTGGGGGAGGCTGCGTGCTCTGGTGGATCAAAGCAAGTTTGATATAATGTGGTTTTACCTATAACGCAATAAGATTTTTTTGGCTCCCGAGGACAGAGTTATATCGGGGTAGAGGTGTATATACAATACAGATCTGAGTGTGTGTTATACAGGGCTGGCTCCAGGCACCAGCACAGCAAACAGGTGCTTGGGGCGGCCGACGGAGAGGGGCGGCACGTCCGGCTCTTTGGCGGCAATTCGGTGGCGGGTCACTCAGTCCCTCTTGGAGGGAAGGACGTGTTGCCGAATTGCCGCCGAAGAACGAAGCGGCGGCAGTAGAGCTGCTGCTGATCGCGGCTAATTTTTTTTTTTTCCTGCTGCTTGGGGCGGCAAAAATGCTGGAGCCAGCCCTGGTTTTATACACACTCAACAGCTTCCTGGCCGTTGTTAGAGCTGCCTCTGTCTAGACCAGCTTCTACTGGTTGCTGTGGTATTTCTAGAGCAGAAGGTTCCAGCATTATCGCTACCACCCTGGGTTCAGCTCCAGGAAGCTTGTGAAGCATAATATCTAATATGGCCTCCCATGGAGTGAACCCAGGACCAAGCACAGAGGTTTTCCCTCTTTAGCTATAAGAGTCACTCCATCATCCAGTAGCAGTCATAGACTCTTACCGTCTTTGGGCCAGCCGTTAGGGAGGTATATGGCATCTGTCCAGCCTGCTGGTTCCACACATCTCAGACTGAATTCCTGTAAGAGGGTTTGGTTTTCTGTCCCCCTTCTCCTCTTAGTCACAGTCCCTGGCTCAGTACGGGAGGCCGAAGATTGACGGGGAGCTAAAGGTCATCAGCTCTGAGAAACGCTCCAAGATGGACAGGTGAGCGCAGGCAGAGAGCTGAGCTGCGTGGCTTTGAGTGGCAGCAGTGCTGCCTAGTGGACAGAGCACTGGACTGGGATTCAGGAGACCTGGGTTCTACTATCACTGGCCTGCTAGGTGACCTTGGGCATGTCACTTAGCTGGGAATGGGGGCTGAATCGACACTGGAGGGCTTCCTCATGCATTACAGATATGATCAATAAACCCCCTAGGTCAGTGGTCCCCAACCTTTTTCGTCTGGTAGGCACCAGACAACAAGCCACGGAGGACTGTGGCGGTGGACGAGCATCCGCCGAAATTCTGCCAAGTGGCAATGTCAATAGACGTCACCGCCGAAATACTGCCGACAAACAGCGTCATCCAGAGGCGTCGCTACTGAAATGCCGCCGAAAATCGGCAGCATTTTGGCGGCGATGCCTCTGAATGACGCAGCTTGTCGGCGGCATTTCAGCGGATGCTCGTCCGCCGGCAAGTACGCGGGCGCACTTAGACGGCCCGGCGGGCACTGCGTCGGGAACCCCTGCCGTAGGTGATAGAAGGTTCGCCATCTTGATTTAAGGTCATACAAGTAGTTTACAAACTCTTTTACCTCCTTGGGCTGTGGGGCCAATGCCAGGGCTAATCCCATTGCTCTTAGGCTGCTGACTTTCACCAGAAGGGACCATAATGCATCTAATCACATAACAAGTGTCTGGGACAGCGGTTCCCGGGTTGGGGACCATGGCAACCATCTCTGCCACCGACAGAACCAACCCGGGGCTCCAGCGCGCAAGATGCTAGAGCTCTGGGCCCCCATCAGCAACCCATTTAAGCATATGCTGACCTTTAAGTCACAGCGACTGCTTAGAAGTCAGCACATGCTTCCAGCCTCTGTTCAGGACCCCACCCCTATTCAGGAAGGGCACTTAGGCATGTGTTTGAGTGGTGTTCTGAACTGGGGTGTTAGCACTAGCGTTTTCAAAGTATCATGTGTCCTGTTGTGTTTTATTGGCGAGGTTGGTTGGATTCTTCTCCATTTCAACAACAACAACAACAACAAAAGCTGCTCATTGAAAACGAATGTGGTGGTGGGGAAATGCACTGGCTGGACATAATGATTCCTATACAAATGAATATTTTTCAGAAATAATTTGTATCGACAATTTAAACTGAAAAAAAATAGGTTTGGGTTGGTTGGGTTTTTGGTCCACATTTTTTGGGGGGGGCAGGAGAGGGGGCAGGGAAATTTTGATAAACCCCAAATTGATTTTTGGGGGGGGGGGCGAATTTCCTGCAAATAAAACAAAATAAAAATAATTTGTGGTCTTGAATTGCCTCCCTTCTGCCTATTTCAAGATCAAGCTCTGGGGCGGCTGGGGAATCTAGAGCAGATACGGTCCTTAGTAGTGTCATCCTGAGGTCCAGAGAATAGCAAAGGATGGAGAACGTCTCCCAGGAGCCTGGCCCTTAGAGATCAGCCAGTGTTTCAGTGCAGACTCTCACCGGAGGGGTTCTCCTATCCCGTAGCTAATGCACTTCCCTGAGAGGCAGTAGCTAGGTTGATGGAAGAATTGTCCCGTCAGCCTAGCACTGTCTGCACTGGGATTTAGATCAGCTTAACTGCCTCGCTCAGGGGTGTGGATGTTTCACTGGGTCGACTTCATTTTTGCATGTAGACCTGGATTAAGTGTATGGCCTCCCAGTGCATCCAGAGCAGGGCTAAAGTCTTGGGGCTCATATAAGCCGGATGTGCCTTCCTCCTGCCCCCGCCCATGGCCCATCTGTGGCTCATCTGTCCCGGGTTCCGTCTTCATCCCTCTCCGTGTCGGGGCCTGTTCCTTGCAGGTACGCCTTCCTCCTGGACCAAGCCCTGCTTATTTGCAAGCGGAAAGGGGACTCCTACGAGATGAGGGATTTCATCGACCTCCACACTTACCAGATTCGGGACGACTCCCTGGGAGAAAAGGACAAAAAGAAGGTAACGCTGTGGGAGTGTATGTGTGTGAGCCGGAGCCTCTCCCACCCTGCTAACACAACCTGTGTGCACTCTCTCCTGCACATCAATACACTGCCAGACTCACACAGAACAAGTGTTTCCCCCCAGTAGGGGGCAGTGACCACACACATACAGAGTCAGCACCATTTCCACACAATCCTTGGCCTAAGGCGTCTCCTTAGCTTGGCTGATCCCAATATTTGCCCCTGCACTAGCTCCTCTTCCGCCCGGCTCAGCCCTTTTCTGCTTCTGGGTTGGAGCTAATGAGACCTGCCAGTTCTGGCTGCCAGGGAGAATCAGCAAAATAACTCCCACTCCTAGTCCCTCTGCTCTAACCCTGGGCACTTTCCTCCCAACAGCCAGGAATAGAACCCAGGAGTCCTGGCTTCCATGCATACCCTGCTTTAACTACTGGTCGACGCTCCTTCCAAAAGCTGGGAGTAGAACCCTGGTAGTCCGACTCCTGCTTCCCTAGCTGTAATTACTAGACTTCGTTCCCCTCCCAAGGCTGGGAATAGACCCCAGGCATCCTGCCTCCTCACTCCCTTGCTCTAATTTCTAGTCCACACTGCCCCTGTCTGCTGCTGCTGCTGCTGCTGGGTGCTGGGGGGAGTGTGGTTTCACGTCTCTCTTTGAGTCCCCTTGTCTGATATGCAGTTACTGGGAAGGTGGTACCCCTGCCCCATGAGTTCCAGGGGGACTGTTAAACATCTGTGTGCTTATCTTTTCCAGTGGACTTACATGTTCCACCTGATCTGTAGTTACGGGACCCAGGCCTATGAGCTCTTCTTCAAGACACGAGAGCTGAAGAAGAAGTGGATGGAGCAGTTTGAAATGTCCATGTATGTTCCCCCCTCCCCCAACCCTCACTCCCATCCCTGTCTACTGATTCTCTGCAGATTCAGTGTCAAAAATCTGTCCCAGCCCTTCTCTGAAACTTCTCTGCCATGTCCTGCCCCCGGTGGTTATTGCTTGCTAGATTATTAGTGGTAAAGTGGCAGTGGCCAGAGGTTCTGATGAAGATCAGGGCCCTGTTGTGCCCGGTGCTGCATAGACACACAGTGAGAGATGGTCCCTGCCCCAGTTGAGATCAGGGTCCCCATTGTGCCGGGCACTGCACAGACACACAGTGAGAGACAGTCCCTGCCCCAGTTGAGATCAGGGTCCCATTGTGCAGGCGCTGCACAGACACATAGCGAGAGACGGTCCCTGTCCCAGTTGAGATCAGGGTCCCATTGTGCCAGGCGCTGCACAGACACACAGTGAGAGACGATCCCTGCCCCAGTTGAGATCAGGGTCCCATTGTGCCAGGCGCTGCACAGACACACAGCGAGAGACGGTCCCTGCCCCAGTTGAGATCAGGGCCCCGCTGTGCCGGGTGCTGCACAGACACATAGAATAAATCTACGTTCTGAGCTGCAGCTGTAATGTCCAGCCTGAGCAGACGTACCTGTTCTAGGTCTGTTCAAGCCATGCACTAAAAATGGGAGTGTAGCCGTGGGGGTGTGAATGGCAGGAGGGACTTTCACTAGCTGCCCTGAGTATGATCCTGTCCATGCCCATAGGCACGTCCTCAGGGTGGCCAGCTCCTCCTGTTCCTCACACCACCTCGGCTACACTGCTATTTTTAACACACCGGCTCCATCAGAACTAGGGGACAAAGTGCTCCTGGGTACTACCATAATATTCAGTGCCTAGCACAAAGGGGAGCTGGCCAGTGACTGGGATGCCTAGGTGCTACCGAAATACACCTAATAATAATAATAATAGTAATAATATGCATAACTTGGTCTGTCTCTCTCCCCTGATCCCTGTAGCTCCAATATCTACCCCGAAAACGCCACGTCCAATGGCCACGACTTCCACATGCACTCCTTCGAGGAGAATGCGTCCTGCAAATCCTGCCAGATGCTGCTCAGGTAGGAGCTGCCTGGATCCTAGTGCAACCAGCCTGGGACATGTACATCCCCTACACCAGCTGCTGGTCTGCACTACTGCTCCCGGCTAAGGCGTCTCCTGAGTTTGGCCAATCCCGTATTCGGGGTTAATTTGTGGGGCAGGGCTGAGCTGGGGATGGGGCATGGGAAAGTAGGGGTTACTAGAGCAGGGCAGAAGGGTCGAGGGGATGACTTCAAGCCCTGATTTACCATGGCAACTCTAACACACAGATGTTCTCTCTTTTGGCCGTGCGAATAGGGGCACGTTCTATCAGGGCTATCGCTGCAGCCGATGCAAAGCCCCGGCTCACAAGGAGTGTCTGGGCCGGGTATCCCCCTGCGGGAAGTCGAGCTCAGGTACGTGTCTGCGTCCAGCCCAGGTCAGCAGCGTTGGCGGGTTGTACAACTCTGTCCCTGCCACCTGAGCCTGCCTGCGGCCAGCCCTCCTTACAGCAACCAGGAAACTAATCAGCTGATTCTCAGGGGGCCTTATCTGAAGGGTTGGGGGCAAGGGATTGTGGGATGCATCTAGGCCATGAAGTGCAATGCATTCTGGGATGCATCTGGTTCAAGTGTTGCAAGGGATTGTGAGATGCAGCATGGACAAAGTGGTGCAAGGGATTCTGGGACGCAGCTGGGGCATGGGATTGTGGGATGCAGTTGGGACAAAGTGGTGCAAGGAATTCTGAGATGCATCTAGGCCATGAGGTGCAAGGGATTCTGGCATGCAGCTGGACAAAGTTGTGTAAGGGATGCACAAAATGGTGCAAGGGATTGTGGGATGCATTTAAGCCATGAGGTGCAAGGGATTCTGGGATGCATCTGGGCCAAGTGTTGCAAGGGCTTGTGGGATGCAGCATGGACAAAGTGGTGCAAGAGATTCTGGGAGGCAGCTGCGGCATGGCGGCACAAAGGATTCTGGGATACATCTGAGGAGGGTGCAGTTGCAAGTGGCTGAATACAAAAGCAGAGGAAGGAAAGCGTTGGCCTACAGGCACTAGTTAACCCCTTCACTGCAGCTGCTGCTTTGTATCACCATCTGCGCTGCAGCCGAATGCCGCTGAGGTACCAGTGGGGTACAAAGGGGCAACACATGGGACAGGAGGTGAGTATTCTAACCCAGCCTCCCTGGCACATACTGGTCACCCACAAACAGAAATACAATTCCGCTTTAATTTAGTCTGAGAACTCTTAGGATGAGATTTCAGAACTATCAAGTAATCATTTCCCCTCTTTTCTGTTTAATCTAGATTATGGGTCTACGCTGAAAAAGGTAAACAAACCCCGAACTCAACCTTAAATCTCAACCTTAAAACGTTCTCATATGGGGGGTGGAGACTTTTATTGTCCTGGGCTCCATGGGAACAAAAACACATAGTAAGAGACTGGGTCTGTCTTTTTGTTCTGTGTCTGTACAGGGCCTAGCACAATGGAGTCCTGGGCTTGGGAGGGTGGGGTCTTACACCTACCGTAATACACCTAATAAATAAGAATAATAATAAAGTAGAAATGTTTAGAAGCTAAAGCATAGAGAGGGGAGGGGATTTGGTCAGGATCACACAAGTCAGAGTTGGAAATAGAAGGCAGGTCTCTTGATTCCCAGTCCAGTGCTCTAGCTATTGGGCAATACTGCCCCTTGAAGCACCAGAGACGTTAAAACAAGGTTCCCTTCACCTCAGCTCATTCGCTGCCTGGCTCTCTCCTTATACTGTTTATCAGACAGACATTGCACCTAATTTCTCGCTCACTAGCGCCTTATTTTACACCAGTGATGCTTCAGTATAAGTGAGTGAAAAGCCAGGCCTTGTGGCTGATGGGAGAGAGCACATGGGAGATGTAATCCAGCCAGGGAGCCAGGCCCATAGAAGAAAATGAGGGCACGAGGCCACTGAACTACAACTCCCATGAGGCACTGGGGGAGTATATTGAAATTTTCAGGCATTGGGAGGTGGGGGTTGAAGAAAAATGGACATTTTTCTGCAGAAAGCTGACACTTTTCATGAAAAATGGTGTTTCTCAGAAAAAACCCTAAATGGAAAATTTGGGGGATCAGCCCTAGCCACAGCCTAAATGGCAGCATCAGGAGATCACAGACCCCTGCCCCATGATTAATTAGCAATAAGTGATGCGGGACAAGGGAGATCTTTACATACTGATGGTCTAGAGATTGGGTGCAAAGGAACTTGGTCCCAGTTTATGTTATGCTGGTACGGCCGTCACCAGGAAGGGGGATCAAACCTGGGACCTCTGGGTCTAAAACCTGACCTAGTAGCAGGCTCATCAGCCTCTGTCTATGGCTCAGCTGCCGTTAGAAGGGGATTAATTGCCACATGGGGGGTTGTTATATTTGCCTTGCTGAGCCCTCCCCTAGTACCACACTGACCTAAGTCCCTCCTCAAGCCCCACCCTCTTACTACAGTTCTGCTCATAATGCTACACCCCCCGCTGATGTATAGCAGGGTCTGTGCCTGCTGAACTGCAGACAGATCTCACACAATCTCTTTATCTGAGCCAGGCTCCTTGTCTTCCCTCTGCAGAATAAATCCAACCGACACATGCAGGAGAGAAAGAAGAATGACCTTGGTAAGTCCTGTGGCAGGCACCTACTCTCATGCTTCAGGGCAGGCAGGGGACTCAGGAAGGAATTTCCTTTCTTGTAATCAGCAGTCCTGATTAGGCCAGGTGTGATGGAGACCCCTCTTGATGACTCCAGGTACTGCATCCTGGAGAGAGATGAGGGTCTGTTCTGGGTCTAATGCCTCAGTAAAAGATCCCCTTTTAAGTTCTGCTAGGTCTGCTGTACTACAAGGAACTGGAATGCGATAACCTCATCCCTCTTAAATGTGGTGCATCATGGGTGATGCAGTCTGGCTGGGGAGCCTGCCCCATAGAGGAGAACATGTGGTAACTGAGCTACCATTCCCACAGGCTGGACACCGGACTAGAGGGATCCCTGAGCTGTGCTGGGATGCTGAGCTCCAGTTAAATTCAGGGCACGTGCAGGAAAGCCCCACTGGCTCATGGGAGCTCTGGGTTGATGAGAGTTCAGGAGACAATAAGCCCTTAACATACACCATCCTGCATGCAGAATCCCCGTCCTGGAGGGGCAGATGGGGCCTGCCCTGGGGCTGTCTCTCTATCCCCCCTGTAGAACACAGGGAGGATTTTCTGTCCCCCTCGCACCAGGAAGATGTGACCGTCCATGTGTGTCCACGTAGCGGATGGGAGGATCACTGGGCACAGATGCTGCCGGGTGGCAGGCACTGGCTGCAGGGAGATACATCGGATTGCCCTGTGACCGGTTCCTTGCCAATGCCCTTGTTTCCTTAGGGCTGCCCAAAATGGAGGTCTGCCAGGAGTATTACGGTCTGCCCCCGCCACCCGTGGCATTTGGCCCGTCGCTGCGACTCAGCATGGGGGACATTGTGGAGCTGACGAAAGCCGAGGTGGAGCAGCTCTGGTGGGAGGTAGGTATCTCCGCAGCCATCCACCCATCACTCCATGTGCCCTGATGGAGACACACTGACTAGAACAGTGGTTCCTGAACGTTCAATCCCACTGATTCCCACCACCCTATAACTGCATCACTAGACCCACTGCTGGAGGGTGAACCAAATACAGCATCTTCCACGTGGCATGACCTTGTATGCACAAGGTCATGCTGCACAGAGGACATCATTTTTTGGAGCAGGTTCCAGACACGTTTAGATTTGGTTTGGCTACTCACTTGGACTTGCAACCCAATCCGCTGATGGTGCGACCCCACTTGGGGTCACCACCCATAGTTTGGGAACTGCTGGACTAGAGGAATTGCACGTAAATTTGGTCAGCGGGGACTTGAAGCCGGGATTTCTGGTTCCAAAACCACAGGGCTCTGCCCCATGAGGACATCCCATTTTGATGGCTGGTCCATCCAGAGGCTAGCAGTCTGACGACTGTTATGTTCATGGCATGCAAACCAAGAAACTAGATAAACCTAGAATACTCTTGCCGGAAGGTTGCAATGTAACACAACTTTATTGCTTTGAATCCAGAATGATAACACATAAGAACCCCAAAACAGAGAGAGACAAAACAGGCTTCTCCCTGAGAAATAACTCAACCCACCTCAGGGCCGCCCAGAGGATTCAGGGGGCCTGGGGCAAAGCGGGGGAGCGGACATAAAAAAAGGCGCTTGTACTCACCGGGCGGCGCATAGAGTCTGCGGCAGCGGCAGGTCCTTCACTTGCTCCGCGTCTTCGGCAGCACTGAAGGACCCACCGCCGAAGTGCTGCTGAAGATCTAGAGCGAGTGAAGGGCCTGCCGCTGAAGTGCCGCTGAAGACTCAGACAGCCGCCGGGTGAGTAAAAATTAAAAAGGCGCCTCTAGCCAGGGAAGGGATTCTCAGCCAGGGCTTGCGGGGCCCCTGTGGGGCCCGGGACCTGGGGCCAATTGCCCCACTTGCCTCCCCTTCTGGGTGGCCCTGCCCCACCTTACTCTAGGCTGGCTGGCTGCAATCTAACTATTGCTAGGCCCACATCTCAGAGCTTCCTACAGAGCTCCCTGCCCACAAACAGGACTAGGAACACGCCCCTACCTGCCGAGCATTTAAAGGGATAGCGTACGGTTGCAATACAGTTTTCAAGATGCCGCAAGTTAGTGCAGCTGGCTAATGGAGCTCACTTTAGCTCAAGTGGGAGGGGTCTGTTTGTCAGTGTGGACATTCCAGCAGTCAAGCCCTGCTGATGACTGTAGCTGAGATCATTATAGAGCTCATGGTGGGGAAGGATGTCTTTAAAATTAGCTGTCAAAGAGGAGAGCAGCATAAATCAATTAGTGCTTTAGCCTCTTGTTGGTCAGGAGGCCGGGCAGTATCAGGCACCGAATGATGAAATAGACCTGATCCAGGCCGCTTCTGAAAGTGGCTCAGTTGCTGAGCCTGGTACTCAACTCTCCTGATGAGGCCAAGAGGGAGGTCTTGGCCTCATCAGGAGATAGGTATAACAAGGAGAAAGGTATAACAAGTGGGGTCCCGCAGGGGTCTGTTTGGGACCGGTTCTGTTCATATCTTCATCAACGATTTAGATGTTGGCATAGAAAGTACGCTTATTAAGTTTGCGGACGATACCAAACTGGGAGGGATTGCAACTGCTTTGGAGGACAGGGTCAAAATTCAAAATGATCTGGACAAATTGGAGAAATGGTCTGAGGTAAACAGGATGAAGTTCAATAAAGATAAATGCAAAGTGCTCCACCTAGGAAGGAACAATCAGTTTCACACATACAGAATGGGAAGAGACTGTCTAGGAAGGAGTATGGCAGAAAGAGATCTAGGGGTCATAGTGGACCACAAGCTTAATATGAGTGAACAGTGTGATACTGTTGCAAAAAAAGCAAACATGATTCTGGGATGCATTAACAGGTGTGTTGTAAACAAGACACGAGAAGTCATTCTTCCGCTTTACTCTGCGCTGGTTAGGCCTCAACTGGAGTATTGTGTCCAGTTCTGGGCACCGCATTTCAAGAAAGATGTGGAGAAATTGGAGAGGGTCCAGAGAAGAGCAACAAGAATGATTAAAGGTCTTGAGAACATGACCTATGAAGGAAGGCTGAAGGAATTGGGTTTGTTTAGTTTGGAAAAGAGAAGACTGAGAGGGGACCTGATAGCAGTTTTCAGGTATCTAAAAGGGTGTCATCAGGAGGAGGGAGAAAACTTGTTCACCTTAGCCTCCAATGGTAGAACAAGAAGCAATGGACTTAAACTGCAGCAAGGGAGATTTAGGTTGGACATTAGGAAAAAGTTCCTAACTGTCAGGGTAGTTAAACACTGGAATAGGTTGCCTAGGGAAGTTGTGGAATCTCCATCGCTGGAGATATGTAAGAGTAGGTTAGATAAATGTCTATCAGGGATGGTCTAGACAGTATTTGGTCCTGCCATGATGGCAGGGGACTGGACTCGATGACCTCTCGAGGTCCCTTCCAGTCCTAGAGTCTATGAGTCTATGAGACTCCTCCTAGTTGTGATGCCAGGCAGTGACGACCAGAGAGAACCATAGGGTCTTCCCCGTCCAGCAGCTCTGGTGTCCAACCTGCTCTCAGTGTCTCTGTGTTTATACCTCGGGCTTTAGCAGCAATAAGTAGCCCCCTTTGGCAGGGTGACCCACGCCTTGTCTTCTCCCAGTTAATTCCCAGAGCCCTGATCTCAGTCAGGGTCTGTGCAGCCCCTGGCATGATGGGGCTCTGATCTCAGTCAGGGTCTGTTCAGTGGCCAGCACAATGGGGGCTCTGATCTCGGTGCGGGTCTGATCAGAGATGCTGAGTACTAGGCAGGGTTTGATCCAGAACCCACTGGAACCCATGGAGAAGACTCCCATTGACTTCAGTGGGGGCTGGCTCAGGCCTTCAGGCTAGAGCTGGTTGTAAAAGGGGATTTTTCCCGTGCATATTATGGTTGGGGAATGTAGACTTGGTGCCTTGTGGGAGTTGTAGTTTGGTTGCCTCATGCTCCCGTTTCTTTCCCAAAGGCCAGGCTTCTTGGTCAGACTACATCTCCCATGATGCACCACAGTCTGCCCTCATGGTGAGGGGAGATGGTTGCATCATGGGAGGCCCTGATCACGGTGCATCCTGGGAGAAGTAGTTTGGCTGGGGAGTCCGACCCAAAGCGAATGGGGTCACAAGAAAACCAAACTACAGTTCCCAAGAAACACCACGTCGGGATAGCCGAATTGAAATATATCTGCTCTTGTCTTAAACATCCAGCCTACAATAGTCCCTCTGCAAACCAGGCCAAGAGCAGCCACCTCGGCCTCTTCCCTGATAGCTCTTTATGATAGATCTGACGTGCATTGGCTTCCGCTTTGCAGGGCAGAAACACATCCACGAACGAGATCGGCTGGTTCCCATGCCAAAAAGTCAAACCGTATGTGTGTGTGAGTAGCGACTCCTTTCACATTTGCTCAATTAGCTGTTCAATGCTGGATGTTTTTGTAGGGTCTCTAAATTCCTTAGACAAGTTTCGGTGGGTTGTATCTGCTCTGGGGACAAAGGGCAGATGTCAGTCTGCAATCCAGGATGCTTAGCAGCAGAAGAAAGGGTGGGTTTTGTGGGTAAGGTGCTGGAATGGGGCTCAGAAGATGTAAGTGAAATTCTTGACTCTGCCACAGACTGCCTGTGTGGGACCATGGGCAAGTCACTTCATCTCCTTGGGCAAGTCACTTCATCTCCTTGCACCTCAGCTCCTCATTTTTAAATTGAGTATAATAATTCTTTCTTTGTGTACATGCTGTCTGGGGCAGGAACTGTCTTTCACTATGTGTCTGGGCAGCACCTGGGGCCCTGGGGTCCTGATCTTGGGGAAGGTCTATGCAGTGCCTGGGCCAATGGAGCCCTGGTCTGTGTAGCACCTGGAACAATGGGGCCCCATTCTTTGTACCATTGTGGCCCCATTCTTTGTACCGTTGTATAAATAATTTTTTTTTTAAAAATGAATTATTTGTGATGTGACACTGGGAGCAAAATGAAACTCTAGAATAACAGAGCACTGACATCAGATCTCCTGGGCCAGATTTAACTCTTTCTTCTCTGTTTTATTTACTGCAAGAAAATAAAACTTCTTTCTTTTCTCCCCCCAGAATCCTCCCCCAGATTTTTCTGTTTATCTTTGGTAAGTAAAATGATAGAATTGAAACATTTCTGCACCTACGTAATTTATTGCTGTTTAACCTGGAGTCCAGCCTTGTGAATCTATGCTCTATGAAATCACAGACTGTTTTAAACCAGCTTGAGTTCTAGGTTTGTCTCCATTGTTTACCAGACCACACTCTCGCTGGTATGGCATACAGCCCACAGCCACATCTAGTGGCTGAATCATAGATTCAAGTAATAACTCCTGTGTGGATGTCCCTACTTGCAGGTACGCGGGACCTATGGAGAGAGCAGAGGCGGAACAAATCCTCACGAACCGTTCAGACGGCACGTTCCTGGTGCGGCAGAGGGTCAAGGATGCAGCTGAGTTTGCCATCAGCATCAAGTAATCCTAACCTTAATAACAGCTACTACAGAGCAACATCTTTGTGTGCATGAATAGCTTGCCTTTCAGGGAGAACTCTTTTGGGCCCTTCCCTATAATGCAAACACCAGAGGGCACTTAGCAAAATTGAATTTCCACCTGGTAAAAGTAAATATTTTTATATGCAAGAGGTAACCTTTGGGACTCCCCACCTCATGATTTTATGAAGGCAATTTGCTTCGTAAGTTAAGAAGATAGGGTTAGATATTTAAGAATAGCATATCCAAAAGCGCCAGCTAGGGGAGCAGGGAAAAGTGCCTCCTGCTGCAGTGCATACGATGATCTTCCATCTGGATGTGCTTGCCATTTGAGGTGAGATACAAGGCCAGAGCTGTGCTATTATGGAGAATCCTGTATTCCTAGCGCCGAAGCCCCAGCTGACACAAATCAGTGTCACTCCATTGGAGTCGGTGGGGCCAGATCCCCATCTTAGTGCTTTCTGAAAGACCTATGAGAGAGAGTACAGTGTGTGCCTCTCTTCTGTAACAAGCTGCATTTTTCTTCCATGCACAAAGCACTGCCCTTCCCAGAGAGCAGACAGCTAGAAATTTAAAGGTGCAATACACTGGAAAATTACAGCTGTAGAGATCGTTAGGAAACCAGCGGCCCCCTGAGAGCTGGTGTCTGTGCCCCCAGGTTTAACGTAGAAATCAAACACATCAAGATCCTGACGTCGGAGGGCCTGTACCGCATCACAGAGAAGAAGGCGTTCAAAGGACTCATAGTAAGGATTGAGCGGATTTCGCATCCGATGCTTCAACTCTATCTTCACTGGAAGGCTCTAGCCACTGGGGGAATGCGTAGTGCAACACCAGCCGCTTAGCCCTCAGGATGGTGTACTGAATAGAGCAGGAGGGGCTGAGAGCCAGGACTCTTGGGTTCTGTTCCCAGCCATGGGTGGGGAGTGGGAGCTAGTGGGTTAGAAGGGGAGACAGCTGGGAGTCAGGACTCCTGGGTTCTATTTCTGGCTGGAGGGGCTGGAGGAGTGGGGGCCAGCTGTTACTGTCTCTGCTCCTGCTCCAAGAGAGAAGGAATCTCCGCATGCTCAGGGCCTTTCCGTGCTTCCTCCCTAGGAGCTAGTGGAGTTTTACCAGCAGAACTCCCTGAAAGACTGCTTCAAAACCCTCGACACCACGCTGCAGTTCCCATTCAAGGAGCCTGAGCAGAGGGCCATTTCCAGACCTCCCGGTAGGGTACTCGGGGGCCAGTGCTGGAGCCAGGGCGGGGAGACCTTGAGCGCCCCCCGAGCGCTGCAGAATCTCAGCCCCTGGGGTTCTTGGGATAGATCCTCATGACCTGGCATATATGGGATGGAAATTTCCCCTAAAACATTTTTCTTGAGGGACGGTGGCTTTTCAACCCAAATTCCCCCCCCCCCATTCTAGTTTTTGTCAAATTTCCAGGGTTTTCAACAAAAATGGGAAAATTTTGACAAAACCAGGAAAAAAAATGTTGAGAGGCAAAACCTGTCATTTCCCAGGCCCAGCTCGAATCGTTCATCCTGGTCGGCTGCTGGCGTGTGGATGCTTGTCGAAATGCCCATAAGGGCTGGGGCAGCCCCCAGCTGGTGAGGGTGGTCTGTGCTCCCTGCCGGACCTGGCAAAGGCTCCATTGCAAAGAAGAGGGGGGGTATTCTGGGCTGCGTTTCTAGTGCTGATGGGAGATGTCACAGCGTGGGGGAGCCATGTGGCCATGGCCCCCAGCAGTGGTGCCCTTTCCTGTGGGTCACGACTGGGGCATAGACTCCACCTTGGTGGTCTCTCGAAATTAACCCTCTGTGGCCCAAGCCCTCGGAGCCCCAGGAGGTGAGAGAGCCAGTCTTTCACCATGCGGTCCCTGCCTCCAGCCACGTGGTGGGTTACGAGCACTTCCGGGGACTGCTCGCTTTCCAGGATCCCACCAAAGGGGTGGATCTTTATTTGAGGGTGTCTGGTCCTGGCACAGCTTTCTCTAGTGTGGGTCTGTCCCCTTGCAGCAGGAGGACTGAAGTACTTTGGGTCGGCGAAGGCTCGCTACGATTTCTGCGCACGGGACCGGACGGAGCTAACGCTCAAGGAGGGTGACATCATAAAGATCCTGAGCAAGAAAGGGCAGCAGGGCTGGTGGAAAGGGGAGATCTACGGCCGGGTGAGTGCACCGCTGAGTGGGAGTTTGAATTACAACCCCCTTATGCAGCAGAACAGGCCTGACATAGCCCGTCCACAAGGGTGCAGTGTTACACACACATACACGCACATGACCCGCTCTGACATATCCCATCCAGCAAGGGACAGCGTTCTTCACACCTCTACACATATAGAGTGTAATCCCAGCACACGCACATTCACACATCACTCTCTAGTGTATATAGACCCATGCATGTGAGCAGTGCTGACATATTCCATCCAGCAGGGGGCAGCTGTGCAAGCAACCCTCCCCCCCCACCCCAATTCTGTGCAAGCAACCCTCCCCCCCCCCAAACACACTTGTGAGCTGGTGTAATCATCTCCTACTCAACAGAGGACAGCAATTCTGTCTTACCCCCACTCACAATCCACACCCAAAGATATGCTTGCGCACGCACAATCACTGCACGCCTACACACGCATTCCTTTTGCTTGTGCATGCACGTGTGCACACACCCATAAATGATCTCCATATGCATGCACGTGCACACGTATGATCCGCCCCACAAACATGCACGTGCACGATCGCTCCACATGCGTGCACCCACGCGCCCACACATTCTGATGCATCGGGTAACAGTGAACATCTAGTGCGAGTATAGGATGCCAAGAAAGCTATGGCCAACTGGCCAACTTTAGTGGCACTTTGTCTTCCCCTAATGGTGGCTGGAACAGTAGCTGTTGATGAGCCAGCTAATGGAGCTGGGGCTTTTAGGTCAAGCAGTATAGACTGGTGCCTTTAGATCCAGAGGTCCAAAGTTCATTCCCAGCTACTCATGCCTCATGATAGTGGCCCCTGTGCCATGTGGCATAGCCAGCATATCTCACCATAGCATTGGGGGTAGCACACAGATCTTCCTGCTGCAAAAACAAGCCGAGTTACAGGAGAATCCCTGTTAGCTCTTAGCAGTACAGGGCTTGTGACACACAGGTGAGCAGCACCCATCCCATCCAGAAGAGGGCAGCAATGCTTATACAGCACATGGGCCATGTTCCAATGGCTGTTTTATGATAACAATTCCACGTCTCACTGGGTTTTCCCCTCCTAGGTTGGCTGGTTCCCAGCAAATTACGTGGAGGAAGATTATTCGGAATATTGCTGAGGTCTGGAGCCCTGTGTAATTTTCCACCCCCCGAGATCATGACCCACAGGATTCCCGACCCTGCGCGGCACTCACACCGTGAGCTCATGCGGAGCCAGGCCCGGAAGGGGTCTCTGTAGCAGGATGTAATGTTGTGCTGGCGGAAGTGCGGCGGGGAGTAGCGTCCCGGGACTATTAATTTATGAACTTTCGGATCCCTCTTCTCTTTCCCTTCTCTCACGCATGTAAAGGAAGTTTTGTGTTGAATAAACTGAATGGGTGGATGGGCTGGAGCTGTACCGGCCGTCACCTTGTGCCCAAGAGCCCTTTTCTCTCTAGTCCATGGCATGATCCAACTGCCCCATCAGGCACAGGTGTATGGAGCCCAGAGGGCTGCTGCCATGTGAAGGGGTAGGAGGCTGTCCCCTGGAGAGGGAGGATCCCTTGCTCACTGCCACCTTTATATTCCCTCCAGCATAGGCAGAACCCAGATGGCACCAGGCTCATGCGATTGTCATTAACTCTTTACTAAATTGGTCAGCAGAGTGAGCTAAGGCATGATGGGGAGCAATTTGCTGGCATGTCAATTTATGAGCCAGGAACAGAACACAGGAGTCCTGACAGCCATGCCCCTCTTCTAACCACCAGACCACACTTCCTCCCAGCACTGGGTTTAGATCCAGCAGTCATGACTTTCAGCCCTTCACTCTAAATTAAACCTCTCTTCTCAGGGCCAGCATTAGAACTGGGAGTCTTGACTTTCAGAGCCACAACCCCCCCGCTAACCACTAGGCATGACTCCCTTCCCTGAGCTGGGAAGAGAACTCAGGAGTCCTGGCTCCCGTTCTCCCACCATGCTTTAACATAAGGGTCTCAACCTTTTTTGGCTGGGCCCCCTCTGAAAATATTTCAGGCTGTGATGATCCCTCCTCCCAAATTACAACCCCCCGCCCCCCACATACCATCCCACCCTTACTTCTGGGCTGTTGCTGGAGGCAGCGCTGCCTTCAGAGCTGGGTGCCTGGCCAGCAGCTGCTCCCTGGCCACCCAGCTTTGAAAGGCTTGGGCTGTTAGCCCTGCACAGAGCCCTGGCATTCATGGGGGCTGGCAGCCTGCGACCCCCCTTCCATGACCTTATGACCCTCAATTTGAGAATCCTTGCAAGAGCTAGACCCCACTCCCCTCCCAGAAGAGGGAAGAGTATCCAGGAGTCCTGAATCCCATCTCCTCTAACTCACAAGCCCCCATTCCACCCCCAGAGCTGGAAACGTCACTTATCCATTTCATTGCACTGTGCTGCCTAAACCCGAGGCCACGCAGGGTTTCCTCCCCTCTGCTCCACTGGCTCTGCAGTGCATTGTCCATAGGGACGAGCTGCTAGGGTAGATCCTGGGCACATGGACACCTGGTAGCATCAATTCCCAGCCACACCAGGCCCAGTTCTGCGTTAGCATCCAAAGTAGCTACCCCTAGATGGCGCTGGTAGTGCCAAGTGATGGGTGGGGGTGGTGATAATGTGAGTCTCCCAGGAAACTGAGGCACAGAGCAGGGAAGCATCTTGTCCCACATCACCCAGCACCAGAGTCAGGCGCAGAAGCCAAGTTGTGGGCGTGGCAGGTGAGCGGGTTGCCTGCTAGGCCCCACAAACACACAACACAGGGAAATGCGGCCTAGGCCCAGTAGCCCTAGGGGTTGGGAAGAGAGAAAAGTGGGGTGGGAGAATGTTGGGAACAGAGCCAGAATACAGTACAGCATTTTGCTGAGCTGCTGGTAAGTTCAACCCTGGCTCAGCATTTCCCCTGGTCTTCAGTTTGTGCAATATTCCAGGAAACCCAAGGAAAACGGAAGCGCTTGGTTTCAAGAAGAACGCTGTGGTCTCGGGGTGTGTATGGGCGGGCAGGTGGCACGGGACTGCTACCAAAGAAACCTGGCTTCTATTTCTCTGCTGCTAGGTGACCCTGGGCCAGTCCCGCCAGATCCCCGAGCCTCAGTTTCCCCAACTGTAAAATGGGGTGAGTGATACCCGTCTCCATTGCAATGTGCTCTAAGCGCTAATTATTGTGCTGTGCAAACACCTACTGAGACATGGTCCCAACTTCGACGAGCTAGTGGGCTAACCGGACTAGCCCAGAATGAGAGGCGGAAGAGAAGGTACAGTGCGGGCTGGGGACTCAGCCAGCGTCAGTGGCCGAGCCTGAAAGAGAACCCAGGTCTGTAGAGTGCAATACTGTAACCATTGGACCACCTGGCCTGTTAATCGGAGAGGCTGGGCTGCCATTTATCCCTGCGGGCCTTGGCCAGGTGCCCTTTCCCATCCCCCTTCCTTTCCCCCCCTTGTGCCTTTGGGGCTTTACACAATAAAAATAACACGATCCAGCTGGGGCCCAGCTGGGTGCACATTCACCAACGTGTGAGGCCCGGCTACGCACCCCTTGCTGGTCTGGCGGCGTCTAAACCAGAACACGGGGAGCAGTACGCGAGGGGTCACGTTTCTAAAGGGATACTGCCCTATTCCTGTACACTGCCAGCCCCCCCGCAGCCCCGCTCCCACCCCAGAACCCAGTTCCCCAGGTGTAACATCCTATTCAGATGTCTCCTTGGCCTGAAAAACAAAATGCTTAAACAAGCCCCACCAGACCAGAAAGGTCGCTCGTCTCCTTGCCTCCCCAAGGGCTTCCTGCTCCCAGGCAGCCCATCTCTGCCGCTGACATCTCCATGCCAGGCACAGGGCAGCTCCGAGGGAATGCTGGCACGGCTGCAGCAGGAATTAATATTAACCAGCACTGATAACTCCTAGCATGCACATGGCACTTGTTATTTCAAAGGAAGTCAGCCTCAGCCCCCATTTTACAGATGGGGAAACTGAGGCATGGACCTGCTGAAGGTCAAGCAGCAGTTCCTGGAATAGAACCCAAGTGTCCTCAGGCTCGAGGCTGCAGTTAAGCCACTACCCATCCTGCCCCTTGGGCAAGCCTCTTCCGTTCCCCTCCTCTGAGAGCGGCTCTGGGGAAACGCTCTGCCCGTGACTGACTCAGCACTTTTCCCAAGTGACATTTTGTCAGTTTTTGCAGTCGCATGGGCACGGGCCAGCTTGATGCTCCAGCTGTGACGTCATTCCGGTCCCCTCCCGGCTTTGCAGAAGGGGCGTTCTCAGAATTGGTTCCCCCCTCCATGTTCCTGCGAATCTCAGGGCTCCTGGCGGAACAGCAGAGGAAAACTGGGACAACCGAGTGTCCCAGGGAAGTATGGAGGGCCCGACTCGGCTTCCAGATCTGAACCCCTCTGCAGGCCAGGCGGCTGAGCCAGTGGCAACAGCCATCTACCCAGCTGCATGTATGTCTCCATGGACTGCTCCCATCGTCCTGTCTCCTGCCCTCTTGCAGCCCTACAAAGCTTTCCTTGAGCTCTCCCTACTCAGCACTCTGTCCAGCCCTCCTGGGCACGTAGAGCTCGCATCTCAGGCGTCATCTATGTTGGGAAATCCCGGCCTAGACTAGCCACGTCATAAGCAGCTGGGTACAGCGTCTACCCGTCTATGGGCTCTGCTGTTGAGAAAGCGGCCTCAGAAATAAGCCCCGATGATGAAAAACATCCTGGATGAAATATGACCACAGACTTCCGGGCTCCAGCTCCCCTCAGCCTCCCCTTCCCAGAGCAGGAATCCACCCCCTGAGCATGTAGCTTTATGGCACCAGGATCTCCCAGCAGTATGCCCTCTCTTGTACATTATTATCCCGTTTCCCTTAGCTCTGGCTACATCCACAAAACCTGCTCTTTACTCAGGCAAGAAAATACCCCCAGTAACACTATGTGGCAGTTACATTGGTGTGTCTTAGCCAAAGATATCAAAACACTTTTCTTAAGTATCATTGCCCCATTTCACAGCTGGGGAAACTGAGGCACGGAGCAGCAGTGACTTGACTGCATTGCACAGCAAGTCAATGGCTGAGCTGGGACTAGTAAGCAAACCACTGGATTCCCAGTCTAGTACTTAGACCTCTAGACCATGCTCTCAAAGTTAGAACCATGCCCCCAAGAGACATGCTGAGATAAATAGAGTATATTCCCAGAGCAGGACTTCTGGGTTCTTTCCCTGAGTCCCAATCCTGTGCTCTCACCACTAGGTAATACTCTCCTCCTAGAACTGGGACGAGAGCCCTGGAGTCCTAACTCCCAGCCTCCCTCCCTGAGTTGAGGATAGAACCCAAGAGAACTGAATGGAAAAAGTCCAACTGACCCTTTTTCCACTGGAGACTGCAGTTCCCTCGAAAGGGAAACATTTGGATTCACCAAAATTTTGTCTCAGGGAAAAAAGTTCCAACAATGTCTCAATTTTAACATTTTCGGAGCCAAATGGTTCACATTTTCTTTTCAAAATGACTTCCATTTTTGAAATTTGTATTTTGTGTTAACAGTGGGTGCGTGTTGTAAAACAAGATAACATTGTTGAAGCAGCAACCGAAATGAAAAAGCTTTGTCGAAATGAAATATTTTGATTGACCCGCCCAAATGATTTCTTTTCCTCCTGAAATATTTTTTCCCTGAGAATTTTGAAAATTTTTGGTTTCATTCACAAGTGGAATGAAAAAAAGTTTGAAATCATGAATGTCCTCTGCCAGGAATCTTGACTCCTACTCACATGCTCTAGCTACTTGATAACACTGTGCTGGGAAGAGAACCCACATGTCCAAATTCCAGCTTCCTGTTCTATCTTGAGCTAGGAAGAGACACAGAAGTCTCCTAGGCCCATACAAGGAGGATTGGGCCCCAAAAGAAATCTGATGAGGTTCAACAAGGACAAGTGCAGAGTCCTGCAATTAAGACAGAAGAATCCCATGCACTGCTACAGGCTGGGGACCGGCTGGCTAAGCAGCAGTCCTGCAGAAAAGGACCTGGGGATTATAGTGGATGAGAAGCTGGATATGAGTCAGCAGTGTGTCCTTGTTGCCAAGAAGGCTAACGGCATATTGGACTGCATTAGTAGGAGCATTGCCAGCAGATCGAGGGAGGTGATTATTCCCCTCTGTTCGGCACTGGTGAGGCCACATCTGGAGTATTGCTTCCAGTTCTGGGCCCCCCCATTACAGAAAGGATGTGGACAAATTGAAGAGAGTCCAGCAGAGGGCAATGAAAATTATCAGGGAGCCCCATGGGGCACCTGACTTATGAGGAGAGGCTGAGGGTGTGACGGGTTGGGTCACAGAGATCCCCTTGAGACTATGACCTGATGTGCTGAAGTTACCTCTGAGCCTGTTTTCCCTGCCAGCTTGGGACTCCAGAACCCTGCCTTGTTGAGCCAGATTCACTAGCCTGCTGCAACACAGGTGGAAAACAGGAGTGTTCTCATGACTGGAACCTCCTTTGTTCTGTTACAGCCCCTTATATATCTTTGGCACAAAGCGGGAATCTTTTGTCTCTCTAGGTCCCCACCCCTCCTTCTAAATGGAAAAGCACCAGGTTTAAGATGGATTCCAGTATCATGTGACCTGGTCACATGTCCTGTGAGACCTCATTCTTCATAACCCATGTCAGGTACACAGGAAGGCGTGCAGGTAAATAAACCCATTTACAACCAATTGTCTTAGTCAATGGGAGCCACCAAGATTCCAAGCCACCATTAAAGGCTCACATAATTACAACAGGACCTCAGAGGTATACTTTATATTTCTAGTTTTAGATACAAGAATGATACATACATACAAATAGGACGAACACATTCAGTGGATTATAAGCTTCACAATGACACCTTACAAGAGACCTTTTGCATAAAGCATATTCCAGTTACATTATATTCACGCTCATAAGCATATTTCCATAAAACACTATGGAGGTCAATGTTACAGAGGGGACTGGGCTAGTCTGCAGAAGAGGACAGTGAGGGGGGATTTGATAGCAGCCTTCAACTATCTGAAGCGGGGTTCCAAAGAGGATGGAGCTCGGCTGTTCTCAGTGGTGACAGATGACAGAACAAGGAGAAACGATCTCAAGTTGCAGTGCGAGAGGTTTAGGTTGGATATTAGGAAAAACTTTTTCACTAGGAGGGTGGTGAAGCGCTGGAATGGGTTACCTGGAGAGGTGGTGGAACCTCCTTCCTTAGAGGTTTTTAAGGCCTGGCTTGACAAAGCCCTGGCTGGGATGATTTAGTTGGTGTTGGTCCTGCTTTGAGCGAGGGGTTGGACTAGATGACCTCCTGAGGTCTCGTTCAACCCTAATCTTCTATGATTCTATGATAAGACCAACCTCCCCACCCCATGTCCCACTTTCAGTTCCTGAAGAGATAAGATTGCAACTTCCCCTGTTGTTTCCTGTCCATTGCAGGGGTGTTATTTGGATACTCTGATAATAAACACTTAGTAGATGCCCAGAGATCGTCCTGGGCAGAGGAAGCAGAACTGTCACAAGAGCAGGAGTGCTGAGCTAAAGCACTTCTGAAAGGAAGCCCCAGTAAAAATCGTGTCATTCTGCAAACTTCCTCTGAGAAAGATCGCAACCAGATAAAGCAGGGGCAGTTTTCTTGCCTGGTAAGAGAAGGCAGTGGCATAATGAGGAAGCAGCTTATCACCCACCTTATAGGTAAGTTTGCAAGGAATTGTGTTATTTTCTTCCAGTGGGGGCTTGACAAAAAACAAACTAACTTAACTTAAGCTCTTTGGGGCAGGGACTGTATTCATGTTCTGCTTTTGTACAGCACCTAGCACTGCAGGGGCCCAATCCATGATTGAGGCTCGTGGGTGCAATCAATCCTTGTTACTGGTTGAGTTAAAACCTCATGGAAATTGATGTGTGAAGATAATTGTAAGAGACCCTGTAGGCCCCCCCCCCCAAAACAAGGCAGGATGGAATCTGCCCAAAAACTAGCATCGTGTGGGCAGAGGGTGCCACCTGGCTATTATTCTGACCATGTGTGTTAGAATGTTAGACATGGAATTAATCTAGCTGCGGGGGGAGTGGCAGACTAGAAATGGGGGGAGACTCAGAGACAGAGGAAGAAAGCCAGACAGGAGCTTGTAGGCATGGTTTGAATGACCCTGGGAGAAGACCAGAGACAGCTTTTGGGTTTGGTGCTGGCTAACGAGGCTTGGGACTGTAAGAAAAGAAGGTTGCAGAGTAGCAGCCATGTTAGTCTGTATCAGCAAAACCAGCGAGGAGTCCTTGTGGCACCTTAAAGATTAAAACATTTATTTGAGCATAAGCTTTCATGGGCTAAAACATCTGATGAAGTGGGCTGTAGCCCACGAAAGCTTATGCCCAAATATATTTGTTAGTCTCTAAGGTGCCACAAGGACTCCTTGTTGTTGTTTTTTGTAAAGAAAAGAAGCTATCTCTGGTTTTTGGTCCCTCCTGCATTTGAAGAAGCAGGGCTTGTAACCAAACCAGATTGAAACATAGGAAATACCAGAATCCATCATCAGTTTCTACTCCCAGTTGGAAGATGCCCTGGGCCCAGAAATTTGACTAGCAGCTCGGGTTGAAAAGAGGCAACAATAATTGTCATTGTGTTGGGATCTTTGAGGGGTCGTAGGGGGGTCTTTCAGTGATGGGCATTCAGCCCAGATCTGTGACTTTTCATCTAAATGCTTATTTGATGAATGACCCAGAAAAACACGTAGAATCGTTATTGAGAAAGTCTGCAGAAGATGCGGATTGGGGAAGTGGTAGTAAGGAAGAGGACAGGTCATGGATACAGAGACATCTGGATCCCTTGGTAAGCTGGGTGCAATCAAGCAATATGCATTTCAGTGTGACCAAGTATATGGACGTACATCTATGAACATAGACTGTCGGCCATATTTACAGCTCCATCCTGAGAAGCAGTGATTCAGACAAAGACTTGGGGGTCATGGTGGATAATCAGCTGAACATGAGGTTTCACTGTGACCCTGTGACTAAAACAGCTAATATGATACTGGGATGCATGAACAGAGGAATCTCAAGTTGGAGGGAGAGGTTATTTTACTCTGTATTTGTCCCTGGTGTGACCCCGGCTGGAATCCTGTGTCCAGTTTTGGGGTCCACAATTCAAGAAGGGTGTTGGAAAAATTAGAGAGGGGTCAGAGAAGAGCCATGAGCATGATTAAAGAATTGGAAAGCTTGTCTTGTAGTGAAAGACTCAGGAACTCGATTTATTTAGCTTAACAAAGAGAAGGTTAAAGGGTGACATGATCCCAGTCTATAAGTACCTACAGGGAAAATAAATATTTGAGCATGGGCTTCTCAGTCTACTGGACAAAGGTCTAACAAGATCCAATGGCTGGAAGTTGAAGCGAGACAAATTCATCCTGGCAATAAGGTACAAATGTTAATAGCAAGGGCAATTAACCATCGGAGCAACCTACCAAGGGTCGTGGTGGCTTCTCCAACACTAGAAATCTTTAAATCAAGGTTGGATGTTTTTCTAAAAGATCTGCTCTTGTTCAAACAAGAATTCATTCAGGGAAGTTCTATCGCACTAATCACACAGGAAGTCAGACTAGATGTTCACTGTTGCCTCCAAATCTATTAATACACCGGTGGCTGCCATGCTGGGTATCCCTGGGGTGTTTTTATTATTAATCCCAAATGGCTACTAATGAAAGATTCATTAGTGTTTGTAGTGTGTGGATTTGATTATTAGTGGTTTGCTATTAATTGTTTCACGTTGATTATGAACACTTGGTTGTTGTTAATCAATACATTATTAAAGTTATTGTCATGCCCCCAATATGCTAGGTGCTGTGTGTAGTGTGATAAACTCAGGACAGACAGCTGCAAGGGAGGGGTAGGAATCAGTCCCAGAGAGTTAAAAGGCCCTCCTCCCTATCAACTGGGAGGCAACTACGGGTCAATCAGGTTCAGCTGAGAAAGGGTTACCACGGTAGCAATTAGAATCAGCTGATGGGGAAGATACCGGAGGTTAATTAGGATCAGCTGATTCCAATTCAGGGCTGCCTGAGACCTTTTTGAACCCTCCCGGGGGGAAGAGAAGGAGCTCTGCTGCTGGTAGGTGAGGAGCAGCAAGACAGTGAGGCTCACCAGGAGGAGAGGCAGTATTCTCTCCCACAAGGGAGAAAAATACTCTAAACAGGACTGGTGGAGATATGGGGAGCAGACTCCCCCTGTGTCCCAAGGGGGACCACATTACCCAAGCCTGTCTCACCAGGGCTAAAAGCAGCAGAGACTGAGAAGGTGCCTTGCCACAGTAGCTAAATAGCAAAAGACACTTCCTGTCCTAAAATGCTTAGGCTCTTTAAGCCCTGATTAATCCCAGTGTCCCCCAGTCTGTAACAGGCATGGGGGGCTGTGTAAAAACAGATAGCTAAGGGTTAGTGTTCTTTTACCTGTAAAGGGTTAGCACAGGGAACCAAACACCTGACCGGAGGACCAATCAGGAAACAAGACTTTTTCAAATCTGGGTGGAGGGAAGTTTTGGGTGTGAGTTCTTTGTTCTTTGTCTTGGATCTGACCCTCTCGGCTCTGAGAGTGATTTTTCTATCTCTTGGCTTTCTAATCTTCTGTTTCCAAGTTGTAAGTACAAAGGTAGTAAGACAATAGGTTTATATTGTTTTTTTGTATTTACATGTGTGTAGTTGCTGGAGTGTTTTGAATTGTATTCTTTTTGGTTAAGGCTGTTTATTCATTTTTTCCCTTTAAGCAATTGACCCTGTATATTGCCACCTTGATACAGAGACTATATATTATGTCCTTTTTCACTCTTTTTATATAAAGCTTTCTTTTTAAGACCTGTTGGAGTTTTTCTTTAGTGGGGACTCCAGGGAATTGAGTCTGCAGCTCACCAGGGAATTGGTGGGAGGAAGAAGTCAAGGGGAAAATCTCTTTGTGTTAGATTTACTAAGCCTGACTTTGCATACCCTCTGGGTGAGGAGGGGAGAGAGATTAGCTCTCTCGGTTCTTGTGTTTCCAGGACTGGGAGCTGGGAATCTCCTAGGGTCGTCCAGGGAGGGGAGCCTGGGAGGAAGTAACAAGGAAACAAGGGGAGGGGGTTATTTCCCTTTGTTGTAAGACTCAAGGAATCTGGGTTTTGGGGGGACCAGAGGGTATCAGGCCCTAAAAATTCCTGATTGGTGGCAGCGCTATCAGATCTAAGCTGCTAATTAAGCTTAGGGGAATTCATGCTAACACCCATATTTTGGACGCTAAGGTCCAAATCTGGGAAAAAATGTTATGACAGGCTGCTTGGGTGAAGATCATGGGAGGATTGGGGCCTTAGCGTAAGAGAAGGTGGGTAAAGGGAACCCAGCGGAAGGGTGGGGTGGGGGCACAGGATAAGCGTGACACAAGCGGGACTGTTTGTGCTCATGGTTGTCTAGGCGTAGGGTGTGTGTTTGTTAGTGGGGAGAAGCAAATCACCAGTCACAGCTGAGCACCTGCTTAGCCCGTGGCTGCTGGGAGTGTCATCAGTCACGGGTGCTGAACGTAGCCAAGCCGGCGTTTTGGAGCACAGTTGTGCCTAAGCACCTTTGTCAAGCTGGGCCCCGGGGCCTTTACTGCGAGTCCCGCGTTCGTCTCAGTGCTGTGACTGCAGATGGGTACCCAAGAGCCCACATAGCCTCGTGGTGACTTCCGATGCTGCTCGAAGCAGCCAGTTAATGGATGGAAGGTCAGGCCAGTGAGGCTGCCTCAGGACACAGGACTGGAAGGGGCCTCCCAGGTCAGCCAGGCCAGTGTGGGGCATAGCCAGAGGTGGGCCCCACCCCACCCAGTTAGCACCTTGGCCCACCCAGATCTGAGCCTGTGACTGCAGAAGCTGAGAGTGGCGTGGGTGTGGATCAGGAGCTCCTGGCTGACGACTCTTGGCCTTTCTGAGGATCACCATGGCCAGCAGAGAGCAGCGCAGCCCGGCCAGCCTCTGCCTCTGCACAGGAGCCAATTGTCCCCCCGGGTTAACCCATGTCTGCCTGTGGGGTTGTGGGAATTGACCCTCTCCATTGGCCAGCCCAGCCCCTGGGGAAGGAGAAGGGATGGTTTATAGTGGTCCAGTCCCCCGCTACCACACACAATCCTGCCATATAACCCTGTGTATAAATGTATCCAGCTCCAGCTTACACCTAGTTCAGCTGTTTGCCCCCACTAGTCCCATCGGGATGCTGATCCAGAACCTCCCTCCTCTGCCGGTTAAAAATCCTCTTGTATTTTCTAGCCTGAAACTTCCAGCCCCCTTGTTGGATCCAAATGGGAAACAGCCTTGTGTAACCAGCCGCAGCGGGCTGGGCTGCAAATGCCAAGCTCTTCTCCTTGTATTGTGTCGCACGTCCCTTTGTTCCGTCTTAAGCAACCAACAGGAGCTGGGGGAAATGAGGATCAGCCCAATGGCTTTTTTGGAAAGTTTGGTCCCTTCCATTTTAAATCAAACAGCACCACCTCTCTGAGTTCCCGGTGAGGGTGGAGGAGAGAGAGCCTCAAAAGAACCCCTCTGTGCAGGGGCAGCTCTAGAGCAAGTGACAGCAGGAAATTTCTGAGGTTTCCACCTGCCTTCCCTGCTCCAGAGGGGGTTAGACCAAGCCGCTGGGCTTCTGGTTGTCCCAGCCAAGGCGCATTTCTGAACCTCTGGGGGCTCAGCTGTCCCTGGAGTTGGTTAGTGCTCACCGCTTTCTAGCTTACAGAGAAATAGTCAGATCGCCGGGCAGTGAGAGGGAGCGAGTGCCTGAGAACTTCTCTCTCGTGAAGGGGCCCACAGAATGAGCTGATCTCGTGTATCCTTCCTTGGTGCTTAGTCAGGCTAAACTCCTGCTGGGGCTGAGGGCCAGATCCTCAGCTGCTCACGGCAGTCAGGAGTGCCATGCTGATTCATACCGCCTGGGGATTGGTTCCTGAGTTCAGTACCTTGGGATCTGGCCCACAGAAAAGGTGTTACTCTGATAGGTTATGTTCCATTAGTGCTTAGGGGTCTCAGCCATGATCAGCAGTGTGAAGATAAAGGCTGCGCTGAGAGTTTATAATCAAAATGGGAAAGCTGGACCCAAGGGAAATAGAGAGGAGAGAATGGCTGAGGTCAACCAGCAGAGCCAAGAATAGAATCAACCACCCTCCCCCGAGAGCTACTGCTCTACCCACTAGGCCACCCAGCCTCCTACAGGCACTAAAACCCAGTGCAATAATCATCTTTGGTTGTGTCTCCTCTTCCAGGCTTTTGCTGGTTCGTCTGCTTCAAGGGGACTCAGCATGTCTCCAGCGCTCGTAAGTTGATGCCTAGAAACCTGGACAAAAATCTCCAGTTCTGAACCCCAGTGTGTCCTGCAGCTGGAGGGGGGCTTTGAACGGGCAAAGAACTTTCCATCCCATTTCCTCCTCCTCTTTCCCCACGTTTCTGTGTGTTTTTCTCGTTCTTCTTTTTCATTCCCTTCTGCTCTCTTGCGCTGTTGTCCCCGCTTGCCACAAAGCCACCTTCTCTGCGGGCAGCTAAACAGGACTGCGTTTTAAAACACTGCCCAGCCCTGGTTACTCCTTCATTTCCCAGTGAACAGGTGCGACGATCCAATGCTGTGCCCTGATCACGCAACGTGCACCAGTACTCTCCAGGGCTACTACTGCACCTGCCGACCTGGGTTCATATCCACTTCAGGGGCCACGAAGTTCACTGATCCAGCCGTCCATTGCAACGGTAAGTGTAAGCCCTGGAGCTCTGTACTGGGGAGACTGCCACGGAGTAGCTCTGGAGTGTGTGATGAAGATAATACATCAGGTACTAGAGAAAAAAGTATCAGGGACTGGGAAGTGTGAGGTGGTGACTAGGGGCCAGGCCAGGCCAATATGTGGCAAAGGAGATTTAACGACTTGGTTTCCCGCAATCTGGCCATCAATAGCCCCAGGAATGGCCAGTCACACTGGAAAGCAGCAATGGAAGATGGTGCAAACTGCACAAAGCCGTGGGTGGGGATGCTGAGCAAACCGGACTGCTGCCAACTGGGGCTGGACAGGGGATGGATCCCTCAATCACTGCCCTGTTCTCTTCATTCCCTTTGAAGCACCTGGCACCAGCCACTGTTGGAAGACAGGGTCCTGGGCTAGATGGACCATTGGTCTGACCCAGTATGGCTGTTCTTGTGATCTTAAGCCAAGGTGTAGGAGGAGTTCTCCCCACCCTCATCCTGATTTAAATCAAATCCACCCTGGAGAGGGGGATCAGGCATGGGGAGAAGACTGGGACTGGTTGGGAAAGGAGACGGGGACTGGGAGGGACGGGGGATCAGATACTGGGAGGAGACTGGGACTGGTTGGGCAAGGGGATTGGCATGAGAAACCTGAGGAGTGCAGAATGGGATGGGGACAAGGAGACAGAGGTGGGGAAAAGACAGCACTGGGACAGGGACAGATTGGAGGGGATGTGGCGGAAGGAGCTGAGCTTGGGGGAATGGGTGGAAGGGTCTGCACCCACTAGACCACACTCCCTCCAGAGCCTGAGATGGAGGCCAAGATTCCAGAGTCTCCCCATTGCTCTGCTGTCAGCAGGGATCTGGGGAACTCCCCGGCAAAGTGCCTCCTCCCTCGCATAGATACTGACAAACTGCTGCAGCTCGCAATTCCTCCCTCAGCTCAAGTGGCCGAGGTCCGTGCAATGGATGTTGAGGTTCCAACTCAGCTGGTGACTCATGTGGCTCTTCATACGGTGCCACGTGATGGGTTTTTTCAGTTTGCCTTTTGAAAAACCTAGGAAAATACAGGTGCTAAAAATGCCTTTGTTAAAAGACCAGTCTAAAGCAGTGGTCCCCAAACTCTGCAGGGTCGTGCCCCCTAGGCCAGAGCTCCCCAGCCCCTCTAGCCTTCCCCCAGCCCTGCTCCACTCCCAATACCCTGCTCAGCTCCCTAGAAGCCAGGCCCTTCTCTCTCTACTCCTGAGCTTCTGGCTGCCCTGGCCACTTCCCCCAGTCAGCCAGGGCTTTGCTCCCTTCCCCAGCCCCAGCCCCAGCCCCCTCCTGGGCTGTTTCAAGCCCCGCAGGGCAGGAGAGGGTAACCACCCCGCTACAAGCACATTGAAGATGTAAGACAAAAGGGGCAAAGGCTTGTTAATTAATTACATTGTTTCTTCTTCATTTCCCAGCTGACAGGTGTACGGATTCATCTGTCTGTCCTGCTTATGCAACCTGTGACAACATCGCCGGGAGCTACCACTGTACCTGCAAACGTGGGTTTGCATCTAGCTCTGGGGAGCGGCACTTCACTGATGCGACAGTGACATGCAACGGTGAGTGTGAGCTCCTGAGCCCAGCTAGGAAAAGGGGAGCCATGTACTGGGGCCACTGCTATGTAGCTGGCACAAGGGTCACCTGAGTGGCTCTTCTGCTTGCAGTGAAGATTCAGTATCGAGTATTTCGCTGATTGGAAAGCGTGATGCAGTGACTAAGAGGGATATATGTGGCCAAGGAGATTTAGTGACTTGGCTTCTCCAGCCTGTCAATCTGTCCCTCCCCAAATCACGGGACAGCCAATCAAATGGAAAAGCCATAGTGCAGTCTGGACGCAGCCCTGGCGCAGCTACCTCATCATGGGGATGGGTGGCTGAATTCCTCCTGGAGCAGCCCAGGGTTTAGACAGAGTCCCCTCAAGCCCTGCTTCCATTCCTTGTACAGAGAGGAGGAGCATATTATGGCCCTGCCTCCTTCCCACCCACTTATGGGACACTATGATCCACCAGGAGGGATATGGAGGAAAGTGTGATCCTTGCGAAGTCCTGGGAGGACCTTCCTTGTGGGCTCCCTACTCCTGTGCACCCATGTCGGGGCCACTCACAATCCAGTCCCTAAAATGGATGAAAGAAAACTGTGGTCTTTTACATGCTGCTGTATTAACCTGTAGAACTGCCTGCCATAGTATCCCATGAAGGCTGCACATTTATCAAGTTTTGAAGGATTCAACTTTGATATAAATAATGAGAACATCTGAAATGATAGTCTGAAGAATCTAGTACCAACCACTGTTGAAAGCAGGATTCTGGGCTAGATGGGCCACTGGTCTGAGCCAGCTCTGGCACAGAGCAGAGCAATCGATCCAAAAGACCACTGAGGCTGGTGGAAATTTTCTTACTGACTGCAGTGGGCTTTGGAACAGGGTGTGGTTGTCCTGGGGCAGTAAAACCCTGGTGTTCTAGCATCACGCGAGTCCAACCTGGATTCCTTCCCCTAGATCTTGACGAATGCTCCCGGGACCCATCGCCCTGCGGCCCCAACTCCATCTGCACCAACAAAAGGGGCAGTTACACCTGCAAGTGTCCCCCAGGCTATCTCCGCAGCAGACAGGCTGGCATCCCCTTCAGCTGCGCAGGTGAGCGTCCTGTACAGGGTCTGTGGGTGGAGCTCTGGGGGTGGGCCGTCCCGCAGACAAAAGCAAGGTTCTGAGCGCCTCCGCCTGCACAGCCTGGAGTGCGACTGTCTCCAGAGCCCCAGGAAGTGGGGCGAGCTGGCTGTGTCTTCACTGCTGGCTCCCCAGTGCTGCTCAGTGGGTAGGGCGACTGCCTGGGAATGAGGCGGGAGTTCCATTCCCAGCGCTGCTCCTGACTTACTGAGTGTCTGCCCCTCTCCTGGCCTCTGTCCCCCTCCCACACTTTGTCTTGTTGGACTGTAAGTTCGCACTGTGTCTGTACAGCGCCTAGCACAGCGGGGCCTCTAGATGCTACCGTAATGCATGTAATAAACACACAGACTAATTCCAAGTCATCTCCTGGCAGATGTGGATGAATGTGCCCAAACCCCTCCAATCTGCGGGCCCAGTGCCTCCTGCATGAACACACCTGGGAGCTACACCTGCCAGTGCTCACCCGGGCACCATCCATCCACGGCTGGGCCTTGGATACCCGGAACAACCCGCTGCACAGGTGACCATCCAAGCAACCTTCCCTGGCCTCTCACCATAGCCCTTGCCCACAGGAAAGACAAAATCTGAGCCCCCAGCCTGGTTTTAAACAGCTTCTCTGCCCAACAATGGTGGGTTCACTAGGGGGACATAGATATTGCTGGGGCCAGAGGGTGACTGTACAGTTCACAGGTGACTGCTAAACAGCAGGTGGCATCAGCTCCTCCCTGCTCCAACTACCAAACCTCACTCTCCTCTCAAAGCTGAGAGGAGAACCCAGGCATCCTGGCTCCTGCTTCTCCGGCCACTAGCACCTGCTGCCTCTTGGGACTGGGCAGCATATTGCAAACCTGTTGGGAACCATATTCCTGGCACGGTGCCCCCTCCAATGCCAGGTGCTGGGACCTGCCTTCTCCCCTCCTCTCCTTCCATCAAGGGAAGGCTCCATTGTGCTAGCTGGGCCCATTGCTCCTTCTCCCATCACAGATATGGATGAGTGTCTGGATCTGGCATCGTGCCCTGCGCATGCCATCTGCACCAACACCCCAGGAAGCCACTACTGCACCTGCAATACCGGCTTTGCATCCAGTTCTGGGAAGCAGCGCTTCACTGACCAAGCAGCGCAGTGCAACGGTGAGTGCTGGTTCTGGCACAGAGCAGAGCGATGGATCCAAATGGCTACTGAGCTTGGTGGAAATTTTCTTACTGACTCCAATGGGCTTTGGATCAGGAAGTGGATGGCCTGTGGCGGTAAAACCCTGGTGTTCTAGCATCACGCAGGTCCAACCTGAATTCCCTCCCCTAGATCTTGACGAATGCTCCCGGGACCCATCGCCCTGTGGCCCCAGCTCCATCTGCACCAACACACTGGGTAGTTACACCTGCACATGTCCCCCAGGCTACCTCCCCTACATCCAGGCTGGCATCCCCTTCAGCTGCATAGGTGAGTGCCCAATGTGGCGGGTGTGGGTGGTAGCTCTGGGTGTGGGAGGCTGAGGCTGGCTTTCCGGTCGTCTTGCAGATGAGAGCGAGGGTGGGAGCGGCTCCGCCTGCCCAGCCTGGGGTGTGACTGTCTCCAGAGCGCCGGGAATTGGGGCGAGCTGGCTGTGTCTTCACTGCTGGCTCCCCAGTGCTGCTCTGTGGGTCGGGTGACTGCCTGGGAATGAGGAGGCGGGAGTTCCATTCCCAGCGCTGCTCCTGACTTACTGAGTGTCTGCCCCTCTCCTGGCCTCTGTCCCCCTCCCACACTTTGTCTTGTTGGACTGTAAGTTCGCACTGTGTCTGTGCAGCGCCTAGCACAGCGGGGCCTCTAGATGCTACCGTAATGCATGTAATAAACACACAGACTAATTCCAAGTCATCTTCTGGCAGATGTGGATGAATGTGCCCAAACCCCTGCAATCTGCGAGCCCAATGCCTCCTGCATGAACACACCTGGGAGCTACAACTGCCAGTGCTCACCCAGGCACCATCCATCCACAGCTGGGCCTTGGGTACCTGGAACAACCAGCTGCGCAGGTGACCATCCAAGCAACCTTCCCCGGCCTCTCACCGTAGCCCTTGCCCACAGGAGAGACAAAATCTGAGCCCTCACTCTGTTTTAAACAGCTTCTCTGCCCAGTAAAGGTGGGCTTGACTTGGGGGACATAGATATTCCTGGGGCCAGAAAGTGACTGTACAGTTCACAGGTGACTGCTAAACAGCAGGTGGCATCAGCTCCTCCCTGCTCCAACTACCAAACCTCACAAAGCTGAGAGGAGAACCCAGGCATCCTGGCTCCTGCTTCTCTGGCCACTAGCAACTGCTGCCTCTTGGGACTGGGCAGCATATTGCAAACCTGTTAGGAACCGTATTCCTGGCATGGTGCCCCTTCCAATGCCAGGTGCTGGGACCTGCCTTCTCTGCTCCTCTCCTCCCATCAAGGGAAGGCTCCATTGTGCTAGCTGGGCCCATTGCTCCTTCTCCCATCACAGATATTGATGAGTGTCTGGATCTGGCATCATGCCCTGCACACGCCACCTGCACCAACACCCCAGGAAGCCACTACTGCACCTGCAATACCGGCTTTGCATCCAGTTCTGGGGAGCAGCGCTTCACTGACCCAGCAGTGCAGTGCAACGGTGAGTGCTGGTTTTGGCGCAGAGCAGAGCGATGGATCCAAATGGCCACTGAGCTTGGTGGAAATTTTCTTACTGACTCCAATGGGCTTTGGATCAGGAAGTGGATGGCCTGTGGCAGTAAAACCCTGGTGTTCTAGCATCACGCAGGTCCAACCTGAATTCCCTCCCCTAGATCTTGACGAATGCTCCCAGGAACCATCGCCCTGTGGCCCCAGCTCCATCTGCACCAACACACTGGGCAGTTACACCTGCACGTGTCCCCCAGGCTACCTCCCCTACATCCAGGCTGGCATCCCCTTCAGCTGCATAGGTGAGTGCCCAATGTGGCGGGTGTGGGTGGTAGCTCTGGGTGTGGGAGGCTGAGGCTGGCTTTCCGGTCGTCTTGCAGATGAGAGCGAGGGTGGGAGCGGCTCCGCCTGCCCAGCCTGGGGTGTGACTGTCTCCAGAGCGCCGGGAATTGGGGCGAGCTGGCTGTGTCTTCACTGCTGGCTCCCCAGTGCTGCTCTGTGGGTCGGGCTACTGCCTGGGAATGAGGAGGCGGGAGTTCCAGTCCCAGCGCTGCCCCTGACTTACTGAGTGTCTGCCCCTCTCCTGGCCTCTGTCCCCCTCCCACACTTTGTCTTGTTGGACTGTAAGTTCGCACTGTGTCTGTGCAGCGCCTAGCGCAGCGGGGCCTCTAGGTGCTACCGTAATGCATGTAATAAACACACAAACTAATTCCAAGTCATCTCCTGGCAGATGTGGATGAATGTGCCCAAACCCCTGCAATCTGCGGGCCCAATGCCTCCTGCATGAACACACCTGGGAGCTACACCTGCCAGTGCTCACCCGGGCACCATCTATCCACGCCAGGGCCTTGGGTACCTGGAACAACCCGCTGCACAGGTGACCATCCAAGCAACCTTTCCCGGCCTTGTGACAGATTTTCATTACCAGTCTGCCTGGGCCACAGTTGATCAGGCTGGGGCCACAGGATCTTTTCTGGGGAGGAGATGACGAGGCACAGCAAATGTCTCAATTTTAAAGGTTTATTGATAAAATAACAGCAGAGAGTGCTGGGAATGCTCCCATGTCACTCAGGGGAAGAAAGAAAGTGTTAATGCCCCAAGCCCTAACCGCTTTCATGCTCACACACCCATATCCCAGGGCAGCCAAGTCTGGGTGTAACATCAGATGAAGTAGGGGAGGAGGGGCAGGTGGACGGGAATTCTGTCCTGGGCCCAGGCCGTCCAAGGATCTGCGGTGCTCTCCGAGTTGCTTCAGCTCTTAGGCGTGTTTTTAAGTTTTGGGCTCGTTGGGGTGGAGGTGGGGGCTTTGTTCAGGACCCTCTGTTCCTGGTGCTCTTTTTGCCAGTCCAAACAGGCTTGCTGTGGCTTCCCTGGTTTCCCAAAACATCCTGGCTCCGTAGACTGTTTTCCCTTCTGTTTCATTCACTCTCACTGTTCTCGCTGTTCTCTCTACAGCTCTGATCGACTTAGTTCTTCTCTTCTCACGGCGGGGCAGCTGCTGATTTCTCGGGCACGTGATCTTGGGCCGGGGCCAGCGTCTTATTCTCTCACAGAGCTAGCTGAGGTGCCAAGTTAACCCGTTCTCTGCTCTCTTCCCCTTTCCCCCTCTTGGCCTTTCGCAACCTGCAAAGGAATCTTCCACTCCCCACTCACACACATTTGACCCTCCCCAAAAAGGTTTGCGATGCTAGCAAGAGCGTTAGCAATATACAATGCTGATCTGCCTTCCTAGGGACTCCTGGAGGGAGGGGGCCTTGGGGTGTGACAGCCTCTCACCGTAGCCCTTGCCCACGAGAAGGACAAAATCTGAGCCCCTACCCTGGTTTTAAACAGCTTCTCTGCCCAGGAAGGGTGGGGCTCACTCGGGGGACATAGATATTCTTGGGGCCAGAGAGTGACTGGGCAGTTCACAGGTGACTGCTAAACCGTATTACAGGGGTAGGCAACCTATGGGATGGGTGACGAAGGCGGCACGCAAGCTGATTTTCAGTGGTATTCACAGTGCCTGGGTCCTGGCCACCAGTCCGGGGGGCTCTGCATTTTATTCAATTTTAAATGAAGCTTCTTAAACATTTGAAAAACCTTATTTACTTTACATACAATAGTTTAGTTCTATATTATAGACTTGTAGAAAGAGACCTTCTAAGAACATTAAAAGGTATGACTGGCACACGAAACCTTAAATCAGAGTGAATGAATGAAGACTTGGCACACCCCTTCTGAAAGGTTGCTGACCCCTGCTGTATTATAATGATCAGCTACCAGGTGGCACCATGCATAACATACTTGACCTGAGCCTCTACCAGCTGGAGCTGGCTGTGTATTAAAGCACCAAAGGGAACATCTCTGGTCTCTCTCTCTGTGATGGAGCCAGTCCAGAGTGGCTAGCGTCACAAGGTCCAACCTAGATTCCCTCCCCTAGATCTTAACGAATGCTCCCGGGACCCATCGCCCTGCGGCCCCAACTCCATCTGCACCAACACAGGGGGCAGTTACACCTGCACATGTCCCCCAGGCTACCTCCCCCACAGCCAGGCTGGCATCCCCTTCAGCTGCGCAGGTGAGCGTCCCATGCGGGGGCTGTGGGTGTAGCTCTGGGGGTGGGAGGCTGAGGCCGGCTCGCCAGTCATCCTGCAGAGAAGAGCGAGAGTCTGAGCAGCTCTGCCTGCCCAGCCTGGGGTGCGACTGTCTCCAGAGCCCCAGGAAGCAGGGCGAGCTGGCTGTGTCTTCACTGCTGGCTCCCCAGTGCTGCTCAGTGGGTTGGGCGACTGCCTGAGAATGAGGAGGCGGGAGTTCCAGCCCCAGCGCTGCTCCTGACTTACTGAGTGTCTGCCCCTCTCCTGGCCTCTGTCCCCCTCCCACACTTTGTCTTGTTGGACTGTAAGTTTGCACTGTGTCTGTGCAGCACCTAGCACAGCGGGGCCTCTAGATGCTACCGTAATGCATGTAATAAACACATAGACTAATTCCAAGTCATCTCCTGGCAGATGTGGATGAATGTGCCCAAACCCCTCCAATCTGCGGGCCCAATGCCTCCTGCATGAACACACCTGGGAGCTACACCTGCCAGTGCTCACCCAGGCACCATCCATCCACGGCTGGGCCTTGGGTACCCGGAACAACCCGCTGCACAGGTGACCATCCAAGCAACCTTCCCCGGTCTCTCACCGTAGCCCTTGCCCACAGGAAAGACAAAATCTGAGCCCCCAGCCTGGTTTTAAACAGCTTCTCTGCCCAACAATGGTGGGTTCACTAGGGGGACATAGATATTGCTGGGGCCAGAGCGTGACTGTACAGTTCACAGGTGACTGCTAAACAGCAGGTGGCATCAGCTCCTCCCTGCTCCAACTACCAAACCTCACTCTCCTCCCAAAGCTGAGAAGAGAACCCAGGCATCCTGGCTCCTGCTTCTCCGGCCACTAGCACCTGCTGCCTCTTGGGACTGGGCAGCATATTGCAAACCTGTTGGGAACCATATTCCTGGCACGGTGCCCCCTCCAATGCCAGGTGCTGGGACCTGCCTTCTCCCCTCCTCTCCTTCCATCAAGGGAAGGCTCCATTGTGCTAGCTGGGCCCATTGCTCCTTCTCCCATCACAGATATGGATGAGTGTCTGGATCTGGCATCGTGCCCTGCGCATGCCATCTGCACCAACACCCCAGGAAGCCACTACTGCACCTGCAATACCGGCTTTGCATCCAGTTCTGGGAAGCAGCGCTTCACTGACCAAGCAGCGCAGTGCAACGGTGAGTGCTGGTTCTGGCACAGAGCAGAGCGATGGATCCAAATGGCCACTGAGCTTGGTGGAAATTTTCTTACTGACTCCAATGGGCTTTGGATCAGGATGTGGGTGTCCTGTGGCAGTAAAACCCTGGTGTTCTAGCATCATGCAGGTCCAACCTGAATTCCCTCCCCTAGATCTTGACGAATGCTCCCGGGACCCATCGCCCTGCGGCCCCAGCTCCATCTGCACCAACACATTGGGCAGTTACACCTGCACGTGTCCCCCAGGCTACCTCCCCTACATCCAGGCTGGCATCCCGTTCAGCTGCGCAGGTGAGCGTCCCATGCGGGGGCTGTGGGTGTAGCTCTGGGTGTGGGAGGCTGAGGCCGGCTCGCCAGTCATCCTGCAGAGAAGAGCAAGAGTCTGAGCAGCTCCGCCTGCCCAGCCTGGGGTGCGACTGTCTCCAGAGCCCCGGGAAGTGGGGCGAGCTGGCTGTGTCTTCACTGCTGGCTCCCCAGTGCTGCTCTGTGGGTCGGGCGACTGCCTGGGAATGAGGAGACGGGAGTTCCAGTCCCAGTGCTGCTCCTGACTCACTGAGTGTCTGCCCCTCTCCTGGCCTCTGTCCCCCCCCCACACTTTGTCTTGTTGGACTGTAAGTTCGCACTGTGTCTGTGCAGCGCCTAGCGCAGCAGGGTCTCTAGGTGCTACCATAGTGCATGTAATAAACACACAGACTAATTCCAAGTCATCTCCTGGCAGATGTGGATGAATGTGCCCAAACCCCTGCAATCTGCGGGCCCAATGCCTCCTGCATGAACACACCTGGGAGCTACACCTGCCAGTGCTCACCCGGGCACCATCCATCCACGGATGGGCCTTGGGTACCCGGAACAACCCGCTGCACAGGTGACCATCCAAGCAACCTTCCCCGGCCTCTCACTGCAGCCCTTGCCCATGAGAAGGACAAGATCCGAGCCCCCAGCCTGTTTTTAAACAGCTTCTCTGCCCAAGAAGGGTGGGGGACATAGATATTCCTGGGGCCAGAGAGTGACTGTATGGTTCACAGGTGACTGCTAAACTGTATAATAAGGCTCAGCCACCTGGTGGCACCATGCACAACATACTTAACCTGGGCCTCCACCAGCTGGAGCTGGCTGTGTATTAAAGCACCAAAGGGAACATCTCTGGTCTCTCTCTCTGTGATGGATCCAGTCCAGAGTGGGTGCAGGAAGCTGTCCTGTGTGCAGCAGCCCAGAAACCTGCTGTGACCAGATACTCAGTGGGAGACCCAGGTTCCAGTCCTGTGGTTACAAGGACCGTGTTACCCAACCGGAGAGCTTGAGAGGGAGCAGCCTTACAACCTAGTGGTTAGGGCTCTCTCCGGGGTGATTGGGAGACCCAGGGTTCTACATCAGGCAGAGGGGGAAAACTGACCCTTCGTGTCCTGTATCAGGTGAGCACGCTACCCACTGAACTCTTGGTTCTAAGGGGTTTTGGGGGAGGCAGCACCACCCCAGTTCCACTTCCCCTTGGAAAAGGTTGACCAGGCTCCTGGATGTGAATCCTGAGTGGAAATAGGCATCTCCCTCTGACCCAGGTCTGGGTTCAGCGCACAATGGGGTTTACTTGGGTAGTAACCCTAGATCTGGCAGTCGCTGGTGTTACAAGCAGGATTTTATACCCTGTGTATCCTGGATGGGGACGCCCAGCGATTTCCTGCACATTTGATTTTTTTTTTTTGTTGTTTCCTCCCAGAGGTCGCTTCAAACGATCTGGTGAGGAATTGTAAGAACCGAGGGCTGGATGCGGCTCACAGCTCATCCCCAAACAATGTACGTACCCCAGCATAGTTCACACACCCCGTTAATCTAGGGACACTCACAGCAAAGGCAGCGTGGGGAACCCCGGCTGAAATTCTTTAAAGTGACTCAGTGATTGTTTTTGGGGTGCCTGGCTTGAGATGCCTTCAAATGGCCTGAGTGTGCAGGGAGCCGGCATTCCTCACTTCCTGGGCACCTTTAAGGAACCTCGCACGAGTGCTGCCAAAATCGACTTGCTTTGGAGAATCTGAGCCCAGATCAATTTCGTCTGCAGTGCGGCCCTTGACTGCTGCAGCAAAGCCACTCACACCTGGCATTTCTGACACGGGGGATTTTAATCCAGGGGGTGAAAATTTGTCATCCATGCCAGTGAAGCAGCAGCAAAGTGCAGGCTGCAGGAGAGTGCCAAGAATCATCAAATCTTTAGTGGGCGGAAAATCCCAGTGTAGGAAGCCATAGCTTCCCCCTGCCCCACCCCCAGCAGCACCAGTCCTCATTCCCATGGTACCAGCAGTAGAACCTCTGGCACCCCAAACCTCCCTTGTCCCTTCCTGCCACCCACAATCCTTTGCAGTAGCACTCTGGCTTCAAGCAGGGCACAGACCCCTTCCCCCTCCCTCGCACCAAGATCTGGACCCCCAATGTGCCAGGTGCTGCATGGCACATAGTAAGAGGCAGTCCGTGCCCCCACAACTTACAATGTAAGTGGTCAAGACGGGATTAGTTGCCCCGCTGTACAGATGGGGAATGAAAACTGTGAGAAATGAGATGGCTTTGTGACTATGCTGCAGTTTGAACCCCTGGGTCCCAGCCCCATGCCTTGGCTACAAGGCCAACCTTCCTGCTGTACGATTGAATTTGTGTTGTACTATGGGCTTTTCCTTCTGCTCTGGCCCCCCTCCTTCCGCCCTGCACAGGATGCATTCTGCATGTTATTGGCCTCCACCTTCAGCGTCTTGGGAGACCCCAACGAAAGGAAGAACTCCACCATCTCTCTGGAGGTAAGAGAAGCTTGGATGTTTTATAGCAGCTTTCAGTCTCTCTAGACCCTTCTGCATCACCCAGGCCACAGAACCCCACCCCACTGATCCCTGCATCCAGCCCTGTAACTAGGGGGTGGGTGGATCTTAGAATTCCCTGGAAGAGAACAGGGCTGATGCTCGTGGTTCACCAGCATCTTGCTGTAGAGAGATCTAATCAGTGCCACGCAGGCCCGTAGCAGGGTTGGATCGGGGACACTCAGCTTTATAGGCACGAGCCACTAGTGCTTGAATCAAGGGACTTCAGGCCTGAGACGAAGCCCACAGAAGTCATTCAAAGCCTCTCGCTGGCCTTGGAGAAGACCCCGGACCTGTAGCTGGCTCAGACCTCTATGGAGCAGTCACTCGAGGGGGCATGTTGCACACGTGGATCCTCAGCGCAGGTGGGATGAAGGGCAGCTGAGAGGATGTCCATCAGCAGCCCTTAGGAGATTGGCCGACTGTTGCTGGGGTAACAGCACAGCCAATAAAAGTTCTCTCTCTCTCGCCCCATCATAGAAAGCCGCTGAGGGATTTGCCTCTATCCTGGATCAGACGCCCTCCTGGTCGAACCTGAGCACAGAGCAGGTCTCCACCATGGCCACCGTCTTCCTGGAGAACGTGGAGAATGTTGTGCTGGACGTCCTCAAGAACCCCACTGGGAACGGGAGCCAGACCATCCAGATGAAACAACTGGGTAGGAAGCTGGGTCTTGGGGTGGAGTGGGGGGAGAGTGGTCAGAACAGGTGGCAACTGCACGTCCCCCCTTGTTCTTAAACCCCTCGGGAGAGGCTTGGTGCAAGGGCCCCATGAAACTTCGTCCCTATCTCTTTCCTGTGGGCACAAAAGCCTCTTCCCCTCTCAGCTGGATGTGTCTCTCCGTTTCCTTCTCTCTCTGCCGTTACCCATGCATTGACTCTGCCTGGCGAGTGATGGTCCCTGCCCGAGGAGCCGTTGTGCTGTATCAGACCGTGCTCTTTCCCCCTCTCCTTAGATCTCCAGACCAAAGTCATTGAGGACGGCTGCCCCAGAAAGGACTCAGTCGTCAGCCTGGAAGTCAAAGGGGAGACCATGAAGATTAGCTGCAGAACGATCCAGGGAACAGTGGCACAAGGTATGTCACCACCACCAGAGAGTGTGTGAGAGATTTCCGAGGCTTGCTTCTCAGCTGCCGCATTCGGGGTGGGAATGGGCTTCCCCCAGCCCTCACCGCCAAGCGGCAGTATCACACAGGTGAAGTACAGGAGGTTTTGTACCTCTTGAAGCATCAGTGGCAATGGCAGGAGATCCCAACTTAGATGGACCATTTGGTCAGTGCTGACACAAGAGAGTGAACTAGATGCGCCATTGATGTGTATGGGATACAGGGCTCACAGAACAGGGCTCTGTGATGGAATGGGAACTCCTGGATTCTTACGCCTACAAATGTAAATTCCTTCTGTCCTAGTCAAGCTTGCTAGAATAAAGGCAACTAGAAAAATGAAGAATGAGGGCTGGAAAATTGGGTCCTCAGAAAATGCAATTCTTCATGAAGTGGCTGATTTTCTGCAGAAAACTTAGTGTGTGTTGAAAAACTGAGTGCCCCAAATGCCCTCCAACCTGAAATATTTTCTGCTTTTGGCTGAAGACCTAAAATACACCTCTACCTCAATATAACGCAACCCAATATAACACGAATTTAGATATAATGCAGTAAAGCAGCGCTCCGGGGGGGCGGGGCTGTGCACTCTGGTGGATCAAAGCAAGTTTGATATGACATGGTTTCACCTATAACTCAGTAAGATTTTTTGGTTATATAGAGATAGAGGTATATCTGGATTCTGAAATCATGTTCCTGATGCCTCAGGCTCCCATTCCCCTCCACAGGTCAGGCTCTCTAGCCAGGCTTTGTCTCCCATGATGCACTGTGGCTAGATGATTGCCATGGTGCATCATGGGAGATGCAGACCAATGAGGGAGTCTGGCTCATAGAGGAGAAACAGGAGCACGAGGCACCCAAACCACAACTCTCAGGAGGCATTGAAGTGGCATTTTCAAATAAAAAATTTGGTTTCCATTTTTTTTTGCCTATGAGGAAAAAAACCCTTTTCCAACTAGCTCTATTAATATCAGGTGTTTTGAGAAAACCATCTTCAGGGGCTCTCCAAAAACTGTCACACATTTTGGGGGGATTTTTCGAGATCTGCTCACTCTTTATAACACTGTAACACTGAAACAAACACACAACATTAAGGTGCCCCCTGTTGCATTCTGTAATTTATGGATAACTCCTCTGTCTTGTCGTCTGTGCTAGCTGAGCTGCAGTTATAAGGAGAAGCCTGACTGCCCGGACACCTGGGTTCTCTTCTCGCTCTGCTGCTGGCTTGCTGTGCCATTGTGTTATTTGTCTGTGCCTCGTTTTTATCCATGGGTGGGTCTGAAGCAATACATTACCTAGCTCCTGAAGTGGGGGAGTTGTACAGTGCTTTGCGAGTCCTCCAGTGCAATGCGAGTAAAGAAGCCGCTAACTCATCTGGTTTCTCC